>NC_135497.1:88956456-89681516 GCF_052857255.1 Amblyomma americanum
TATTGCAAGCTCTTTTTTGGCTTCTATTAATAGTTCGTCTACATTTTTACCGGTGAAAAAGATGCTCGTGTCATCTGCGTAGAGCACGTATATTGCATTGCTTTCCTTTTGCACGATATCGTTCACATAGATGTTGAAAAGAAACGGCCCTAAAATACTTCCTTGTGGCACGCCGGAAGTTAGTAATCTGTGGGATGAGTCACTTTCAGCGATAGAGACGTGCTGCTGACGATTCAAAAGAAAAGATTTAAGTAAAGCGAAACCAACTCCTCGGACACCATAACTGAACAGTTTGTCTAGTAATATTTCATGGTTTAGGCGATCAAATGCTTTGCTGTAGTCAATGAAAATTCCGAGGGTAAGTCTGCTTTCATCAATATTAGAGATTATTAATTCCTTCTGAGTTAATAGTGCAGTTTCCGTTGACCTGCCTTTCCGAAAGCCGTGTTGAGCATCTGAAAGCATGTTATGTTTAACGAAAAAGCTGTTCATGCGCAAAAGAATAATCTTCTCTAAACCCTTAGAAAATACAGGAAGCACTGAGACGGGTCTATAGTTGTTAACATCGTTTTTATCGCCCCCCTTAAAAAGAACTGAAACTTTAGCGATTTTCATCCTATCCGGGAAACATCCAGATGTAAGAGCCAGATTGAATATGTATACTAGATGCGGCGCAATAATATCGATAACGTATTTCACTGCCTTTATTTGAAAGCCGTCAATATCGCTGGCATTGGTGTTTTTCAAATTTATAAATGTGCGATAGATTTCTGTTTCATCCGTTGGGTAAAGAAATAGCGTCTCCTTACACTGGTAGTGAAGGAAAGCGCTAGTCGAGTTAACGACTGCTGGCTCTGCCACATTGACGAAGTGTTCATTGAAATACTCGGCTAGAGGAATTCCGGATAATTTTTTACCATCTATTGTCAATTCAGAAGTGATTTCTCGTATTATTTTTCTATTTAGGGCTTCGTTGAATATTTTCCAAACTTTGTCCGGACGCTCTTTTCTTGCAGTACTGAAAAGGTGGTTGTAGTAGTATTTCTTTGCTCTTCGCAATTCCGCGTTTAGTTTGTTGCGATACTTCTTAAATATTTCAAGTGTAGCTAGGTCTTTTGTCCTGAGGAAGGCTTGAAAAAGAAGGTTTTTTTCAGTTATCATTTTTATGTGTTCTGGTCCTAGCCAAGGTTTCCTTATTCTTTTCTTAAGTTTAACATTCTGATATGGAAACGACAACTCATACAGCTGACGGAATATTGACAAAAAGTCAGCGTAGGCGTCACTGCTGGAGACCTTGAGAAAAATGGATGACCAGTCCGCATGGATTATTCGTCTGCGAAATGTTTCAAGGTTCTCATTTGACAAGCATCTGTACTTTAGCCTGTTTGAGCACTGTTTTTGTCGGGCTAAATTGGTAGAATAACTTATATATATAGGACAATGGTCACTGATGTCAGTACTGATTGTACCAGCCGCTAGAACAGGTGTGTCTGTATTAATAACGAAAAGGTCGAGAAGTGTCTGACTTGTCGACGTTACACGAGTTGGCGTCGTTATGACGTTGTGGAACCCAGAAGCAAGAAACTTGTTTCCTAATTCACAAGAATGTTGACTATCAGTCAGCATGTCAATATTCATGTCACCGCCAAGTAGCAACCGATAATGGTGAACCGAGGCATATTCAAGTATTTCTTCTAGAAAATTTATGAACTCGTTGCGATTGCCAGATGGAGGGCGGTAGATGACAAGAAACATTTCAAGGCCACATATCACACAGCTATCACACAGCTTTCGTAATCAGCTGTGGCACGTGTAAATTCCCTTAACACCTCTGTTGATATGCATCGTTTAACATATAGTGCAACACCCCCTCCACGCATGCCTGTTCTGTTGAGGTTGTAATGGGTGTAGTCATCTAAGATCAGTACAGGGCTGCTATTTTGATACCAGGTTTCCGAGAACATGATGACGTCAAATTTGAAATGGAAGTTATTTAGGAACACAGTGACCTGATCTTCTTTACAAGCCAGAGACCGTGCAATAATATGAATAGCAGAGATGCTATTCTACTTTTGGCTAGTAATTTTAATGCACTGTCATTAATTTTTGAGGGGGCTAAATTGTAATGTAATTTATTGACTTTTGCGGCATTTCTGGGGAAGTAATTAGTAATGTAAGTTTTTTTTTACAAACTTATGGAGGAAACCAACAGTCACCGAAACCAAGGCGCATAGGGGAACGTTGCTATTTTTTTTATTTGTAGGGCTGAATGATGGGAGAATATTAGTTCAATTAATCTGTTGATTATTTGAAGAATTATTCTCCAGTACAGTATTCTCGGCGAGTTGGTAACTTTCATATCCGGAGCGCTAAAGACAGGGGAAAAGATTATCCGGAATATCATAAGGATATACGGAGCAATCGAGCTGAGACCGTACAAAACCGCTACGGAGGTCGAAAGGATGTGGCCTACGCCGACGCAGCTCAGCATGAACACTGCCTAGCTATGGTGACAGTATCAGCAAATGAAAGACAAGGAATCAAAGCTAGCTGTTCTGTCCGCACAAACTCTGCACGAACGGCGGAAGAAACCGCCGTAGCACTTGCAATCTTGCAATGTCAGGAACAGAGGCAAAAATAACAAGCGACTCCATGCCCACAGTCAATAATTATATGAAAGGAAGAATCTCAAAGGAAGCAAATAACATACTAAATCTAAGAGATAAGGACAGAGAGATTCAAAATATATGGTGACCGGCCCACTACCGGCTCCAGGGAAGTGAAGGTGCTCTGGAGCTCGGCCGCTGTCTGACCTTCCGGTTGGGCCCAGGCCTCTCAAGTGATAGCCGCCGTAAGCGACTACTCAGGAACAAAGCTATCACACAATACTTCAGACCAAGTTGAGCGGTATACCCGCCGGCTGATAGATCACTTAAGCGTAGATTAAGAGAGTATCGAAGACTCCTACAAAAAAGAAGACACTCTAACCTCCTGCTCATGAGTAGCAGATACCCAGAAGAACACTATAAGACACATGTAAAAGGTGCTAAAAACGCCGAAGACGTAGTACGCATGCTCTGGACATGCCCAAACATAATGCAGACACATAACGTCGAAAGAACAGAGGCCTCCTAGAAGACACATATGCTCATTTCGGACTCAAGTACTCAAGTTGCTCTCATCGAACTGGCTGAACACGCCGCCCGGGCCCAAGAGTTTCGAGCCGTCGTACAAGCGGACGTTCGAGCGTCGTATAAGGTACTGAAACATACACAATCACACTCTGCACAAACTCAGAGACAAGCTATCTCGAACATCGGCAGGTGTTGCTGCTGAGCACGGCGTTCAAGTGTTCAAGGTTAATGCGTGTACTTCTGTATTAGTCGGTATAGCATAAAGAGCACAACGCATATAACGAGCGCGTACTTGTGTTCGCAGTTGGGCGTTAAGTACTCGGTGATGCAGCTTTCTGAGAAAGTAAATACGCAATCTGCGATTTGTGATTGTGGTGAAACAACTTGTAAACCGTCAATAACACGTAAACGCTCGAAATACAAATTCAGCTGGGTAGCAACAGCGTATCAAGACGGCGGTGCGGTACGAAGCTATTACATATGGAGCTATAAAATCTAGCTGTCAAAAGACGAAGCACTGGTTTCCATTAGGGGTAGGAAGCCCTACATGAGCATTACAACTAAACTTTAAGACCATCATGTCGTGCGTATTGGAGACTAACTACTTGCAACAGATGACGACAGTGAGTGATCTAGTGCCACATATATCGTCAGGTGAGAAGGATGAAACCTACGTATGAGCCATAGCCTTAGATACCGTACATCAATGCATGGTTTGCTAAACGGGCCTGAGCACCTCCGCTTCGGTCAATCTTGCGTGACGCCATTTATGAGCATTATCAGCGCGTCCATAAGGTGCACTGCGATGCGGATATCAGCCCTCCATACCGCGCAGATCGATCGCGAAGCATGCTGTGCAACGCCGCGGAGAAGGCCCTGTTTTTGAAACAGTCATCCAAGAAAACTACTGCGTGCCTTATTCGAACTTCATGCCAATTTTTCGAAAACTTGTCAAAAATTTGAGAGCAAATTCGATCCATTTCGAACAATTTTGAACGTGCACTGTTTCATTCATTCAGTGAGTCGAATAAGAGGATATTCGATTCGCTATTCGAATATTTCGAATACTCACATGCCCCTAAGAGTCATTACTGCTTTCTCTTTCTCGGACGCAACGCTTGTTCTTGCTCGTCATTCCACTCTGCGTGGTGAGGATCCCAGAAGGCAGAAGAGGATTCAATTTACAGACAGATCAGTGTGACGTAATCAAGTTTTCATAAATGTGAAGGTGCAAACTTGAGGTTGTGCCTACGATGATCAAGTGGTCGGTCAGTTGATGCTAGTGTCATTCCATGTTAGTTCAGATGGAAGCTGAATTCTACAAGGTACCGGTAGGTACTAAGGAAGCAGGCTATAGGAAGTCGAGTGAAGCGGTTTGTAAATGACATTTACTTCGTTTCAGCCGCATATAGAGACATAATCAAGAGGAACACCCAGCAGTCCTTGTCTCTGCCGAGACGTTCGAAGCATATTTTTCCCGCTAAATGACTAGATTGCAATGAAGTCATCTTTTATTTCTCTTTGTGGTACTGTTTAGTTGTCGACTCACTTTGAAGGGGCGTTGGCTCGGTACCACAAGCCGCTATGTTTCGAATGTATGGGCTCCTATGCAAACTATGCTGTCACTGTGCAGGCGCCCAAATCTTTAACTCGCTTGCGCGAGCGGCGCCTTTTTGTTGGCAGGCGCCACCTGATGGAGCTTAGTTGCGAACAGGTTGAGGCTAAGCGCACGATCACAAAGCGCGCACAGCTGAACCCATTGTCTACTTGGCTGTTCCTTCTTAAAGACGTCACCACGCATGAGCGCACTTCAGACAAACGGCAGCGTGGGTAGGCGTACGCTTTTGCTCGTATTTTATGGGCCGAATATCAGCGTTGTAGCAACCAACCAAAGAAATAAAGTCCATATAGGCCAAGCGCGCCTAATAATGAGATAAGCCAGAAAGCACGGATCGTGCATTTCTTACTTCCTGCCGTAAGCGCTGTTTCTCCTCTGCAGAAAGGGAAGTTGTCAACACTATGCGTGCTTTCGAGATGTAATCTTAATATGTAGCTTCAGCGTGGTAGCGGGGACAAAGTCTGGCCTGTTGAGATATACGGGGCTGCATTTTGCAGATTGTTGCAACCTACCGTGAGCACGGCCTGTAAAGCAGCGGAACTTAACCGTTTCACAACGCTCTTATAGCTTTGCGTCAACGTTGAAGTTACGAAATAAGATTACATCTCGAAAGCACGCATATTGTTGATAGCTACACTCTCTGCAGATAAAGAAAAGGGCTTACATGAAGAAGTGACAAATGAACAATCCATGCTCTTTGGCGTGTCTCACAATTAGGCTGGTTTCGACTATCTTTGAAGTTTATTTCTTGAACTGGTTGCCACAACGTTGATCTTCCAAGCTTAAATTTAAGCGAAACCATTCGCATCCTGACGCTTCAACTTCGTCTGAAGCGCTAATATGGGGCGACGTTCTTAAGAAGTGACGGCCTACCAGACAATGGACCCACCCCGCTTTGCACGCTCTATGGGCATGCTCGTAGCATCAACCTGTTTGCCGACCTGTTGCTTCATCATAGCATGCTTCAGCAACGACTGACTCCGGAGTACAGTGCAGGGGTTGATTCACTTTTGGGGGAGGGACATTTTTTTTTAGCGAATCATTGTAAGCGTACGTTGCGGGTACGTGCGAATAGCTGATGCTACATGTGTGCTTGGCAGGGAAGGCACGAATTGCAATGCCAAATCTGTGTGGCATTCAAAGTTAATAGCAAAGGTGACTTGTGTCAGCAGGCCTTCCGCTGCCATATTAAAAAAGGAACCAGTACCTCTTTGAACTAGTGCGCTACGACTGGAAAAATGGTGTATTTTTTTTTATTCATGAGAAACGATTATATGGCTCACTGGCAACGAAACTCGCTGTCCAGAAAAAGTGGCGTCCGAAAAACCACGTGGCCAGGCAAATAAAGATCAAACTTATTACGAAGGTGCGGGGAATTGAGCCCGAGTCTTTCAGGTTACGAGGCGAGAACACAACGCATAGGACACAAAATCAAGTTTTTTTAACGTGGTATTTATTACACTGAAAATGTAGTATATTTACGTAAACTATTTAAAAAGCTTTTAGGAAACGCCACGAAAGACATCTCAAAAACACAGAACAACAGAACACTAGACGGGAGGTAAGGCTGAGCACATTGCCAAGAGGAAATGCTACTCCGGTTTAAAGTTTGTCTGTTCATGCACTTCCCTCAAATGAACAGTCATTTGACAGAAATGAGATTTCGTCCAAACGACTGATGCACAGTGCCGGCCCATCATTCTAGTTTTAGAGAAGTTGTATAGTTCAGTTAGAACAAACCTATCATCTGCTTCATCAGCATATTGCACTGCAATGAGGTATCCAATGGTATGAGAAGCCAAATAAATTCGCTTTTTCAAGGTCCGTTGTAAGACATCCCAGAACAGAATTGCGTCTTTACAAATGATGAAGCAATGTTCCCTTGCTTCAACAAGATAACAGAGATGGCCCGCGTTCTTCTTCGCGAACGAAGTTGAACCTAGCATACCCGTTGCCTTATTATTGTATGCTAATGAGTAGATGTAGTCATTAGAAATTAAAGGGAGAAAATAAAAAAAATTGCAGGAATGCTTACAACATTCGATTCAGTGCGATGACATGGGCTTTCTTTTTGGCAAAGACTGTTGTTACTGATTTCACATGCACGAACGACTGAACTGAGCCACACACATGGTGACTGGTTCACATTGATGTCTTTCTAGCGGACACGGAAAACTCGATTTTGCTAGGGTCAGTACCTCCGAGTTACTGCAACATAGAAGACTAGGATGAGCGGGCAGTGCCGCAGGAGGCTCGGCGCACACACGCGAAGGACGATTATGCTAGGCTCTGAACGTCCGGATTAGTGCTTTGGCACTAAAATCGGGAAATGAGAACATGTTCTCGCATTCGAAGCACCTAATAGTCTTCCTTTTCAATCAAGTGGTGCGTGCGCATGTCCCTCAGAACTGTATATATCTCCTACTGGTAAAAATTCAGCTGGCGCTTAGCGTGGGCGCCACGCCTTCTCCTCATAACTGTATATTTTAATATAGTATGAACCACAAACTGGCCCATCATTTCTTCCTGACTTCAAGGGAAAGAGCGCTGTACCATCAGTTGAGGTTGGCGTCCGTGTAGGAAAGGAATAAAATAGCTCAGGCTCGTCCATAGACTGCCTCATATAGGACTTCCCCTGTGGGAGGTCCTACGAAGAGATATAACAAGGTGGGCTCCGTCGCTGCAGGGAGCTACCTTCGTTGGATGGACGGACGGATGGATGAATGGATGGGGATGGTTTATGGTTTATGAAGGTTTAACGTCCCAAAGCGACTCAGGCTATGAGGGACGCCGTAGTGAAGGGCTCCGGGAATTTCGACCACCTGGGGTTCTTTAACATGCACTGACATCGCACAGTACACGGGCCTCTAGAATTTCGCCTCCATCGAAATTCGACCGCCGCGGCCGGGATGGAACCCGCGTCTTTCGGGCCAGCAGCCGAGCGCCATAACCACTCAGCCACCGTGACGGCGGGTATAGATGGATATGGATGGATGGAGGCTGAACCCTTTAAATCGGGCGGTGGTTCAAGCCACCTTGTCACGACTTGTGAAATTTTACTCTTGTCTTGATTTTAGCCACCAATCAGATAACGTTCGCTTGGTTACTTCTAGCCGTTTAAAATCTGCTTTCCCTTCACTGTCCTCAAACCCCAATGCCTTGGATAAATCAGCCCCGCTGCTTTCCACTGTAGGGTGTAGCCCTTTGCTGAAAAGTATCAAGTCTTCAGCCGTTTCCTCCTCCTCTCCGCACGTGACGCACAACGTGTCTATCTCGTGGTACCTGACACTATATGTCTTAGTCCGCAAAACTCCCGCCCTGGTCTCAAACAACAAAGAGCTTCCCCTACAATCATCATAGATATTTTCTTTCGCAATTTCCTGCTTAAAGATCCCGTATGTTCCCAGTGCCGATTTCGTCAGCGTCCCTGTTTTCCACAGAGCTCTTTCTGTGGAAAACACTGCTTTTCCTTTCCTTTCATTTCCTTTCCTGCTTCGCCTACCAGTCCAGCCACATGTTGAAGCGCCGTGGCGTTGAAATATCACGCAGCTGCAGCCTCCACTACAGTCGATCCAGGGCCAACGCTGAACACCCCGTGGCTTCAATGGCACAGCGCGGGAAGCGATTCCTTGGAGCATTGCCAATGCCTCATCTGGTTTGCGAGCGCGGCGGCACCGGTCCCAGTTGAAGGCGATTATCAAAATGTTGTTCACCAAGTATCGAGTCTCTTTTCCCGTCCCTTCGTGGGCCCTCCCGATTCTAGAAGCGTAACGCAACCGGAACTTAGAGATCGTGATACCAGAGACTCTAACTAATATGAGTCAAGGGCTCGTCTGCGCCGTCGCGAAAGCACTCATATAGAACGTGAACAAGCGCGACTTCAACAAAGGGTAGAAGACTTTAAGTTGCGGGAGCGTGAGGCTCAGGCAAAGCGACGAGAACATCCATCTCGTGTTAGGCCAGGGCGTCTGCATCCAATACTGCAAACACACATGCACATTAATATTACATGGATCACAGCGTCGCCCTTAAAAACCGACGAATTATACTAAACACTGCACAAATTTTTTTACATGAGTCATTTTCAGGAACGCCATCACTAACATCTTAATATTTTTCCTCCGCAAAGCATCCCACAAAAACATTTCAGCCGCTTCTATGTACAGCATTCCTCTAAACTATGTGTTTAGAGGGATGCTGCGGCTGCCTCTGTCATTCACCGTACGCTGATCGGTATCGCCATGTGCATATTAGTGCGACGGCATTATAGTTGTCACACCAAATCCCTCTGATGTCCGAGACTAAATTCGTTGATGGCCGAGTGAGGTGATGTGACCTTGTGACATCGCAACGTTTCCACCTTGTTATGGGCAATCTAGTTTCTACGCAGCAACCTAGATAGGGAAACAAAAACAAAAATAAGAAAAAAAGTGAGATGTGCAGATATACCACTACTGCAGCTAACAGTCCGAATATGGCAATTAATGGACCGAAAATTTCTAAAACTGATGCATACACCGCAGTTATAACAAAATCTGCGACAAATGTAAAATTTAATGCGATTGCATTCCACTCTTGAAGTGACTTATACGTCCCCATGCGTTTTTTTTATTTCGTAATGTTTTCATTTTGGAAGCGTTGCCAACAGCATGAGTTCCTATGTAAAAAAAAATAGTTCCGACTATTTTCAGTCATTACAAAAGACACAATGCGAGGCACGGTGCAAAACAAAGGAATGTGAAAGGCACGGCGCCTGCGCACGCTAATGTTCGCATTTATTTTCATCGCGTTTTTACTTCGGTGGTAACAACAATACACTAGAGTCGTCCACGTCTCTATCATAGACGACTCGAGCGTCTGTCTTACCGCGGATGTACTTTTCCGCGTTAAAAATTTACCACGGGCGGTTAAATAAGATGCGAACATTTAGCGCCACCGGGCAGGTCTCACTACGGACATGAACTTTATTACAGTTTATTTATTTATTTATTCAAATACCGTAAAGCCCCTCGGGGAGGGTATTACATAGGGGGGGGGGGGGGGGGCACACGAAGCACTTTGACAACACTTTGCTCGAAACAGTAAAAAGAAACAAAAACAAAAAATGCAAACACCATTTCGAAGTACAGTAAAAAACAATAACAACACTATAGAGCAAACAGAAAAGCGTAAAAATACAAACATCTGGAATTATACAAAAACAACGCACAAATAAAAAAAATGAAAAAAAATCTGGATGAAGGTAGTGGTATTCGAGGGAGCACAAAAGAAGGATTACTATTTCTACAAAAGTAAAGTGGTGCACAGGGACGTCACATTCTGATGTGAGTATGCAGCTTTTTGTGAAATTTGTCTGGGTGAACTTCGGCAGCAATATCTGATGGTAGGTTATTCCAATCACTTATGGTTCCAGGTATGAATGCTTGCGCGTAATGTGATGACTGACAGGCTGGGCGATAGACTTTGTAAGGATGATCACGGGGAGGGAAGATGAGGCAAGGTGGCTGGAAGAAGTCGTCGTGCAAAACGTCGTGGTGATAAAGCTTGTGAAACAGAAATAGGCGAACATGTTTTCGTCGTAGTGATAGTGGATCTAATTCGGCACGATTTTTTAAAGATGAAACACTAGTGTACGGGGAATAGTCCGAAAAACTTGAAGCTAAAAGCACGGCTTTGCAGGGATTGAATGTTACTTATGATGTAATCCTGGCTCCGGTCCCGGATGGCACATGCATATTCAATTTTAGGTCTGATTAAGGTTAAGTGTGAGAGCTTTTTTAAGTAAGTGTGAGGGTGTTTGCCTTAGTCTGTGTTTCACGATTCCGAGTAAGCGATTAGCAGTTGCAAGAGTAACGTTGATGTGACGATGCCATGTTAGATCCGTTTGAAAATTTACTCCTAGGTATTTGTATGTGGTAGTAAGCTCGACAATATTGTTATCTATAAAATATTAGGTTAGAATGCGGGAATAGGAACGTGTAAATGATATGCACTTAGTTTTGATATGGTTGATGGTCATTTGCCAGTCAGAACACCACATATTAATCGCGTTTAGGTATGATTGCAACGTTTGTTGGTCAGTTTCAGTAGTAATGTTACGGTAAATAACAGAGTCATCGGTGGACAATCTTACACGGGATGAGATGCAGTTAGGCAAATTATTGATATATATTAGAAAAAGCAATGGACCAAGCACGCTTCCTTGTGGAACGCCGGACGTGACTGGAATAAAAGAGGAATTGCAGTGGTTTGTATTTGTGAACTGTGTTCGGATTGACAGAAAATCTTTTATCCATAAAATGACTTGTGTGGCAATGTTAAAATGTTTTAGTTTCGTTAGCAGCCTGCGGTTAGGAACGCGGTCGAAAGCTTTATAAAATTCCAGAAATATGGCATCCACCAGGTTGCCGACGTCAATACAGTATAGCAAGTCATTAGTAAATCCCGCGAACTGCCCATCGCATGAATATCTCTTGTGAAAGCCGTGCTGGTATTTGAAGATTATGTTATGCTCTTCTAGGTATGTTACAATTTGCCAATGTATGATGTGCTCCAGTAGTTTACAGACGGTACTAGTTAATGAAATGGGCCGGTAGTTAAGAGATGTGCGATCGCCAGCTTTAAAAAAATGGCTGAAGGCTTAGCTTGGTTAAGCCTGGAAGATTTCGAAAGCAATACCCTTGACTGCGCCTTGGTTCGGCTGATAGTGTGGACATGGTTGCCCTTTGTTAAACTTATGGCTATACATTGTTTTGCTTGGTTTCTGCTATTGATACCCTTGGTACACTTATTACTTATCTATGTTATGCATGGCTATATATGGATTCACACTGGACACAACATGGTATTACTGTGATCTTGCTTTATTTATTCCTATGAATACGCTTTTGTGATCCGTGAAGTAATGGCTTTTGGTCTGTACATTGGTGATGACGTAGTCGTCGGAATGCCTATACATGACTAGATCTAAACTTCCACTCCACTTGGTGGTGCTCTTTGGCTGCAGGGGGCATAACTGAAGACAGTACTTCTCGTCAAGTGCTTGGATGAATCGATGGTCTCTTGTAGGATCCTTATTGTAGTCTCCCGTGCAGATAACCATCCGTTTATCAGTTCGCTTCGGGAGCCCGTTGGACAGTATGGCAAGAACGGCGTCGTCTCCTGTTTGGGGAAGCATCCATGATAGTCTCTTCGGCATTAAGAGCGTCCATGAAACTTGTCTCCGAACTACTGGTTGTCTCCATAGTTTCACTACCGTTAACACCACCCATTAAACTTGGCCCTGAACTTGTAGATGCACCCGCATCAAGCGATGTTGATCGGCATGCTCGCCACGCTGCTGCATACGCACGTTGTTTAGCTCGCCGTTCTTCTCGTTATTCTTCTGCTTCTTCAGCACGGCGCCGTCGCTTGGCCGCAGCAGATCGTTCCAGCCTCGCCTTGTACACATCATCCGACATTCTCTTCGTTCTCCTCTCAACGCTAAGCTCGAGCCAACTCCTCGGCCCGAATGCTGCAGCGCCTTAACGCCATAGACTGCGCCATTCCACTTTGGTAAAAGCGCATATGTATTCTATCCAGGGTTGGAACAACGCTGACCGGTAAGAACCATTGGGCTAATACGCTTTCGACAACCTTCTCCAGAAACGGTGCGAATTTGAGAAGATTAAGCATCACCATGCATTATTGAGCGTGCGCAATATAGTACCAGATGACGCTCAAATTCCCACCCCTTTGAGTGAACTTTCGTGCAGTTTTTTTATTCCGTGTGTTATGCAGGGCGTTCATTTCATGAGCGAAAGGAGTGTCAACGGAGGTATAATTATGGCGCGCAATATTCTGAAGGGATACTATCTACGGCAGGGGCGGCTATCCGCAGACGGTAAACATACCGGGTGTGTCAACGGAGACTGTTATACGCTAGCCACACGGGCAGCCTAACCGCGATCACCGAACTTAACTGCGGTTATTGCAAATCAGTACGTCGTTGTCACACGTCTCGCAGAGCGCGGACCGCTTGCGCGAGGCGCGGCGATGTGCGTAAGGCGGTGTGGCAGTGCTGCCACAGCACTATCGGACGGCAGTCTAGACGATGCGTTGTAGGAAAATTTGCAACGGCAGCTTCGCTCTACCGATCACCGCGTCACTTCGTTCGTTGGTTGCTGCAACTAATTTCACCAGGTCATTCGGAAGAGCTAGATTAATAGTAATGATAGAAACGTCACGGTAGACAACACAATCATCGTCAAAGAGACGGATATTAGAGGAAAAGAAATTGGTTAGGTCATTAATATATTTAGGAACAAAGATGGGGTGAAGGAAAGTGCCTTGGGAAGCGGCGGAGACAATAGGGGTCAAATTGGAAGAGTGACAAATAGGATGAAGAAACTTGCGTGGTTTGGCGTGCGGTGCTTTATGTCCCCAAACTTCACGCGGCCTATGAGCGACGCCCCAGTAATGGAAGGCTTCGGAATAATTGAGATCACATGGCTGTCTTTAACGCGCAGTGAGATCGCGCCGCATACGGGCGTCGTTCGCGCTTTTCCTCCCCCGAAATTCTGGCAACGTGGCCGGTATTGAAGGATCGTCGCTTCGCGGTCAACGAGAGAGTGCCTGATATACAGGTCGGCACCGCGGCGGGTAGGCCGGGGGTGTAGGGTATGCCACATGCTGGCATGTGGCGCAGCCGGATTTGCAAGAAGGCGCATCGGATGGGAGGGGGGGGGGGGGGGTGAGCTGTGGATCTATCAGCCTACGGTGGAAGGGCAATTTTACTTCCTCGATCGCAATGTCACTGGACGAAATGGCCGCCCTAAGTGACCGGCATATTGCATCGGGTAGAGGAGAAAACAATGAATATACTGATTCTGCTGTCACGTGACCCCGCCGACGGGCAGCCAGGCAGACATGCAGCGAGAACTTTAAAGTAAGCTGTTTGGCAAGGGCGTTGTTTCGTTCTCGGAAAGGAACTCGGTGACACCGACGCTGACAATGACAGTAGGCGATTGTCCGGCAAAGTATGCGTAGTGCATCGCCGGGAAGATTAAAATTGTCGTGCTGCTTTGTAGCTTGATCGATTGCCGTGTGCACGACACGAGAAAAAAAAAAGGCACAGCCATCGGGATTAGAAAAATCGGATGTCGCGAGCGGTCTGGACGAAGCGAAGGTACAATTACCATTTCGGATGCGCGTTGGACCATTATGTACGTTTGAAACATGCACTGAATTTTGGATATATTCCCACGCAGAGGCATGTCTAATAACACTGCAGTGGGGCTGTGTTATTAACAGCAGTGTCTTCTCTTCGGTACAGGAGTGCTTACATGGATGTGTAAAAACAGCGGGAGAGACGGGGATCTTACGCGGACCTCGTGCTCATCATAGGTTCACGCCAAAGCCAAGGAGCTACCCGGAGGGTGTGGCTATGCTTGTCTGCCCGCTGGCACCTGAGCTTACAATTATTTGACGGGCCGAACCGCTAGCTGCGCGCCAGCTCCCGGCAACACCACTCACTTCGCACCTCAGACCTCTCATTTATGTTGGATAAGGTCGAATGAAATGAGCAGAGTCTCTGGCAATGGTGGGGAACTCAACACGGGCAACAGCACCATCTCCTCACTGGGTGTCAGTGTGGTTGAGGAAGAGAGATATTATCAGGGGAAGGGGTGAAGAAAGCTTGTGTTCAATACCACACTGTCTTCCATTCTTCCGACTCAAAATGTCAGAAAGGCATTGCGCAAATAGTACTGCCCCTCAACGATCCTCAACAAACCGCCACGTCAAAATATCCCTTAAATCCGCCGCTTTGCGGACTGAGCGGTGAAGAATAGGCGTGTCCAAGTTTGAGTAATAATGTGTCGTCGGAGTGGTTTTTGATTCTGCGATTCCGAACACGTAAATGTATATATAGGGTGCGACCATGTGAACCTGTACAGGTGGACTCAGCGCGAAACCAAATGCACCTGCCGTTATTTCTCGAACCGGTCACGTCAAGGTACAGGACGGAATGAAAGCCCTTTCCTCAGCACCGATCGGTCGCAACGTTCGGGACGTTTGATTTGTCACACATCGCTCGCTTTTGTGAAAGCGTATCAGTATTGCGTTCTCTGAGAGCTCCCATCTCAAGGAGCTCTTTGAGCGGCGGTCTGCCGAATTCTCCCTAACTATACACTTTCGTACTTGGCCATCGTGGTCGCCACCTGATAATTTGCTAATATAGTGGCAGTGTCCAGTCGCCATGAATACATTGCGCTTAGACCGCGTCGACTGCAAAAATAAAATTATTGTTTCACCTGTGCAAGTATTGATGCCGATAAATTGCAGTACACACTGATCGTGTCTCCAAAAAATCCCGGTTCTTTTAAGCAATCGTTTTCTCACTGCACTATCCACACGCTCTTATAAACCGCCCTTCGCGGCAACTCACGCATTGGTGTTCGTCCAGCGAGGAGAAAGTGCCCGCCTAGGACCTGGTAGGGGTCACATACCTGACCAGAATGGCAAGTATTTATCGAAAATAATCGAAGCCCTCCGCTAAGGTGCCTATCAAATTCGACGCCAACAGCATCGGCACGTGAATATTTATTTGCATCATTTTGATTGCTGAAAAAATCTTAATTACTTCACGCAATCAAAAATGAACATTTTTTTCCCCAGAGATTCAGGCCATGCCAACTCGCATTATTTTTAATCTCCGTTTTGAAATGCCCTTTGAGTTAACCCGAAAGCACGGCTATCGATTATAACTGATAAGCACGAGAAAAAGTTCCAGAAGCCAAGAAATTCGCCTTACCTCTATAATGTTGAGAACTGGAACTTGAGGCATCGGAACAAAGGCTTGCATGTCGTCATTTGCGAGTCCAACATTGCTCGTGAAGGGAAGCCAGCGTGACATCTTGTGCACGACATGACTGCGCCCAGATAGTCGACGTTTTCTTCTGCTCCTTCTGCGAGTGAAAGAAAAAACAATGAGAGTAAATTTAAAACGTGGTACCAGGATTTTGAGGGGCTCGTTGATGTTTTTTGTATTGGTTGATATTTTACGCTATTTTTTGCTCCAATGGTATCTAATTGGCCAAACAGCGCCACAATGCGACATAGGATGATCTGAGGATAAAACAGACATGGCAACTGACGGGTATTATGTGACCTTTAAAATTAAGTTATAAAGGCAAGTGCAAAATACTTGCAAATATGAACAACAGGAATATTGTGCTTGTGCGGTTATATGTAATGTTCCGCACTCGTGTCGCTTCAAGAGACGGATTGCAAAAAAAAAAAAAAACCTTCCTTGACGGCTGCATCTAAAGCTCCAGAGTGAAATGGGATGCGCTGCTTGTACACATCAGAAAAACACGCTCTCCGGTACTTTTCAAGTCGGTTACACTGGATAAGAGCATGCACAGGAGACTCGTTACGCCCATATTTATTGTATACAGGGAATGTTTATTCTGTCGCCTATTATTACTGTCCGAATGGTTCTTCAAGAGTTTCCGATATCAGTTTAGAATTACAGAAACTGACACGCCTCAACATGAGTTTTTTTTTCTGTTATCAAATCTATAGAAGGAGCAGATGTAAAAATCCGAAGGAATCGCAGTTCACTTCTCCAGGGGCCAGGCTTCCTGGCGGGATGATGAGGAAGGCGAAGCTATCTGGCGCCCTTTGCTTCCATGGAAACCTCACTTGGCTCTGTCTGATGCAACAGGTGCGTGGTTTGGCTCACGGCATCCTCGGAGAGGCCGATGAGAGCAACCGTCATAAGCTGTGCCTCCCGAGTGATTTGTTCGCATCGTCACCAAAAGCGGGGCATATTTTCTCGCGAAATTCCTATAGACATATGTGTGCGCACGTTTGTAATAAGCCAGTGTACCACCTCAACCTTACGCTCATGTTGAGTAGCCCCGTAGAAGTATTATCAGGATGCATCTCCAGTTTATATGGAAGAGTGCGCTTCCTCTCCATGTCCAGAGAAAGCTTGCGACAAAAGTAAGTTCACCTTGCATGGGTTGCTCGCAGCTTGTGGCAGTCTGCCATTTTCACAGCGTCGTTCTTACCCTCCTATATTGACGGGAAGAAGAAAAGTCAACACCTTCTCAGAAACGCATCCAGCGCCGCTTCCATTTACACTATCGGAACGCGGCTGCAGCTGCCAACACCTCCTCGTGAAGTTTGGGACTGTTGAGATATCAGGCTACCGCACCCTCTCCTCCCAAAAACATCTTAGAGAGGAGAAGAGACAAAAATATAGTGTCCCAGTCCGTGCCACTGGGGCGCTCTCCCTGCATTTCAAACAGTTCTGTTTCGACAGTCGTGCTGGTTCCGTCACATCCTTAGTCGTTTCCTTTTCTATGTTCGCTTCTTTCTCTAAGCTTCTTTTTAGTTCGACGACTGAATCTTTAAGGCGAAGCATTACTTGGCTATGTCGGCGAGGTAGTGTCCGCAAAACGCGTCGGCAGCCGTTGTGTCGTTCTCAGAAGAGCTAGGATCAAACGAATGATTCTAATCGATAGAGGATGATTTTCGACAAAACTTGGTGTCGATAGGACGATCAGTTAATTAATTAGTGCCAAAAACGTCGAGAAACCTTTAAAATAGTGCGGACTGCGATATAGTCAGTGGACGGAAAAATAGTGAAAAAACAGGCAAAGCAGAGCAAATAAAGTTTTAAATTGATTGAAATGTGTTTGACGAGGGACAATTAATCGAACAAAAAGTTTGACATAAAGTAAATAGTTAATCAATTAGACGCAAAAGTCGTTTGACGGCCGATTAGGCTGGACGGGGATATAGTAGGTGGACGGGAAAGCAGCAATGCGCCAAAGTGTTAAAACCAAAATGTGTGATTGAGGTGAAAACGGGATGCAATCAGAGTAAATGCGGTTGACTAAGGCGATTAATTAAGGCAAAAATAAAAAAAGTGCAATTGCAGTCGATAACTGTAATCAATGAGGACGATCAATTGATGACAACCTTTCCTCAAAACACATGCTTTGGCATTCCTCCACGTAAGTAGAATAAAGTGCCCTCAGAATTTTTTCTGCCGATGCTTTCTCACACCCAATGATACCCATTAAGTTTATATCAATTCCGGCTATAGCGATACGCTTTTAACACGGACTCTAACACGAACAGCTCACTCGCCGTTCCCACCTTCGGCAGAGAATGAGTTAAAGCCGAGCACTGCGATGCAAATACAAATTCCGGAGCGCATTTGAAGTAGGTCCCTCACGTGCCCCCTCGCCTCCAAGAAAATGCTGGTCGAGGGCTACTGTCGGACGCGCGGCCTTATCGCATCCGAACATAGCCACAAGAAACGGCCGGCGCGTTGAGTTTGTATGTGTGTGCTTGCCGCTCAGCGGCGACGGAAGAGAGAAACCCCACCCCCGAACTGCAGTTACTGGGTCATCATGGGTGTGTGTGTTCGTGCGGGGCGGTCCTACGTGCCACGGAACCAGCCGTATGCACTGACCGAGGTGGCGGCAAGTTGGCGCCGGAGAGACAGCTGACGGCCGAGGCGAGATGCTGGCCCGTGCGAAGTACGCCGGAGAAGGGCGTCACCGGATAAGACCAAAGTCTGCGCCTGAGTGAGACGGCGTCTCCGTAACGGCCGTCGGATTCCGGGAACCAGTCAAGATGCCTTCAAAAGGAGCCGACCGAAGGCAACAACGGGAAAGCAAGGACGAGAGAGAGCAAGCTGGAAAGGAGGACCGGGAAGAGAGGAGAGAGGAATGAGAAGAACGGGACCGACGAGCGGTGGATGCCGAGACGAGAGGCCGCATCCCGACGGCAGAGTGGTGTCACCGCAATTGTGAATAGATGTGAATAAATTAGACACTGTGGAATCGGAATGTTTGGAGTGGTCTGGCTGACTCGGGAGGAGAGGAAAACAAAATAGGGGAAGGAGGAAGGAACCTGCCTGACTGCTACTAAATTTTTTTGAAGGTGCGGCATACTATGACTGTCTGTATCCCTTAGTATCTTCTGTCCTTTGAGCTGTCCCTTCGAACGGCATTTAAAATAGAAAGTTACCTCCCTTGCTGCAAAAGACGTACGTTGCAAAGGAATGCCAAGAATTCAAAGCATACAAGAAATCACTTGGAACCGGCTGCGTTTTCTTCTGGCTTTGAATAAATGGTTTAAACAAGGAGCGCACAATCGCATTAAACTTCAGATGAGACTTAACGACTAAGGTCGACGCCCCTGGGAATATGCTTTTCTCGTTTTTCCAGGGAACGCGCAATGCTTTCTCCTCAGTTTCCCCTCTCCGTAAGCAGCCGACATACGAAGTGTGTTTCTGGATCTGGTTGCGACGATGGTTCCGTCACACGGCGCTCACCGGGAATGAAATCAGGGTCGAGGTTGTGTCCAGGTGCATCCTCAGTCTCCTTAGGGTCATGGCGTGGTGGCTCATGCACAGCGATGTCCGGCTCCTGTTTCGAAGAGTCATCTTGACGAAGCACACCGACACTGTCAGATGAATCGGAGTTGTACCCAGAGAAGGGTGATCCTCCACTGGGTTTCTGCGAAGTGGCGCCCCCACATCGACCTCTGGCACACGTTGAGAAGACGATTTGGCTAAGGCGAGGGCAGCGGCAAAAGATTGCAAGTCGATGTGTCTGGACACGCCCTGAAGCTCAACGGGTTCATGTAGCGGCGCCCACACACCGAGGTCTGGTCCTTGCTGCAATAAAGATTCTTCCAAAAGAGGCACAGCTGCACCGGAAGCCGGCTTGAAGTCATCGCGCGGCACGTATTGAAGCTCTTCGGCATCGTCCAACAGGGACGCATTGACAAAGAGCCGCAGTTCTTGCTCCTTTTGACATTCGGCCAGATGACCGGCTTGTGTAAGGAAAGCTGGGCTGGGGTTATCTCGAGGCGCGAACTGAAGCTCTTGGGGCTCCACGTACAGAACCGTAGACACAACAAACTCCAATTCTTGTATAGACGACGATGCTGCGGGACTATGCCCCGCGACTGAACGCGCTGGGTCGTGTTCGTGTCCAGAACTGTACTCAAGCTCTACGGGGTTTCCGCCAGAGACATTTCTCGTCGCATTGGCGATTCGACGAGAAGACTCCTTTCGGCGAGGAGAGTCGAGCTGCGGACATTTCCAGGTACTTCCTGAATCTCTGCGGTGTCGCCGATCAGCGCCGCACTCGCTGCGACCTCTAGTTGATGCTCTAATGTCTATTCGGCCTGACGACGCCTATCGGTGCGAAATGTGTAGTCAGGGTCATCTCGATCTACGTCCTGAAACGCCACTGGGGCTTCTTGTAGCGCCGGCGGCAAACCGCCTCCCGGATGTTGCGATGGCCATTCGCCCAAACGGCGCACACCGATAATAAAATCCTTGGTCAGGTTTCAACAAAGCACCTCCTCTACCTGTAGAGGGCCTTTGTGTAACAGCGCACGCAGATAGGTCAGCACGCTGCCCTGAATGCCGATCTCTGAAGCGTGGACAGCCGCCAACGGCCGACAAAGCCAGAGGATCATGTATACAACACTGTGCTCCCAAGATACCGAATGTTGGATGATCAGGCAGCAGAGCTCCGCACCTTCAACTGCGTTCCAAGCGAGCACTGCGCGGGGGTCGTAAAGCGGCAAGGAATACTCCAGGTCATTCAGGAGCGACACATACCGATCCAACGTTGCTGAGCCGGAATGCGATAGAGTGTCCACGGCTGCAGTTGTCGCCGTGTCATCATCCAGCAGTGGAGGCACGCTATGAACCACAAGCGCGGCACTGCTGGATTGGTCGCTTGCACAGCATCGCCAACAGCGGCGTAGACTTGGTGCGGAGGAAGACCTCGTAGGCAGGGGAGCCAGCTGCGGCATTGTGCAGCAACATCGTCCAGACAGGTTAACTCCTTTGCTGTGATTTCTGAGAGGCCGAGCGCAGTCTGTTCAAGTCTGTATTTCGAAAAAAAAAAACAAAAAACAGAGCTCCTTAAGACAAGGACAGAGGTAGAAATGACGACACAGCGCTGACTTGAAGTAGTTCTTTTATTTTCAACCATCCGTTCACCATGGAACAAGAATCATGAAGATTCTTCGGTTTAAGTGGCAACGACAAGCTCATTTCTACCGCTAAGCTCTGTACCTGCAGCTTCACCGCCTCGATAGCTCCCCAAGAACGAAGATGAAGTGGCGTGAGCTTTCTGCACTTGCTGACAGAACTGCAGAAGCCATATGGCAGTACGAGCTGTGCTATCTACGAGCCAACCCAGTGAAACAGCGCTCGAGCTTCAACAACGAGGTGCACACACTCGGAAACGTGGTGCTGCCGGAGAAAGTGACCCGCGTTATCAGCCTGGGCCCGAAATACGCCGTTGAACCCAAGAAGTCGCCCCCAGAACTACTTGGCTTGGTGAGACAAGTAGCAAATTGTGCTCCGGACTCAGAGCTTTCAAGCTGCTTGTCAAAAGGCCCCCAGGTTTTCATTTATTTCATTTCATTTATTTCATCCTTAAAGGCCCGAAGGCATTACTTAAGGAGGGGCTTACAAATGGTTTTGTGTAAATGCACTCATGATGAAAACATAGGCACAATGAATTTAACAGTGGAACTGTAAACACTAAAAAACACTAAAAAGAGGAGGATCAAGCGGTTACAAAAAGGGTAAGCAAAAGAAAAAAAAACAATATAATACAGGGAAAAAATACAGGAAGAAGTACAGGGCAACTACAGGTTCACGTGTTCTGAAAATGACTAGTGAGTTTCGCGCGAAATGTTTTGCGATCGTTGCATGAAACTATGTCGTTTGACAGGGCATTCCAATGAGTTATTGCGTCAGGAAAAAAAGAACTGCTCATTGCTAAAGTAAGGCTCTTGATGCTGGCTATGGGGTGGCTGTGGCTGAGGCGACTGGAAGATCGGATTGGTGGTTTCAGCAGGGAGTGCTTTGACGTCGGATGGTAGAAAAAAGCTGTGCAGTAGGCAAAGGCGTGAAATAATGCGGCGTGACTCAAGTGTGGGAAGGGAGATAGAACGTTTGAGTGCAGTGATGTTAATTTCTTTTGTGTATTCAGAGGTGATAAAACGGGTCGCGCGGTTTTGGATGGCCTCAAGTTCGGCGGTGAGGTACGCTTGAGAGGGATGCCAGATGGATGATGCAAATTCAAGTTTGGGACGAACAAATTTTAGGTAAGCAAGTTTTTTTACTTCGGTAGATGCTGACTTGAGGTTACGTGGTAGATAACCTAAGACACGGGAGACAACTGACCATATTCTTTGGACGTGGTTTACCCAAGATAGTGAAGATGTCAGATACAATCCAAGATACTTATATGACGTGGTTCGGAGAATCGGGACTGAGTTTATATTGTATGAATGATGAATAACTGCGCGTTTGCGAGAGAACGACAACAGTTGGCATTTATCAAGGTTTAAAGGCATCAGCCATGTGTCGCACCACGGGCTATTGTGTCGATATCTTTTTGTAGCAGGTGACTATCGGTGGCATCATGAAGGGGGCTGTATATTACACAGTCGTCCGCGAACAGTTTTAATTTGGTGCTTGTGTTTAATGAAAGATCGTTGATGTAAATGAGGAATAGCAGTGGGGATAAGCCAGCCCCCTGTGGGACACCTGATGATACATCGGTAAGGGATGAGCGGTAGCCATTGCATGAAGCGAATTGCATGCGCCCATTTAAGAAATGATCAATCCAGGTTATTAAGTTATGGGGAATGCCTAGGGAGGAGAGTTTTGCGAACAGGTGCGAATAAGGAACACGGTCGAAGGCTTTTGAAAAGTCTAAAAAATAGCGTCTATTTGAAGGTTATTGTCCATAAAGTGTACGATGTAATGAGTTAATTCGGCCAGGTATATATATATATATATATATATATATATATATATATATATATATATATATATATATATATATATATATATATATATATATATATATATATATATATATATATATATATATATATATATATATATATATATATATATATATATATATATATATATATATATATATATATATATAGTCGGTAGTCATATAGTCGGTAGACATAGTCGGTAGTCGGGATAGTCGGAAATCAGCACTGTGTCGTTATTTCTTCCTCTGTCCTTGTCAAAATGTGCGCTGCTATTTTTTTTTTCAAATATGACTACCGACTATCCCGTTTTACCAACCTTTCTGGTCAAGTCACAGGCCGTCATCGTTTGTTACGACGCAATATGGTGCAAATGGAAGCGAAGCCGCTGTGGGTAGCCGCACGCATCGACAACTTCCTCACAGAAACACACACATTGCCTTGGTGAGTTAAACGCAGAGGCTCATCGACATTCTCGCTTCGTTCACCCGCCGAACTATGCGTTGACAGTGTCGAGAAAGTGGTGTGGCTCAGATGTGCTGCGGCTCTTTGCAGCCCGACCTTGTGTTACGTAACACTGCGCCGCACAGATAACACTGCCCGTTCGCATTCTGTGGCTTTACAAGTTCGCTGCCCGCCAGACACGTGACAGAATTACGAGAAAACAGCAGCGGTTTGCTTATCAAAGGGAAATAATTCTTAGCGTCCATTTAGATGAAAATTTCACAAATGCGGAAAAAAACTGCAGCATGAGCTTGCCGTGCTTATTTACCTCACTTGATTCCCTTATATCAAAAGGTTTTTTTTTTCTTTTCCTTTATCACTGGCAACCTTGTTTCTTTCCAGGCAAAGGAACTGCAGTCGCCTAATAAGATACGTGGAAGTGGGCGTGTAACGAGCTTGCATTGCGAGTGGACGTTTTTGGCGCATGTCTGTTAGGCAACTTTTGCCCAACACAAGGGCGACCTGCACGACACAGTTGAGGCATCCAGAGTTACGAACGCTGTTAACGTTTAGTTCGGTGAGTGGAATAAGCCAGAATGCTGCTGAATTTCTGCGCTTAACGTTAGAAGCCAGTGTGTGCGTTTCTGTGAGGAAGCACTTGGTTCCTGCGGTGGTATACCGGTGCGGCTACCTCACAGCAGCTTCGCTTCCATTTGCACTTCATTGCGTCGTAAGAAACCATGACGACAAAGGACTTAGAAGGACTGCGTTCGGCGCTATCAGACCTGTCTGCAGCGGAACTGGCGAATCTGGACGACGTTACTGCACCCTGGCGAAGCTCGCTCCCCCGGCTACGAGGTCTTCCTCGGCGACAAGTCCACGATGCTCTCTGCGATGCCTTGCAAACAATCATCCCATATCCGCGTCGCGTTTGGTTGATAGCGTGCGTCTACTGTTGGGCGATGACACAATGGCCCGTGAGTCAATTGAGACACTATTGCATTGAGTCTATGCCGTCTTTGGATGGATGTGTGGCGCTCATTCGGGATCTGGAGTCTTTGCTGCTTGCCAACACCCGCTCAGTGCTCGCTTGGAACGAAGTTGAGGGTACGGTGCACTGCTGTCTGCTCATCCCAGATCAAGTATCTTCGGACCACAATGTGGTGTACGCCTGCCTCCGGCCTCGTCCGGCTTTGTTGACGCTCTACGCTTCAGAAAAGGGCATTCAGGGCAGGGTGCTGACCTTTCTGCGTGCGTTGCTACACAGCGACCCTCAACAGGTAGAGCAGCTGCTTTCTGACAACCAGAACACGGAACTATTTTCTGGTTTGCGTCGCTTGGGTCAATCGTCACCGCAACAACCGGGTGGAGCTTTGCCGTCGGCGCTACAGGAAGCTCCAGCGCCGTCTCAGGGTGTAGGTCGAGGTGGCCGTAAGTCTACTGTTCGTACCGATGGGGATCGTCTGGACGAATCGTCACCGGCGCAGGGACCAGATGTCGCTCCTGGAGCAAACACACCGAGTCACGATCTCGACTCGGATTGCAGTGCCAGCGTGAGCCGTCCGTCTGAACCGTCGTCGCAACCAGAACCAGGAACAAGCTTCGAAGGTGGGCCCCATGCAGAGAGGAGAAACCAAGGGGAAAGTTCTGCTGGTTCGTCGGGGCAAAAAGGTAAGTTAATTAATATGCAGTTTCTGAAGTGTATTAAAATAGAAAGTCGTTGATAGGTTAATATGAAAAAGACGTTGCCGGTTGAGAGTGCTGCCTGATATGTTTTGAATACTTTGTGTCCGCACACCTTTTAGCAGCAAAGAAGGTAATCTTGCCTTTTAAGTGCCATTCGAAAGGTTAGTTCAAGTGAGAGATGAAACCAAGGGAATAGGATATCATAGAATGCCGCATCTTCGCAGAAACTTAATTTCCGACAACCGATTTTTTTTTTTTACTGAATGAGTAGCTGAAGAACGCAAGGTTCAATGCCCCTTAAAGAATGCCCTCCAGCCAACGGCTTCGTCTGGCTCTCAATGACGTCGCAGATAATCTCCTAGCGTGAAATCGCTGGCGCCTGACAGGTGCCTCTATGAAGTGGGATTAACCACGACGTCACTTCAATAGTTCGATGCCATTGGCTGGAAATGGCGTATCGTTACAGCAAGTAGGCTGTAATATGGTGTGGTACGGGAGCAGCTACGCGGGCGATTGATGATAAATCCCTCGAAATTGATGGCACCTGGAGGAAGAGAGGGATACAGCGAATAGGACACTGAATTGCCCTATGCACAACGCACTGAATTCCAAGAAGCTGCAATAGCCCCCTCAAAGGATACGAATTTAATGTCATTTCCGACAAATGACATTCACCTTAGCTGACATGATTACTTGCGTCGTTGTCACGTGACTAAAGCTGTAATGTCGCCTGTAGTTGGAACACCGCAGCCGCACTCGAAAATTGCATTACCGAGGGGCGCAATCGTCACCCAACTTTTATTCCAGATAGGGGTAGAATAGCTTTGAATATCGAAAGTTCGAACGAAAAAGGTTTCCTGTCAGGTGAAATTAGCGCGAATGCCTTAGATTGAAGGAGGAGAGGTGGTATTTTTTCTTTATAAGCAAATATTCATTGGCATATTTCTTGCATCTCGTTTCTATTGTTTGCATTCAGCCGCCACGGCGGCTCACATGTTGTGGCGCTCGGCTGCTGACCTGAAAGACGCGGTTTCAATCCCGGCCGCGGCGGTCGCATTTCGATGGAGGCGGAAGGTTACAGAAGCTCGTGTGCTCTGCGATGTCAGTGCACGTTAAAGAACCTCAGGTGGTCGGAATCACCGGAGGCCTCAATTACGGCGTTCCTCATATAGCCTGAGTTGCTTTCGGATGTTAAACCCGGTAAAAGCAAACATTGTTCCGGTTCAGATCAAAACACCTGTGATAAAATGAAATGCCTTACAAAACCGTAACGCATAATCAGCTCGGGAGCGTTCTTACGCATAAGACTTTTTGCTTCCCCGTCGCCAATTCATAAGCAAGAGGAATAATATGTTATAATTACCGCAAAGAGCCTCTGAATTGAATTTCTCATAAGGGATTGATTTTTAAGGTACTTGGTACATTTGCGCAGAAACGTAGTCACGAAGAAATGGCGACCCGGAAAGCACACAACACACGGCATGATATTCGCCAGCAACTTAAGCATTCTAGAGAAAAACGTATCATGAATCCAGGAACATGTGGGGTGGGGGCTCTGGAAGCAAAGGGGGATGCTGAGCAGGCGCCGAATATCAGCTGTTTTTGCCTCATATGACCGATGAGTAGAGTGAGGTGAATCAATCCGTTTTATAGACGCTAGAAAAAAAGTGGCTAAATTAAAGAACCGTATAAACAGAGGCAAATTATGTAATACAACAAATTTACGTATTTTCGAAAAGCCAGATTGATATAGAAAAGTTCCGCCAATCAGAGAAAGGAAAGAGAAAACGATATCCCCGCGCAAAAAAAAAAAGTTGATAGAAACCACGTCAAGGAGAGCAGGTGCTCCCACCTAGTCATGGGTGAGAGCTTACCTAGTCGCGGTTGAAATCACCAGATAAAACTTTAAAACCGCTTTTGGAAGTTCAGGGTGCCATAGCTCAGTTGCTTGTGCAATGCACCGCGTGCGTGATTCATTAGAGACAGGACAGTGCGCGCGTGGCTTCGTTTACACACTGCTTATCTGTATATGTCAGATGTTTCAGGGAAGCCAAACATTAGTTCTGAACAATATGATTTCTGAGGTAAACAGACGTCTTTTAGCTTACCGGAGACGTACTAGTGCAGCCTTATACCGGTTCACCGGACCTCTCCTGCACACGCGCAGTGGCTTCCCCTGACCTCAACAATGCCACTGCGCATGCGCTGGAAGGGTCCGGTAAACCTCCCGCCCTCCCTCTGGAGCAGCGAAGTGGCGAGGAGCCGGAAAGTACTGCAGCGCGCGCGGGGCAGAGAACATCATGTTGAAACTGCTTCACGGAGTGCCGAGACTTGATGGGCGTCGGTTTGCATTCCTTTATATATTAAGACGTAAGGCTTTCTTGGCTCATGAGTGGCGTGGATGGCAGTTGTAGAAGGAAGTTGTCCGCAAAAGTTTCTGCACGAACTCTCAGTCAAAAGTTGTAATTAAAATAAAATTAAAATAAAATAAAAATTGTTAAGAATTGTTTGTTTGTAGGGGTTTAACGTCCCAAAGCAACTCAGGCTATGAGAGACGCCGTAGTGAAGGGCTCCGGAAATTTCGACCACCTGGGGTTCGTTAACGTGCACTGCCATCGCACAGTACACGGGCCCCTAGAATATAGTCTCCATCGAAATTCGACTGCCGCGGCCGGTATCGAGCCCATGTCTTTTGGGTCAGCAGCCGAGCGCCATAACCACTGAGCCACCACGGCGGCAGTGAAAAAGAGTGATAGTGATACTGATAGCTACTGATAGTGGCAGTTACTGCTCGAGAGACATAGCGGTAGTGATGGCAGTGACATTGATGATAGCTGCTGATACTGATAGTGCTAGAGATACAGTGGTGGGATGATGAAAGTGATATTGATAGCGAGGGTGATATTTGGTGATGCCGATGATGACAATAGTAATATAGAAACCATAAAAATTTAAAATAAAGCGAAGTAATAATTACGAGTTAAAAATAAAATAGTAAGAATACTTACATAAACAAGAATATAATTTAAAAATAAAAAAAACATTATAGACAATAGAAATGAAAGATGGAGGCAGAAAGAGGAAAGAAAAAGGCTTCCACATTTCCGCTATAACATTTTTAATTTGCGTACAGGGTACATTACAGCCCTACCGCTATTCTGTCTTGCTATCTCCCCGCACATTTGTTCCCACTCTTTTTTCTCACGCTAGCCGCAGCTCAGGTGCTTCAGGTATCGAAGGTCGATTCCACGGCTAGCAACATCTTTTCTTTACATCGTTATTTTTATAATTAATAACCCTAAAAATTGTAATTTGCATTCCCCACAGGCACGCGCTTTTCCACTGGCGCGAGAAGCGGCCGCAAATTGAGAAGCCACAGCAGCGAGGGTAAGTGCATTTTGGAAAGTTTAAAAGCTGATGTGACTATTACTAACGGCTGGCTACAAGTCATTAATTAGTCAGGCGCCTGTCGGAACTAGTAAGTCAAATATTAGAATTTAGTTATAAATCTTTTGAGTTCACATGATTCGTTTGCTTTTAAGGTTCACCAGAACTGGTGTTACTACGACCCAAAAAGCTTTTCTTTACCTCAAGTGGCGAGCTTCCCTGAAACGCCTTGTATATATTTTCAATGGTCGCTCGCTTGCTACACATGCGCATGCAGATAAACCTATAGGAATTTGTCGTCGAACATAAACCTATAAATGCACATATTGAGCACATGGGGCGGTGCAGGAACGGTAGAGATATGCAGAGCGATGTGTCGTCTTTGAGCGTGTGAAATGCATGAGTGAATTGCGATTACTTCAGGTTATTACATCTGCTTGTTCCATGAAATTTATAAAGTGCCGGTTTCTGTAATTCTTGTTGAGCTGTTTTCGGAAACTCTTGAAAATCCCTTTGAACAGCAGTTCTGGGCAATCGAAAAAAATGTATCCTCCATGGGATCAGTGAGCCCGCAACGACACTGTTGTGCATGGTCTCATGAATCTGGTATATTAGACCTACCAGACAGCACATTTTCTGGAAGGGTGCAGGCAGTGCATGACACTTCACCGCGAATCCTTCCTAGCACCGGATTCACCGCGAATCCTTCCTAGCACCGGATTCACTATTACCCATTGATAGAAACATTTATTCTTTCAGAAGCCGCCGCGGTGGCTGTGTGGTTATGGCGCTCGGTGCCGGCTCGAAAGACGCGGGTTCGATCCCGGCCGTGGTGGTCGAATTTCGATGGAGGCGAAATTCTAGAGGCCCGTGTACTGTGCGATGTCAGTGCACGTTAAAGAACCCCAGGTGGTCGAAATTTCCGGAGCTCTTTACTACGGCGTCTCTCATAGTCTGAGTCGCTTTGGGACGTTAAAACCGCATAAACCAAATCTAAACCATCCTGAACTTTATGGTATCTACGCAGTGTACAATGATCTTTGTTGGGAGCATTTTCGAACAGCTTTTATTATTTTTTCGCTGTAACTGATGGTCATGTAATACTAATGCATAGCCACACATTTATTATTCTCAGACCGTCCAATTTTAATAACTGCGCCAGTGTACGTCAGTGAATATCATTAGAAAATCTCTTAATACAAAAACATTACCGAGCCCTTCAAAATTGTTGTATGACATCTTGAAATTACTGTTTTTCTTTTTTTTTCTTGCAGAATCAGCCCAACAAAACGTCGGCGATAAGGGCGCAAAGTTCTTCTGCGGCAAGTGTTATGGTGGCTTCGATTCAAGTGAATTGCTGAAGGCGCACGTCCCTTTATGCCTGAAGTATTTCACATGCCCTTACTGCACGTTTCAGAGCTATCAGAGGTAAGACTAATTCCACGGCTTCTGAAACCACGTCTTTCTTGCTTATCAATTAGAAGCGATAGTATTGGATTTGAGA
Source organism: Amblyomma americanum (assembly GCF_052857255.1). Lineage (NCBI taxonomy): Eukaryota > Metazoa > Arthropoda > Arachnida > Ixodida > Ixodidae > Amblyomma > Amblyomma americanum. The sequence goes on from NC_135497.1 coordinate 88,986,062, forward strand.
CTAAGACAAATGGCATTTAAAAAAGCTTGATAAATAATGCGTGCTGGCATCGCGAACATCTTAATATCTTTAATTTGTGGTATTCACTGGGAACACATTATTTATGAGATCTGTCTCATTGAGATGAATCTAGTTGGTAGACGATGGATAAAAATCATGAGAGTATTGCATTCTCAAGTTATGAAGGAATGGAATTTGATGTGTGTTATAGTGAAAGTCTTCTAATTCTTTTTAGAAAATCCTCGGCTATACAACCAGGTATATGACCCTTACCAGGGCCCAGGCGAGAATTTTGTGCTCATTAGACGGACACCAAATGTGTGAGGCGCAGAGAAGGGCGGGTAGTTGAAATGATGAACAGCACACGGAGAGAACGAAAACCGGATCAACCGACGAAGAAGGAATTCTAGAAAGAACAGCTTCTTAGAGACAGAAGCAGAGCGTATTGCAATTTATCAGCCGCAGAACTCGCACAAGCGAGTATAAAATATTAAGGCGAAAACCTGTCATGGCTCATACTCGCGTCAGTTCATTACATCCTAGATCACGTGAGCGTGTCCGTCTGTTACATCACCATCTAGGTCACGTGGCCTTGTCACATGATCACAAGCGGGCCTGAAGACTTGGGACATTTGCACGTGCCGGTAGTCCTAACATGGGAACTAAAAAGGTTAGGAGTAAAACCGCTGAAGAATGGTTGCTTCAGATAGACGAAGACCGCACCCAACCGTCAACCTGGTGAGGGAGCCAGGGCCCAGTTACGGTCACAGTCTTTCGGTAGGGTGGAATGCCACCTGGAGTGGATCACATGTGGCACTGCACGGAATTCCAACCCACCTGCTACCTCTCACGCGTTTTCCGAGGTATCTTAATCACTACGACGCAGCTGTGGTGCTGGTAGAAGGTTCAGTTAAGATTTATATACAGTAATGATCATCATCATCATCATCATCATCATCATCAGCCCTACTACACCCACTGCAGGGCAAAGGCCTCTCCCATGTCTCTCCAATTAACCCTATCCTTTGCCAGCTGCATCCACCCTTTGCCTGCAAACTTCTTAATCTCATCCGCCCATCTAACCTTCTGCCGCCCCCTGCTACGCTTACTTTCTCTTGGAACCCACTCCGTTACCCTTAAAGACCAGCGGTTATCTTGCCTTCGCATTACATGCCCTGCCCAAGCCCATTTCTTTCTCTTTATTTCGACTAGGATGTCATTAACCCGTGTTTGTTCCCTCACCCACTCTGCCCGCTTCCGATCTCTTAACGTTACACCTATCATTTTTCTTTCCATGGCTCGCTGCGTTGTCCTTAACTTAAGCTGAACTCTTTTCGTTAGCCTCCACGTTTCTGCTCCGTAGGTGAGTACTGGTAAGATTATGCTGTTGTACACTTTCCTCTTGAGGGAAATTGGTAAACTGCCACTCATGATCTGCGAGAATTTGCCATATGCGCTCCACCCCATTTTTATCCTTCTAGTTATCTCTCTCTCATGATCCGGATCAGCTGTCACTACCTGCCCTAAGTAGACGTATTCCGCCACCATTTCTAGGCTCTCGCTGCCAATTGTGAACTGTTGTTCCCTTGCTAGGTTGTTGAACATTACCTTGGTTTTCTGCATGTTAATTTTTAGACCCATCGATCTGCTCTGCCTGTCTAACTCGTTGATCATGATTTGCAGTTCACCTTCAGAGTGACTCAGCAAGGCAATGTCATCAGCAAATCTCAGATTATTTAGGTATTCTCCATTTATTCTTATTCCCAACTCTTCCCAATTCAGGCCTCGAAATACCTCCTGCAAACATGCGGTGAACAGCATTGGCAATATCGTGTCTCCTTGCCTGACGCCCTTCCTTATTGGAATTTTATTGCTGACTTTATGGAGGACTATAGTAGCTGTGCAGTTGCTATATATATCTTCCAGTATTTTGACATAAGGCTCTTCTACCCCCTGATTACGCAATGCCTGTATGACTGCTGAGGTTTCCACTGAGTCGAATGCTTTCTCGTAATCAATGAAAGCTATATATAGAGGTTGGTTATATTCTGCGCATTTCTCTATCACCTGATTGATAGTGTGAATATGATCTATTGTAGAATATCCTTTACGAAAGCCTGCCTGATCATTTGGTTGATTAAAGTCTAACGTTGCCCTGACTCTATTAGCGATTACCTTAGTAAATACTTTGTAGGCAACGGATAGTAAGCTGATCGGCCTGTAATTTTTCAAGTCCTTAGCGTCTCCCTTCTTATGAATTAAGATAATGTTTGCATTCTTCCAAGCTTCTGGTACAGTCGAGGTCATAAGGCATTGCGTATACAGGGTGGCTAGTTTTTCTAGCACGATGTCCCCTCCATCCTTCAACAGATCTGCTGTTACCTGATCCTCCCCAGCTTCTTTTCCCCTTTTCATTGCTTCTAAGGCTTTCTTTACTTCATCTTTCGTTACTGGCGGGATGACGCATTGCTGTGCACTGCTGTCTTTCTCATTAGCGCTCTGATTACATTGGCTACTGTACAGGTCTGTGTAGAACTCTTCGGCTACGTTAACTATCTTATCCATATTGCTAATGACATTGCCCTGCTTGTCTCTTAATGCATACATCTGGTTTTTACCTATGCCTAGTTTCCTCTTCACTGTTTTTAGGGTACCTCCGTTCTTTATAGCATGCTCGATTCTCTCCATATTAAACTTCCTTATGTCGGCTACCTTGCGCTTATTTATTAACTTTGATAGCTCCGTTAGTTCTATTCTATCGGTAGTGTTAGATGCCTTCATGTTTTGGCGCTTCTTAATCAGATCTTTCGTCACCAGAGATAGCTTCCCGGTATCTTTCGAACTGTCCTACCGCCTACTTCTACTGCACACTCCGTAATTATTGATGTCAGGTTATCGTGCATTGAATGAACATCAAGATCATCTTCCTCAGTTAAAGCCGAGTATCTGTTTTGCAGCGCTATCCTAAACTCCTGTGCTTTCCCTCTTACGGCTAACTCGTTAATGGTCTTCTTCTTCGCTAGCTTCTTCCGTTCCCTCTTCAAGTCTAAGCTAATTCTAGACCTTACCATTCTATGGTCGCTGCAACGCACCCTTCCGAGGACGGCCACATCCTTAATGATGCCAGGTTTAGCGCATATTATGAAGTCGATTTCATTTTTAATCTCACCATTGGGGCTCTTCCAGGTCCACTTCCTGTTTTCTCGTTTGCGGAAGAAGGTATTCAAGATCCGTAAATTATTTCTATCCGCGAATTCGACTAATAACTCTCCCCTGCTATTTCTAGAGCCTATCCCATAGTCACCTACCGCGTGGTCGTCAGCCTGCTTCTTGCCCACCTTCGCATTGAAGTCGCCCATCAGTACAGTGTACTGCGATTTTACTCTATTCATTGCTGATTCTACGTCCTCATAGAAGCTTTCAACGGCCTGGTCATCATGGCTGGATGTGGGTGCGTAGGCCTGCACCACTTTCAGCTTGTACCTCCTATTCAGCCTAATTACTATAGCTGCTACCCTCTCGTTAATACTGTAGAACTCCTCTACGTTGCCAGCTATATCCTTATTAATGAGGAAACCCACACCTAGTTCTCGTCTATCCTCTAACCCGCGATAGCACAGTATGTGTCCGTCCTTTAGTGCTGTATACCCCTCACCTGTCCTCCTAACTTCGCTAAGCCCTATCACATCCCATTTAATTCCCGCTAGTTCCTCGAACAGCACTGCTAGGCTAGCCTCACTAGCTAAAGTTCTAGCGTTAAACGTTGCCAGGTTCAGATTCCAATGGCGGCCTGTCCGGAGCCAGAGATTCTTAGCACCCTCCGCTGCGTCATAGGTCTGACAGCCGCCGTGGTCAGTTGCTCTGCAGCCGCTGGGGACTGAGGGCCGAGGGTTAAATGGTTTGATCATAGAAGGTTGTTGAATGATAATGATATTGAATGATAATGAATTCTAGTGCGGCGAATTCAAATTGAAATCACTGCAATAACTTGAAAGCGGCTTTCGCCTTCCAGCAATTAAGAGATATCTAAGTGCCTCCAACGAATTCTTCATTGCAGTCATCGTAGTCACTTCGCAATATTTTGGTGGAAAACTATCTGGTGGCGACCATGGTGAAGAAGTTAGAAATGTCTGGTTAGGAAGAATTCGCGAGTGCGCCGCTGAAACAGCTCTTTGACAGGGAATGTTTAAAAAAAAAGGAACACTTATCGTTGTGACAAGAGGGGGTGTCCAACAAGTCAAATGCTTTGAACGTGGCGGCCAACCTGCTGGCGTAAGGGCTTTCATTGCGCTCCATCACGTGACCGTTCTGAGAATTAAAGGCAGGCGTAGTTGGCCTGACGATGCATCCACCTCGCACAGTTCGCACCCTATATTTGTGCATTATCAGCAGGAAGATCAAAACCACCACCGACAACACATCACACCAACTACGACGGGTCGGTCCTTGACCGCTGCTTCAGCGGCTGTGTTCCCCCCTTCTAAGTTTGTCCCTGGCCCAGCCGGGCTGATATGCCTCCCCGTCCAGTCACCAGACGGTGCGCTCGCCCGTGCAGTCCTGGGGAGCCTACATGTTAGCCGTCCCTCATCGAAGCCTCTTTTGAGAAACAGTGCTGGCAGACAACGGACGAGAACAAGGACACACAACTGTCCGTTGTCCGCTAGCGTTGTTTCTTACCGAGCAACGCGAAGCTAGAGTTTCATTTAAATTTCACTCGACCTTATCAAAAAAAATTTGACAGTGGATTAACTTAGCTAACCCTGGAATTCAGCGAAAAACAAGCACGCTTGCTAAGCGTCTGAGGATCGTTCATGACAGCTCCGCTACACGCTCGCGACAGCCGATCTATGTATACCCACACGTCCACGTAGCTGTGACGTGTATCACATGGTCTCATGACACCCACGTCGGATGTCATCACGTGGCCTCACATCACCCCATCGGATGTTCTTAAGGTCAAAGGTCAACCCAAAAGTCACCCAAAGTAAAAAATCATAGGTCAAGATCAGGGGTCAACGGTTCGCCACCATAACTGTACTACATATGATCATACACTGCTAACGTGCTTGGGCTGAAGGTTGTTCAAGTGCCGCCGCGGTGGCTGAGTGGTTACGGCGCTCGGCTGCCGTCCGAATGACGCGGGTTCGATCCCGGCCGCGGCGGTCGAATTTCGATGGAGGTGAAATTCTAGAGGCTCCTGTACTGTGCGATGTCAGTGCACGTTAAAGAACCCCAGGTGGTCGAAATTTCCGGAGCCCTTCACTACGGCGTCCCTCATAGCCTGAGCCGCTTTGGGACGTTAAACCCCCATAAACCAAACCATAAACCAAGCCGAAGGTTATTCAAGGTCATTCTCCGGCCTACGAGAGAATTGCTTTACCTAGCGTAGTGAAGATTTTTGCTTCAATGTATCTGCATCATGTTGAGGTTCGGCCTCCGCTGTACAGCAAAGAAGCTCCTTGGTTTTGGGGTCAAGCTAGTGAGTGTCGCACCCGCTGCGTCCCGAAGACGGCGCAATGGCGAAAGCACTCCTGTGCTGACGTAAGCGCACTGCTTGCGTCACAATCTCAGAAATGTGGGGCGCGCATTATACGGGCATAATTTTTCTGCGCGCATCCGAGCTGGTTATTGGATAAGTTTAGCACACCGTGTTACCGTTGCCGGATTACCGGGAACCCGCCCACCACTACTGCCACCGCTGATTGGTCCCGATGAGGCAGGCGCGAGCGCAGATGTCGGATACCTGGCGCCCTAAAGCCGATCTGAGCATTCGCACTGACGACGCTTGGACTTCCGGTACTCTGTTAACGATAGCACGGTACACAGCATGTTCAAGGAGTCTATATTAACGAGAAAGCTCTAAGAGTCCTGCTCAGCGGAAAAACCGGTGTAGTTGGCGCTGGCGTGTCGAGAACATCGGCATTCGTCGAGAGGGTCGTCATGTCACGCCTACATGACCTCGCGCGAGTAATTCAAACACCTTACAACTATCATAGTACAACAATGATGACGTCACATCTCATAGTACGAGAGTGAAGAAGCCACTACACAGGGTTATCAATCTGGCCAAGACCTTTATCACCGCCCTTGTAAATGTCAATTAAAGGCGGAGGAGCGGCTTCTCCGCCTGTATATTTGCTGTGCTCGGCAGCTTCTCAAACACTTCGACCCTTCTTTCTTGGGCAGCTCTCCGCACTGTGAGGAGAAGTCTATGGACATCTACCACATGGTGTGGGCCAGCCTCTCTTACCTTACTATCCCCCCGCCCCCACCCCCACCCGGGAGGACTGGGAGGCGACCCTGCTCGGCTGGTCTGACCTACAGGCCGAACGAGCCTTGGTCGGGCGAGCCCGGGCGGCGGCCGACGCCTCTGGGGTCCCGAAATAGGACCGGTCCACCTAATACTTTGTAAGGGCTGGCTCATGCCCTCTTGGTCAGCTCATGGAAAACCTCTTGTAAGTGTATATGCCCAGAAATGTTTTCCACCACCAACACTACACAGGGTCATGAGGTCATTCCACGAACATTACGCAGTGCCTCTGAAAAATTAGAAGCTATTTGCGCTGAAAAGAAAAATGGTCCAGCTGGGACTCCAACCCCTACCTCCCTACCACTGGGGAGCGTTCGTTCGACTTATATGAAGGCTCGTTTTCCTCGTTTAAATAAAAATAACAAGAAAGAGAATAAGAATTGTGTCCGAATTTGCGAAGTGATGTGCAGAAGGCCCGGCCCAGGCCACTGAAGCGACACATTAACAGTGTCCAGTCATACTATTAATTCGGAATTGGAGTATCCCCAGAATTTTTGTGCCTTAGCTTTGTCTCGACTGCTGGGGATATCTGATCATTCTGCGAGTATCTCTGGCTGCTGCGCCTTTTTTTGGTGCCGTGGGCATGTCCACTGAGGAAACTGGAATGCACTATGACGCTTTTAATTTAGCCCGTGATAGGCCACGCATCACTCATCGGACAATCAGCAATTGTACTTGTCAGTAGCGCCGCCGTCGAGCTCCATTTTTTAGCGCCAACGAAACAACGCCTTCATAAAATACTTTTATTTCTAGTTCTGTCACCCTCCACGCCTGCCAGTGTGCCTCCCTCTCCGCCACCCATTGTGCCTCCCTGTCTGCCTCCCAGAGTCTCACACTGTCTATAATTTAACACTATATTTATTGGTTCACTCTCTGTGTGACACTATATATGTAGGTTACGTACTGCTGCCATTTTGTCAAGTGACATCGTAATTGAGGAAGAAACTTGCCAACACTGCCCTTTCATCGCAGGCTGATAGATTCACAGCTCTCCAGCCCTGCCAGTCTTCCTGCCAGATACGTCTTCTTTAAGACCAGCTGCACCACATGCCAGTATGGGGCACATACTTTCTTACTCCACAGGCCAACATGGCCCGCCGTGGGGGTGAGTTTTAAAAGCCTGGGCTGCATGCATTTTTTCCAAAGATTATCGCGTGGCGGTGGAGGTAAAACTTTATTGCATGCAGTGGGGCGTGTTTTAGAGGAGAGTGGAGGATTTCACCGCTCCTTTGCCTGGGTGGTAGTCCTCATTCCGGGACATCATTGGTGGTAGCCGCTGCCCGCGCTCTTTTGACCAGAGTCCTCTGGGACTCCAGGTCAAAGCAGGCGGACAAGTTCGCCTACCAGCACCACTCTCGTTGACTGATTTACACTCTTTATTTGCGGATTTTTCTGGCAGGCCCATACCATATGAGATGCGTCTGCCCACATCTCACAAAATTTACAGTACACCGAAAAAGTTGGGCCTGTGTTTTAGAATCGCAGGGCTTAGAAACGACCCCGTTTGCAGCCTTCTGAGGTGTCGTTCCTCAGTTCTATCCAGGCCCTTGGCGGCCTCTGGGAACGTCTGCCTACTGAGGCGCAGATATGTTGTAATGTCCGCATATGTGGTATGCGGATTCGGTACAGGAGTCTCGACAGGGTCTGGGAATTCAGTGGAACTCCGGGGCAGATACGCTCGGGCGGCTGTGTGAGCAGCCTCGTTCCCTTCTATTCCCTGGTGCCCGGGCACCCATGCCAATTGTTTTGTTCCCTGCATTGAGCAATGTTGCGCGTTTGCTAAAATTCTGCTGGCAAGCGACGCTATTCTTCCTCTTATATAATTTCGACAGGCTGTTGAGAATCAGAAATTATGTGCGTAGCGTCGGAGTGAGTGGCTGTCAGCGCTATCGCCACTTCCTCGGCTAACGCAACTTCACTAATTTTCACCAAGAGTCCATCCACCTGCTTTCCTTCTCGTGTATGACCGCGACGTTGCAGACACCCTCTTGCGTAGGGCCCGCCGCGTCTACATAATACGTGCCATTTTTGCTGCCGTAATACTTCTCTATCGCTCTAGCGTCTCTCCTACCTTGATTGTGCTCGGGATGCATGTTTTTTGGTATTGGTTTAACTAGTAGTTTATCTCTCCAGTCCTTGGGAATGTCCCCTCTGTCTTCTGTTGGTGGCAGCGCTATGTGCAGGTCCTCCAGGACTCGTCTACCAACTTTGGTCGTTGATAACCGCATTATTTGGATTGTTTGGTGAGCTTCGAGTAGTTCTTCCAGCGTATTGTGCATTCCTAGGTGAAGGCGATCAGTGGACGTCTTGAAGAGGAGAACAGTGCCCTCTTGAAGGCCGCTCTGACTATTACGTCCAATTTCTTCTTGTCGCTCTGCCGCAGTTTGAGGTAGGGCACAGATTATGTTATTCGGCAAATGACGAAAGTCTGCACCAGGCGTAAAGTCTCCTTTTCCATGAGTCCATCGTGCTTGCCAGATACCCTGCCAATCATCCTACTGATTTGCTCGCAGGTGGACTTCATTTTGCTAATTTCTATGGCATTATTACCTTTGTTGTTGATTTGTAGCCCTAACACGCGGATGTTTTCTACCTCCGATGCCTGGGTTCCATCTATGTATAATTGAATTTTGGTTGCCGGTTTTTTATAGCCCGTGATGTGAAGGAGTTCTGATTTCGTGGGTTCACACCTAAGGCCACACTCTTCGGCATACTTCTGTAGCGCTGACGCTGCCTCCTTCAAGGCGGCCTCTATATGTCCAACACTGCCACCCGGCGACCACAGAGTGATGTCGTCCGCGTAGATGGCGTGTCTCACGCCATCTATTGTGACGGCCAGCTCGAATCGTCGCTGGAGGAAGCAATAGATGTCGTGGAAGACCACCTGTGAAAAAAATTAAGGGATACACTTACCTGACCTAAATTACGGTCAGGCGAAAACCTTTAGCATGACGTTGCAGCTTGAGTCACTGTCGTTCCTTAGAGCGCGCACGCTTGGTTGTTGGAGACACAGGAGAGCGTTTAGGCGACATCCTTCCTGATCGGCGTTCAGGAGGTGTCTGGCAAGACTGCCTGGGGAGCGCTCCTCTCGAAGGATGGTGGCGCCACTCAGTGACGTCGCACGCATGCGCAGTAAGGTGAAACGCAGGTGCATTAGTCTGCTTACGTGGAGGAATGCGAAAGCATGTGTTTTGAGGAAAGGAATGGATGCAGTAGCTCTCGGATCTCGACATCTCGGTGGACACCTCTCACCGCACTTTAAAAGCATGCATTGAACTGTAGGTGCATATGTCATTGGTCCAAGCTAGCCTTCAACTTTACTAAAACATGCATGGTATATGCAAAGAGAAATACTAAAACACCGCTCAGAATGCAGTACGACGGACGGTTGCTCAAGATCTTGGTGAAGGTATTCAGGAACACTGCCACCACATTGAGGTAAACCAGTGACATCGCTGGGATTTCATGTGCAATTCCAATATCTGTTGCTAAAACCAGCGTCGGCGCTGCGGCGGACGCGGTTTTGCCCACCGCGCCTCTGTTGCCATCATTCTACTTATCATAAGGATTTTTTCTTATCCAGTTAATTTAGTCACCGGTGTTATGACTTAAGATCGGACATGACCTGCAACCGGAGAAGGTAATGGCCGCAAGTATGAACCACTAAGGCCTTTTGCCTTAATACGGGGCTCCGATGCCCGCCCAAGAAGATGGAGCTCCTGCTGCACCGCCCCACCCAAAAGGGACGACCACTCAACGCAGCCAAGCAGAATACAGAATATGAACAAATCGGGCTACACATGAGTGACAGCGCCACCATCCCCATCGTGAAAAGATTCCAACGGTGTAAACTGCGAGACGGTAAACAAGCTCATACACAGGACTGTGTGAGGTGCACACAAAATCGTCGGGAGATTTCAGTCTGATGCGTCCACAGCGGAGCGCTGCCTGTGCCAGCCCAGCGTTGCGCGTGTGCACGTGCGAATGATGTTTGCAAGGCGACGACAACGAAGAGCGTGGCGAGCACGAGGAGCGGCGAGCTGACGTACGTGTGTAAAAACTGTGGTGTGAAGGGAGACTGAGCAGCGGAGGTCGTATCATTCACGCGTGGAGGGGACACCCGTCTGACGTTGGGTCCATGCTTCGATCCCCGGGTCTCCCTTGGATCACCGACGCAAGCCTCCTGCGTCCCATTCAAGCGTGGAGGTGGCAGCCGTCGGACGTTGAGTCCGTCCCGCCGTGGAGCTCCCTTGGATCGCCGACGCAAGCTGCCTTGGATAGGACTGATGCTTGGGCGAGTTGGGATGCCATGTTCAAGAAGAACAGCGCGAAAAGACAAGGACCACAGGAAGATACACAAAGACAAGCGCTTGTCTTTGTGTATCTTCCTGTGGTCCTTGTCTTTTCGCGCTGTTCTTCTTGAACATGCCTTGGATAGCCTGCATCAAACCTATGTCGTTTCGGGCGCCGTCGACGGGTCCTGGCTATGCGTTTTCTGTTGCGGTAAGGTTCCAGGGGCTGCTGACGGGAGTCGACCGGCGTCTTCGTGCAGTCCTTTCCGCACCTAAAACCACCTGCCTACCTTCCGCCGCATCCTTCGACGCAACGCCAACGACGCGTCGCAGTTCATCATCGTCGCAGTCGCCAACAGGCACGTTAGGGAGGAGAGCCTGATAAGACTCGTGCACTGCTTCGCCATATGTCACGTAACTTACTTGGCCGCCTTTCACAACTGGTCCAAGGTGGAGAAGAACAAAATAGACGTGAATATACGCATGGTATGCAAGACGGCGCTCGAGCTGCGAGACTCGACCAGCGCAGAGCTGCAGCTACAACGGGGAACCCATAACACGCTGGAGGAACTTGCAGACGCGCAGCACATATCGCAACTAGAAAGAGTGACGACCAACGAAGCTGGACGTCACATACTCGGGCGGCTTGGCATCGGCTACCACCGCCAACACGGCGAGAAGGAAAGAATCCCGCGGAACGTCAGGGACGGCATCCAAGTCGCCGACATGCCAGAGCGGCGGCTCTGCTGCGAAGCTACGGAAAAGCGAGGGAAGCGCGCTCTGTTAACGCTGCTGAATATCAGGACGATACGCCGTTGCGGTCCTCGACACTGCCGGAACGTTTATCCATCCCGCCAGCGTGAAATGCTGACAAGACGAAGTGGCCGAGGAATTAAGCGTCGCACTCGCCATTCTGAGCACGATTGCGGGGTCGTTGCTAGCGACTCACGCGCAGCCATAAAGAATTAACGCCAAGGGGAGAATATCCGTGGAAGCCTGCCGAATAATCAAGAAGCTCAAACGCTCACCGGACAGCAAGGTCGCGTTACTTTGGTTCCCCACACACATAGGAACATCTCTCCGCACCTCACCAACCTCAACGAGGTCGCTCACTCCTTCGCACGAGGTCTCTGAAACCGTACCGGGGAGAGCCATGGTGAAGACGGGGGACAGATAGCCTAACGAGCTTCAATGAATTAACCAAAGCCTTCTACTTGGCCCGCCGGACTTATCCTCCGCCTAGCAACAAACTATGCAGAGCTCAGGCAGTCGCCAGGAGGCAATTACAAACACGTACCCGACCCCGCTGCAATACGACAGGATCTACCCCAAAATATATAGCACCAAGACGTGCAAGGTCTGCAAGACAGATGTGGCCACACTTATACACTGGGAGTGTAAGGAACACGTAACCGGTGTGAATTCCGAAACCCTCTCGGCGAAGTGTTCCGCCGCTCTGCGCAGCTCCAGCCTCAACGACCAACTCTGCGCCGTCCAGCAGGCCCTCGAGACGGCGAAGAGACAAGATCTCGACGTCCCCACGAGGGAGACCTAGGCCCGGTCGCGCTAAACCCTGCCGGACAGTCAATAAAGTTGTCGATCACTCGATCACTCACTCACTCACGATAAAATTTCCGTGCCAAAATCACTGCGTAGCTCGTTTGCCATGGCAGCGATGTTGGCAGTGGTAGCAACGGCAGGCGCAAGCAGTAAAACCGGAAGATCGGGCTTTCTGCGCTGCTACTAGCCGCGTCAGCCTCCGCTTCCGGTCTTACCGGACGCCGCGCGCCAAATATCTGGCGGGTCCAGATCGGCGGCGATGGGCGTTTTTCGCTGCTCCGGTGTGTGGTGGCTAGCCGGGCGTACAGTGCGCGCTGTGGGGCGAAAATCGCCGACTTGCCGCCATAAAAAAACGCTCCATCTAATCTGGATTTTAGGGCGTTGTAGGCTTACCATGAGGGGCGAATACTGGCCGCATTGCTCGCATTTTGGTGGAGGAGAGAAACAAGACGCCTGCTTGTTGCGCGATGTCAGTGCGCATTTTGAAGAGCATGAGGGGCGAAAATTTCATTATATAAGACCAGCCCCGCGTGGGGGCGTCTGCAGCTTGCAGGCGTAGGTGAGTCGCGACAGCACGGGTTCCCGAGCGTCCGCAGGGACATCCCCGCAAGGGGATGGTGAACTGTGCATCACCCCGGACCCGAGCACCCGCGCCAAGCCGTGCGTTTCATCGCCGCGTCCGGGGAAAAGGGGATACTGGTGGCTGAGCCGATGCCGAGCGTTTGTACCTTTAAGGCGCCTCGGCGGAGGCAACACACCACTTTGGCCCCAGCTTCCTGTAGACGGCACATCCAGCCTGACCTGCCCGGGGGAAATCGGCAGTAGACTTTTCCTATCCTCCCCTCCATCTTTCACTTTCCTATCTGTCTCACAGCTCTCCTATCTCCTACTCACTTCTTGGTTTTTCCTGTTTTCCTGGCGCCGAGGGTTAACCTTGTGTGACCAACTACCCTGAGTCGCGTCACATTTGGTTATAGTTGAGGTGTACAGCTGGCGTGGGCAGGACTTTCAGGTTCCGGACCCGTCCCCTTGTTGGACTCCGTGGTGGGTGGCCGGCACCATGACCGAAAAACTAAATTTTTTATGGCTCCCCTCCTTTCAAAACCAGATCACTCTCTCAAGAGAGGACGGAACGAAGCAGCATATTTTTTTGCCAAAAAGAAACCAACATTCACCAAGTTTCACGTAATTCACAGTCAAATCGATGAAAAACAAGCAAGAACAATACCTCCATTCCTTGTGTCTAAATGTTTAACTGAATTGGGCCCTGGCTACAAGGTCTCAAAAATGGCCAGCGGTGACCTTCTCCTTGAACTGCGTGAGTGCATCCAGTGCTCGAATCTTTCAAACATTGCTTCTATAAGGGACATCCCGGTCTCCATAAAAGCACATCGAACACTGAAAACTGTGCGAGGCGTAATATCAAACTGATTTTTTACACATCACTGAAAAAAAAAATGCTCGGACTCAGCGACCAAGAAGTCATAGATGTGCAACGAATCAAGATCTGGAAGGACAATAAGGAAATAGACGCAATGCACTTGATACTTACTTTCAACACCAGCACATTGCTCGACACAATCGACGTGGGATATTTGAAAGTTAATGTAAGACCATATATACCTAACCTCCGCAGAAGTTTCAATCGTCAAAGGTTCGGCCACTGCTCACAGAGTTGCCGCGGTCGCAAAACTCGCGCCAAATGTGCCTCGAAGGATCACCATTCTGATTAATGTGACGCAGCCCCGCGCCGCTCAAACTGTAAAGGAGACCACGCTGCATATTCCAGGCCGTGTCAGTCCTGGAAGAAAGAAAGAGATAATCACCATAAAGACGAAGGAAAACATTTCATTTAACGAAGCGAGAAGGCGTTTTGCGGTTACGAACACATTCTCTTTCACAGCAAAACAAAACTTCGCTGATGTGGGGCGCAGGGGCGTAGCACCACACAGCACTCCGGCACCTGCCGAGGCTACTCCCGCCGAGCCTATGGCATGGCCATCCATGTCCCAGGCAGGGACAGCGAAAGCTGCCCTGCCGTTGAGAAAGCAGGGAGCGCCGGACAATGGGTCGGCATCCCGCAGGACTTCCCCCATCAGGGGAGGCCTGAAACTAACACAACCGTGGCTGCGCGGTCCTCGATCCAGCACCTCTGGCGAGGTGATGGATGTAACCCCCAGTCCGCCCGCTCTGCATCGGCGGAGCAGCTCTCTTGAGCGTAAAAAAGACAGGCCCTTCATAACGGGCCCACCACCTAAGTAAATCTCCTTTCATTTCCTCTAAAAAGCATAAACATGGCTTTTTTTTAATTCAGTGAAATTGTAGAGGACTTATGCGGAATTAGTGACATAACACATATTTTAGGGTCAATGTTACCTATAGTTTTGTGTCTTCAGGAGACCAATCTTGGTCCACAACATGTGCATATGCTGAAACAATATAAAACTTTTAGACGCGATCGAGAGCAGCCAAATTGACTAGCGGGAGGGGTCGCGATTGTCGTTCAAACCGGTGTCCCTGCTCAAGAAATAAAGCTCAAAACAAAACTTAAGGCGGTTGCAGTCAGCATCGTCAGCCACAAAACACTAACAATCTGTTTCGTATACATTCCTCCACATTCTACAATAACAGTTCATGATCTACAAGAACTGATAGATGAACTTCCAGAGCCATACCTGGTAGTTGGGGATTTTAACGCTCACTCCCATTTTTGGGGAAGCGAGCGCTGCGACTCTAGGGGGCAAACAATCGAAGATTTTATTCTCGCAAACAATATGTCTTTTAAACACGGAAAAGGCCACATGCTGCTCGCCAACCTCGGGCAATATGGGCTGTTAAGATTTGTCTTTTAGTTCAACATCTGTTTTTAAATGATTTTAAATGGGATGTTATCGACAACCCATATGACAGCGATCACCTTCCTTTATTAATAAGTTTGACATCTGCACCAGAAATCATCCCAACTAAACCACGACGTTGGAGGCTGCATTTCGCAGACTGGGAAAGTTCTTGAGCACAAGCCAATTTAGAAGATATAGTTTTAGAAAACTTCAGCATCGACGAGATAAACGAAATGTTCACGCATTGTATAATTACTGCCGCATAATTAGCTATTCCTCAGTCTTCAGGAATGGTGCGGCATGAACAGTGTGGTGGCCAAAAGAATGCAAGGAAGCAAAAAAAACAACAACAAAATAGAGCTTGGAGTAAATTTCGCAGGTACACAACACAAGAAAACCACGTGCGTTTTAAAAAGGCAAGAGCCAGAGCTCGGTACGTCCGCCGCAGTGCCGAGAAAGATTCTTGGCAGAGTTATGTTTCATCTTTAAACAACCAAATTACATAAGAAAATGTGGGAGCAGGTTCGAAAATTAAATCGAACCTTCTCACCGTCCACAGTTCCACTTCTAACAACACCTGGCAAACAAACAATCATAAGAGAACAGGCAGACATTTTGGGGGAACACTTCGCTGCAATCCCCCGTTCTTCTCACTATACGCAGTCATTTCTTAAAAACAAAAATGTAGCCGAAAAACAAACTTCCAATAGGTGGAGGGGGAAAGGAACTCTACAACAATTTAATTACTCTAAAAAAAGTACTGTCTGCCGAAAAAAAACTGCATCAGGACCCGATCAGATACACTACAAAATGCTTACCCATCTTTCTCAGCCTGCCATAGGGGCATTCTTGAAATTCTTTAACAAAACATTCATAGAAGGAAAAATGCCCTAAGCGTGAAAAATGGCTTTTCCTGAAACCTGGAAAACCACCAACTTTCCCTTGTAGCTATTGGACGACAGCCCTCACAGGCTGTCTCGCGAATTCTTTTTAAAGTGTCCTTAATATAAGATTAACATTTGTCCTTGAAACCCACGACCTTCTTGGTGCCCATCAATGCGGTTATAAAAAGGGATGTTCAAAGACAGAACATTCAGTTCACCTCGAAAATACTATCAGAGAAGCTTTTATACACAAACAGCACTGTCTTTCGGTTTTCTTCGATATGGAGAAAGCGTATGATACAACCTGGAGGTTTGGGACCCTCAGCGACCTAGGTATCCGCGGTAGGATGTTAAAATGCCTCACTGACTTCCTTTCCGACCGCTCATTTCAAGTACGCCTACCCTGTCCAGGAGCTTCGTTCAAGAGAACGGGGTTCCTCAGGAATGTATTTTAAGCACGACATTATTTATTATAAAAATGAATTTCATAAGTAAAATAAGCCCAAAGTCCATCCTGTATTCAGTGTACGTTGATGATGTTCAAATAACCTGCACATCCTCAAACATTGCAACATGCGAGAGACAAATACAGTTGACAATGAATAAACTAGTGACATGGTCAGATCAGAACGGTTGCCACTTTTCCACACAGAAAACAGTAGCCATCCTTTTCTCGCTGAGACGCGGCATACAAGTCAACCCATTCATACACCTGAATGGAACACAGATAACCGTCAAAAATTAGCACAAATTTCTAGGGATAACCTTTAATAAAAAGCTCACTTTCCTTCCCAATATAAACGCGCTGAAAAAGAAAACCTCCGGATCCCTAAATATACTCAAGGTACTCTCACGCAAACGTTGGGGTGCTTTCAGGACATGTCTTCTGCAAATTTATCGTGCCGTGGTACGCTCTACCTTAGATTACGGATGTATAGTATCTGGGTCAGCGAGAGCATCGTATCTAAACGAATGGATCCAGTGCATGATTTAGGTCCACGTCTTTCCATTGGTTCATACCGGACATCACCCATTAACAACCAATTTGTAGAAACAAATGAACCATCGCTTACAGACAGAAGAACCATGCTTACCTGCTCGTACATTCGAAAAATCCGTTTCCTACAAAAAGATCTATGTTACGATATAGCTACGAAGTGCCCATCTCGAACGCTCTTTAACGACAAACCTCAAGCTACCAGGCCATTGCTCTTGCGATTTGAAGAGATCTGCCAGAATCTTGGCGTCCTAAACGCATTACTTGATATTGCGCAAAGACAAGACGCACTACCTCCATGGCGCAATTTCCCTGCAATCTGCGATTTTACTCTTCCACACTTCCGGAAGAAACAAACTCCACAACAACATATCATACAAGAATTTCTTGCACTGGAGGAAGTGTACAGTACTTTCAAAGCTTTTTATAGACATGGTTCAATAACCACGCTTGAGTTGAGCGAAAATGGTTGATAACAATCTCACTGATATCTGCCAAGTGTCAGATATCAGCTTCAGAAGCTGCGGAGAATTTTCGGAGCGTAAAAGGTTGGGTTCTTGTTCCGCTTGGTAGTTGTGCTTATATATGCTGTTTCAAACTCTTACACACTTCCGGAAGAAACAAACTCCACAACAACATATCATACAAGAATTTCTTGCACTGGAGGAAATGTACAGTACTTTCAAAGCTTTTTATAGACATGGTTCGAAAACAGATGCCAACGTAAGAACCGCAGTGGTACAAGGGAATTGGATTGATATAGTAAGGCTTCCACAGTGTGTCTCCATTTTCACTGCCGAATGTTACGCGATGTCTGGAGCCGTATAAAAAATAGTGATCGAGAACCTCGCAAACAGTATTCGCTAAGTGTGCTTACAGCCCTTCACTCTAGAAATGCAGTCACTCCTATACTTGGTGATATCATACACAACATAGTGATAGCCACAGTTAAAGGACAAAACGTAACTCTGCTGGGTACCAAGCCATACCGGAATTAAAGGCAACTAAAGAGCAGACTTCTGCGCTGCTCAAGCTCGTTATCAGCATGTAAAGGAAGTAAATACACCGTTCTGTGATTGCATTAACTTAATTCATCGTAAAATAAGACAGAAATGGCAGTCCGCGGGGAACGACGAGGTAAATAACAAATTACACAATGTAAAACCAGCTATAGGTGAATGGAAGTCCTGCACCCACCAGGAACGTTTTAAGGAAGTAATTATAGGCCGTCTTCGTATAGGACACACGCACCTCACACACAATTTCCTACTGACAAAACAAGATCAACCTGTCTGCCAGAAATGCAGACATGAAGTTAGTTAACAATACTTTAATTTCTTGTGCAAAGCTGGAAAAATTAAGGAAAATGTACTTTACTCAGTTCTATAACGAATACATTCCTTTTCATCCCTCAGTGTTTTTAGGAGATGATACAATTGTTGATATATCACGTGTTTTTAGCTTTCTTAACGAAACGGGATTTCTCAAGAGACTCTAAATTTTTTTACCCACTTGTCTGTTTGAATTTTAGTACACCTCATCCACTTTCTCATACCTGAGAAGGCTGAGACTTTTATATTAATTGGTTGGGAGCCTCGATATCCTTGCTCAGCCAAGGAAAGCTACTGAGGTTACCCAGCCCTCTTTAAAGCTTTTACTAGTAGCCATTTCTACAATTTGTGTATGTGTTCACTAGGTAGTGTTAACGTTTGAGGGCCTCTACACCAGGGATGATTTTTACATTTCTATAATACTCAACAAAATACTTTTCCTATACTTTGTTCTTGGCGCATGATGGCCTCAGTTGCCTATGTGTCATAAAACCCAACACAACACACACAACACATTATATAAGACCACAACCTAATTGTAAAAACTAAACAGTTGCGTCCTTCAAGGCGCTTTAACTGTTGCGCTGTACAGTTACGAAATATCAGGAGTCGAGAAAGTTCCGCGTCTTTTTGGCCGCTTCTTGTTCACCACGGAATACTTCGGAATATTTTTTCTCTGCTTATAACAGGCCAAACCTGTGACCTTTAAGATTAGTTGCAGTGGGCATGTCGCGGTTCATAATTATGTGGTTGGAGCACCAGCCAGTGCCTGTGCGTAGCAGGCATCCAGAAAGCGGATATGTGTCTGCGCAGAGCTAGAACTGTCTACTATGCAAAGAAAACATCCTTTTTACTAAAAAAAAATTGTCCTTTATAGGCGGCTAACACTCTTCAGTGAACCACCCGGTATGTGTACCATCTGTGGATAGGCGCCCCTGCCACAGGATCCCTTCAAGATGTCGTGACCCAAAAAATAATACCCTCATTGGCACACCTAACGTTGACGAAGTGACGCAGTGCTGCATAATGCATGAAATAAAAATTACAGGAACGTTCACTCGAAGGAATTCACGCATTGCGATGCTTGCGAAACCTCATAAAATCGCGCATCTATGCATGCATGTTACCGAAAGTGTATTGAAGGAAGCCTGCAGTTTTTGTTTTTGTTTTTCTTTTAGGTGACGAAGTTGTGGGGATAATTTTGTGACGTGATAGGCTATCTAAAGTTCTTGTAGTATTTAAAGATATAACCAGCTTAGGGCCTGCGGCAGTTGTTCAGAGGCTTTCTTATTCGGCTTCTGATACCAAGTCGCTGGTTCGATCATAGCCGTCGTGGAAGTATATTTCAATGAATATGAAATAATAAAAAAAATTGGTATGCTGCGAAGGCAGCGCATGTTAAAGAACTACGGGTGGTCTAAATAATTCCGAAGCCCTCCACGATGGCGTCCCTAATAGTCCATGTGTCGCTTCGAACATTAAACTCTACAAATTACAATTTTTTCAGTTTACAAAACCAGCCTAGGTTAGCTGCTTAACATACGCATTACTGTTCCGGTGCCTAAATGTGAACTTTTTTTTTTCTAGCGTAGCCACACATATCAGGGATTGCCATCCGGAAGTCGACACAGAGGAATGGCCTTTCGAGTGCGAACATTGTGGGAAGAGATTCGCTAAACGACATCACTTGGAATTGCACATTAAAAAACGCATCCACTAAAACCCAGCGGAGAGGAAGTCCAGCGCCGCATCTGCGGACGCCGGTTCAGCCCTCGTGAAGAACTGACTCTTCATCAATGGTGTTGACTTCCCTGAAATCAGGTGCGTGGGTGCTGTGTGCAGCGATTTTACATGAACTG
The DNA here is from genome assembly GCF_052857255.1 of Amblyomma americanum. NCBI lineage: Eukaryota > Metazoa > Arthropoda > Arachnida > Ixodida > Ixodidae > Amblyomma > Amblyomma americanum. The sequence continues at coordinate 89,006,135 of NC_135497.1, forward strand.
CCGCTTCGAAGAGCGTCTTCTCTCCCACATGAAGATGTCACGTTTCCCGAGCGCCGCAAGATGGTATACAGGCCAAGAAACCCGCAGCGGATGCAGTGAAAGCCTGCTAGAACTGTCTACCGATGATGACAACGGCTTCACATCAATCCCAACTGCCTCATGTGCCTCCTAGCAAAATGTAAGAAATCTTGCTTCTTGACAAGGCTCTTCGGAAAGAAAAAAACGGCGGAAAAAGAACAACGCGCAATAGGCAGCTCGTAGCGGCAACGTAAGCGAAGGCTGGTGTTATCAAAGAAAATCTGCACATCAGCATAATATACCTGATCACCCAGAAAAAAGGGGTCCACAAGGGCGCTCAAGATTACCCTTCTGCGCAGCGGTTTTTCGTGACTTCTCGTTCCGTCGGTATGGATCTGTGCGGCTCACCAGAACTGACCGGAGGTGATGAACAGCCACCGCAAGGTGCACAAATGTCACCTGCTGCCGAATGTTCTAGCGTCTACGTGCCTCATTGGCAGTGTTGGTGCAGAGCTGAAAAGTGTTGTGGTTAGTCCACCCTTAGGAAGAAAAGTCAGCGCTCACCTGATGCCTCAGCGAGCAAAGGGCGTTACATCATTCCAACATAATGTTGGTTGCTTTGAGGACTTTTAAAAGATTTTAAAACGTGTTTTATGTATACCTGTGACAACTGCTGGAAAGCTTATTTCTGTCCAGAGACCGGCGCAGTCGCGCTAAAGAACCGAGTCTTTTTTAACCGCCCAGCAGTCATTGTTTACTTTGGATCAGTGCCTTGCATTCGCGTGTCTTGTAATAGCTGAAAAAAATATGTGAAAGAAGCCAACAGCAACAGAAACCAAGGTGCATATGGGATTTTTTTTATTTGTGGCGCAGATCAGTGGCGATTATTAGTGAGTATTTTATCGCCTAAAGATAATTTATTACACAGGAGAAGACAAAACAACCCCATGCCGCCGGTGGGAACCGGACGCACGACCTCCGAGCTACGCGTCCGGTGCTCTACGAACTGAGCTACGGCAACGCCTGTCAAATCTTGTGCTTTCGGAGGTATTTATGTTTAGTGTGACCTAACCATACGAGTGTTCACCAAAGCCGCCCTCGTCCATTAGCGGCAGAGGTAGCACGTCCTGTATTACCACTGGCGTGACGTGGAAGGCCACGGTTTCCATCGGCGGCATTTGGTTGTTTTTTAGTCTGTTTTCTAATCAATTATTTTTAAGCGATAAAATTATCACTGAAAATCGCCACTGATCTGCTACGGAAATTAAAAAAAATCCCTTATGCTTCTTGGTTCTGTTGGCTTCTTTCATATGTATAACGAGAACCTCATTTCCCTTCCCTTGTTTGCGTATAATGTACCCAGTCCCGAAGAAGACCGCACCGCGGTGGAAATGTCGACAATAAATGTGTGCTTCAGAAGTGCCTATTTCACTGATATAATAAAAAAATCACCGGAAATGGAAAAACATAACAGGATTTAATTCACGACGTTTCGGCTAGTGGACCAGCCTTTTTCGAGTGTACCAGCCTTTTTCGAAAGGCTGGTCCTCCAGCGGAAACGTCGTGAATTAAATCCGGTTATGTTTTTCCATTTCCGGTGATTTTATATTATATTCATCAATCAAGTGCCAGGAAGTGACTTTTGGTATATGTATATAATCAGACGTAGCAGTAATCAATTACTTCTGCCAGTAACTTTTAATGCAATTTCTTACTTTTCTAGGCTGGTAGTTTAGTAATGTAATGAATGAATTTGGTGCAGGATTTTCAGGCAAAAGTAATTTTATGTATTTATTGTACCCTCAGGGCCAAAGGGATTACAGAGGTTAATTTGGGATAAACAAGAATGAAATAAAATAGTGGTTATAGATATTACAAAATAAATTTCCTCCAGAATAAACAAATAACATCCAAAAAACGTAAATAGTATAAAACAATGTATACATTTTAGTGGAAGCAAATATAACGCACAATCAACTTTCTTCAGAATAAACAATAGTAGCTACAGCGTCGTGAAAGATTTTATCAGCAATGGCTGCAATATAGGGGAGGCGGTTCCATTCCACACATGTGCGGGGAAGGTATGACTGAAAAGAAGTTTTGGTGTGGCATGTTGGGATGCCAACCTTGTTGCGGTGATCGATGCGACGTGAAATGTATTCGGGGGCTGACATGAAATAGTCGTGAAGCGCAACGTGATGGTATAGCTTGTGAAATAGTGTTAGGCGGAAAATTTTGCGGCGAGATAGTAACGGTGGGAGTGACACGTTAGATTTCATGGTTGTGATGCTTGCTGTACGGTTGTAATTTGAAAAAAATGGAGCGAACGGAATTATTTTAGACTAATTCCAAGAAATATACGAGGTTTTCATGCGTAGGGTCCCATATTGATGTTGGGTATTCTAGTTTAGGACGTATGAGTGTTCTATAGAGTATAAGTGTGAGGGATGAGGGAGAGGCAGAGAAATTGCGACGTAAGTATCCTAACTTGCGGTTAGCCTTATTAAATACGTAGTCAATATGAATAGACCATTTTAAGCTTTGAGAGATATGATTTCCTAAGTACTTGTATGTTTTTACTCAATCAAGAGGAGTGCCATCAAGATAATATGAAGGAAGATAGGAAGAGCGTTAGATGTCCGGGTAACACGCAAAGCTTTACATTTATTAGTGTTTAATTCTATATTCCATGCAGTGCACCAGTTGTAGTACACCAAATTAAGGTTTGACTCGAGAGTGTCAGTATCGTTGGCGTTATTTCCCGAAATATTACACAATCGTCAGCAAAAACGTGGATGTTAGAAGATATGGCAGAAGGAAGGTCATTAATATAGATTAAGAATAGGAGTGATCCAAGGACCGATCCCAGTGGAACACCAGATAGCATTTTAGCAATCGGTGAATTAATGTTATTAGCATGCACAAATTGCCAACGGTTTAGAAGGAAAGATTTAATCCATTGGAAGACGTTAGGATCGAGATTAAGATGGTTCAGTTTATGTAGTAGCAATTTATGGCATACTTTATCAAAGGCTTTCGAAAATTAAAAAAAAAATGCAGTCAGCGCAAGATGAGTTGTCAAGTAGGCGGTATAGCTTGTCAGTAAAGGCAAGTAATTGAGTTTTACAGGAGTATGTTTGACGAAAACCATGTTACGCAGGCGTGAAAAATGAATGCTCATCGAGAAAGGTAACGACATTCTTTAAAATGATATGTTCTAGTAATTTGCTGCATGTGCTCGTGAGCGAAATGGGACGAAAGTTTTGAGGGGAGTGCTTACCACCGGACTTGTGAAGTGGAACCACCTTCCCAATTTTCCAGTCGTTAGGAAGGCTTGCTGTGTCGAGTGACTGTTGAAAAGGTTTGGCTAGTATAACTGAACTATAAGCAAAAGTATTTTTTTTAGAAATTTAGCGCTAATCACATCGGAACCAAGTGAAGAATCATTTTTTAGAGATTCAATTTGGCTACACCAGGCGGATCGACAGTTATAGGTGACAATGTCGGGGACCTGTGGTGCGGTATGAATGGAAGATTAATGCTTGAAACGGAGGAAAAGCATTCAATGAATGCGTCCTTCAGCACGGAAGCACAAAGGTCATTGGGGATAAGTTTACCGGAGGCGTCTTGTAGTCTAATTAATGGGTCGTTCGCAGGGTGTATAACGCGTCAAAAATTTTTAACACTCGTTTTCAAAATAGTTGGTAATGTGGCGGACAAAAAGTTCTTTGTAAGTTCTTGTAAGTTCTTTGTAAGTTTAATCGCGTTGACGTAAGCGTCGGAAGCAAACTTGTACTTCGCCCATCGCGCATTAGATGGTGAACGCTTCGCACGGCGGTATAGACGGTTCTTTTTGTTAGATAATCGTGTGATGTGAGAGTTGTGCCATGGTGCTTGTGGATTAGAGGTGACGTTGCGCTTTGGGATATACTTATCAGTTACTTCCTGAACGTTCGTTTTGAATGATAACCAGTTAGCCTCGACAGAGCAGTAGTCTGAGTTTGCAATAAAGTAATCAACAAATGTGCCCAGTTCATTGTTAATAGCGGTAAAGGTGGCGCGTTTATAATCTAGAATGATTTTTTTATTCACTTTTGGACGTGGTATATTAATGCAAAAATTGAGCAGAACTTGATCGCTGATGCCTGGAACATATGTTATGTCAGTAGCTAACTCTGGATTAGTAGCTAGAATTAGATTGAGAGTGTTCGAAGCGTTATTTACCGTCCTAGTGGCTTTTGTAACTAACTGAATTAGCGAAAATGTGGTGCATAGTTCTAAGAATTCTTTAGCTTGATGCGAAGAGGGAGATGAAGTAGGCGGCTGGGCAGTTCATAAAATAGTTGGGAAATTAAAGTCCCCAAGTAGAAAAGGCGGTGAGGAAGGAAATTGTGCGCGAACAAGATTTATAGAGCCGTGAAGTTCGTTAGTGAATGTAGACGAATAAGTAGGAGAACGGTAACAGACGCCAATAACCAATTTGAGATGACCTATCACTATTGACGCAAAAATTAGTTCTAGTTCGCTGAAAACTTGGATACATGAAGATGGAATGTCTTTGGAAATGGCAAGTAAATCACCGCCGCCAAGCTTAGCTGTTCTATGGCAACGATATACCGAATAGCAATGAGCGTTGTGGAAGATTTCGGAATCTGACACATGCGTTGGGAGCCAGGTTTCCGTTAGCGCTATAATGTCAGCTGAGCATGTGTCTATGGCAGAAGATAAAGAAGTACGCTTGTTAAGTAGGCTCCTGACGTTAGTATAAAGAACTGATATCGGCGATGACAACTGTCCACTACCCCTCGCGATTACCTACGGTTCAGCGGAAGATCCAGCTACGGAATGCAATGCAGATGATTCCAATGCAGATGATTCGCCACGTGCCATGATTTCTTCAACAGTATCCGTGGTAGGGTTATACATGAAGCATTATTTATTGATGTGCAGCTTGTTATATCGCATCTTAAAAGAGCGAGGGCCAGCGTGATTTTATCCGAATTCAAAAAGCTTTTTCGTGCCTGGCGCGTACCACGTGAGAAATCTTCACTGGTAGTGATGTTATCTGTTTTAAATTGGTTACAAAGGGTTAATATCTTGTCTTTCATTTTAAAATTAAGCTATTATTGGTCAACACTTCTCTTCTGAAAAAACGCCCAAGCGATGTGCACGTTTAATTGAACTCGAGGAGCACACTTCGACAACCTTAGTCAAGGCTTCCAGGAGTTTAGATTCAGTATCTGCACAAGTCTCCTCCGCATCGGGTATACCCCTAAATATTAAATTTTCACGTCGCTGTCTATCTTCTGCTTCATCAAGGCGAGACTGCAGCAAATCATTTCGAATACGTTGGTCTTCTACAGATTTCATTAAAGATGAAAGCTCTTGACCCATGTCGTCGAATTTCTTTGCCTTTTCCTCGAGTTCCTCAAGCCTCTTGCACATGCCAGCTAACTTTGATTCAATGTTCTTCTGACTACTCCTAATGTCTTTTATATCAGCTGCTAATTCGACCTGATCTTTTGAGCTCTGCAACGTACGACAATGTACATACATTCTTGAGCAGCTTAAACATAACTTTCATTTGTTCAGATGGATTGTCTGGCAGGTTGTGTATGTCAAGGGAGGGAGTCTTAGGACCCGGGTTACATTCAATGTCGCCAGAGCGCAAAAGCAGGAAAATCATTGAAAAACATTCACAAGCAACATCAAAGCACACCCGTGGGCCCGGTAACAGAAGTAAACAGCGATCGTCGCATTTCTTAGCGTGCAATTAGTTGTGCGCACAAATCTGCACAGTGAAGAAACGATCGAAGCATTGGAGGCATGCCGATGTCACTGTTCCCGTGCCCACTGAAGGGAAAGCCAGCGTGTTGCCGCTTTAAATCCGGTGTGGGTGGCGATGCCATCGTCGATGGCGCTGGACGGGTGTGGACGAGCGATTCGATGAGCAGAAAAGCCTGGCCGGGTAAAAGGCTGAATTTGTCGGTGAACCGAAGCCCAGAACTTGCACGATCTACGAATTCATTACTAGTGAAATTACTTTCGCTGAATAATGATTCCGCGCTGCTCCTTATACCGGCCATGCTTTGGCCTCGCGTTTGCGGAGTTCAGCATCCAGAAAGCACGAAAAACGCGTGACCAGCAACAGCCAGCACACCAGGCGCTAGCGAAGCGACGCACGCGCACCAGAGGTGAGAGGCGCACGAGAATCAGTACTGCCTATGTGAAGTCTGTAGGACTGCTACGGACCTTCCAGCACTGCGTACAGTCGTACACACAATTGCGCCTCAGGACCACGAGAGCTCCAGAGAGAGAGAGAGAGGGGGAGAAACCCTTTAATGGAAAAACAGAATTTTGCCGACGTTTAAAAATCGCTAACATGGTGCTCTGCGTGGAGAAGGGAATTTAGCAGGTAGAGAGGGATGGAGAGGAGTGCGAGAAAGGTTAAATTAGAGAAAGAAAAAAAGGGGGAGAACATAAAATGCGGCCATTAAATGCTTACTAAGGGGCATCGGCGAGAAATGATGTAACATATGAAATGGTGAGGTGCACGACATAACTATGCACTATCGTATTAATAAACTTAAATACCCCCCTCCCCCCTATAAGTCTTTGACCAAATCTCAGCAGGTGGCCTGGAGACAACTCGAGACAAACACTTTCCCCAGCCCTGATAAAAACTCCATTATGTATCCGGGAGTATTCTCGCCCCAGTGTAAGCTTTGGAAGTCGCCGAGCGCCAAGGGCTCCTAGCTACATCACGCAACCAGCAGTGAAGCAGGGAAAGAAAAAAAGTGCAACGGAGACCCCACTAGATCTACGAAAGAGCACCTTTGAATGAATTTTGACGAAAGTATAGTTTTTGCCACCACCATGAGGTGCAAGGTGTGATAAATAGCCTAACAAAGTTCTGGGAGAAAAAAAGCATGAGAGAAACATGCTAGATGAAATTAGAGCTTCTCGAAATGTCCAATTTTGTTTAAATACGCAAAAAAAGTTCATTGCATGTCTCTGGTGCCTAGGGCAGGCTAAGGGACCAAAAACACTGTCCATTGTTGGAGACAATAGGGAGAGTTTTTCTATGCACTGCACATAGCACGCACTCTCGTCAGCATACGCAGGGCACTCAAGCTAGATATGTTCCACAAATGCGATCGAGCCGCAGTTGTCACAAAGCGGTCTGTTCGTTTGACTGAAACGGTATCGCAAGGCATTCGTAAACGCAGCGTACAGGCGAAGTCGGTGATAAAGTGTTTCTAGGTGGCGAGGAATTTTCGGTGGGAGTCTTTATCTCAGATGTGGGTCGACTGAGTGAAGAAATTGATAGTGATGTGTCGGCAAGATCTAGAGCCAATATATTTCTTCTGAAGCAAATCGTTTAGCTATTTGGGACGCATCAGATTTTGTGTAGAAGGTGCGAATGTATCTCTGATGTTGGTGGCCTTTGCGGGTTGCTTCATCTGCTTTTTCATTTTCCAGAATTCCACATTGTGCTTGTATCCACTGAAATGTTATGTAGTGGCCTGCAACAAAAGCCAAATGATGTAGATACCCGATGCCAAGGAAAATGGGCTGATGACTGGTGTTCTTCAGCCTGTTGGACAGTATCTGCAGGGATGCTTTTGAGTCGGTGAAGATAACCCATCGAAGGGGGGATCGACGCAGGATATAGGAAAAAGCTTCTTTAATGCCATGAAGCTCAGCTGTCGTGAGGAAGTCTTCCGCTGTAGGCGGTAAGAAACGGCATGGCTGGTTGAGGGCACATAAAGGCCACAGGACGAGGTTTCTTGAGTAGAACTGTCGGTAAAAACGTGAGTGTGCTGCGTATATTCCTCGGCTAAATAGGCTATAGTAGCTTCCAGTAGGACTGCCTGTGGCATGCGGCTCTACACATCTGGAATAAATTTCACCTTTACAGGCGAGAGTGTTCAGGGGGGAAAAGAGAAAGGTAGTAGTTCCTGTTTAGTAAAAACAGCGCGAACAACAACAAGTAGTTCCTGTGTCTGATTAATAGTGGGAATGGGCACGAGCTGCACAGCTTGGCCAAAGCCAGAGTTGCATGCGTTAGGTGGACACTGTGTAGGAAGTGTTTTTTCCCTTGGATGACATGGCGGAGGTGAGTGCTCATAGTTTCCTGGGCGGCAATCACATCTAGCGGGAGACAGCCTGCTTCGGCCACTGTTCCTGATGCAGAGGAACCCTTTGGGAGGCCAAGGCATATACGCAAGCAGTTGTTTCGCGCGGCCTCGAGGATCTTCTTGCTTGTTGGAGATATTTGAAGCACCGGTAGGCAATAGCGCAAGGTTCCTTCAACGTAGGCTTTTTCAAGCACAACTAGTGACCTGCAGGTGCTGCCCCACCGTGTTCCCGCCATAAATCTGAAAACTTGCGATGATGCGCTGATCCTCTCACGAAGGTTTTTGATTTGAGGTAACCACGAGAGATTACTTTCTATGACAAGACCTTGGAATCGCTGTGATCGCACATAAGGTAGTGACCGACCACTTAGGAGGAGCGGATATCGAGCCATCGTTTTTCTGGTAAAAGCCATGGCAACACTTTTTTTTCTGGCAAGAGACGAATACCTCGGGGGTCTAGGTACACCGAAATGTGCAGTAGCGCTCTTTGTAGACATTGTTGGGTTATATAGCGTGAACGTGACGCGCTTCAGATGCAGATGTCTCCATTGATCGTTATGCGCACTCCTCGCAGAAGGTTTCTCGTTAGGTCTGTACGGATAATATTGAACAGGAGTGGTCTGAGGCGCACTAACTGAGGTACGCCCCTCTCCACTGCTTGAAAGAGTGTAGGGCCATCTGGAGTGCTCATGAAAATTTGTCATTCTTTCAGATTGTGTCCAATCCACTTGTACAGCTTTCCTCCGAGGCCAAGACTCGCCAAGGCAGCGAGAATTTCTTGGTGAAAAACAGTCAACAGCGGCCTTGATGTCAAGGAAAACGGCTGTCGGAATGCACCCAGCATGAAGGTACTCTTCAATTGATGAGGCGAGGGCAATAACATGATCAGTCGCAGACGTGTTTCGATGGAAACCGTTCATTTCCCGGGGTACTCACTGCGGCTTTCGAGGAACCAGATGCGTTTGCAGATCATTCGTTCCATTAGCTTACCTAAGCAGCTCAGTAGAGCGATGGGCCGGAAGGTCTCGTAGCTTGTTGGCTGCTTACAAGGTTCCAAAAGCAGGCACAATTTTCGCCAGCTTCCATTCTGCGGGGACCTCTCCAGTCATTCACGAAGAATTGTAATATTCCAGAAGTCGAAGACGGGAGTTGTGGGGTAGCTTTGCGATTGCGTCATAGGTCACCTCATCGTGACCAGGAAACGTGCGTCTGTTTGATTCCGTGATAGCTGCGGATAGCTCTTCAGTTGTGGAAGGCAGGTCCAACGCTGGTACTGCAGCCTGTGAGATGACTGAGTGACCATCTTCGGACAGCGCCAGAAGCCCTGACCCCGCTGGTAGTAGCCTGCAGTATTTTTCTGAGACTTCTTTTAGGTTTTTTTTGTTCAAGCGGAGAGAGTGCAGTGAAGAGGTGAAGCTGTTGAAGTCGTGTACGCATACCTCTAACAATCCGGGAAATTTTGGTTACTGGTTGGCGCACATCCAGCATAGAACAAAAGTCACGCCACCTTAGACGACTGAGTTTATCGAGATAGCGCCGAATGTGACGTTGCGCCCGTCTGCAGGCACGAAGGTCTTCAATGTTTTTCGTGCGCAAAGCTTTCCTTTCAGCTCGCTTGCGAATAGCGCACAATTTTTGAAATAACTCGTCATTTGAAGGTTGTCTATCATTTTAGCTATAATTATTTTACTTTCTCTCGGGCAACGAGCCATTGTCGATACCATAATAAAACTTAAAAGGAGGACGCCGACCAAAAGTAAAAAAAAACAACAAAATGACGTTTCGGCTCCCGTACGGAAGCCTTGTTCACAATGAGAAGGATTAGAAAGTGCATCAGGATTAAATACTTTTGAAAAGAGGGCGCAGGGAGCGTGCGTATAAAAGAGTTACATTTCCAGTGTTGCGATTGAGGTGGCGATTAGTCGTTTGAATGAATAATGATTCGAGGTGAAGGCGACGGTACAGATTCTTTTCAGTTGCCAGCACGTGTGCCCCACCCCAGTCAATATCGTGGCCAGTTGATACGGAGTGTTCGGCGATAGCATTAGAGTTCACTTTTTTGTTTTTAACGTCATTACAATGTTTTTTTAGGTGTCTATTAAAATCACCAGTCTCGCCGATGTAGACGCTGTCACAATCAGAGCAGGGGACGCTGTAAACAACGCCAGGGTACTTTTCTTTGGGGAGAACGTCTTTGACGTTAACCAGCGCATGCCGAAGTTTCCTTGTGGGGACATGGGCAACGTGAACTTGGAATGTGCGCAGAATACGCGCCAAGGCTTCGCTTATTCCAGGTGTGTAGGGAACAGCGGCACGTTTCAGAGGGGACAACACGGGAGTTTCATGTGTCAGGCAAGATAACTGCTTTTCAGCGGATGCCACAAAAGCAGCTGGGTACTCGTTTCGAGCGAGTTCTTGCCGTACAGTACCAAAGTCGACTGCCCGATCTTCAGAAAAACTGCATATGCGTTCTGCGCGTTTGAACAAGGTTGTGGCAACAGATTTCTTTTGATTAGCCTGGTGCACAGATTTGAAGTTAAGGTATCTTCCGGTGTGGGTGGGTTTCCTGTAGACTCTGAATGATAGCTTTCCACTGTTTCGTTTTACCAATACGTCCAGGAAGGGCAACGCGCCATTAATTTCTTCTTCGATGGTGAAATCAATCGCTTCTTCAATGGAATTTAAATGGGACGAAAAGGCCAGCAAATCATCTTTCCTAATGAGGCAGAAGCAGTCATCTACATATCTAAGAAAGATTCTTGGCGGTGATGGGGATGTTTCAAGGGCACGGCGCTCAACAAATTCCATAGTCAGATTCGCGACAGTCACTGAGATAGAGGCGCCCATTGGTGTGCCCTGAAGTTGTCGGTAAAAAGAGCCTTGGAAGACGAAATAAGTGTTGTCCAGGCAGAACTGTAAGAGCCTGCGGAGATCTGGAATGTCAATGGGGGTCCTTTGTGGTAAACAATTGTCAGCTTCAAGGGCAGCAGAGCACACTTGTACGGCGAGGTCAACGGGAACGCATGTGAAAAGCGACTTGACGTCAAACGAAACCATGTACTCGTCATCGTCCGGTGATACGTCGCTTACCTTCTTGATGAAGTCAGTCGAGTTGCGTACGTGTGTTGAGACGAGACCGACAAGTGGCCTGATGATCCGGTGAAGGTAGCTGGATAAACTGTGAAGAGGAGAACGACTGTAGTCTACGATGGGCCGCATCGGCATACCAGGTTTGTGCACCTTTGGAAGCCCGTAAAGAGCGGGGGCGGAACCATTCGTGCACAACAGTTTGAAGTAAAGTGCTTTGTGGGAAGGAGGAACGAATTTGAACACGTCAGAAAGAAGTCTTTGTAAAGCGCGCTGCACCTTTGCGGTCGGGTCCTTGTCGAGACGGGAGTAGGTGGCGTCATCTTGCAGTAGGCTTTGCATTCTGCTTATGTAGCCATTGCGGTCCAGAAGAACTGTCGTGTTTCCTTTGTCTGCTGGAAGTATAACAAGATCCATGTTCTTGCGAAGGCTCCTCACAGCTTCACGCTGTTCAGTGGTCAGTGGGGACGTGTGATGCTGCGGGTGGTACCTGGAGAGGACGCTGACAGCACGAGTCCTTGCTTCATCTCGGCGCGAAGTTTCAACCTGGTTAACCGCGTTTTCCACGGCACACACAAGTTTTTTGGCATCCAGGGTAGGTCCAGTGTTGAAATTTAGGCCCAGGTTTAAAACAGAAAGCTCGACACTGGACCTACCCTGGATGCCAAAAAACTTGTGTGTGCCGTGGAAAACGCGGTTAACCAGGTTGAAACTTCGCGCCGAGATGAAGCAAGGACTCGTGCTGTCAGCGTCCTCTCCAGGTACCACCCGCAGCATCACACGTCCCCACTGACCACTGAAAAGCGTGAAGCTGTGAGGAGCCTTCGCAAGAACATGGATCTTGTTATACTTCCAGCAGACAAAGGAAACACGACAGTTCTTCTGGACCGCAATGACTACATAAGCAGAATGCAAAGCCTACTGCAAGATGACGCCACCTACTTCCGTCTCGACAAGGACCCGACCGCAAAGGTGCAGCGCGGTTTACAAAGACTTCTTTCTGACGTGTTCAAATTCGTTCCTCCTTCCCACAAAGCACTTTACTTCAAACTGTTGTGCACGAATGGTTCCGCCCCCGCTCTTTACGGGCTTCCAAAGGTGCACAAACCTGGTATGCCGATGCGGCCCATCGTAGACTACAGTCGTTCTCCTCTTCACAGTTTATCCAGCTACCTTCACCGAATGCTCAGGACACTTGTCGGTCTCGTCTCAACACACGTACGCAACTCGACTGACTTCATCAAGAAGGTAAGCGACGTATCACCGGACGATGACGAGTACATGGTTTCGTTTGACGTCAAGTCGTTTTTCACATGCGTTCCCGTTGACCCCGCCGTACAAGTGTGTTCTGCTGCCCTTGAAGCTGACAATTGTTTACCACAAAGGACCCCCATTGACATTCCAGATCTCCGCAGGCTCTTACAGTTCTGCCTGGACAACACTTATTTCGTCTTCCAAGGCTCTTTTTACCGACAACTTCAGGGCACACCAATGGGCGCCTCTATCTCAGTGACTGTCGCGAATCTGACTATAGAATTTGTTGAGCTCCGTGCCCTTGAAACATCCCCATCACCACCAAGAATCTTTCTCAGATATGTTGTGGGGACCTGCCCTGCAGCCCCCTGAGTTTGCTTTCCCGCGAGGCACCGTGCAGCAGCAGTCTCACCCCGAGGATGAACGCGTTCCCTTGCCAGTTACATTAACTGGCAAGAGAGGGCGCCAGCGTCGCTGCGCGGGAGACTGCTGAAGCCCGCCCGCGGGAGATGGGCCCTCTTCGGCCGGGATAATGAGCCTGAGCGGACGCGTCGGTCGGGGCTCCGCTCTTCGCCGACGGGGCGAAGAAGCGACGGGGAGACAGGCTCCCGTACTCGTCCCGTCCGGCCTGCGGAGTTTATATCCCTTGCCCTAGCGCGGGCGAACATTCGCTCGGAACCTTGCTGGTGAGTCGGACGCCCTCGATTCATTAGCGTACCTTGTTGCTAGCTGGCGTTATTGTTTCTGTAGCAATAAATGCCTGTTTGTGTCAGCCAATGTGTCGTTCCTTTGTTCCCCCAGAGCAAGGCCCGCCGTGGTCGGCGAGCACTCGGTAGCGTACGCGATCACGGGGTGGGGTCCGGGCGGCTTTGAACCGTGTCAGCCGCGATTGAGTGGGGATAAGTACTTATCTCCCCATGTCAAACCCCACATCTGGCGCCCAACGTGCCACATTAAAAGAGACATGACCACCGGACCGAGACGTTGAGAGGGGGCGCACTTTGCTGCCCGTCCGTTTTTTTTGTAACCTCGCACGAACTGAGCAGTCTCGTTCAACTCAAGAAAGGGCTTTGTTCACTCGAACTTTGCGTTTGCACAGCCGCCGACACGTTTTGCTAGCGAGTTAGGCATTGTGCCACGAGGCCCTTGCGGATGCCGTTTCCCCTCCCGTGACCTACGTTAAAGGCACGCCGAGAGCGTTTCGACAATTTTGCAGATCCGGTGGAGCCACTCAGGCTTGCTGACCGGTGCACATCGTCTCGCTGCCACCTGCTGCGACGGAGCGGCCTGTATCCTGTTCGCCGCATCCATCCGGGGCAGCTGTGGCGAGACCAGTCAGCAGTCACCTCCGGCTGCTGCTGCCCTGGCGACTACTGCAGGATCCTGGCCTGCAGTTTTCCCACCGGCCTTCGATGCGCGGGCCTGCGGACACGGTAGTCCGCGGGCCATACGAGTCATCCCAGCGGAGACCTTCACGCCGCCTTCGGAATACCGCGGAAGTCTGCGTGGACGCTGTCGGCGTGACCTCAGCTGCAAGACGTGCCTCAAGGACATGAAGACCAGGAGACTCCTCCATAGCATGTACTTTCAGGCGCGTGGGACTATTTAAGGTTGGGGGGATGTGGGGACCTGCCCTGCAGCCCCCTGAGTTTGCTTTCCCGCGAGGCACCGTGCAGCAGCAGTCTCACCCCGAGGATGGGCGCGTTCCCTTGCCAGTTACATTAACTGGCAAGAGAGGGCGCCAGCGTCGCGGCGCGGGAGACTGCTGAAGCCCGCCCGCGGGAGATGGGGTCTCTTCGGACGGGATAATGAGCCTGAGCGGACGCGTCGCTCGGGGCTCCGCTCTTCGCCGACGGGGCGAAGAAGCGACGGGGAGACAGGCTCCCGTACTCGTCCCGTCCGGCCTGCGGAGTTTATATCCCTTGCCCTAGCGCGGGCGAACATTCGCTCGGAACCTTGCTGGTGAGTCGGACGCCCTCGATTCATTAGCGTACCTTGTTGCTAGCTGGCGTTATTGTTTCTGTAGCAATAAATGCCTGTTTGTGTCAGCCAATGTGTCGTTCCTTTGTTCCCCCAGAGCAAGGCCCGCCGTGGTCGGCGAGCGCTCGGTAGCGTACGCGATCACGGGGTGGGGTCCGGGCGGCTTTGAACCGTGTCAGCCGCGATTGAGTGGGGAGAACGTAATTATCTCCCCAATTCAACCCCACAATGTAGATGACTGCTTCTTCCTCATTCGGAAAGATGATTTGCTGGCCTTTTCGTCCCATTTAAATTCCATTGAAGAAGCGATTGATTTCACCGTCGAAGAAGAAATTAATGGCGCGTTGCCCTTCCTGGACGTATTGGTAAAACGAAACAGTGGAAAGCTATCATTCAGCGTCTACAGGAAACCAACCCACACCGGAAGATACCTTAACTTCAAATCTGTGCACCAGGCTAATCAAAAGAAATCTGTTGCCACAACCTTGTTCAAACGCGCAGAACGCATATGCAGTTTTTCTGAAGATCGGGCAGTCGACTTTGGTACTGTACGGCAAGAACTCGCTCGAAACGAGTACCCAGCTGCTTTTGTGGCATCCGCTGAAAAGCAGTTATCTTGCCCGACACGTGAAACTCCCGTGTTGTCCCCTCTGAAACATGCCGCTGTTCCCTACACACCTGGAATAAGCGAAGCCTTGGCGCGTATTCTGCGCACATTCCAAGTTCACGTTGCCCATGTCCCCACAAGGAAACTTCGGCATGCGCTGGTTAACGTCAAAGACGTTCTCCCCAAAGAAAAGTACCCTGGCGTTGTTTACAGCGTCCCCTGCTCTGATTGTGACAGCGTCTACATCGGCGAGACTGGTGATTTTAATAGACGCCTAAAAAAAAAGAAAATTGTAATGACGTTAAGAACAAAAAAGTGAACTCTAATGCTATCGCCGAACACTCCGTATCAACTGGCCACGATATTGACTGGGGTGGGGCACACATGCTGGCAACTGAAAAGAATCTGTACCGTCGCCTTCACCTCGAATCATTATTCATTCAAACGACTAATCGCATCCTCAATCGCAACACTGGAAATCTAACTCCTGTATACGCACGCTCCCTGCGCCCTCTTTTCAAACGTATTTAATCCTGATGCACTTTCTAATCCTTCTATTCTCATTGTGAACAAGGCTCCCGTACGGGAGCCGAAACGTCATTTTGTTGTTTTTTTTACTTTTGGTCGGCGTCCTCCTTTTAAGTTTTATTATAATCGTCACCGACCAGACGAGGTTTCGTCCAACTCTCGACTTCATCAACCTTCGCCGGGCGTACGGCCAACCCATCGTCACAAGCATCCGTCAGTACGTGTCCCTGGTCACCCGTGTCGCATCGTTCAAAGGCCATCTTCAATTCAACCTGACGTGCAAGTCTTTAGCACTTATTCCACGATCGCTTCGTTTGATTCGTCCCGTCTGCACACCCTTCGGGCTGAGCGTTATTGGGAAGGCTGAACGTTCGCTCCTCCAAGCCAGGATACTTGAATGCAAAGAAAAGCTTAGAGCAATGGAAAATGAAGCCTTTTTCGCCCGCCGCCGCCTGGAATCCCGCTACCCGAAGGAATTTCCTAGCATTCAGCTGCATGCCAATCATAAAGCAACCATGGTGTCTCGGTCCGCTGACCGTGCACACAATAACAAGTTACGTCAACTCCTTCCGCTCCCTTCAACTACAGAGAAAGCTGCGCCTTCAACGGTTGTCCATAACCTTTCTTCTTATAAACCCAACAGCGCCGAGCTTTCTGTTTTAAACCTGGGCCTAAATTTCAACACTGGACCTACCCTGGATGCCAAAAAACTTGTGTGTGCCGTGGAAAACGCGGTTAACCAGGTTGAAACTTCGCGCCGAGATGAAGCAAGGACTCGTGCTGTCAGCGTCCTCTCCAGGTACCACCCGCAGCATCACACGTCCCCACTGACCACTGAACAGCGTGAAGCTGTGAGGAGCCTTCGCAAGAACATGGATCTTGTTATACTTCCAGCAGACAAAGGAAACACGACAGTTCTTCTGGACCGCAATGACTACATAAGCAGAATGCAAAGCCCACTGCAAGATGACGCCACCTACTCCCGTCTCGACAAGGACCCGACCGCAAAGGTGCAGCGCGCTTTACAAAGACTTCTTTCTGACGTGTTCAAATTCGTTCCTCCTTCCCACAAAGCACTTTACTTCAAACTGTTGTGCACGAATGGTTCCGCCCCCGCTCTTTACGGGCTTCCAAAGGTGCACAAACCTGGTATGCCGATGCGGCCCATCGTAGACTACAGTCGTTCTCCTCTTCACAGTTTATCCAGCTACCTTCACCGGATCCTCAGGCCACTTGTCGGTCTAGTCTCAACACACGTACGCAACTCGACTGACTTCATCAAGAAGGTAAGCGACGTATCACCGGACGATGACGAGTACATGGTTTCGTTTGACGTCAAGTCGCTTTTCACATGCGTTCCCGTTGACCTCGCCGTACAAGTGTGTTCTGCTGCCCTTGAAGCTGACAATTGTTTACCACAAAGGACCCCCATTGACATTCCAGATCTCCGCAGGCTCTTACAGTTCTGCCTGGACAACACTTATTTCGTCTTCCAAGGCTCTTTTTACCGACAACTTCAGGGCACACCAATGGGCGCCTCTATCTCAGTGACTGTCGCGAATCTGACTATGGAATTTGTTGAGCGCCGTGCCCTTGAAACATCCCCATCACCGCCAAGAATCTTTCTTAGATATGTAGATGACTGCTTCTGCCTCATTCGGAAAGATGATTTGCTGGCCTTTTCGTCCCATTTAAATTCCATTGAAGAAGCGATTGATTTCACCGTCGAAGAAGAAATTAATGGCGCGTTGCCCTTCCTGGACGTATTGGTAAAACGAAACAGTGGAAAGCTATCATTCAGCGTCTACAGGAAACCCACCCACACCGGAAGATACCTTAACTTCAAATCTGTGCACCCGGCTAATCAAAAGAAATCTGTTGCCACAACCTTGTTCAAACGCGCAGAACGCATATGCAGTTTTCCTGAAGATCGGGCAGTCGACTTTGGTACTGTACGGCAAGAACTCTCGCGAAACGAGTACCCAGCTGCTTTTGTGGCATCCGCTGAAAAGCAGTTATCTTGCCTGACACATGAAACTCCCGTGTTGTCCCCTCTGAAACGTGCCGCTGTTCCCTACACACCTGGAATAAGCGAAGCCTTGGCGCGTATTCTGCGCACATTCCAAGTTCACGTTGCCCATGTCCCCACAAGGAAACTTCGGCATGCGCTGGTTAACGTCAAAGACGTTCTCCCCAAAGAAAAGTACCCTGGCGTTGTTTACAGCGTCCCCTGCTCTGATTGTGACAGCGTCTACATCGGCGAGACTGGTGATTTTAATAGACGCCTAAAAGAAAAGAAAATTGTAATGACGTTAAGAACAAAAAAGTGAACTCTAATGCTATCGCCGAACACTCCGTATCAACTGGCCACGATATTGACTGGGGTGGGGCACACATGCTGGCAACTGAAAAGAATCTGTACCGTCGCCTTCACCTCGAATCATTATTCATTCAAACGACTAATCGCATCCTCAATCGCAACACTGGAAATCTAACTCCTGTATACGCACGCTCCCTGCGCCCTCTTTTCAAACGTATTTAATCCTGATGCACTTTCTAATCCTTCTATTCTCATTGTGAACAAGGCTCCCGTACGGGAGCCGAAACGTCATTTTGTTGTTTTTTTTACTTTTGGTCGGCGTCCTCCTTTTAAGTTTTATTATAATCGTCACCGACCAGACGAGGTTTCGTCCAACTCTCGACTTCATCAACCTTCGCCGGGCGTACGGCCAACCCATCGTCACAAGCATCCGTCAGTACGTGTCCCTGGGCACCCGTGTCGCATCGTTCAAAGGCCATCTTCAATTCAACCTGACGTGCAAGTCTTTAGCACTTATTCCACGATCGCTTCGTTTGATTCGTCCCGTCTGCACACCCTTCGGGCTGAGCGTTATTGGGAAGGCTGAACGTTCGCTCCTCCAAGCCAGGATACTTGAATGCAAAGAAAAGCTTAGAGCAATGGAAAATGAAGCCTTTTTCGCCCGCCGCCGCCTGGAATCCCGCTACCCGAAGGAATTTCCTAGCATTCAGCTGCATGCCAATCATAAAGCAACCATGGTGTCTCGGTCCGCTGACCGTGCACACAATAACAAGTTACGTCAACTCCTTCCGCTCCCTTCAACTACAGAGAAAGCTGCGCCTTCAACGGTTGTCCATAACCTTTCTTCTTATAAACCCAACAGCGCCGAGCTTTCTGTTTTAAACCTGGGCCTAAATTTCAACACTGGACCTACCCTGGATGCCAAAAATCTTGTGTGTGCCGTGGAAAACGCGGTTAACCAGGTTGAAACTTCGCGCCGAGATGAAGCAAGGACTCGTGCTGTCAGCGTCCTCTCCAGGTACCACCCGCAGCATCACACGTCCCCACTGACCACTGAACAGCGTGAAGCTGTGAGGAGCCTTCGCAAGAACATGGATCTTGTTATACTTCCAGCAGACAAAGGAAACACGACAGTTCTTCTGGACCGCAATGACTACATAAGCAGAATGCAAAGCCCACTGCAAGATGACGCCACCTACTCCCGTCTCGACAAGGACCCGACCGCAAAGGTGCAGCGCGCTTTACAAAGACTTCTTTCTGACGTGTTCAAATTCGTTCCTCCTTCCCACAAAGCACTTTACTTCAAACTGTTGTGCACGAATGGTTCCGCCCCCGCTCTTTACGGGCTTCCAAAGGTGCACAAACCTGGTATGCCGATGCGGCCCATCGTAGACTACAGTCGTTCTCCTCTTCACAGTTTATCCAGCTACCTTCACCGGATCCTCAGGCCACTTGTCGGTCTAATCTCAACACACGTACGCAACTCGACTGACTTCATCAAGAAGGTAAGCGACGTATCACCGGACGATGACGAGTACATGGTTTCGTTTGACGTCAAGTCGCTTTTCACATGCGTTCCCGTTGACCTCGCCGTACAAGTGTGTTCTGCTGCCCTTGAAGCTGACAATTGTTTACCACAAAGGACCCCCATTGACATTCCAGATCTCCGCAGGCTCTTACAGTTCTGCCTGGACAACACTTATTTCGTCTTCTAAGGCTCTTTTTACCGACAACTTCAGGGCACACCAATGGGCGCCTCTATCTCAGTGACTGTCGCGAATCTGACTATGGAATTTGTTGAGCGCCGTGCCCTTGAAACATCCCCATCACCGCCAAGAATCTTTCTTAGATATGTAGATGACTGCTTCTGCCTCATTCGGAAAGATGATTTGCTGGCCTTTTCGTCCCATTTAAATTCCATTGAAGAAGCGATTGATTTCACCGTCGAAGAAGAAATTAATGGCGCGTTGCCCTTCCTGAACGTATTGGTAAAACGAAATAGTGGAAAGCTATCATTCAGCGTCTACAGGAAACCCACCCACACCGGAAGATACCTTAACTTCAAATCTGTGCACCCGGCTAATCAAAAGAAATCTGTTGCCACAACCTTGTTCAAACGCGCAGAACGCATATGCAGTTTTCCTGAAGATCGGGCAGTCGACTTTGGTACTGTACGGCAAGAACTCTCGCGAAACGAGTACCCAGCTGCTTTTGTGGCATCCGCTGAAAAGCAGTTATCTTGCCTGACACATGAAACTCCCGTGTTGTCCCCTCTGAAACGTGCCGCTGTTCCCTACACACCTGGAATAAGCGAAGCCTTGGCGCGTATTCTGCGCACATTCCAAGTTCACGTTGCCCATGTCCCCACAAGGAAACTTCGGCATGCGCTGGTTAACGTCAAAGACGTTCTCCCCAAAGAAAAGTACCCTGGCGTTGTTTACAGCGTCCCCTGCTCTGATTGTGACAGCGTCTACATCGGCGAGACTGGTGATTTTAATAGACGCCTAAAAGAACATTGTAATGACGTTAAAAACAAAAAAAGTGAACTCTAATGCTATCGCCGAACACTCCGTATCAACTGGCCACGATATTGACTGGGGTGGGGCACACGTGCTTGCAACTGAAAAGAATCTGTACCGTCGCCTTCACCCCGAATCATTATTCATTCAAACGACTAATCGCACCCTCAATCGCAACACTGGAAATCTAACTCCTGTATACGCACGCTCCCTGCGCCCTCTTTTCAAACGTATTTAATCCTGATGCACTTTCTAATCCTTCTCATTGTGAACAAGGCTCCCGTACGGGAGCCGAAACGTCATTTTGTTGTTTTTTTTTACTTTTGGTCGGCGTCCTCCTTTTAAGTTTTATTATGATCGTCCCCGACCAGACGAGTTTTCGTCCAACTCTCGACTTCATTGTCGATACCATTTCCTGATTCCGGGTTGCGGCAGTAATTGCTCTGCTGGCAGCGTCCTTGTAGGCATCCCAGTCTGTAGATTTTATGAGGAATTTCTTTGGCGCCGTCTGCGCGTGGACAGCAGATATGAGGACTGGGTAAGGATCATTTCCACGTGTTTCCAAATCAGTGCACCAGGCAAAGTTGTGGGCAAATGAACTTGTTACAAAGGTCACGGCGATGCTGCTGGCAGTCGTCAGGCCTAGGAGGTAGGTTAGGCTGCCGTCATCGAGCGGTTCAATCGAATGTGTTGAGAGAAGTTCTGCAAGCTTGGCTCCTCGAGCACATGTATGTGAGCTGCCCCAAATTTCATGGCGCGCATTGAAGTCTCCGCAAATAATATGCGGAGAGGACGTCCTTCCATTCAAGTTTTCAAGCCTCGGAGCGTCGAATGGCTTGACTGGCTCAAGATGTACTCCAATGAGAGTGTACACTTGTCTGCCAATTAGCGTCACAGCGCACACGTACTCGTGGTCGCTGTGAGGAGGAACATCAACCAAGGAGGCCGGGGTACCCTTGTGAAAGCCTATTAGCATTCGGCTGACGTCATCTGGCCGTTTTGAATGCTGAGAATACTATCCGTGAAGTCTAAAATTCTCCGCGGCGCGAGACTCTGAGATCACTATGTAAGGTAAGTGGTACGCTCGCACGAGCTGCCGGAAATCGGAGAGCTTCGAGCGTAAACCACGAGCGTTCCACTGGAAAATGGTGCATGCGCGAAATATGTTTTCGATGGTCAGTTGCGGTGAAGCTGTCGCTGCGGAAGCCATGATTATTGCTGTCTAGTATTGCGCCCCTGCGGAGCGTAGGAGGCCGGCACCAGCGTCTCCAGTGCAAGTAGAGCCTCTACTTCTGGGAGACCTCGTGATGACGGGCTGCCGCGGATAAGAGCTTTGATGGCTGCAAACAGCATCGGATTCAGTAGGCATGTGACATCTTGTTCTGTGCTGCCGTTTTGCTGCCTTTCGGTGATCATCCTGTCAGGTAGCGGCGCCTTAGGCTGGGAGCGAGAGTGGCCGTTTGTCGGGACTTGTGTCTAGTGCTCCGACAGCTTTGAAGGAGACGGTGAGCCGGCGGGCTTGCCACGTTTCTTTTTTACTGCTGCTGAATATGTGTTTCCAGCTCTCTTGTCTTGCTTCGTTGATGCATGTTGGCTGATCTCCGGCATATTCGTGAAAACCATGTCAGGGTTAGGCGATGGTTCATATCGTTTGGGCGGTTTCCCTTGAACTTGCTCCGTAGTGCATGCAAGTGTAGCAGCTTTCTTTTTAATGCACCCTTCGTATGAAGCAGGGTGCCGTCCATTGCAGTTCGTGCAGTCAGGTTGCGATCTTGATGTGCATTCTTTGTGCGAATGGAGGCCAGCACGTACTTTGCAGCGAACAGGCCCTGTGCAATGCCTCGAGATATGGTCATTCGTCTGAATTTTGTAGCATTGTGTTGCCACCCCAACATATTCTGTTACAGAGTAACTGGAGAATCCAAGTGCTACCCTTTTAGGTAGCAATGAATACTTGGCGAATTCCAAGATAACCGTTCTACGACGTATTTCTCTGATCTTACCACCATCTTCAGGAACGTGAGTGATGAGCCGCCTTGCTCAGATGACGCCTTGGTCGCGTAGGTACTCTTGTAGGCCTTCGTTTGAGTACGTGATTTCAACATCTTGAATTTCTACATAATTAGCCATGCATGCGTAACGCACACGGGCCTCCACAACCACTCCAGCCAGTGTAGTGGCTGCGAGCAGGCGGTTGGCAACTTGGAGTGTTGACATTTTAACCATGAGGCTTCCATCCTTGTTAATTCCATGGCTGAGAAGTTTTTTTGAGCCGGCGTTACAACCGGAGACGCTACGATGTTGGGTTTCACTTTCCATAAGCTTTCTCCTTCCAGGGTAGGCCTGCAGATCACAGGAACACCAGCAAATCTTTTTTTCTTATAGAATACAACCGTGAAGGATGCCTGGTCCATCTCCTTTGCATTATCGCCCAAGGGCTCGCAGGTGGTTTGTTCTTCCCGCAGTCTCTCGTTTGCCGGGCGTTGGCCTGCGGCCGCGGCTACAGTGGCCACCGGAGCAGCGGTTGCCACTGCTTCCGTGAGTGCAGCACGGAGCGCAGCCGGCGGGGAAGTTCCACGTCGGGGCGGGTACGGTGCCCAGACGATCGCTTGACGGGTTTTTGCCGGTGAGCGGGGAGGTCGCCGCAAAGCGAATACACAAGCCAGGAAAGAGTGCTCACACTGTGGAGAAACGGGAAAAATTCATGAGACCTCCAACACCGCGGTATGCCGGTATTGCACCAAGGCACAGACACACTGCCAGTTCTTGAGCGAGTGCATTACTCTAGACTTCTTCACGTGTAATTGTCATGTCGCCACCATAACGTGAAGTCTCAGCTGGCATCTAACAAGCTTGGTTTGCCGGATTTGCAGCCCTATTCTTAACTCAAGGGCAACATAGGCAATGGTGTCACCTCGACATGCAGTTTATATCGGCCAACATGCCCCCAGAACGAGTCGATTGAATAGCAGAATTGGCAGCTTGTATGCGCCCCGGCGCCTTTCTGAGGCGAAGAGCGCGAACAAACTGTCGATGCGTTCCCGCTGCTTACACGAACGACAAATTCTGAATGATGAACTTCTGATTGAAAAGGGTAGAAACTTGGGCTTGTTGGTACATTTTCAAGGGTAGAATTGGTAGCGCAAAAAAACACAGGGACACAGGGACACAGAGAGACAACACCACAAAGCGCTTTGTGGTGTTGTCTCTCTGTGTCCCTGTGTTTTTTTGCGCTACCAATTCTACTTCTGATTGAAGAGTGATGAAATAACACTTGTTTTACGATTACGTTGACCTCATCTGCGCCAGCACAGCGGCTGTCCAAGGGACTAGGGATAGCTTTCATCAAAGTAGGTGAACTCTGAGACGCCATTTAGAATGTCAGTGGCAGCACAAAGAACTCTCGGAATTTTCTTGGAAGTACGAACAACGGGTCGAAACTAAAGAAGTGATTTAAAAGTAATTTTCATTACTTTGGGAAGCAACTGTAATGTACTGTCATTACTTTGTGATGGCGTTATTATTTAATGCAATTTAATTACTTTTGCGGGAATTCTGAGGAAGTAATTAGTAATATACTTTAATTACTTTTCAAACGTAAGTTTGCCATGTATGTTATAAACTGTCTTTATAAAAATGATTTTAATGGACTACCGAATGGCGATGAGTCCATATTCAACGATGAAGTCCCGATACATCGTCCCCGCCTTTGACCCCAAAGTAAGTCAGGTCAAGGTGCGCTGCCTACGGCGGCCACCCGTTTCCTTTTCGAGCCTGCCTCTGAGAATGGATGCTGTAAACGCAGCGCAAAGTGTCGTGATATGCGCGGAGAACGACTGCGCATCACACCCTCTGTGTGCTGTTGAGAGTTTCATCTCTCTTTTGTCTGCAAAGGTAGCTCTTGAAGTCTTGCAGTAGTGCAAGAGCTACCTTTGTGACCCTTGCTTGGTATCTTTTTTGTTACGGACACGTATGAGTGTTCGAGGTGGCTCGCAAATAAATTTGATTTTTTTTAAAGCCAACTTTCCTCCTCTGCTTCGAGGTTCTTTTCCGAACCGGCTTGGAAAAGAGAGCAAAGGCGGCGCGGAACATATCAGTGGTTCCGCCTTTTATGGCCGATGAAGGCACGTCGCGCGCCTTTCAGTTGCCCGTGGTCCGAAGTCTAACCTTTCTGGCGGGCCGCAGGCGCAGCGCACATCCATGGATGGTTCTAAATTGATCCAAGATTGGTTAGCAAGTCCAGCATTCTTGGACATCAATTTTAATTGCGAGGCGACTGTGGAATATTGCAAGTATACTGAAATATTGAAGCTAATGACCCACCTTTCCCGTGTGTATCAAAATCTTTCTTTTAAAGTTTGTAAATCACTCGCATCGAATAGTCAACACTGCCGCAGGAAACCATGAGCGAATGTTTGTCGACAACAAAAACGCTAATAGCAAAAAATGCCAGCCTGCCGAGGGGAGATCTGCGGGTATATTGATTGTTATAGCAGAACTTTTCTATATGTAAAAAAAATGCGTTCGTGAACAGTTTCCCTTTGAAAAATGCGTTTGTCCAGAATATCTGGATATGTAAAATAGGCGAGAGGACCTGATCTTACATCTCCTCTCAAATACCGAAGCTTACGTGAGGAGCTGCAAACGGAGTTGGGAAGGGAGTGGCAACTGTCGGTCGCAAATAGTCTGTCCCGAATGAATCATTTTCCAGCAGCGTGTTGATGAACGAAGATGCTAGGGTCTCTTCGCACCGCTTCTCCAGCCATCATACCGATTCGCTGCCAACTGCATCACCATACACCTCCACCGATCACATTGATCGCCATTGAAGAATTCCCAACCCATCGCCATTTACCTGGCTTCAAACATGGGTAGTTGAGACTACCGCTATGCACGGGAGGCGCATCCGTATCTCGTCCAAACCTGTAGTGCATGAGCGCCTACCGTGTTAGAACAAGCGGGTGTGGCAGAGAACCATCCTAAACGATCAGATTCCCAAGCGTTATCTCAATGAGCAAATCCGTTATACGAAATATGGAATGTGCGTTCAACTTCGTGAACGTGTGATTAAAAGTACTTGAGCGAACAGGGAACACACAGATGAATGGGCCGAATGGAGGGATGATTTTAATGAGTAGTCATTGTGATATGAAAATACTATGACTGCAAGTGACCGCTGCACCGCGCTCTGTTTGCTTCTTCGGGTGCGTTCCAATACTCCCAAGTAGACGGCTACTTGGACGTATAGCCGGACAGCCGCCATCTTGGGACGCGTTCCATTTCTCACGAAGCCGTGTAAGATGGCTGCTTCGCCGAAATCTACATCGATACAGGCTAACTTACTGTCTGAAGATGGCGGGGCTGTTGTACGCGGGTGAGCGAGTCGTGCTCTTGCGGGCGTCGGACTGTGCCCGGAGTATAGGAAAGGAAAAATGTGAGTCATTCCACTATGTTACTTGGTACGCAAACTAGTGCCTAATTAATCTTCGTGGACGTGCGATTCCTAGCAGTGAATCACGCAGGAGAAAATCGTGCGGTTGAGAGCTTTGCTACAGCAGCGGACGCTGTAGGCCTGTTTACATGATCCGGCATCGTCAGATGCCGGATCCCAATTAGCACCTTGATTTTAGGGACTAATACTCGTCACTGTAATTGGGTTCCTCGATGGGCGTTAAGATGGCTGGCGGGACGGTTAACAAATGTGTTTTTCTGTTGCTGTATTAGTTGCATCAACTCTTTCGCGCACATTCTTTTTAATCTCCACAGTCTCAGAACAAACACACCGGCATGTTGCGAATTGATTTTAGTCTTTGCAGGATTAAAGCTCGCTGCTGTCTTTAGGTTTTTCGCTGTCGCCGATTAGCACGTAAGGCAGACAGCAGGTTTAATGGCACGCATGTGTTTTCCTGTTTCAGTGTATATTAGCCATATCGCATTTCGCGCAAATTGATTACAGTCTTTCGTATTATTTCTTATGTTTACAGGACCGTCTGGACGAGCACGCTCGAGGAACATGTACAGTTTAGTATCAATAATAAAAGAATAATTGCTTATGTCTTTAGCGTCGTTTTCGGAGAGCGGCCCCGTCTGCTACAAGTAGACTTACCGATAGGCGCATCTACCAGTCCGATTTACGCGCAAAGTCATTGCAGAGAAAATGTGCAAACTTGTTGAAAACACGTTTTTAATGATCGTTATTGCTCAGTTCGAGATAAATTACAGTACAACTGTTCATAAGCTTTAGTTACATTTATACGTCGCGAGGCGGCGTGAGCAGTAGACAAGTTCCAATATATGAACATGTAGGCGGCTTCCTAGACGTCTCACTAGACGTCTTGTCGGACGTCTAGAGAATTATTGGAACGCACCCTTAATCTACGCGCACTTGCTTATTTGCGTGTTTTATTAAAAAGCAAATGCCTTAACGGCCTGCTTATCCTTTTCTACGAAAAAGAAAATTGTTCAATATAAAAAAATTATATCCAAAAACTATCGTGTGTAGCAGCAGGATAATTCCTAAAGATAAAAAAAAATGTTCCGTCGGTTCTTCGTAACTTTTTTTGCATGATTCTAAATAGAATCATTGGGACTCAGTGTGTGCGAAATTCTCAATTTTTGACTTTGAAATTTAATTAAACGTCACATTCTTTGGAACTACGCTTGTCTCTGCTGGAGTAAAGGGTGCCGCAGTTCTTTCCAAGAGTACGCGAGAATGACATGATACAGAGCTCGCACTCCTCTTGGTATTTTTTTTTCATTGTGAGCGGTCCAGTGTGCGGTCCTGTGCAAGCAGTATTCTTGAGTTCGTTGAAGAGAAGCACCGGTTCTTTTGAGGCATGCCGTGTAGGAGGCAGGGAGACCACGCTGCCACTTTCCAGATTTCAGTCTCGAGCTCACAGCATCTACAAACTGCACTAACTAAAAATTTGTAATGCGAAATTCTCAAAGATTGAGTCCATGCAGAAGTATTTGAAGTAATCGAACGGGGAAGGTGCTCATTGCAGAGGGGGTTCGTATAAATATTTTTGTTTGCCTTGTTAAGCAGTGTCATGCTACATCCACAATATGAATTTTTCTGTGATAGCTTTTTTTTTATCGCACAGCGCGACCTGTTGGGCGTGTTGGTCGGCGATATTCCTTGGATGTTCACTGCTTTTGTGTTATAGTTTGTCTTTTGTTGGCTGCTGTTGTTGATTTACATTCAATGAATGCTATTTCTTCTTCATCGGATGAATCGACACCTCAACACGTGTGGTGGGTCTTCTTCTTCTTCTTCTTCACCCCAGGTATATGGCACATCGCTCTTGAAACTTCTTCCTTTCCAGATGAAAAGTGCTCGCGCTTAACGCCATTGCTTCATAGGCAACAGCAACAACGTAGACATCTTCGGAAGACTAAACATTTATTGCTGCATATAAACTGCCAAAGCGGCGTTATTTACACTACATAAACAGTGACAGGTAGCTCAAATACAACCTTATAGGACCTCCAGGTCCCCGTGATTCCATTTGGAATCTTTATTATTTGCGAAATATTTTGGCTCTCGTAAGTGTGTTTTTCTGCAAGAATTTTTTTTTTTCGAGGAGTAACATGAGGCTTACTTGTACCCTTCCACGTGGTTAGAGAGAAACGAAAATGGTTTTCTTTCTTCTACATGGTGCAAGGGGGGACCTGGCGCCATGGGCGAAAAAAAAAGCGGGACTTTCTCACTCAATTCACTACTGGTGGCCTTTAAATTTGATGATTCCAATTGTAATCACTGGGCCTCAAAAGGTTAAGGTTCCTTTGTTCCACCCCATAATTGTTGTGCTAGCATGTTCTCTTATTTTTTTGCACGAGACTGTATATGTGGCATACTCACATGCCATTTAATTAAAGTAATAAGTGCGGCTTTATTCTTTCGTATTTACAGTTATCGGCAGTGGCATTTATTTTCGGGCTTCGTTGCCCTCATCATTTCATTGTGCACTCACGTACTGTCAGGACAAATTTCCCCGTGCGATAAGATATATTAAATGAAGAAATACAATCAGAGGGAAACTAAATTATATGAAATATGAGATAAAATATGTTGTACGGGGCTCGGACATACAATATGAGATTCATATTGGTATGCGGCGAGTATAGGCTTGAGATCAGCAGCTGCGCAGATGACCTGTATCCTGTGCTATCGCTATTGAGCAATGACAATGCAAATTCCTCATCCAGGAGTGAGCGATGAGGGGCTAGTTGGTATTACATGGTTATAAAAACATGAAACTACGTAAGAGATAGGACACAGAAGATAAGTGCTCCAGACGAGCGCAGTCCTGTCCACTTCTCTTATGGGACCTGTCCCTGCATGCGTAGTTTGTTTTTATGATTCCTCCCCTAGCA
Organism: Amblyomma americanum; assembly: GCF_052857255.1. Classification (NCBI taxonomy): domain Eukaryota; kingdom Metazoa; phylum Arthropoda; class Arachnida; order Ixodida; family Ixodidae; genus Amblyomma; species Amblyomma americanum. Next base: position 89,034,965 of record NC_135497.1, read on the forward strand.
ACGGTCTATACTCACATATGGGGAATAGGAACACCAAAAAAGCCGCAAGAAAAGGTATACTATATGTTTTGAGTACTTCCATCAAATAAAAAGTTTATACTCGGCTTTCTAAATGAAGAGAGGAAATAAAATTTCATGCCGGTCGAAAAAGATGAAGCAGTGTAATTGACACTTTGCCAGTAGACGTCGGGAGAACAACAGCAACAACTTTTCCGCCCTTTACTCAAGTTCCTGGTTCGTTTATCTGTTCAAACGCCCACAACATTTCATTGCCGTACGTCACTGGCTTTCACCCAAAAGCCCTATTTATAGGAGCCTTCAGAGAGAGAAATCATTCTTCGATAGAAGCCCGCATCAACACGGCTGAAGCGCAATGGCCAACTACGGATGTAAGTATGACCTGGATTTCTTAACGACCTCCATTGTAGGCTTGGGACTTGCAAATCTGCACCAGCGATACCTAAGCGCTAGCCGTACGAGCGAAGGAGCAGCATTGATTTAGACCCAGTGGATTCTCAACATGTGTAAAAGCCGTTAAGCGCGGAAGTTATTGCGTTTAGACCAATCAAAATTAGGGCGCATAGGCAGGAACTCGCCAAACGACTCGGTTCTTGCACACGACTCTTGGAGCGGCGGTAACGCGCTCTCGATCAAGGGACAACTTTCTTTGGCTCTGCGGTCGCAGCTACGAACGCGAGCCTTCGGCTTACAGAGGTGCGCTGTCTTAACAGGCTCACAGTTCAATCGTACACGTCTACAATCTGGAGGCTCTAGCTTGCAGCTTCTACTGAAGCATGATAGGAACCTGTCCCGTAGTATCGAACTTTCCTAAGCGTGCTCGGAATGCGAGCAAAGTTCTCGTAAGTAGCCGAAATTGCCTCGCAGTGAGTCAGTACAGGCCACCGTGCCACTGGGTGCTGTGTCACGGAGAGAGCATACCCCCCAACGCTGTGCCCGGTGGCGAGGACAAGGGTGGAAGAGCCATGTTCGTGGCCCGCGCCGTGCACGAAGGCGACGTGATACCCGGCAAGGTGGTGCCATCTCGGGGCTTCTGCTACGTGCCGTACAAAAAGGAGGAGCACTGCTACAAGGACTATCAGGTAAGCATGATGCACCATGCCCCTGATATTCTTGCATGAATATTTATCCAGATCACAATTTGCGCTCAGGTCGTAAGGAGAAGAAAACTTTGACTACAGGTATTTACCTTCTCAGGTTAGTCAAGTCATATTTGTTTTCTCTCCGAGATGAAGAAAGACGGGCTTTTTTCTGCGCGTATCTAAAATGAGCCACAGCGGAATCAGGTACCCGGGAATCAAAGCATACGGGAGTCTGTCCCCAATATTTCAATAAACGACGTTGCTTTACGCAGGGCTTCGCGTTTCGACATCAGTTAGCAGCATCCCTTCCCTTCATACCCAGCAATTCTGGGCAATAGCATTTCTCAATAGAAAACCATTTATGAACGCATTTTTTTTTCATATACATTAACAACCAACGTATCTGCAGATCACCCGACGGTAGTCTTGAATTTTTTTTCTATTAACGTTTTTGCTATCGTCAAAAGCGTTTCCCATTGGTTTTCTATGGGAGTCTTAACTGTTCGATGCGAACGATGGAAACACTCCAAAAGAAAGATTTTGCTACATATCAGAAGAATGGACGATTACCTTCACTATTACCGTGAAAGTATTTTGCAGTTTTCTAATTTTAAAAATTTTTGTCCGAAATTGCTGGACATGTTCCTGTGACAGGACGTGTATAGGCAGGACGTGGTGCCCCTAGATTTTCATGAAAATGACGTAATTGTAGTGAGATCTTGGTGTAAGACATTTTAGGTGGTTTGGTTTTATGAACAGTGAGCAAGCACCATTCGCGTCGCTAGTGATATAAGGCTGCGTGCTCTACTGTTCAACAAATTAAGTCACTTTAACAGTGGGATGGGACATCATTAGAAGCAACGTTGTTAATACATATTCATGTGCCTTTGTTAGTTCTCTACCCACATGCACAATGTTGTCACTGTGATCGTATCTTTATTTGCACACACATAATCATGCCATGAGTGCTTCCGTTGAGAACTTGCTCCAACCTGCTTGTATCGCCCTTTCCCGGTTGCGCGCTGCCCCTTGTTTTTCAGTCCAGACTTCGCGCAGTGATCACGTACCCTTGCGACGTCATTGCCCTCTCGACCAATCAGCGACTTCTGTGACTAACGCAGGACATGAATCCGCATCATGCGCGGTGCCGCGGTGGGCAGTTGGCAATTGAGTGGAATTTGATTGAATTAATTTAATCGCCAGCTGCCATGATGGTAAGGTTGTGATGACGTCACAAGGTTACGCCACCTATCGCGAGTAATCAAATACTTCTGTTACAGACGCGGGACGCGAAATCGCACGATGAAGTATAATGCTCTCGCATTTAAAAATTACGGTTTCGCGGAATGTGTGCAGCATGATCTGCCCCGTATGAACCACCCTGTGTTGCCGCCTGCATTCGTCCCGAGTCTTTAGCGGTTTTTATTCGTAATGTCTTACCAAGTGGCCTACAACTATATCTTCATATAAGATCTGCTAAGCCCTTCGCACGGCGTGCAAGTATAACGGGACATATTAATATTGATTGCGTTATCCTTTTCACGGTGTCCACTTCTTTGAGCATTGGTAGAGTGAGGGAGTGTGCGTAGCTGCACAAAGTTATCCCATTCATTTCATATCACTTCTTATAAGTTCTATAGTCCTTTATTTATTTTGCATTTTTCATTTTCTTTTCCATTCTATGGACGAGGCACGGCCCTTGCTTAGACGGCTCTCTTACTGTTCGAGGTATACGGGATATATGCGGTACTACGGCATATAGCATCAGTGGTCGTGTGGTTGGAGATATACACTGCCCCTGAAACCCAAGAAGAGTAAGATTGAGTCGCTCCAGCTACGAGAATGGTTTTCTTCCAACACGCATATTAACTCTTTAAACGCTCAAATTATGAAGGAATAAAATTAAAAAATCATTACCTCTACATTATACGAGCTAATCTATTCACATTCAAAACCCAATATCAGAATTTTATTAGCCCGCTGAAATTTGAGCAATCGGTTGGTCGTCTTTAGCAACTTTTAGCATTTCGTCTATTTTGTGCAGCTAGTCCAAGTTATGTGAACAATCAAATCGAACGCAGCGTTAGTAGGGGTTGTTATTATCCAACAAGTGTCTTGTGACTAGTGCCGCAAAAAGTGTCAGAAAATAAGATACGAGGAAATTTTGGGCACTGGCTGGAAGTCGCACAATTGCGCCCCTTTTTCTCTTGACAAAATTTGCTCACAGTGACGCGAAATGTTTTGACCGGGAAGCACTGGCTACTTCCAGCATGTTTACATCTAAGTTTGTGTGCAAGCACCGTGTAGTAATGAGTACAAGGGGTGGAAATGGTATGTCGTGAATCCTTAACTCCGGGCATTAAATGGTTAATGTGGACGTTCCCAGCGGGCGTACTGAATTGGATTTCGAAACATCAGCATTAATGCAGGCACTGCGTAACCACGGTATGAGAAAGTCATATGCAAAGGTGTTAAAAAATATCTATAGAGGCTGCACAGCGATCATAGTACTCCTCAGGGAGAGTGATAAAACACCTATCGAGGAAGGTGTGAGTCAAAGTGGCAAGACCTCTCTGCTGGTATTTACCGCTTGTTTACAAGAGCTCTTAAGAGGGTGGGACTGGGAGTATCTGGGTATAGAAGTTAATGGAGGACCCTTTGGTGACCTCCGATTTGCGTTAATCATCGTCCTGCTATATAACTCGAGGCAAGAGCCGCAGTGCATGATTGAGAATCTAAACATTCAGAGGAACGGTGCGACTAAAGAACACCAACAAATCGCATAGAAACCGGGTGAACTGTAGATCAGTGGGACAGGCATTTGTTCTGCAGTGGGTGTGTTGGGATGATGAGGATGACCCAACCGTGCGAGAGACCGCGCTGTACCTGACTCAGCGACAGCGACTCGCATATATGGTGAGTTGGAGATGCTCGCAGTGTGCAGTTTGACACCGGAGTGCATTGCTACCCGCGGCCTACTCACAATGCGGCTGTTCGGTGTATAATTACAGGCAACTGTAGGTGCGGGCGTGGTAGAAAGTTTGGTGCTGTTGATGAGTTCTAGTTAATTCACAGTCCAATAAATGAGTCGTCAATGCACGCTGCGCCCAAAATCTTTTTCGCAGGTGCTCGTCTCTGACGGCGCTTCACTGGCCTGGCTGCCAAGCTCTGGTGGTGATGTGCCGAGCGGAGCTATTCAAGGGGGCGTGACCTCGTCTGGAGAGCCTCTCTACATTGGCCGTGCCCGCCACGAGGGCAATCTGACCGTCGGCAAGTTCCACCCGTCTCACAAGACCGTTTACGTACCTTTCGGTGGCGTCGAATATGGCTACAGTCAGTACGAGATACTGGTCTGCGAGACAATCAACTTCTGAGAAGCAACGACAAGACTGACAGAGTTCCAGGGAACACTGCGTCATCCTCCTGGAGGTCACTTACGAGCGGTCCTTGTCGAATCACAGCGCTCATTTTGTGAGCCCAGACCAACTCTAGGCAGTGCAGTGTACAGCGCTGCGCAGATGTAATAATTGGAGACAGCCTCTGTTCACGTCATCGTTGCAATGAGAAAAAAACAATACTACAGGGCTGTCTTGCAGCGTGCTGCTTTACTCTTCCTAACTGGGGCTGAAAATTACGAAGAAAAAGAAATCCAATCGAAAGAAAAGGACATGTAACGGTGGACTGTTAAATGATTGCTGTCAATTTTAGTTTTTCTTTTAACCTACTGCATGTTGATTGTTCGATCGGGTCTAATTGAACGCATAATCTATATCCAGGCATATGAATCCAGGTTTTTGTTCAGAATAAAAATATGTCACTCAGCACAGCGGTTTCCATTTTTTGTGTGTGATCTTTGTACACCAAATATAAAAATAAACGTGCAAGGGCAAAGTAATGCCGGAGGTGAGCCTAAGATTGGTGCGCCACAGGTGCAAAGCTGCTTTCTTGGTACAATACTTCCAAAGAACGCCTATTTTCTCTCCTCAATTATGGAAGAGTTGACATTCGAAGTTACGTGCTACAGTGCGCGTCACTAGCTGCCAAAAGTAAGAATGGTTTGAAAGTGCTATACAGACCATGATACTGGCCCCCTAAAAAAGAGAAAAAAAAACTGTCGCGAGGAAATCAAAAGGTATCGAGGCATTCTTTCACATCCACGAGAAGAGCCTTGAAACGGTAGTGCTTTATAGATTCTGGAGCAGTTCAGTCTCCAAATGCTTAATGAAAGCGATAACGGAGGGTAGTTAACACCCTTGGACTAATCCCATGCCCTGGCGTTCTCATCGGCCGGACCACCATTATGCCGTCTAAGAGCAGGCAGTCGGGCACGAAACATTGAGAGCACAATCTCCAAGCTATGCTACCTTGTGAGTATGATTTAACTATGAAGACATCTGCAGTGATGACAAGATTTGTTCCGTGTAGAAATAGAGCGATGAAATATAATGTGACAAAGGGAAATCAGAATTATGCAAAGTATAATGCCAAAGGTGCGAATTTTATTGTAGGTATGCTGACAGACATGCTGTAGTAGGACCAGATAAAACGGGCGAGGCTATTCTAAATCATTCCTAGTGAATGCACCAAATTTTCTGCAGCTGCATCCCAAACATGTGTGGCATCCTCTAGCCGTCGACGTACAGGTATTTCGTGCAGCAGTAGCAGCTTTAGCGGTGACTGCCAATATTTGTGGCATGTATTTGATTGTAAGAACTTTTTAGCAATCCAAATAACTCTAACGCTTCCATTCTTCTGTCTTCCTTCTCTTTTGTGCTATCATTATCACTCTACACTGTGTGGGGTGACGACGTACCCGCGGCGGCTGCGGCTTGCTTGGAGACGGCAGTCTTTTCCGTTAATATTGTGATTAGCGGTATAATCCTCATGCAAATTGATGTGGTTAATGTGCGCATGCTCCTTGATAAAATATAAAAAGTGTGATCTTGGGCTTGGTTCACGTTCAGATATGGCGACAAGTTGACTTTCAGCAGTTAAATTGGGATGGTTGTGCTCGGAGAGTGCTGACTGTTCACGGAACTGCATAACATCGGGTACGGAGTTGGCGCTCAACATACGTGCGTATTTATTTTTTTTTTTACTTTTATTTACAGGTCACTGATGATTTTCATGAAATCAACGCCACGCTGCGGCGGTGCCGCGAACTAGTCTATGAAGGGTCGGCGCGCATTGAAGCATGTCGATTAATTTGTTGTGTAGGCGGTTTGGCGGCACATTCAAACGTCAAGCAGCGAGCCTTTATTTCTAGAGCGGTGATTTTCCAGGTCTGGAAGGACCTATGTAAATACAATGCACGTATCTCTTGTATGTTAACACCGCTCAGCACTCATGATTAACGAGCGCATGCCAAGCGCGAAGGGTTTTGTGCAGGACTGCCTCTGTTGCAGTCGGCCTTGTTACGGCGTGCGTGCATGGTGATTTTGGGCTTTGTTATCTGCGTTCCAAGATATTTTTCGCCTTTTAGAAAGCAGTGACGACCGTTCGGCCCCGGAAACGAAGCTTGACCAGCGAAAAGACCTGCCATCTGCGAGTACACACACACACGCCGCCGGCTCTTTTCGTAGTGGGACTAGTAATGCTCTCGCATTAAAAACTTAAGGGGACACTCACGCTCTGCCCTAAGGGTGTGACACGGCAGTGTTAATGGGTCCCTGCAGCGGATCCTGGGGTCTTCCTTACGTGTAACTTCACAGACACGGTCCTTCTCTACTTTGCATACATACATCACGGGGAGACCTGAAACCACTCCTGGCGCAGTGGTGCAGCGTCTAAGCGAGGCGCCACTGCCTGGATGGCAGGAGCCCGTGAGACCCAGGGCAGGCTGTGGGCAGCCTCTCGTGACCAGTCATTAATTTAACTGCCACCTGCCATGGTGGACAGTTTGCTCAAAATACGGTGCAGGTTGGTACCTGTCATGGGGGCAACTTGTAATGGCATTCCAAGGTTTGCCCCCATGTCACGCGTCAGGATTTCAAACTCAATGGAGAAAACGACCGGTATGAGATCTCATTAGGGTTTACAACTGAGCCTAATGACGACTGAAGAACAGTGCAGCTGCAAGTTACACATAATCAGGGGCGCGTGCGGGAGCTGCTGTCCATTGAGAATGCCCTCGCTATCAAAGCCAAGTGAAAAAATTGGCGCATTATCTTGAGTGCAATGCGCCACGGAAGAGTTGCTCACTTTTCTTTTAAAGTCCTTAAGAGTGCCTCAACTCGAACACAAAGCGAACATTTGCCACAGTTAGAGCTGTCTTGGGTGGGGTGACGACAAGTAGATACTTGATTTAATATCTGCTGCTGGTCCTTGGACCCAGGATATTAAACTTGTTTTTGGAATATGGCGGAGTGCTAGACGCACTCTGGCACGGGTCTGCCCGGTATTGCACTGCCTCCGGGATCGGCCCGGGCCTATGGGCCTATTAGCGCGGGGCACCTTTTCTATCTATCTTTCCCTCCTATCCTTTAAAGGGACACTGAGGAGAAATTGAAGTTGGGTTGTATCGATAGAATACCAGCTCCTGATCACAAAAACGCCGCTCTTACTGAAAACAAAGCTCTTGTAAGGTAGAAAATAGCAAGAACCAAAATACAGGTATCGCCACCACAGGCCAATCTCGCAAGTACAAGCGTGGTGACGCCATAGGACAAGAGACGCCATCTTGGAGGAATTTTCCATCCCACTTGGTTTCGCGAATCTCTGAGGCCAACAAAGGTAGGTTGCGCAGATCAATATTGAAGTAAGTTTTGTTTTAAAACCAATAGTGCAATTTTATCACACAAGGAAGGCAGGCAAAAGACAACCTGAATGTTGGAAGCAAAGAAAACGGATGCTTGGCGGCGCCATAGGCGGCCAGGAGAGTTTCGATTTCTTATGGCGCTTCGCGTCTATGAGCTTTGCGTGCCCCGTGGTTTTGTTTTTGACGCGCTTCGATTTACAAGTGCCGAACAGCAGAGGAACTCCAAGAGCCGCTTCAAATGCTAGTTAACCTTTGAAGGAGCCTGTTAAGGCTTGTCAGATGATCGTCACGGTCGATGAAAAGCTATGATGGCACGATGGTCGGTGATCGTACAAGGCAGCACTTGTGTATTCGCACGCTTGCCCGGCGAAACATTCCCGGCTGTGCCAGTCAACTTCAAACTACTTAACGGAAATCGCTTATTAGGGACGGGAGACAAGGTACAAGGCAGTTTAGAAAAATTGCTGATGGCCTAGCTCTGTTAGGACAGGATATACCTAGCGAAAGCGCGGAGATTTCTGCATCTGAAGCGTGCATTCACTAGATGCGCCTTTATTGACGGCTGTAACTTGAGCCGTCGTAGCGGAGCGGTAGCGTTTCCGCCTCAAACGCCGAAGGCCCTGGTTCGATTCGGAACCTCGGCACCGGACTTCTTTACTTTTATTTAGTGAGTGGGCGGGGGGTTTCAGTGGCTCCCATGGATGCCGCCGCTGAATACGTTGGTTAGCGGTTAAGCGCAGGCTCTGTTAAGGCAGCGTTTATGCTGCGGCGAGGCGCGCGCGCGCGCGCGCGCGCCCTGCACGGCGAAGTCACGTCGGTCAAAGCGAGACCCTCTATACTCCAACTGCGCTCGACCGCCGACGCGTTCGGCGGCTTCGGCGCACTCTGACCGCATTGGCGGGGAGATTGGAGCATGTATCTATTTCGCGCCGAGTGCGCCAGCCGCCGCCGGCCCGGCCAGACTGATTTGGCTCGGCGGCGAGGTGCGCGTTATATTCAATAGCTGCGGCAGTTCGGCGGAGCTGTTCTTTTCGAGCTCGGCTATTTTAATCCATTCACAGTACATATCTGACTGTACATGCAAGTTGGTGAGAGAGCCAGATCCAGTGGACCCGTTGGATCAAGCGGAAGCCGTTGAAGCGTCGTGCGCCGGCTTTGGTTTCAAGCCGCCGACTTTAAACGCGACCGCCCTCGAGCACCCATTTGTTTTTTGTGGCAAAAAATAAATAAATAACTTGGCCCATGCAACCGTGGGAGACCTCGACGCTGCCTGCTGCGCCGTGAAACCGCTCCGTTTAAGGAATCACAATCCATTGGCCCCAAAGCCCCGGCCAGCCTCCGATGGGCGCAACGCACCCCTCGCGACACCCCGCACTGGGGTTATGATATTTAGTTTGCAACGGCTGCTCTCTGAGGAAGGGGGAAACCACCCGCCGGCGCCTAACCTAGCCGTGCTCCCTCAAAAGCATCGCACGCTCTGTGGGGCTGAGGTCGCTGAAATGCAGGCCAGAGTTTTTGCGAGAACTACGTCGTCGGGTTCGGGATCCATCGTAACGCTGGCAAGACGCCGGTGCAAACGTAAACGAAGCGACGGTGGCGACCCCCGATGGATGCCTTCAACGTGCGGCGGCGGTAGCTTTCATTTCGGCAGCTTCTAGACATCACCGCTAGCCGCCAGAAATCACGGAGTCTCCATTTACGTCACGTTTCACGTCACTCCGTTCTGTGTCGTCATAAGAGTTCTCCGTGTCGTCATAAGAGTTCTCGAGTTTGAATCGGAGCGGCGGGAAAAAAATTTTTCAACTTCGAATCCAAATTTCTTTGAAATAAATGAATCTTTCTCTCCCGGACAAGCGTCAACAAAGCCATGAAATGCCGAACTTTCAGATATTGCTAACAAAGAAATTTTGATAGGGTTCTCCTCAGTGTCCCTTTAAGTCTCCTACATTCAGCACGCGGCTCGGCTTGAGCCAGTAGGCAGGCCCGTGCTTTTTCTTTTTCCTACTTCCTTTCAGCAAGATCAGTCAGTCAGTCCGAAGTGGTTGGCTTTCGTATCTGTATTTGTGTGCACAATAAACTCTCATCACTTACTGGCGCACGGCGCCTTCATGTTTGAGTTCCACTCGTAGAGCTAGCCCTCTGGTGCACGAAGAGTTAACTTCTTGGTGAGACGAATAGAAATGGAGGGAACACGTGGCGGAATGCCAGTGCACTGGATTTGAATTGCTGCTTGCGCAGTTCGAATAAACTGTTAATGGGGGGAGGTATGATGCACGCGAGTGTGCTATCTAAGCTAGCCCATGCCATCTCAGTTTGTTAGCCGAGGCGGTAACGGATGGATATGTGGCTATCTATACGATATCGTTTGAGTCAAACACGCGCGCACACAGATTAACACACATACGCCCACAGTCACTTGAGTTGCCGCCTCGGCTAGCTAACCAAGGATACTTATCTCTCTATGCTCCGACGTCGTACCCGTGTCGCATTCCGGATTCTGAAGACGCTTGCTAGCTCTCGAATCATACAGCTTTGACCATCTTTTTCAGCACTAATCTCGCCGAGCACAAATACTTTTGTAGTTCCCGCTATATTCCCAAGGAGTTCTATTTTTACTGGCGCCCAAAGACGATGACATGCCGTCTTGTGCTGTTATGCTGATCGCGCTACGTAGCATGTGGCGAATGCGCATGGCAGTATATCACGCTGACGCTGATGTCCGCCACATTCGCCCATAATTTCGCAAGAATATGGTTCACTTTATGGAAGCTTGCAAGGAGCGAAATTCAGCGCTGAAGTCTCTCTCAGGTTTACAGCCAAACCTTCCCCTAAAAAAACCAAACTTTTCTCAGCCTGGGCAGTTAAGGCTAGCATTTTTTAATATGTCATGTCATTTGCACTGTGGTTTTTAACATGTCATGACACCTAATTTTGTGCACTTGTATATATGCCCAATCAGTTAATGCCTCAGCGCTTTACCCCACCTACTATACGGATACCAATTGAAAAGCAAAGAATATCATATAATGAAAAATGCAAATTAGGGGCGTCGTTCCCCTCTTCGTTTGAAGGTGTCTTCAACGTGATCAACAGAGCTTTTTAAGTGAGAGGAGCTGTCAAGACCGTGTGAAAAAGCCAGTTTGGCTGACAGCAGAAAAAGGAATAGAAAACGAAGATCACGAAACCAGAGATAGTGTCTATAAAACTTTAGAACCCTACCTGTCACGAAATAATTATAGGAACAAGGAATTAGGTAGCCGTGCTGTAGAGATACCGTCTTTGCCAAAAGTAACCAATCTAGATTGTTTGCTTCTCACTCGTTTAGATTAAAACGTCTTCAAAAGTGAGGAGAACGCTTCTCCTTACCTTACAGAGATTTAGACCTTGGCGATGGCATAAGGGCTCCACTGTAAGACTCAGAGGCAAACCAGGAACCCGGGTTGCTTTTGGCCAAAAAACGGTACATGTCTTGCCTGCTGCGTCCGTATGCCAATGCTCAGCAAAAGGGCATTAACGCCATGCTGGAGTCTGGTGTATGACGACACAGTGAAAAAGCGCAGTCCTGTCATGACTGCACCCTTGGCAATGGGTGCCAATTATCAGCAGTCGAAATGTTGCGGTAGTGCTCGTATAAATATGGCTAGTAACTTCGCCAAAATAAGAGTTCAGAGTAGCCAGAAAGTAGCCAGGGAGTCAAACTCAAATTTTCATCCTCTGACGGGGTCGTAAAGTAGCCACCAAAGTCAAGACTGCTTTCGTTCAAGACCGGAAGTTGGAGAGCAGTGTGAAGAGGAGGCACCGTAGGCGAAGGGTGGTTTGGAGCTACTGAACCGCATCGGTAGAAAACGCGATGGAAGGGCTCTACCTTTATGTGGGAGATATGTTGCTTGTGTGCCGCCGCCGGGGAAAGTGAATCATGTGATGGGGTCTGGCGCCCCCTCGCTACAGTACCATTGCCTCTGCGTCATTGGGACGAGGCACAGACATCCGCCGGCCTGTGACGTCATCAGCCGCACCCTCCCCCCTTCTCCCACACAAATACGGACATGGTGAAAACCGGTTCCCCAGAGGGCGCGAACTGTTCCAGCTTTATATAGATCACGAATCCTTCACATGCCGGCTCTGCCCTGGGTGCTCGCCCCCGCGGAAATCGATGACAGCTTTCAGCGACTCGAGGCGATGCTGCTAATGAAGTTGAAAATAGTTTAGTTCCGCCTCATATGCCGCCCCAAGTTGGTCGTGCTGTTTTTCCAGCCAGTGTACCGGACATCCAAGGTGTGTTCCCGATTTATGAGTTGGACACTGCTCCTGCTGGAGCAGTTGGGTCTGCTGCAGAGCCAGTGCATCGTGGGAGCCGATTAAACAACTGTGTGAGCTCAATACTGTTGCATTCGTCTCTATTAGGAAATGCGAAGAAGACCGTTGTGTCATAGTCTTTCTCATTACTATTACAAAAATAATTACCGGTTGTTTTCAGTTAACCACGAATTTAAGGTAGATTGAGCATGTAATCTATTTCCTTGTACTCAAAATGTACGCACTTAGGTATATGTAAATGACTACTCCTCAATTTTAGCTGAATGTACGATACAGCGACACTATTTTATATTTAATTTTTAAATGGTGCAGAATGCTGCTAACATGGGCCCTTAAGATATTTTGACAGACAACATCACTTTTCGACTCAAAGCAATTTTGCTAGTGACACGGAAAATCTCAAATAAAAGAAACATTCAAATATGTTCTTCTTTCACGGGTCCATTACTCAGATCAGCAATCTTGAACTGAAGCGCGACAAACGCTCACATCCCACAGCTGATAAGACAAGGCACGTAAAAAAAATTGACAACGCATACTCTTGCGTCCTAATGGGCGAAGCTCCTCGAAAGCTGCCATTCTCTGCGAGCGTGTGCAGTGTGCGTGACGTAGGTGGTGCAACACACGGCGTCTCAATTCCCTCCACTTCTGGTCGTCGTGCACAGCCGCCCTTTTAGCTCACCACGTCTGTTGCACGCCGTTCAGCGCCCGCGCGGACGACACGTTTCCATCCCAACGCAAGAGCAACAGTCCAGCGGATCGCCGGCCTCCATGTCTACCGACGGGAGAAAAATTGCGCACACTTACGCGCCGTCGTGGTATTTATGCGCACCTATCCCACACCGCATCGTCCTTATTATGCGGCACATGCGTGGCACCCGCCGTAAAAGAATAAAGGAAATGAAATGAAATGAAAAAAAAAACACGAAACGCTGGCCAGGAGAAGGCGCGTTGCAACTCTTGCCGCATCTTCGTCAGAGAGGTGTACAATTTATAATGCCCATTTGTCGTTTATGGTCGTTTATAGAACAGCGCTTCCCTTCTGTAGCCTGCGTGCTATTTGAAGTAATCTAGAGACGTACGCGCTACGCTACTTTTCCAGAACTGTGTCGATTGGTTGATTTGTCGAAATCATATTTCTGCTCAACCATATAGTTTGCAAGTTTCTCGTGCTTTATCGTGAGTTTATTTGTGATTGTGATTTAAATGCGCACGCGGTCGAGTATGTATTTAACTAAATTTACGTTTGCATAAACCCTATTGCTTTCGGGTTTTACTTTTTTCGGTGATGTTGCTGATAATCCGCTTGAACCTTGGTTAGTCCCCTTACACGTGAAAACCCCCGTGGTGTGATGCGAGCGAGGGCAAAACCCTTTTTCACATCCTGCGATTTTCGACTCCCGACGCTGTGATTATAGTCGCAAGCAAAATAAATAAATAAATAAAGTGCGGCAACTACCACAAAAGGCGTCATTGCAGGTGACGCAGACGATGTGCACCGTGTATGGTCTTGTCTAAACGAGCCCCTGTGTCGCGCTATAGAGGTCGAATAAAACTTCGCATGAAGTTTTATTCGGCCGTGGACCTTCTAGTGCATAAAATGCCTGCGTGCGCTACAGATAAATCTGGCGAGGGTAAGATATGCGCTTCGCGGCATAAAAATAGTTGTTAACAGGTCGTACACGTGGAATCCGCTGCAAGAAAGGACGTTTTAGCGTATTAACACGAAAGGAGTGACTGATAATCATTCTCAACTTATATTTCCGCAAAGATGGAAGTCACCGTTATATCTGATTACATGTAGCACAAGGTGGCATGCCATGGATGGCGTGGTTTCTTGATTACGTCACCGCGCACTTTTTTTCGCTTACTGCTCGAAGATTACCTTCTGATTTGCAGCCTTCATTCCTTAGGCAAAAAGGACCATGGACACACGCAGAGTCCTTTCGCAGTCTGTGTTAGTGGAGCGTATGCTAATCGCAGTGTTTTAAGCGCACACTTGTGGCCTTACCAACAGGAACGCTCTTTTTCACTTTATGGACATTGTCGACGACTGCCTAAAAGCGTGGACGGAATAACAGTTCAGTTATTTCTTTGCTCTAAACGCCACTGACAGGAATGTGCATCGTAATATAAAAGGCACCGGTGCTTCGCTTCCATCTCAACCATAACACCTCCCCTTTCCCAATTGGTACCAGCGACTTGGTAGGACTTCGTTGGACCCTCTTCGAGCTGACACCAACGGAACTGCAACGTCTGCATGACGTGAACCTAGACTGGCTTCCGCCACTGCGAAGTGCGCCTTCCAAGCACGTCTACAATGTGATCTGACATGCCGTGCAAACGGCCTACCCCGAAGCGCGTCGCCTGCTGTACATAGCGTGGCTCTACTGCTGGATGAAACCGCAACGACGCGTGCAGAGCTGGACACTCTATCGTATCGGAGCAGCGACAGCGTTGAATGACTCTTTTTCGCTACTTCAGAGCATGGCGCTTACTTTGAGGTACCCCGACCACGACGTGGCACTCGCGCAAATCGAGGTTGACGGTGCAGTGCACTGCTGCATGCTCGTTCCAGAACTGACTTCCTCATCTGTGGAGCGCAGTGTGGCGTACGTGGTCCAGATGCCTGGTGTACTTCTGATAGCTATTCACTTAATCGGACTGGCCCTTCAAAGCCGCTTCCTTCTTGCTCCTAAAGCAATGTTTTGTGAGAACCCCCCAGAAATTCTGGACGTGCTTACCCGCGATCTCGATTCTGCTTTCTGCGCCAGAATGCGTCTTCTTGGCGATTTTTCGCCTCTTCAATGACCGGCGGCCGGTCCGGATGCAGTGTTGTTTGACGGCTCCAAGGAGGTTCACGAAGCGCCTGTAGCAACTTCTCCTCGCTTTCTGTGCTGCTGAGCAACGTCGCAGGGAGACGTCGTTTCAAGGAGGTTCTGGAGGCACTGTGGTCCTACGTGGCATCCCCGATGAATTTCTAGATGGAGCGAAGCCCGTCCTGCCCGCAGCTCTGAAAGCACGCCGCAAAGAGCTTCAATGCGTACGAGACAACCACACCAACTCGGCTTTCCGTGCCGCTGTGCTTCTTGCATGTGCTTCTTATGTGTTAAGTTCGGAGCGTGGGAGCCCCGTTAGCAAGGAACCTCTCAACTCGGTTGCTGGGTAGACTCCGTTTATTGCAAGAGCAAGGAAGAGGGTGCGGGAGAGAGAAGAAAGCGCTTCCGGTGTCATGCCGCGCAGACGGTCAGAGGGGGACTGTCCTCTTGGATGGCGCCGCTAGGCTCGGGTGTCTCAGCTTGCGCATCGCTCGTAGGAGGTCCCTTTGAAGCTGCCGGCTTGCATGCACGAAGGAGGCATGGCAGATGGAGCGGCCGTGCGTCGTTTGGCTATGCTGTACAGAGCATTATATACCACAGATTTTGCGCTGTGTGAATGTATTTGATAAAAAGGGTCACCGCCATTCCTAGATTAAACACCTCACCTCGAATGGGATCGCGCTAGAGTACCTGCTATTTACTCTTGATTTGTTAATGTTCGCCCAGATAAAGCGTGCATCGAGGCGCCGAACAACAAAATTCCCTTCGGATAATTTCTTCATATATTTTCAATACATTGACGAGTCTCTACGACGGCTACCAGAGCTAAGCGAATTCTAACACTGAAAGCTTCCACGAATTTTTCGTTCATTTCGGAAGCGATGCTGCTGGCTGTGCGCGGCTTTAATCCACGCATTTGCATTAACTTCTAAGTTGAAGTAATAAGGACATCTTGAGTACATTGTGATGCGACGTGAATGTCGAACAGCAAAGAAAAACACTGAGAGCCAGAATCAACAAAGTCCTTGGTTTCTGCGTTTCTGTCTCGTGTGCACCCCCTTTTGCTTCGCTGTGTGCTGTTTGCCGAATTTCGCCATATTCCGGCGATTTCCAAAGTCAGAAACAAAACAGAAGTGCCGAATTTAAACTTATGTAGGTTGAACTTTCCAGAAAAAAGAAAGATAGCGAGTTCTCGCCTCCGTAAAGTGATCACCGTGATCGTAGCTGCTGATCATAGCCAGCTCAGTCGCTGCTTATTTACACACTTTTCGCCTCGCATAACAGCAGGGTGAATCGCTTGTTTTTGTTGCGGGAGGTTAACAAAGAGTACTTCATGACTTAAGAAATGTTCGGGCACGAACTTGGGAATCGTATCACGCAATGCGCTTGCGGACAGCGTGCCAAGCACAGCAACCCGTCTCGACCTCGCCGCGTACATTCCCTTCTTCCCGGCGCGAATGATACGTAATGTCGCTGTCCGCTATTTCATCACTCCAGCGGCCATTACTCCGCGCCAAGCGACGCGACGTCTAGCGAAGGGAACGAGAACTTTTCCGCTCGCAAGTGCCTGCCCTCTCAACCCATGCAGCTGTACCTCACGCCTTCTACCTTCTGCGAACATCGTATTACTACTACGTCACGATACCCGGTCATGTGGCCCTAGCAGCTGTTGCAGTGAAAAATAGAACAGACGTTCCTCTTGACCGCGCCAAAGTAGTATGCACGAAATAAGAGTAGAAACCAGCTTTCGTGGTGCGCAAAAGGGCGACAAGAGGCGCTCCTGTCACTGAAGCAAACCGACTGTAAGACTGGCAGGTCGTTGTCATTACTGCAGCCCAAGAGAGACTAGCAACCGTAGCCGTTCCAAATGGTTGTATCTAGAATCATCGTATAGGCACCTAGAGTTGCCACAGAAAATATACATGTTATGCGGCAAAGCTGCAGAGCAATACTAGCTTTCGTAGCATTTTAGTGCGTATACTTATATAAATAAGCAGTTTCTGCGGTAAACTATAGGAAATTGGATTGCCGAAGGTAATCGCTAGACATAACTGACAAGGGTACAACTACTTGGGCAACGAGCCGCTCGATGATTTCATCGTCCGATTTGCGCGGTATTACGTCTCCTGCAAAATCGCAGCATAACATTCTGGATTTCGCAGCATAACTTGGATGCTTTCTGCGGCAATTCGGCCGACCTACGGGCAACTCTAGGTACTTATACAGTAACTCTAACTGTATCTTGTGTGATCTGACACCACGTAACGCGGGGCGTGCTCCAAGAGATAACTTTCCGTGTTTTCTCTGTCCCCTACTGAAAAGTATGGACGCTACATTCAGTTTCGCGCTCCTTTTCAGCGCAGTGCCGCGTATAATTTTCACCATTGCCGTTTTCAGTCACTTGTGCTCTTTCTTGTCGAGCGCACTTTAGTACAGTGGCCAGGACATGCGTCCGTTCGTCGGGATCTTCCCGCAAAATGCGGGCCAAACAAGACCAACAAAAGATCGAGGAAGAAGGGAATGCAGTGTGCGTGACACAAATTTATTCAACTTTGAACTGAAAGAATAGTTACATGAGCACTCCTTGAGGAAAGGCACCGTAGCCACGGCATTGTCAAAAAAAAAATGCTGCCCCCCCTCCCCCACAAAAAAAGCCGCCTTATTTTACACTGCCCTTGGTTATGAGATGAAGTTGTCGGTGTTATGCAAGACTAAAAACTTCAATTCATATTGCGTAGTTGCCATGCCCATCGTTTCCGTACCTAACTGTGCGTGGCCATTTCTTGTTCTTCTTTGCATGCAGGCCGGAGGACAGACTTAATGAGCAAGCCCTTCCAGTCCGTGCTTTGTGAGAAAAAAGCTTGGCGGCTAAAATACCTGACGAAAATTTACTTCGATTATTTGAACGAAAAAGAGTCAAATGCCCTCGTTACGGACTCTGCTGCACCCGTCCGACAAAGCAGGTATTGATTTTACCGATGACAGTCACAGCTCCTCTGTTTTGTGGGCACTATTTGCGCGTTCTTCTTGCAAGGTGCCTTTGAAGCGCATCTGCTGGGCCACATGGAAATTTGATTCTCTCTGCCACGCAAGAGGGTGCGCATCGAGGTACTGATAATGCGTACCATGCAAGCCCGTTAGGATTTCTCACCATTGACGACAGCGGCTTCGCATGGGTCCCAAGTGTGCCGTACCTCGGAAGAAAATGTAGGAGATGCTATTTCGTGGCACAAGTACAGCTTGACAGTCGTAAAGGAATCGACGATTCTTCTTACGCGAGAAGACCTGAACTCCAGCATGGGGAACGTGATCATAGCGCATTCGGGACAACGGCGCTTCCATCAAAGCCAACAGTATTCAGTTTCTCCGTAGACGTTCACTGAATTCTTCCGTTACCTCTCGGCTCATCACTATGGGTGTCTCTGGCTGCCAACGACAGTGGTGATTAGTGCCAACCTGCAAGTACACCAAGGCCCAGTTGCGTGCATTTTTCGAACCTTCGGTCCACCTGTGGAATAAAAAGACGGGAAGGGGGGGGGGGGGGGCGGAAGTTATGGTTCACGTGTGCTTACAAGAACGAGCAATTAATTGCTGTGGCCGCGAAAAACAAACTACCCGATGATCGGCTAGTTTACCGTTTGTAGCCCATTGACTGTACAAATGTTCTTCAATTTGACTGCCCAAAAATAAATTTGTAATCCCCCTCCTCTTAAGAACTACGGTAATGGGCGTCCTGGTACCACACCATCTTCCTCCTAACAACGTTCCGCTCTTCCTGGAAGATGTGCGTACGGTGATCTAGGACCACCCACTCATGGCGCAAGCAGAACACCTCCGTCGTCCGCGCGACCTGATTGGTGCACCTCCAGCAAGAGTGCACTCCGCCTTCGTGTGACTCGGGGAAAGACTGATGTGCCACATACTTTCGCTCAGCGACGCGTGCAGTGGAGACATTGGAGCACATGCTCCTACGCTTTGCCGCTTTCGCGGAGGCGCGTCGCGAGACTCTCGTGGCCTACAGGACGCTGCAAACCATTCCGAACTAGGGAGCCTCGATGGCGAGGAGGGATTAAGGAACCCTATCCCGAACAATCTCAAGGCGCTACTATATGTGGCCGCACTGTGGGACACGCTCCTGCGTGAGAACAATAGTGAGTCCGTGAACACATCGAGCAGGTGGGCTTAACGTCTCGCTTCCTCATCGCCAGGTAATGCACGCATGACATCAACGCTCCGTGTATGCTCCTTCGGACGATGTGCTACGCGCCGGGGAGCCCCACCCCGGCGGCTTGTGCAGTGCGCCGCGCGCACGATCCATTATCGACACGAGGCTATGAGCGCACGGGGTTGTATATAGCGTTTCCATGTTGGCGTAAATATATGCAGTGGTCACTCGCGCCTGTTTATATTTCGTACAGCTGCTCGCCACTCATGCCCGAGAGGCACAAACTTGTCTTTTGTATTTTTATGAATAGTGTACAAAGCCTTTCCTTTGTCGGCGCTCTCTCCCTCTATTTCTTTTCCTTGCTATACTCTCCCTGTCTCTATTTCTGCCGGCCGCAGCTTGGGTGCTTAGTTGTTAAGTAGCGGTAGCCGCAGGAGGTCGCATTTTTTCCTTCCTCGTATTTTTTGTACCAATATATCGCTGGTAGCATATCGGGCTTTTGGTAGCGTATTGTCCTGGTCCGGGGTTCGAACCCGGGACCGCTTGCTTTACCGGAACAGTCGCTCTACCAAATGAGCTAACTGGAACGGCTAGCATAGCTGACGAACATTGTTCTCACTTAGAGTTGTTTATCAATTTGTTCTCGCCGTGCCGTACGCTCAGCCGTCCCAGTTAGATCAGCTGGTATGGACTGACTGCTCCGGTGACGATGTGGTCCCAGTTCGAGCCCCGGACCAGGGCGGTTTTTTCTTTAACTACGATGTTTTTGTGGAAGCTGTATAGCTTTCCTTCGTAGCCATATGGATGCACTTGGGTGGATGTCAATGAGTAATTACTCCTTTGTTACAAATCTCCACCTTGGGGCAATCCCCCAAAACATATGACAAACACTAAAGAAAGTTTTGCGCAAATTGAGCTTTTTAGACGTTATGATCACGTGATACTGACCTCTTATCATGGATCAGAGAACAGAGTGCTGAATGTCACATGCCATGGTCTTTGCGAAGTTCCCTTTGCAAAATGTCGCAAGCCTAGATGCTGTTTGCACTTGTGTGTGTGAGGCCAGTTGTTTTATTGAAATCTTCCTCATTCAGTGAGGACTTGTGTTTGTTTTATTTTGCCGGCGTGGATTTTAGTGCGGAAGCAATGATCCGAAGGCTCAGAGCCTTGCAAAATCGTCTCTTGCCGAATGTATATCCGAGAAGCGCGAGCGCTCCGTTCCGAGGCACTGCCCGCTCATCCTTATCAAATTTGCACAAATCCGTGCTTTCTTACTGATTCGAATGTTCTCAACAATCTCTGTAGATTTTTCACTGTGTTTCATGAAAATATCTATCTTCTATGTGCACTATGAGGCAGCCCGAATTTCACTGGTAAAGTGCAGCGCAATTTAAAGCATTCTTATGTCGCTCATGCAAAGCAGGCAACTATAGCTTGTTCTCTGCTCATGCAAAATTTAAACTTCTCTCCTCGGTTCCTTGAGCAACCTCTCGTTGTGTCACTATTCCGAGTGGTGTTTGTTCTGGTTTTCCAGAAATAAATTATGTCACTATTGTCGCTTTTTATGTGAGCTAAACTCAATCGTCTGCATTCTATCACAACCCATTGTTCGCAACAGTGGCTCTCAAGCCAAGAGCTAACTATACCTATAAATGTACCTTCCGGGCATATCGTTAAATACTTGGCCTTGTTGGTACACTAACACCTTCAACTTCAGCGCGACAAACGAGGTAAAGACGAAGGAAGAAGACACAAAGAGTGCGGACAATAAAAAAAGCGTCGGTAGTCTGCAATACAGTGTAGTTGTTGTTGTTAGCCAATCAAAAGATGGCCCATACCCATACTGGGGGATCGGCCAAGAATCGGGTGGCTATTCACCTGAACGCAGTTAATAAAAAGGAAAAGCACGTGGGAGCGCAACACCGCTGAATGCTTCCTCATGAACAGAAAAGGGATGAGAGTCCCTTTTCTACGCTACCACTGTGCATCTACCTTCACTGACGGTCGTGACATAAGAACAAATTCATGGTAGAGGAAAGACCGGTAGATGGGCTTCTCACAAATACAAAGTGAAAGAGGCAGGGGGAAACCATTAGAATTTCGGCAACGTTTAGACAAGAGGACGTGTCTTTGTTTGGGCAAAGCATCGATCATTGGGTGGGTTCAAATAGGGCTGAAGAACATCAGCAGATATCCGCAATAAGGAAAAATAACTCGTATGTTGGAACTGATGATTTTGAGGATGTGGGTGATGAAGGGCTGAAAAAGTGAGGTGAGGGCGAGGGAGTACTGTCACATTTTGCGATGTGAGGGTGAAGGCGAGGGAGGGCCTAAGAATTTTACGAAATAAGGGTCAGGGCGAGGGAGGAAAGGCGAATAGGAGAGAATCTGCACGTCTCCGGTCGTGATAGCGCACACTTGTGAGCAAGAGAGGAAACAAACTTTTTGCACTAATTTACAAATTCTTTGGCTATTTGTTCGCTATATCTTAGAACCAGTCTTGCATATTCTATGCCAAGAGCAAAACTAGTTCAAAAACAGAAAAAAACTGTGCTTGTAAACCTTGCTTACGGAGTAATCAATATATAAATGAAGGCACAGACTTCGTTCCCTGTCATATCGCTTGCAACTACGGTTTGAAGAAGCAGGCGTACATAACGAATTTAAAAACTACCGGGGGCTTTAGGTCTGCTTACGTGCTATGAATGCGAAAGCATTGTGCAGTACTATCCTTTCCGTTGGTGCGTTTGGGTAACTTAGTTCACGTTGCCTACCAAAGCGCACACCTTTTGGAGCTCCTTCGGGTTAATGCCCATATGAGCAGAATTGGTCGTTCTCTACTTAACATCTGCAGGTGGTGGCGTGTCCTCATGCCACTACGAGCGCAGCGGCAGTGCGGCACTGCACTGGGAGGTGGCAGTTGCTGTCAACAGTAGGGATCATGCGACCGATGTTGCCCTTCCAGAGAAACTTCTCGCGTAGCTGGCGCGACGTTTCTACGAACTTTCCCGACATTCCTCCCATTGGCTGCAGCTTGCGCGGCGCTCCTCCGAACTTAAATTTTTTAACAACTTGTCGCAAACACTGCATAGAGCAGTATCCGGGAACCCCGCAGCGCGAAGTCTTTGCAGTTTGCGCTTGAAGCTCTCCTCGATACGACCAACTGCAAACACTTCGCGTTGCGGGGTTCCCGGATACTGTCCGGATACTGGATAAGATTTAAGTCGAGCATGCACAATAACCCAGAAGCAAGAATACCAAGCAAGCACTGTTCTGATTGCCTACGTGCATGGCGTAAGCCATCCTTTGAAAAAAGGTCATGGGCCGGGCCCCATCGTGAAGCTCGTCTTTTCTGCCCCCAACAAGCTGGAAAAGCTTTGCAAGTTAGTAAACAAGGATCGCCCACCGTAAAAACTATGTGCAAAAAGAACCATGAAAAGAAGCTCGCTAACTGCAAAAAAAAAGAACTCATGTATGAGATACCACAATCATGTGGGTCATCTTACATTGGGCAGACAGGACGTTGCCTGAACGATAGGCTACGGGAGCATAACAAGGACTTAAAAGAAGGCGCAAGAAAAAAACTTATCTGACCACGTGGCCACTTGCAAGTGCACGGAAAACATTGTCAAGAGCATGGTTCTAAGAAAGTACCAGCATCAGTGTGTGTGCGAATTGTATGAAGCCTATCTTATTCATTGCAGAGGGAAAACCTGTGTCAGCGCGCCCTTCTTAACGCTGAAAGAAAAGAGATTAGATTCCTCCATGGCTGAGCATGCGCAGACCCTGGGTACTGTTTTATCTTTTTGTTTTTATGCAGTGGGCGTTGCCTATGCGTATATATTGCTCTTGACGCAATAAAATTATTTCAGTGGTTAGTAGCGCTGGCGTGTGTGTCTGCGTTCACTCTGTCCCGTCCTTAGCGCTTTGAATTTTTCTTGAACGACAGTTACTAATGCGGTCAAGACCTTGAAGAGCGATGTAGCTGTTAACACAGAGGATTTCGCAATGGGTACTGCAATCGTCGGCGAACTATCTGATGATCGAGGTAGTGATTAATGGAAGCTCATGTATGTAGGGTACAAACAATAATGGTTCTATTACACCACCTAATTGCCGTTATTACCAGAAAAGTTACCAACAGAAGTCAACCCTTTCCGAAATGACGAAAAGTTTCTTATTCAAGAAATTGTAAACGAATTCAGGGGCAATCATGATAGTTTTGCTATTAGACGACAATGTGGAACCCGATCACAAGATTTAGCCCAGTAGAGGGATATGCAGGTGATTTGAAGATCGTCCATGTCGAGAAGAAGCTCGTTGTCAATTCGAGTAGCTGTCTCACATGATAACCCCTTCCTACAGGCATGTTGTTTTGAGAAGAAATTTTTGCCTTCTATATTTACTGCCGTCTGATATGCAATGATGTATTTTAGAAGTTGGCATGAAATACATGTCAACAATGTCATGCGATAGTTGGCTACGTTAACTCGGTCACCGGATTTGGGTATTGCTTTCCAATTTTTCGAATTGCTTTCCAATTTTTCACTCCCATGGTATCTCGCCCGCGGAAAGTGATTGCTGAAAGACATGACTGAGTATGACCTGTTCTGAACCACTGTATACGTTTTAAAAATTTTTAGTTACTGCCATGTTACAAAATTTTTGGATTGTCTTTAAGGAGCGATTGAAGATCAAGACATGAAATTACACCTTGTAATTCGGAGGGCTGTGGGATGTTCTTTATTGGTGTCTTTGTGTTTTGCCCATGATGCTGGAGTTCCCAGCCATTAAGCTGTTTTGAAAAGTTGCTTTTTCTTCTTCATAAGCAATACGAAGGTTTCTATGGTACCACGGCTTAGGTTAGTTAACACGGAAAGGTATGCGGGGGATATATGTGTTCATTTATTTAGGCAACTATTCTTTTAACTGAGGATCGTCTTTTTTAACCGATCGATTGGAAAATGAAGACAGAAAAGAATCGCAGTGATTTTGTCAACCAATGCAAATGGCATCGCAGTTTGCTCTAGCTGTTATAGTTACAGGTGCGTTTGGGCGTTAGGCTGTTTTGGCGTGGGAGCTGTTGTATATTGAAACGGAGTATTTTGTGATCACTGGAACCGTTCGTAACGGTGATAGGGCTTGTATTGTCGGGAGCCGATCTCAGGACCAGGTCTATTATGTTAAGGTCACGCGTAGGCTGATAACATAAAGAGTTAACGAACACTTCAACGAAATAATCGAGTCATGTGCCGATGCAGTTAAGGTACTTCAATTGATGCTTGGATATCTGAGGGCACTGATTAAATAGATGTCGGCTTTTGGGAAATTAATCTGATATCTGTGAGATTGGTAACCCACATCAGTTATAGAAGTTGGTCATCTATGGGGGGGTAACGTATCCCAAGAAATGATTTAAATGATAAAAAGGTAATGAAAACCCAATATTGCTAGGAGTGATGAAATGTTAACACAGAAGGAAGGAGTATATGTTTTTATTGCGGTTATAATCACACCAGCCTTTTTATTAAGTCTGTCATTCCAGTAAACGACCAAATCGCCAGAATCAGGTAAGATATCATCATCTGCTACATCTGGCGCAGCCATGCTTTGGACAATGTTGGGATGTTTGAACTGCTATTTTGTAGATAAGCGCAGATATCGGTGCGCTTGGGAAAAAATGCTACGTATGTTAGCAAATGATATCGAAATCTGAGCATGCGCAGAGACAGCGGAGGAAGGCTGGGGATCATTTTCCGCCTCGTGTGAAACCGCTTTTCGTTTTGGCTGTAGGTACTACATCGTTTGACTGTGTCATAAGCAGCGTCGTGCATATACGCAATATTGTTCAGACACAATTTTTCAAAGCGGAGCTTGAACGGCCCGTCCTCAGACTTTCCAAAATCCACCAATATTTGTCCTGGCGAGACGTGTTAGTAAAAATGATCTCACGCGTGTCTTTAAACATATGTCCTTATTCTGTGATTTGCTGTTCGCCCTTAATTGGAGTGCGTCAACTTCGCGATAATCGGTCTACCTCTCTATGACTGATATTGCCATTTTTTACTGTTTCAATTTTTGTTGTTTCAAGCGTGCAGCCAAGCTGCTCCACACAAGGCTCCAACGCCTTATTTTTCTAGGTGGACCATGTATCGCACTGATCGCTAGGAATGGCAAAACAGAGTAGATTGGAGCGGCAGCGCCTGTTTCCTGTGTCATCAGAACGAGAGTTAATTATCTTAAATTCGTCAGTTATATTTCAAGGACCCATTCCAGACAATTATGCAGACGGCGTAGCAATGTTCTATTTCATTTGTGTCCTGTCAACCTCGATCGCGCCGATCTTGAAAAACAGCTGTTTCAGCTAAGGGCTGCCACTGCTTAGGTCCATAGGTCATTCCTGATCCTGTCATGGACAGATTAAATTCTCTTGATAGTCTCAACTACAAGTTCAAGGAAGCTCTCTTGACAGGCACCAGGAGAATCAGGATTTGATTGAACGCCTCCAGAAAGCGCCAGCAGCATACTGCTAATAGAGAGTGCCATTTTTAGATGGGTAAACCCTGTGCAAGACCTTGCGATATATGTGGGTGATAAAAAAATAAAAATAAATCAAACAAATATCTGAAGCTGGGATTCTATCGTGCGGTGGCGCGAACAGATCAGTTTCGCTGTCGGTAGAAACAGAGAGAGCGCTGTGGAAAACAGGGATGCTGACGAAATCATCACTGGGAACATACAGGATTTTCAAGCAGGAAATTGCCAAAGAAAATATCTATGATAATTGTAGGGGAAGCTCTTTGTTGTTTGAGGCCAGACGGGAGTTTTGCGTACTAAGACATATAGAGTCAGGTACCACGAGATAGACACGTTGTGCGTTGAGGTCGGAGAGGAGGAGGAAACGGCTGAACACTTGATACTTTTCTGTAAAGGGCTTCACCCTACAGTGGAAAGCAGCGGGGCTGATTTATCTAAGGCATTGAGGTTTAAGGACAGTGAAAGGAAAGTAGATTTTAAGCGGGTAGAAATAACCAAGCGAAGGTTATCCGATTGGTGGCTAAAATCAAGAGAAGAGTAAAATTTCGTGTCTTGGCTACGTGACTTGAGCCACCGCCCGATTTAAAGGGTTCAGCCGTATCCATCCATCCATCCATCCATCCATCCATCCATCCATCCATCCATCCATCCATCCATCCATCCATCCATCCATCCATCCATCCATCCATCCATCCATCCATCCATCCATCCATCCATCCATCCATCCATCCATCCATCCATCCATCCATCCATCCATCCATCCATCCATCCATCCATCCATCCATCCATCCATCCATCCATCCATCCATCCATCCATCCATCCATCCATCCATCCATCCATCCATCCATCCATCCATCCATCCATCCATCCATCCATCCATCCATCCATCCATCCATCCATCCATCCATCCATCCATCCATCCATCCATCCATCCATCCATCCATCCATCCATCCATCCATCCATCCATCCATCCATCCATCCATCCATCCATCCATCCATCCATCCATCCATCCATCCATCCATCCATCCATCCATCCATCCATCCATCCATCCATCCATCCATCCATCCATCCATCCATCCATCCATCCATCCATCCATCCATCCATCCATCCATCCATCCATCCATCCATCCATCCATCCATCCATCCATCATCCATCCATCCATCCATCCATCCATCCATCCATCCATCCATCCATCCATCCATCCATCCATCCATCCATCCATCCATCCATCCATCCATCCATCCATCCATCCATCCATCCATCGCTGGCCACTGCTCGAGAGCACAAGGGTCTCGCCAAAGGCCAACACGCCTCGTGTTAAACTGCGACACAATCGCACGCTGTGCACTGCATACCGTATTCTTCATCAACTAATACTACTGCCACAATAATATTCGCGCTTGGAGCTGTGCGGCGGTAGTGACAGAGAGATATGCGTAGCCCTGGACAACGTTGCGGCAGAAATAGAGCACAATGGCAATACGCGCTGGCGTGGACAAAATTGCTGAAAAAACGGGGCGCTGGAGCATAGGTCGCCGGCGTACATTGGGAAAATTCGCATTAATGATGAAAAAGTTGAAGACGAGCATAACTGGTCTAACTACCTGGGTCAGTGGACTCCGGGAGGGGGAACTTTCAAACGTGATTTGCGCTTTGGGGTACTTCGCGGTGGTGTCCACCTGCAAAAATCTGCTTCAGCACAATTTTTTGTGCTTAGCAATACTAAACCGCCAGCCATTTTCTCCTTCTAGTACGCGAGAACATGCAGCTGATGTCTGGGGTACGACACCACCAACGGAAAACGATTCGAGCTTTCAGCAGATGATGAGTGATCGACGTAATTCACCTGAAAAACAGGAACGGTATTGTTTGATGCTGAAAGCGGTGTCGTGGCAAAGAAAATTTTGCCCGATTGCAGTTTATATTCCGCGTGTCCAGCGCCGATTTCGGAGTGGGTCTGTGAAGTGCTCAGCAGAAGGGAGGAGCGAGAGGGATGGATGAGTGAGAGGAGGAGAGAAGGCAAGGGAGAGTAAGAAAACCTGTACTCCTGAAGAAGTCTTGATGCGAGGTGCATCAAGCCTTGAGGTGCATCAAGGCTACAGGAGCAGGCAGCCGCGGTGCTGCTGTGGGCTCAGGTGTAATGTCATTGGATTTAGTGATAAGACGCGCTGGAAATGAAATCAGCCGTCTGAATAACAAAATCCTGGAGAAAACTCTTCAGTGGCCAAACTGGAGACACCATGTAGAGATCAGATGCTTTGCGAAGGGCAGTAGACCACGAACTTAGTGCTCAGCTTCGGAAGGTTTAGCAGTGCACACCGCGGAAAAACAAGGCGCAACTACACACACAGACACATACACAGCAGGAGCTGCGAAAAGCGAGGCCTCATCTAATTTTAGCTGCCACGGTTGTTCAGTGGTTATGGCGCTCAACTGCTGACCCGAAAGACGCGGATTCCATCCCGGCCGCGGCGGTCGAATTTATATGGAGGCAAAATTCTAGAGGCCCGCGTACTTTGCGATGTCAGTGCACGTTTAAGAAACCCAGGTCGTCGAAATTATCCGGAGACCTTCACTTAGGCGTTCCTTATAGCCGGAGTTGCATTGGGACGTTAAAACCCCTAAATATAAATCTAATCATCTCATTTTAACAATGCCCAAGACACCGTCGTGACATTCAAGGAGTTTGCAAATGCATCACACGCGCCTCCGATCATCATCATCATCATCATCATCATCATCATCATCATCATCAGCCTTACTAAACCCACTGCAGGGCAAAGGCCTCTCCCATGTCTCTCCAATTAACCCTATCCTTAACCCTATCTCCAATTAACCCTAGCCTCTAATAGCTTTCGCTGAAATCCGAGTTCATGGTGAAAATTCTGTACCGTTAAGTTTTCTTTTTTTTAGCTCGTAGTCGCCGGATATCGTTTCAGCCTTGCGGCCGTTAACAACAGGCGCTGTCAAGCTCCTGTTATTCACAGCGTAATTCACTTTATGAACGTGCAGCTCACCACTTTCAGCGGCGCCGCGGCCAGTATGACCGCGGCTAGTAGATCCGGGGAGAGTTGCTCACGCGCTCCAAGCGAATCTGGAGGTGCCAAGATTTTCGCTTCGCTGCTTGTAATTTGACAGTTTGCTACCAGTCGGACACGTGGAATGCGTAGAAAACAAACACGTTTTAGCGTATCAACATGAGAGGGCCGACTGATAACTAGTGTCAACTTCTATTTCCTCAAAGACGGAGGTGACAGTTCAAGTACGGGCACTTTTGTTTCTGCTGGCAGGTCTGCCAAAGGGGCCGTGCCATGAATAGGCGCTTCGCTTTCTTGTTTCCTGATTCCTGCAGGGCGCGCTTTTCTTTCTTTACTATTTCCAAGATTATCGTTATGATCACCACCTATGTTTTTATCGGTAAGCAGGACTTAGGACACGCAGTCCTCCTTCAAAGTTTCTGTCGGCCGTGCGCCCCTCGCGGCTTTTAACGCGCGCATGCTTGTAGGGCACTCCCCACTACCTAAGTGCTTGAACGAAACAGTGTTTCAGTCATTTCTTCGTGCTAAACGCCACTGACAGCAATGAGCATCCTAATATAGAAGGCGTGGGTGCGTACTTCATTACCGGTACGGCTACTCGACGACAATTCGAGCCCATCTCAAGCATATCGCCTCGCCTCTCAAAATGAGTGCCGGCGACTTGGAAATACTTCGTTGGAGCCTCTTCGAGTTGAGCACAGCCCAACTGCAAAGTCTAGACGACGCTCACTTACCGTGGCTTCCACAGCTGCGAAGTGTGCCTTCCACCCGCGTCTGCAGCGTTATCTGCGATGCCGTGCGAACGACCGAACCTGAAGCACGTCGCCTGTTCCGGATAGCAGGGCTCTACTGCTGGTTTATACCTCGACGTCGCATACGGTACTGGCTATGCTATCGCATGGAAACAGCGCCGTCGTTGGCTGGCTGTATTTCGCTGCTGCTGGAAATGGCGGCTGCTTTGGGGTACCGGGACAACGACGCGACACATGCGTGGAACAAACATGGACTTGCAGTGCACTCCTGCCTGCTTGTTCCGCCACCGACATGCAATCCTGTGGAGCACCGAGTTGTGTACGTGGCCCTGTGGCCTGATAAACCCTTTCTTGCTATGCACGTGGTAGGAGTCCCCCTTGCTAACCGCCTAAACATTGGTCATAGTCAGGTGTTTGGATCCCGTCGTATGTATTTTGCGGGGGTGCTTAGACATGATCGCGATAGTGCCCACTTGGAAAGACTGTGTCTTCATGGCAATTCCCCGCCGCAAGAATGACCGGCGGTCGCTCCGGATTCGGTGCTGCTCGACGACTCTACAGTGCTTTACGAGGCCCTAAGCGACATCGGTTCGGCTTTCCCTGGTGATGAACAGTGTTGAAGCGCATCGTTACTTCAACAAGGTTATGAACACTGGGTTGCTACGCGGCGTCACCGACGATGTGCTAGGACAGAAGGTCGTGCTGCCCGCCGCACTCAACGGACTCGAGAAGCTGCAATGCGCACGAGACGATCCCTCAACTCGGCCTTACGAACCGGTGTGCATTTTCAAGGCGAATTCTCACTGCATCTGATGTCTCCGTGAGGGCGAGTGTCCAGAAAGGTTTCTGCGGGCTCGGCAGATGGATAAGGCAAGTATCGTCGCCAACGGGATGCCACCTCTCACATAATCTTTGAAATTTAGTAGCGCTTAGGAGTCTGTTAAATAGGGCCTTTAAAGGTACACTGAGGACCGCACCATCGTTTCTTTTAATTGGGCTTTTGCATTATCAAGCTATTATATATTGCTAAGATTTTATTTTTACCCTTATTCCTCTTTACATATTAATAACCAAGTAACTATACCGATTAGCCTCCACCCGAGCGCAGCCACACTACTTTAGATTTTAGAGAAATTTCGTAGTTGCAGAAAAATTCGTCCTCATCCGCGGTCCCGGAGCAGGATGGAGTTTCAAGTATGCGAAGTTTGTGTAAAAGCTGTGTAACTTACCTTTGTAGCCGTATGATTGCGCTTGGGTGGATGGATAGATGGATGGATACGGCTGAACCCTTTACATCGGGCGGTGGCTCAAGCCACCTAGCCATGTCTTGTGAAATTTTACTCCTGTCTTGCTTTTAGCCACCAATCAGATAACTTTCGCTTGGTTACTTCTAACCTCTTGCTCCTCGTGACGCCGTCTGGGGAGGACGCTTTTTTTCGGAGCTCCAGCGACTACGTCAGAAGCTAAGTGCTTTTTGGTGCTTGCGCTTGTACCTGCTGTCGGGCGGTGGTTTTAAACCAAGTTAAGGGTAGGAATGCTAGCGGAAGTGTGTGTGCCGAAAGTTTTTGCATAGGAATTTTGGCAGGCTTTTGCGTTGCGTAGTGCTGATGGATTTTGGTGTAGGAATTTTGGTGGGCTTTTGCGTCGCGTAGTGCCGAAGGTTTTTTTGTAGGAATCTTGGCGCGCTTTTACGTTGTGAAGTGCCGAAGGTTTTTGTGTAAGAATTTTGGCGGCCTTTTACGTTGCGTAGTGCCGAAGGTTTTTTCTGCAGGAATTTTGGCGGGCTTTTACGTCGCGTAGTGCCGAATGTTTTTGTGTAGGAATTTCGGCGCCCTTTTAC
This sequence comes from Amblyomma americanum, assembly GCF_052857255.1. Lineage (NCBI taxonomy): Eukaryota > Metazoa > Arthropoda > Arachnida > Ixodida > Ixodidae > Amblyomma > Amblyomma americanum. Next base: position 89,066,296 of record NC_135497.1, read on the forward strand.
GTCGGGTAGTGCTGAAGGTTTTTTGTGTAGGAATTTTGGCGGGCTTTTACGTTGCGTAGTGCTGAAGGTTTTTTCTGTAGGAATTTTGGCGGGCTTTTACGTTGCATAGTGCCGAAGGTTTTTGTATAGGAACTTTGGCGGACTTTTACGTTGCTTAGTCGGCCGAACGATGGGTCGGCAAGCTAGGAAAGTCAAGGTGGACGGGGACCGGGAGTTAGTGCAGTGCCAGGAGTGCGACCGTTGGTGCTATTTAGATGAGACCAAGTTCCGGAGCTTAGCTGAGGCAGATGGGGCTAGCTTCGCGTGCAAGATATGCAAGCGTTTTGAGGAGGCCGTTCAGATGTTGACCGCAGCGGTGGCGAAGTGGTTGAGCATCCGCCTCGTATGCGGGAGGTGCGGGGTTCGATCCCCAGTGCCGCCGGGTACCCACCGGTGATACAATGGGTACAAGCTTTCCCCTGGTCTGGTGCTCGGCTTATTTAGGGTGAAATGCTTGGGAAATGGGTTTTTGACCCCACCTTGAGAAAAAGAAAAAATACCTTGTGACATGGCGCTCTTTGGCCATAGCTGCCCTTGCGCCATAAAAAAAAATCCATGACGTTCAGATGTTGAAAGCGGAATAGACAGCTACGATTAAGGAACTCAAAGGGGACCTGAAGGTGGAACGATGGAAACGGATTAAATAAGAAACTCAGGTCGCCGAGTTGCTTAAGAGGGAGGAGGATTATGGTGACCAGTTGGAGCGGATTGTGGACGAGCTGAAGGAGGAGCGGGAAAAGCGGGCCCAGCTAGAAGAGCAGGTAGAAGCGCTCAGGTCGCGGCGGGCAGGGCACCCCTGTTCAGGGCAGTGTCAGGTGGGGGACGAGGCTCGTCGATTCTACAGTGCTGTAGCGCAGCAGGCTTTGAGTAGGGAAGAGAGAAAAGTAAAAACTCGCGACAGTAGCGTAAGGCGGCGGGAGAAACAGGTAGTGCGATCCGGAGGGCAACAGTCGCAGTCAGGAATCGAACGGTTAGAGCGGAGGAGGGTTCTGGTAGTCGGTGACTCCAACGTAGCGAGGGTTGAGGGAGGCGTTTTGACGACAGTGAAGGCAGACAGGCGGGTGCAGGTGGAGGCCCAGTCAGGGAAGTGCATGGTAGATGCAATGGCCAAAGCCCAGGAGGTGGTGGGGTCAGCATGGATGGCGAACACCTTTTCGTTATCCATGCTGGTCTCAACGATGTGCTGAAGGGGAGGAGCCAGAATCTCGAGAAGCAGTTAGAAGTAGGGATGCGTAGGCTTAGAGAGGCCTCTGAGAGTGTGCATGTGACCATATGCACAATCCCTGAGGTCCAGAGGCAGGCTAGCGAAACGGAAAGGATGATCGTTGAGGCTAACCGTGTAATTAGGTTAATGAGTCGACGACTAAGATACGGGGTAATAGAAGTTAACAGGGAAGTGTACGAGGCGAGGCCCCACCTTTTTGCTCAGGATGGCATTCACTACGGTGGTGCCACTGGCAAGACGGTGGGTAGTGGGATAGGTCGCCAGGCAACAGCTTTTTTGAGGGGACCCAGAGCTCTGAGGGAACCAGTGTAGAGAAGAAGCAAGATCAAAGGGACGATGGAACCATAGGAGAAGAAATAGACAATACCGCCAGGGCCAAGTTAATTCAGATATATGTTTCATTAACATCCAAGGTGGCAGGAATAGACTGAAATGGGAGGAAATAGAAGAACAGTTAACGCGGGAGGAATTAATGGTATATGGTTTAGTGGAAACGCATCTTAGAGACGTGGAGTAATCACCCTCTAACTCAGACTACGCATGGGAATATTACAATAGAACAGAGGGCAGCAGAAAGGGAGGTGGAATTGGGGCATTCATTCATAAAAGTAAGAATTTCCAAAGGGTTAAACTGAGATGCAAGGAACATTTACGGCTAAAAGGAAAAGTGGCAGGGGAGCAAACACTCCTTGGCTTTGTATACCTGTGGACAGGAGCTAATGCCAAAGAGGAACAGGAAAATGTTAGAATGTATTGCAAGCGATATTGATGAGATAGGAGGACAGGGCGAGATAATTATATTAGGCCACATGAACGCACATATAGAAGACCTGGATGGGTACACAGATTCGACAGGAAACATGCTGCAGGACATGTGTGACAGGCATAATTTAGTTTTATGCAACAGTACCGAGAAGTGTGAAAGGCTCATAACATGGGAGGCAGGGAGTCTGCACTCGACGATAGATTATGCACTAATGTCACAGGGGATGTATAATAGATTAGGGGTAATGAGCATAGATGAACACGGTTCCAGAAGTCTAGGTAGTGACCACAAGCGTATCAAGTTGAGTTTCAGAAGAGAAACCAAAGTAGGACTTAAGCGAGATGAACATTCAGAGGGGAATTTTTACTCAGAAAAGCAATTGGAAGCAACAGCCAAACAAATTGAGAAAGTAATTTTTGAGGATAGTCAAACGGAATGGACTTATACCAAAATAAATCGATTACTGGAGCTAGAGCTAGCTAAGGGGCGAGTAAAGCTAAAAGGGAAAAGACGCAAACCCAAGAGTTGGTGGGATGAGGAGGTCAAGAGGGCGATAGAGAAACGTCAGGAAGCGTCCAGGGAACACAGATATTCTAAGAGGGGGGAACCAGAAGTTGAAGTAGACAGAAAATGGGGATGCCTTCATAAAGTGTAGAAGAGAAGCATCCTATTTGATTAATGAGAAAATTAGAAGAAAAGGTGCCCAATGGATGTCAGAAGTAAATAAAAAGGATAGAAAAGCAGCTCAAAAATTTAGGAAGCATCTAAATGCAATGAGTAATAAGACTAGGCTAGAACGAAGGTTTATTGTTACAGATCAGGGTTTTCGACTAGAAGGGGATGAAGCGATGAAACACATAGTAACAAGGATGACAGAAAAATTTAAAGAAAGAAATGTTGCACATAATTTATCAAAGGAGGATAGACCGGTTACTGCAATAGCTTCACTTGAACAAAGCGAGTGGTAAAGGGCAGAGAAGAAGGTTCCTAGTGGAACGTCAACAGGACCAGATGGTATTCCGATTATGTTAATAAAGAAGCTAGGACCAAAGTCCAAGCAAACATTAATACAGGTAGTGAATAAAATGATAGTGGATGGGAAAGTCCCCGATGAATGGCGATTAAGTAGAATGAACATGATATATAAGGGAAAGGGGGACAAAGCTGACGTAAGTAACTACCGTCCCATAACAGTGACATCTGTGGTTTACAGGGTGGTGATGCAGATTATAAAGGACAGATTGCAGGCTTAGGTGGAGAACGAGGGGGTGCTAGGGGCGCTACAAAATGGGTTCCGGAAACAAAGGAGGTTGGAGGACGATCTGTTTTCATTGACGCAGTGTATAGATATTGCTGAAAAGGAACACAGGCCCCTATGGCTAGCATTTCTGGATATTAAGGGAGCCTACGACAACGTTAATCAAGAGTATCTGTGGGACATACTGGGCACAATGGAGGTGGAAGGGGGTAATTAATATTTTAAAAGATATATATATATATATATATATATATATATATATATATATATATATATAAAGGTACCAGAGGGCTTATAAAATGGGAGAAAAATGTATCAGAGCCTGTAGATATACAGCGGGGGCTTAGGCAAGGATGTCCTTTGTTTCCTTTGTTGTTCATGTTGTATCTGCAAGGGTTAGAGGACAAGCTAGAAAGGAGCGGACTAGGCTTCAACCTTTCTTTTTTTCAAGCAAGGAGAATTGATTAAACAGTCATTACCGGGACTAATATACGCCGATGATATAGTGCTAATGGCTGAAAACAAGGAAGATTTACAGAAGTTGATAGACATATGTGGTACAGAGGGAGATAGATTAGGTTTCAAGTTTAGTACAGAAAAATCTGCAGTCATCATATTAAAAGATGAGGTCAGCGAGCATAGAATACAGGAGTTCACGCTAGAAGTAGTGGATGAGTACAAGGATCTTGGAGTGTGGATAAATAACGGTGCTGAGTATCTGACAGAGCATGAAAAATATGTAATGAATAAAGCTAGTAGGAATGCAGCTGTCATGAAAATTAGGGTACTGTGAAATTACAATAGGTATGAAGTCGTAAGAGGGATCTGGAAAGGGGTGATGGTTCCTAGCCTGATTTTAGGTAATGCTGTCCTGTGCATGAAAGCGGATGTTCAAGCAAGGTTAGAAATTAAACAACAGGGTGAAATGGGATGGGCGTAGTTCGAGAGCAGAGAAGCTAGCAGCAAGATAACATTTGAGGAGCGAATGAGAAAAATGAGGCAAAAGCAGTGGGCTAGAAAAGTTTTCAGATACCTGTATATAAGGAATGTTGACGCGAAATGGAGAAAACGAACTAGAAAATTGACAAGCAGATGTCTGGACAGCAGTAGGGGGGAAAATGAGCAATTATTGGTTAAGAAAGACGTTAAAGAAACAGAGAGCTGTGTGGAAAACAGGGATGCTGACGAAATCAACACTGAGAACATACAGGATATTTAAGAAGGAAATTGACAAAGAAAATATCTATGATAATTGTAGGGGAAGCTCTTTGTTGTTTGAAGCCAGGACGGGAGTTTTGCGGACTAAGACATATAGAGTCAGGTACCACGAGATACTCACGTTGTGCGTTGCGTGCGGAGAGGCTGAACACCTGATACTTTTCTGTAAAGGGCTTCACCTTACAGTGGAAAACAGCGTGGGTGATTTATCCAAGGCATTGGTGTTTAAGACAGTTAAGGGAAAGTAGATTTTAAGCGGCTAGAAGTAACCAAGCGAATGTTATCTCATTGGTGGCTAAAATCAAGACGAGTAAAATTTCATAAGTCATGGCTAGGTGGCTTGAACCACCGCCCGATCTAAAGGGTTCAGCCGTATCCATCCGTCCGTCCGTCCGTCCGTCCGTCCGTCCAGAGTCATGATCTCGACTCGGATTGCAGTGCCAGCGTGAGCCCTCTGTCTGAACCGTCATCGCAACCAAAACCAGGAACAAGCTTCGAAGGTGGGCCGCATGCAGAGAAGAGAAAGCAAGGGGAAAGTTCTGCTGGTTCGTCGGGGCAAAAAAGTAAGTTAATTAATATGCAGTTTCTGAAGTGCATTGCATTAGAAAGTCGTTGATGAGATACCTTTACTTCACCTGAAGGTTATTATGATTACCTGGTGATGAAGTGTACTCCGTTTAAGCCAGAAAAATCGGTTGAGAGTGCTGCCTGATATGTTTTGAATAATTCGTGTCCACACACCTTTTAGCAGCAAAGAAGGTAATCTTGCCTTTTAAATGCCATTCGAAAGGTTAGTTCAAATGAGAGATGAAATCAAGGGAATAGAATGTCTCAGAATGCCGCACCTTCTCACAAACTTCTTTTCTGACAACTGATTTCTGTTTTGTTTTTATACTGAACGAGTAGCTGAAGAACGCAGCGACTAATGCCCCTCAAAGAATCCCCTCCTGCCAACGGCTTTGTCCGGCTCTCAATGACGTCGCGGATAATCTTCTAGCGTGAAATCGCTGGCGGCTGACAGGTGCCTCTAAGAAGTGGGATTAACCACGACGTCACTTCAATAGTTCGATGCCATTGGCTGGAAATGGCGTATCGTTACAGCAAGTAGGGTGTAATATGGTAGGTTACGGGAGCAGCTACGCGGGCGATTGTTGATAAATCCCTCGAAATTTAAGGCACCTGGAGGAAGAGAGGGAAGACAGCGAATAGGGCACTGAATTGACCTGTACACAACGCACTGCATTCCAAGAAGCTGCAATGGCCCCCTCACATGAGACGAATTTAATGTAATTTCCGACGAATGACATTCAGCTGAGCTGTGATGCTGGCTTGCGTCGTTGTCACGTGACTAAAGCTGTAATGTCGCCTGTAGTTGAAACACCGCAGCCGCACTCGAAAATCGCATTACCGAGCGGCGCAATCGTCACCCACCTTTTATTCCAGATACGAGTAGAATAGCTTTGAATGTCAATAATTCGAACCAAACAGATTTGCAATACGGTGAAATTAGTGTGTATGCCTTAGAAGAGCGGTGTGTTTTCTTTATAAGCAAACATTCATTGGCGTATTTCCTGCATCTCGTTTACAGTGTTTGCATTCAACCGCCGGGGTGGCTCACTGTTATGGTGCTCGGCTGCTGACCCGAAAGACGCGGTTTCAATCCCGGCCGCGGCGGTTGCATTTCGATGGAGGCGGAATGTTATAGAGGCTCGTGTATTGTGCGGTGTCAGTGCGCGTTAAAGAACATCAGGTGGTCGAAATTATCGGAGCCCTCCACTACGGCGTTCCTCATACAGCCTGAGTCGCTTTGGGATGTTAAACCCGGTAAAACCAAACACTGTTCCCGTTCAGATCAAAGCAGCGGTGATAAAATGAAATGCCTTACAAAACCGTAACTCATAATCAGCTCGGGAGCGTTCTTACGCATAAGATTCTTGCTCACCTGTCGGTCGCCAATTCATAAGCGAGAGGAATAATAATTTACAATTACCGCAGAGAGCCTCTGAGTTGAATTTCTCATGAAGGATTTCTTTTTGACTAATTGGTAACTTTACACTGAATCTTAGTCACGAAGTAATGGCGACACGTAAAGCGCGCTACACACGACACGATAATCTCTAGAAACTTAAGCATTCTAGAGAAAAAAGGAACATGAATCCAGGAACATGTGGGGAGGGGGCTCTGGAAGCAAAGGGGGATGCTGAGCAGGCGCCGAATATCGGCTGTTTTTGCCTCATATTACAGATGAGCGGAGGGAGCAGAATGAATCCGTTTTGTAGACGCTAGAAGAAAAAAGCGTCTAAATTAAAGAACTGCATAAACACAGCCAAATCAAGTAATATAAGAACGTATTTTTCAAAAGCCAGATCGGTATGAAAATGTCTGGCCAATTGGACAAAGAAAAGAGAAAAACTATATCCTAACAACAGGTGTTCTCCAAAGTAAAAAGAACTCGCCTAGTCACGGGTGAAATCAGCGGATAAAATTTTAAAGACACTTTCGGAACTTGTGGCGCTAATTTGTTCTCATGCGCTGAGGTGCCTTGCGGAGGCGCCTTTAGCAGACGGTGCGTCCAGCAATCGTTGAATAATCTGCAGGTGGTCCATGTGTGAGGATATCGCGAGTCAGTGCGCAGCCTCTGTGCATGCATCGTGCAGGCGAGCTTGACGTCCCGCTCTGTGACGAGGATGCTTCGAGTGTGCTACTCTCGGACGACATGCAACCGGGCGCCATTGGCCAGTTGCTTGTGCAATGCGTCGCGTGCGCGATTCATTAGACACAGGGCACTGCACGCGTGACTTCGTATATACAGTGCTTATCCCTATATGTTGAAGTAACATGGTGGTTTGGGCTAGTTGGTTGCAGTTCATAATGGAGAAAAGTTTCGCAGCATGAGTAAAACGCACACAGAAGACAAGGAACAAAGACAGGACTGGGCTGCACTTGCAACTGCTTTTAATTGAAAAAGCTCGACGTTTAAATACATTCAGTTATCATGAGGTGAAACCTAATCACAATCATGCAAAAAAGTCATTTCATTCTCCAGCAATGACAGTGAAGGCGTGCTGACGCAATTGTCACCGGCTTTCCTAATAAAAAAGGGCTTCGATAATTTCACGCTGAAGCTTGTCCTTGGCGTGACCCAGAAACTGCGCCTTCTTAAACATAGGTTTGCATTTGCACGACCGGCATTGTACGGCAAGATGGCCGCTGATACCATCTTTTACAAGATTGAAGTGTTCTAGCGCTCTTTCATTAAAACAACGACCTGTCGTTTATAAACGAAGGTCGTTTATAGCATTCCTCTTACGTGTAAAAAAGTGTACATTGGCCAAACAGGGCGTTGTTTTAATGAAAGAGCGCTAGAACACTTCAATCTTGTAAAAGATGGTATCAGCGGCCATCTTGCCGTACACTGCCGGTCGTGCAAATGCAAACCTATGTTTAAGAAGGCGCAGTTTCTGGGTCACGCCAAGGACAAGCTTCAGCGTGAAATTATCGAAGCCTTTTTTATTAGGAAAGCCGGTGACAATTGCGTCAGCACGCCTTCACTGTCATTGCTGGAGAATGAAATGGCTTTTTTGCATGACTGTGGTTAGGTTTCCCCTCATGATAACTGAATGTATTTAAACGTCGAGCTTTTTCAAATAAAATCAGTTGGAAGTGCAGCACAGTCCTGTCTTGTTTGTTCCTTGTCTTCTGTGTGCGTTTTACTCATGCTGCGAAAATTTCCCCATTATCCCTATATGTCAGGCGTTTCAGGCAAGCCAGCCATAATTTCCCACAAATAGCATTTTTGAGGTAAACAGACGTTCTTGTTGCATAGTAGACGTTCTTAGCATACCGGACACGTACTAGTGGAGGCCCAATACCGGTTTACAGGGACCCTCTGTGCCTACGCAGTGGCTCCCCCTGACCGCAACAATGCCACTGCGCATGCGCAGGAACGGTCCGGTAAACCTGTATAGGGCTCCGCTATCTTCGGTATGCACCTGATTGCAATTAGCGACTTGTAGCCGGCCGTTAGTAGCAGCCGTATGTTTTTTTTTTTAATTTTGAAAACGAGCATAACCTCGCTGCTGTTGTTCAACGAATTTGGACCATTTCTGAAGCCATTCGAAAATTGCGCGCCGGTGGGCAGCTCAAAGCCACGTCCATCAAATCCGGACACTCCGTGACGCAAGCGCGACTTGACGTTCTCTCCCCCCTCCCCCCTCCCCCTTCACCCTCCCTCTGGAACAGCGATGTGGCGAGGAGTCGGAAAGCACTGCAGCGCGAGCGGGGCAGAGAATTTCATAACGAAAGTGCTTCACGGAGTGCCGCGATTTGACACACACGCACACACACACGCGCACACGCACACACAAACGCATAATTTAACCACGAGTGAAATAAAATGAAGTAAAAAGAGTGACCAACCTGGCGCTTGCAGTGCCATCAATTTAAGGTTATTTCTATCAAGTGTTATTTATATAATAAATCTTCCTGATTTGTAATATTTCGCATTGCTAGAGAGCCTCAATTTGAGCGTGGATCAGCAAATTTGCCTACGGATTACTTCCTCATTTTGTCGTTCCTATTGTCCTGATTTCAGCCAGTTTTGTTGCTTGTTAAAGTCGTCTAGACACGCCCCCTTCCTCATCTCGCCCTTTATTTTTTGTACGCCCTCGCCTGTTTCACTGCACTTATGCAAGCACGCCTGTAATGAGGTGACGTTATTAAAGTTGGGTGTAGCCGCCGCAGTGGCTCAGTGGTTACGGCGCTCGGCTGCTGACCCGAAAGACGCGGGCTCGATCCCGGCGGCGCCGGTCGAATTTCGATGGAGGCGAGATTGTAGAGGCGAGTGCACTGTGTGATGTCAGAGCACGTTAAAGAATCCCTGGTGGAGGAAATTCCCGGTGCCCTTCACAATACGGCGTCCCTCATAGCCTGAGTCGCTTTGGGATGTTAAGCCCCCATAGACCAAACCAAACCAAAGTTGGAAGTTGCGCCTTGTGTGCCGTGCAAGTTCTCCCTCGGTCCTAGTCTGTTAAGCGCACACTTGGTTTCCAAATATCCTCATTTATGTTGCATCCACAGTCTCCATCACACTAGAACCATGTCATGTTCTGCCTCGTGGCTTAATGAGACGAATGCACCGACGAGTCGCTAGAGTTCATCAAATCTAAGCGAATTGTATTGGCTAAACGAGTTCCGAGAGAAAAAAAAATGAAATAATTCCTCTTTCAGTCCACAATAATTCTACCGACTGTGTAAGGCTTTAGTCAGGGTATTTCGATTAGTTTGTCAATTGTACTTAAGAAGCAAAAACTCCGCACAAATACGTGACGGGAAAGACGACAGCACAGCGCATTGCGTAGCAACTTTCTTTCTTAAGAATGATGTACAATCTTGCCCGAGTGTCCACACTAACAATGTCAACTGTAGCAATAATGCGTGTTTGGGTAGTTTGTAAAGTCACACGATTAGCAAGCAGCGGATAAAAAAACGCTGTTCCCGAGGGAATAAAGACCGCCCGGTGTGCCTGTCACACCCTGGTTTTGCTGGGCTTCCTTGTATTTTGTCGTATTTAGCCGTAGCCCAGCTGGTTGTCATTTTCCAGGACAAATCAAAAGTGCCAAACTTCAACCAATCTGTCTTCTTTACAGAGAAAATTAAGCAGCTTTTGACCCAAGAGTATAAGTCGAGTGATTATCACCAGGTGGTTCGCGAGAAGATTGACGCAGTGATGAGGCCATGCAGATGGCTGCTACGATTGAGCACTTTATTATCTGAGAAATTTTGGGGAACGCGTTCAGGGATCTTTTTGCGCATTGCGCTCGCGGGCATGGTTTCGGGAGCATTCCCCTTTATGTCCTATGTGCGACGTTCTGAGCACAACACCCCGTCCCGCCCTTGGAGCCCCATCCATGCCCCTCCTCTAGACGCAGCTGACGTGCCATGTCGCTGCTTGCAATTTTATGTGCGGCCATTACTGTGCCAGAATGATGCAAGTTGTACCCAAGGGGAATATGAAAAGGTTCACGTTCAACCGCACCGGCGCCTTGAATGTCGGGGAGTTCCCATTACTGCAGCTCAAGAGAGGTCAGCACACCGTGCGACACCCATCACCGCATCAGCTCCGTTTCACAAGCTGCGATTTTCGTCGTTCTGGACTGGAGATAGCGTCAGCTTAGCCGCAGGGTGCTTGCTTGCTGCGGTATTCCGTCCGGTTGAATTAAATCGCAGCGTCAATGTGGTCGCTCTGCGACTGCCTTAGTGCGGAACGCGGTGACGTCGATCATGTGATGTGCGATCACTTTGGAGGAACTGCAGCGGCGGAAGCGAAACTGTTTATTAATTCGAAAGCATTAGATGGCTGATCGACACGAATAATCTAGCGTCGCCAAATAGAGGTGGTGTTACCAAACTCCCAACTCGTCGAAACGGTGTGACATTATGTTAATCATGAGTGAGTACTAGTACTCACAACTGTCCCAACTACAAAGAGACAGAATAGAATTGGAATAGAATTGCAATGGCTTTAGCATTATACCCGCACGTAAGTTCTTTAAGTTCCCCCGGTAAATTTTTTTCTAATAAAAACATACGAAATATTGCCTTACTTCTAAAGGTACCTATGTGTGATTGCAACTGCAACCCATGGCGTGCTGCGTTACTGTGGCGTTTAATCATGGGTTTCTTATACAAGCGTCAAGAAACACCGCGTGCCGCTCCGACAAAACTCTCTGGGTACGCGTTGCATGTGAAAGAACTCACTGAAAATCGCCCTGCGACATCAGCGACTGCACCGAACGTTTTCGTTCTAGTCGCATCATGTGAAACTGCAGCCTGCAGCGGGGCGCTCCTCGCAGATTCTCCCAGGCTTAAGACGGCGGTTCCTCTGTTCTCCCTCTCCTGCTCTCCCTATAAAAGAGTACGAATGGTTGAACCAGCCTTGCCCTTGGCGACACCACGGTGACCGTGTAACGGTTCCACCGCTACCGGCGTCGATCACTTGTGCTGTCTCTTGTCGGGACGATGAATGGACGTGCACGAAGTCATGGGCTAAAGTTTTCAGGATGCGGGTTGTGGAAATTCTCGGTCGGGATGAGCGGTACAATGAAAACCATTGACGCACGGGGAGGCACACGTGCTCCAATATCTGAAAAAAAAACTTCACTGACTAACGAAGGGACGAAGAATTTTTTTTCGTTAAACCGCCTCCTCCAAACTTTTGTCCATGACTGCACGTGCGATGCGATATCCCACAAAATTCAATTCACTTAATTTCAACAAACGAAGAAGCCATGCGGTGCGCATGGCATTAACTGATTACAATTGGCACTGAAATAGAATTTCTCTGAGCGCTTCTTGTGGATAGGCACCGCATCCGCGCTATTGCCAAAAAAAAACAATTCTAACCAAGAATGCAATCTAATTTGCACTGCTATTGACGGACAGCTGAAGTTGCTGGCATAAAACAAGATTAAAAATTTTAATTCACATTACGTAGTGCTCATACCCCTCGCTTCCGTACCTAATCGAGTGGTCGGTTTTTTATTTCGTTTTCTTCCCATGCAGATCGAGTTCAAGAGATGCCAGCCATGAGAGGACATACTTAAGCGACAAGACTTTCTAGTGCGTGCTTTTTAATAAGAATAGACCACACAGAAACATACTTGACTGACTTGAACGAAGAGAGACAAATGCCTGCGCTGCGGAAGCTGGAACGCTCGTCCTTGTATGATGGCTGTTCATTTGGGCAATGGCAGTCATCTTGATTCTTCTGTAGATACTGTTCTGTGCGTATTTACCGAAGGGGCACCATTCAAGCTCGTCTTCTCTCCCGCATAGAAGCGTGATGCTGTCTGTGCGATGCAAGAGGCTACAGATCGAGACATCGATAACGCATATGTGAGCCCGCTAGCATTTCTCACCTCTGATGACAACGGCTTCGCATTCATCCTACTTGTGTCGCACCCCCGAACATCGTAAGAGATGCATCTTCAAGAGAGAAGGGCAGTTTGACAGCGGCAAGGGAACGGACGTCTCTTTTTACAAGATGCCAGCTGAACTCCAACTCCAGCAATCTGGACGTTATCCTCGCACACCTGAGACAAGGGCGCTTCCATATAATTCAGCAGTATTCAGCTTCTTATTTGATGTATGGCCCCTTCTTTGGTCCCTCGTCTAATATCAGTGCGTATATCTCTGGCCACCAGTGACAGATGAAAACTGCCAACCTGGGCGCGAGGGACGAGGTTGCCTACAGCTACACCCTGGCAGAGTTGCCCGCATTGTTTGAACTGTCCGCCTATGGCTGAAAAACCTGGGTGTTTGCGCACTTGGACGACTGCAGTCGATTGCTGTAGCAGCGAAACAATTTACTCACTGACCTGCCAGCTTGCTGTCAGTAGACTGTAAAATGTACAAATCTCCGTCTGTGACTGCTCTTAATAAAGTTCCATCCACAGCGAACTGAACTATTCGGGCCTCCAAGTGACATATCGGGTGTTTTCCAGCACACGTACTGAACTGCGTCTGCGCCACGACTTTCCGTGTTGCTCAAGATGTTTGCACTCATAGGGGTTATTGGACATGTGCGCCAGGAATACAAATAAGGAGGGGGAAATTGATTTTAACCGGGATCATAATGCGCAGACAAGGTAACCAGGGGTACGTTGGGGTAAGAGTGGATGCCAAGGGAGAGGAACGTACAGCTGTTGTCGTGAAAGAACCAGGGGGTGAAGGGAGGGGTGTGGCGTGAGGGATCGATAATGCATGCTTGGAAAATACGGGTCCAAGTGTCGGTCAAATGGTAAGTTTCCACGCGTTGTCCGCTTAATAAATTATGCAAAGTGAAAGCTACATCTGTTTGAGGAAATTGAATTTGAGAGGATGGAAGCAGTCCGCGCGGAACAGTTGAGACAGACAGGAAAATTTTTTCTGCAAGGAGGTCAGAAGGAGAGGCACTTATTCAGTTACGGGTGTAATATCTGACATTTTTTTACTGCAAAAGCAGCTCATTATCAGTCGTTGTCGGGGCACCTGAGAGCATGCCAGGATGAGCGTTGCAGTGCCAAATTTCTCACTCATGAAAAGAACCAGCGTAACACAGTGAACATTTCCGCCCATGGGCGAGAAGTTTCAATCATTTTTGGAAGCGTATGACAGCTGTGCGCCCACGGCACGGGACTACCCTTTATTATTTACTGATTTTTTTCAACATGAACACATCGTTGAAAGGAGGCGCAGCAAAAAGCCCAGGTAACGGTTTCAGTGGGGCCACGCACCCTTAATAGGCAGCTGCGGCAGGGATTGCTTTACATTTCACAAAAGTGGTAAATGACTGACAATTGTCAATAAAGAACAAACTCACACATACCAAGTGTTTCAGCTAAGGCCCCCACTAATTTTTTAAGAGTTTTTGAGCTAAAGAGAACCGCTTTGTGGCATAGCAATACCAGAGGTGGCGGACCTCAAAAGCAAGCGAATCACGTTAACAAGTAAAGTGATTCAGTAAGTTTTAATGCCTGATTTAATAGGCTCCTGATTTCAATTAGCGACTTGTAGCCGGCTTTATTTTACTTGTTTAACATAATTCACCTGTTTTTTGACGTCCGCCAACACTGATGTTGCTATACATGCCGCAGAACGCTTCTCTTTATCTCAAAAATCCTATTTTTTCAAATTAATAGTGGGCTTCCCTGAAACACCTGATATCGTGAGCATTTCAAACAAAGTACCGGTACATGCAGGGAAAATGTTGCAGGTACTTGTATTACAACCTAAGATGAACAAAGACAAGGTGAAGGTTAAATGGGTTGGGACATCAAATTTTGAGGTTATAGTAAGTTTGTTATGGGCTTCTTTATGTAAGGTCACCCACGGCGAAGTATTAGATGCAACAAGCGCTTGAAATATATTTTAATTGAGCTCCAAACAGCCACTACTAAGCGCTCTTTCTCACGATCGAGGTCCATCGCTAGCGCTATAGGTGGTGACGTAGAGCCCTGGGAACGATATCAGTGAATAGCAGTGACATCACAACACAGTAATGTGACGTACTATGAACGACGACGCGCGATATCGGCGAGGCGCTGCTTCGGCGACTCTGCGGTCGGTGGGCAGATCGCGGCATATATGCCGTGGCTGACACACCAGCCGGCACCTTATATCGGCGGCCGAGCGAAACATTCACGTCGATGCGACGATGACTGTCTTGTTTGCACCTTCTCCGTAATACCAATAAGCGAAACGAGCGACTACATTACATATGTTCACCCTTCGGCTCACCTGCATTACGAATAGGCCTAGCGAGTCCGCCGGGTTCGTATGTCGGCGATTGTGGAGAGCGAGTTCAGATGTTTTAGTGAATTCAAATGGTCATCGAGCGTAGTTTTTACAACAGTGACCTGAAATCGAGGATTGCTTACATCTTAGGACACAAATACATCAAGCGGGAAGCGCCGCTGCTAGGCGGTGTGACCCAGTCTGTCGGTCAATGGTGCAGACGCCCACGGCGGCAGCTACAGTCGTCGTTGTCGCTAGAGGGCAACAAATTAAGCCATTTTGTTCATCTCAAATGGGTGCCGAACATACCTCTAGATAAACCAATCTAAATTCAAATACTAGACACATCGGAGAATGCAAGTAAGCAGTAACAACGAGTTAGAAACGCCGGTCTTACGCGCTGTCAACAACCTGGCTATGAAGCATTCCCCAGGGCGCTCGCATTCTTCGGTGATTCTTGCAGAGGTATCACACTGCGCAAACAACTAAACCCGCAGCCGGCACTAAAGAGATTAACCTGCTTAACCTAAGTGTAATGCCGCTTGCAATTCATGCCGAACTAATGCGCAATTGCTGCCTGTATACAGATGCATATATGTAAACAAAAGTAGCGTCGAGATGCAGTCGCCGTCATGGGCGCATTCTTGGGGGAGTTACGTATCCGTGCGGTAAATGCTGAGTCGTGTACAATTGTCTGGAAGCATTCATTTAGCGAATACATGGACTGTTTGCTAAACTAGCAGCAGATATCGTAATCAGCAGCCACGTACGGGACCCTGAGCAGTCTCGCAGCGCGGCTGCGCAGGGCGCCACGAAGTGAAGACAGAGACGGGTACTGGCATTACCCCCTGAACACCTTTCAGGCCTGCGCCCAAAATTTTTACGCCACATCCGGCAGGCTCACACTTGCAGAAGCAGCATCGCCAGCGACATGATTTAGTCGCTGCTGTTCTTTCTTTCACGCTCCCTACGCCGCGCGGGCCGGTTGGTTGCAGCGGCGTGGGCGCGTTTGTCGTCTCTCGTCGTTGTTCTGCGGATACTAAAATCAGTGGATACTAAAATGCCGAACAAGTGTTGTGTGCTGGGGTGCACCGGCAATTACGATACGGGCAGGAAGATACAAGTGTTTTCTTTCCCAAAAGACGACGACACTTTCAAGAAGTGGTTACGCGCCATTCCAAGGACGGACTTCGGGCCCACTTCGTACACTAAGGTAAGCAATGTTTATGGTACTGTTATGTGCTCCTGGTTGCTTTTACTTAATCAGCACGTTTATTGTGATACTTCCGAAGCCCAGATAGATTGATTGTGGCCACATTTCTTTGCTGCAAACACGCTTATAGACAAAAGGGCTAGCATTAGGCTATTTTAATAAGTGGATTCTGAGATGTTTACGAAACGTTTGTACGTTTGTGCAGGTTTGCGCCGAATCATTTCGACACTTCATGCATCGAGACGGCGACATCGTGCACGGATCCAAGAACAGGAAATGTTCTTACAGTTCGATTGCCAGTGCCGCGGTTGCGCCGTGGATCGGTGTCTACCGTATTTCCCAGCTGCCCTTCATACCTTTCAGCACGAGAAAACAGCCAGAGAGAAGCACCTGACGCTAACAGGAGCCGACTAGAAGCCTCCAAATTCGCCCGTGCGGTCAAAGGATCACTGGCGTCATATGAAGCGGAGCAGGAGAGAGACCAATTTTCGTCACTCGAAGAACTAAAGGCGCGCCTGCAAGTGGCCTCAGTGTCAGTGCAGTGGACTGTGATTCATAAAGAAAAGTGTACGATGTTTTTGAGCATCACCAACGATCGTGAACCTTGGTTGAAGGCGTCATTGACAGTGTTCGAAAACCTCCAAGTCTCAGCCTGCTACCAAGGATCCGCGATCAAGATATCTTGGTAGCGCTGTTGTACCAGACTCAGTTTGCAAAGTAAGTTCCTTGTTGGAAATTTTGAACAACCTGTGCATGTTGTCTGGCGAGTCTGGCGAGCGTTGTAGTTCTCGCCACCTGTCGCTTGCAGTAAATTCCCTTCTAGACAAATTGGAAGCAAGCATTAATGGAAACAAGAAAGGGGTGTGAAATTTTTAAAGGAACAGCTAACACTGCTCTCTGCAGAGCGTATTCAGTACAGCACACAGGTAATGGTGTTTGCATGCATTCTCCACACAATATCGCCGCATGCCTACAAGTATTTGAAAAAAACAAGTACACTTGCCTTGCCCCGTCCGAGAGCTATTAGGAAAGTGTGCTCATATGTACAAATGTGCCCAGAAATTGGTTCTTCTGATGCAACTTTTCTTCAGTATGTTTCCGAGATATTTACACATCTGCAGCCACATGAAAAGACAGTGACGTTGATGCTTGACGAAATTCATATCAAGCCTTGTTTTGATTTTAAGTGGGGCAGCATATGTGGTGCTGCAGTTAATTCCGGCGATGCAGCCACATCTGTACGCGTGTTTATGATACAAAGTCTGCTGAGCTTATTCAAGGAGGTAGCACACATTCTTCCGGTAAAAACCATACAGGGCGACCAACTTCATGCCATACTGAAGAAGGTGATCATACGCTTAGAAGAGATTGGGTACAGGGTCATGGCCGTTGTTTGTGACAATAACTCTCTAAACAGAAAGGTAATTAAGATGTTTCTGCCAAAGCCAATGCTTCGTCATGTTAATCCACATCTGGCAGATCCAGAACGGCCATTTTTTTATGTGGTAGACGCTGTACATCTTTTGAAGTGTATCAGAAACAATTGGCTGAATCAGAAAAATGCGGCGACTTGCTTTTTCTACCCACGCTTTGAGCTTTCAAACAATGATATTCGTCCTGAATCCAAAATGACTACCTCAATTAAGAATTTGAGAGATTTACATAAAGAGGAGTCATCTCTACTGATAAAGTCTGGGTATGGCTTGACATCCAAGGCACTTAATCCGAGCAACTTGGAACGGCAAAATGTGAAGCTGGTACTGCAGGTTTTTAATCCGCACGTAGCCACAGCCCTGGCAGCTCGCAGTGGTGATGCTGCTTTTCAACATGCGGAACAGCAGATTTAATCAAAATCATTCTTCGCTGGTGGAGTATTGTCAACGTAAAAACTACAAATAAAGGCTTCCATCATCGTACTTTTTACGAAGAACCCATGTCTTGCAGTACAGATGACCCAAAAGCACCTTTTCTGAATGGTTTCATTACCTGGCTTGATGTCCGGGAATTTTATGGCCATGACACTGGGGTCCTTACCCAGGACACATTGAGTGCCCTAAGGCTATCTGCTCAATCCTTACTGGCATTGGCAAAGTACTGCATAAGTGAACTTCATTTTAAGTATGTCCTACTAGGGAAAGTTCAAACGAATCCTCTGGAGAGTCGTTTTGGACAGTACCGGCAAATGGCTGGTGGGCAGTACCACATATCTGTTCGACAGCTTTGTGAGACAGAGGGCAGGATTCGCCTTCAAAATGCCCTGCCAAAGATGAGCACTGATGACTTCAGAAACATCTAAGAGACAGTGTCAGAGATGTAGGAACCTCCTTTAGTGTTCAAGTTGTAGACGCTGACCTTGATGCACTCAGAGAACGGATGCTAGTTATTGGTTATGTTGGCGGGTATTGTGCGCATGCTACAATGAAAGTTGCCGAGGACACTTGGTTGTCACCGGAAGTGAGACGGGAATGGAAGAAGACACCCATTCCTTAATCGCACAACTGGACCGAGGTGGACTCAAGTTTCCCTCTGCCCTTGTGATTACAATAGTCATGTACACGGAGGTTGTAGTTACAAAGCTTGTGACACAAAGTGCCTGCACACAATTTCTCCATGGGCCCAACTAAAGGAATGTCGTTCACCAACTGACGCTCAACTCTCTACCGAGGCTTGAGGACATACATGCATGCGAAAATGGGCATGCCTACGAGCTCCTTCTCACAATTGTTGCAAACTGTGCAGCAAATATAATGCTTAACAACTTATGCAAACAAAGGAATGATCAACTTCATATTATAAAAGAACACAAGGCAGAAAACACAAAAGCCCCAATCTTTCTTCAAAAGTAATTTTCCATAACTTGTACATCGTACATTTAATTACAATAAATTGCACTGCAGGTATTTTATTGCAGTTTCCTCATGTGATTTCTTTGGTGAACTTCGGCGTGTTGTAGTGCAATGAGCCTTCTTTTGTTTGCGTCATGCATGCTTTCTAGCCCAGAGTTTAAATGACAGTTCTTTGTTTTTATTCTAAAATTTTAAAGTATTTTGGCAATTAAGTGCAATGTTTTTTTCTTACTGAGCTGAACCTCAGACAGTGCCTTTTGGGGTTGGTGAATGACTTATTTGTCACACCTTTTTTCTGTATGTGCTCTTCTTGTGCAGTGTATATTATTGTACTATTGTTGCAGTGTCTATTATGTATTATTGTATTAGTGTCTATATTATTGTGCAATGCAGTTTGTACAGTGGATTACTTGTGTATTCCTGTACCTGCAGCAGTGATATAAGGGGTTCTTTGTGTCACTTATTTATTATAACCTAGTCCACAGTTTAGTCACAAGTGTGTTTAATGTACTGTGGTTTTTTTACATGCCTTCGACTCTACGATGTAATATTTTGTGTTTTATGCTATTGAAGGGCGGCCACCTGCTCTTCACCAGTCAGTGAATAGGGTGCGGTGGACCTATGTTCAGGCCACCTAGGTCACCCGACCTAGCTCCAGGGGATTGCTTTCTTTGCGGTTACGTCAAGAACAAAGTCTACGCAACTGAACATGAAGACGTGGCAGACTTCAAAGAATCACCACGACATGAGCGAATGTACCCCTGAAGGTTATGAAACGAGTGCTGAAGTCCATTAAGGAGAGATTCATGGCATGCGTGGCGGTTGAAGGCAAGCACTTTCAGCATTAGTGATGAACATAACTTAGTCACCAAGATGCGACAGGGCAGCAGACATTAGTAGACTTCTTTTGCAATTATTTTAGGTGAAAAAGAGTAACTCGCTAGCCATCAGCGCCCACAGCGTTCCATTCTTGACTGAGCCAAAGCGGAAAGGAAAAATCTGCGCGTTGTCGCCGTGCTGCTTATTCGAGGCTGCTGACGGTAGAAAGCGTGCCGCAAAGTTCAATGCCAATTACGAAAGAAGAGCGCGTGCTGCACACGGCAGCCGTGACAATGCACGCATCTCGAACGCCTGTCTGCCGCACCCACAGCTAGCCTCGGTGTGGGGCCAAATACATATACAGTGAAGGCGGCATTCATGATATCAGCGCCTTCTTCTTAAAAATCCGTAAGCGGTTAGAAAAAAAGCGGCCTTTATCTTTGCTTGTTTATCAGCCTCAGTATTGCGCCTATATGCGCTAAGCAGCCACACAGACTCTCAGAAAGTAAACAAGGACCTTTCTTACTTTTCGAATGAATTTGAGCTGGAATGTGTCACACAATTTGTGCGCAGTTCCCTGGGTAGGGATACTACTATGCTCCGCACAGAAAGACACTGCACACTATGGACAACATATAAACGTCATTTACGCCATACCGACAAAATACACAGAATGCAACTGAAACTGAAACCTGCTGGCCATAGAGCATGCATGCCAGGAACCGATTGCGTGTACCCAAGATACCGAAACCATTATTTCAACAGGAGGGCAAGGGTAGGCGGTGTGACGTGGAGAGCCGCTGCCCGGCTTCTGCCACCACGCTTACGCGCAACGAGGAAGTTGATAGCGGTTGCTGCAAACTGTCTTATCTCCGACGCTGCCTATCTTGTTCCTGGTTGGGAGTTTTACCGTGTTCGCTGAAACACCGGACCTGTATTGTGTCACTCCAGGTGCTTTCACCCGTCGGTCTGTAGCAAAGAAGATGCAGCTAGGTGTTTTTTTTAGTTGTGTCGCGAGCGATTTCTGGTATGAACTTAAAGAAACAAAAAGCGAGTAGAACTATAGCTTTACTTCAGAGGGTTCAACTGGACGACTACTCGGGGAACATCTGCAGTTCATCGTTGCTTCGACACTCAGTGCAAGACGCTCGATGCACTGTGCACACGTCCAGCGCGCACAGACGACGACACAAGCAATGAAAAGCAGGACGCAGCCTCCCTTACAAAAATTCTTGTTTGGGTGGTGTAGGAGTTCTCATGAGCAGTCTCTACATGCAATGTTGAATTTGTGTTGCAACCAGGAAATTCTTGTGTCGGTGAATTTGTAAGGCAAGGTTGAATTTCGACAGAAAAGTTAGTACGCCTTAGCTGCATTCTGATGCGCTTCACCGCTGAATATAATATGCCGAAAAAATCACACTTATAACTCAAAAAGCCTATTTAAAAAAGCAGATCATCTTAAGAGAATCATTCGGTATACAGCAAGTATTTAGTGACAGTGATGAGAAAAGAAAAGGCAATCTATTCCATCGTGGACAGTAGGTGTAAGCATGAGATGCATTGTAGATAGGGCGTAGCATATTTGGTCTCTGTTCCGCACCGGCGACGTTTCAGCGAGTAATGGATACAGTGCTGGCAGGCCTGAAGTGGAAAATTTGTCTGGTATATTTAAATGACGTCGTTGTCTTCGCCTCGAACTTTGAAGAGCACCTCAAAAGACTTCGAACAGTACTAGACGCAATCAAGTCGTCTGGCCTAACCTTGAAAGCAGAGAAATGCCACTTTGCTTACGAAGAGCTGCTGTTTCTAGGCTACATCGTTAGCAAGGAAGGAGTACGCCCAGACCCGCAGAAAACAGCTGCTATTGAACAGTTTCCGCCGCCGGCCGATAAGAAAGCAGTGCGCAGGTTTCTCGGACTGTGCGCATATTACCGACGATTTGTGAAAACCTTTTCGCGCATCGCCGAGCCCCTGACCCAACTGACGAATGCAGAAGTGCCGCTTAAATGGGAAGCGCCGCAAGCAGAATCCTTCAAGGAACTTCAGCGTCGTTTACAGTCCCCGCTGATCCTGGCGCATTTTGATGAAAACGCCGATACTGAAGTTCATACCGACGCAAGCAGCGTGGGACTAGGCGCCGTCCTCGTTCAAAAAAGCGACAGGTCGGAGAAATTCATCGTATACGCTAGCCGTTCCCTTTCCAAGGCCGAAGCTAACTATTCGACAACTGAGAAGGAGTGCCTTGCCATCATCTGGGCTACGTCGAAATTCCGCCCCTACCTCTACGGACGGCCGTTCAAGGTGGTCAGCGACCACCACGCGCCCTGCTGGCTTGCCAATTTGAAGGATCCCGCTGGCCGACTCGCCCGATGGAGTCTGCGTCTCCAGGAGTTTGACGTCACCGTCGTTTACAAGTCCGGACGCAAGCACTCTGACGCCGATTGCCTCTCACGAGTCCCTGTAGATGCACCGCCGCCGGACGACGATGAGGACGCCTTCCTAGGACCTATCAGCCCCAGCTTTTTTTGCTCAGCAGCAACGCTCGGGCCCCGACCTAAAAGGCCTCATCGAGTACCTGGAAGGCAAGGTTTCTTCACCCCCCGCTTCATTCAAGCGAGGACTGTCTTCCTTCTGTGTGCAGAATGAGGTCCTTGTGAAGAAGAACTTTACAGCGAACAAAACAGCCTACCTCCTTGTTGTACCTACTTGTCTCCGCGAAGACGTTCTATAGGCTTCACACGACGAGCCGACAGCTGGACATCTCGGGTTTACTCGCACCTTCCGCCACATTCAAGACAAGTTTTACTGGCCCCGACTGTCTGCCGATGTCGCACACTATGTGAAAACCTGCCGAGATTGTCAGCTACGAAAGACTCCTCCCACACGACCAGCAGGATTTCTGAGCCCCATTGAACCTCCCTCAAGTCCATTTCAGCAGATTGGCATGGACTTGCTTGGCCCTTTTCCAACGTCAACATCTGGAAATAAGTGGATCATCATAGCGACCGACTACCTGACCCGCTACGGCGATGCGAAAGCGCTACCGAACGGAACAGCAGCATAAGTCGCCAAATTTTTCGTGGAGTGCATTCTTCTTCGACACGGCGTTCCCGATGTGCTCATCACAGACAGAGGAACAGCATTCACGGCGGAACTAACGCAAACCATACTGCGCTACAGCCAAACCAGCCACCGGAGGATAACAGCATACCATCCGCAGACCAACGGACTGACCGAGCGCCTGAACAAAACCATCGCCGATATGCTCGCCATGTATGTCGATGCCGAACACAAAACCTGGGATGTCATTCTGCCTTACGTCGTCTTCGCCTACAACACCGCAGTGCAGGAGACCACCCAGATGACGCCTTTTAGGCTCGTCCATGGCAGGAAGGCCACGACCACGCTAGACGCCATGTTGCCCAACGTTACAGAAGAGAACGTCGACGTTGCCGCCTACCTTCAACGCGCAGAAGCTCGAAGGCTTGCCCGATTACGGATCAAAGATCAGCAGCGGCCCGACGCCAGACGCTACAACCTACGAAGACGCAACGCGGAATACAAGCCAGGAGACCAAGTCTGGGTGTGGACGCCCATTCGCCGCCGTGGATTGAGTGAAAAGCTTTTGCGCCGCTATTTCGGCCCGTACAAGGTTCTTCGTCGGCTGGGTGAACTGGATTATGAAGTCATCCCTGACGCAATGACTGCACCCCAGCGACGCCGCATACGACCAGAAGTTGTCCATGTAGTCCGTCTGAAGCCGTATTATGCGCGCTAAAGGCCACTGCATTTCCATGCTCTATTTTCGCAAGATCCGTTTTTTTTTCCTTATTTGTCGCATTATTTGTTTTAATGCATCGGGTCGATGGTTCTTTGAGAGGGGAGTAATGCCGCGAATATTTGCAGTGTTTGTTCGTTTTTCAAATCTGCCGCCACACCACTTTATCGCTTTGTTTGCGACGCAAGACGCGACTAGATTTATCTCGATTGATCGCAGCCAGGCAGAGCTGATTCTACGTTGTTCCGGAATGTTCAGTAACTTTGCGCTCTTTATCTCCAAAGTTCGCTATCAGCTTTAAATTGAGCACGGCCGACAGAGGCGGGCATTCTGTTTGACGACCGCCGAGCACGCTTGTCGCTTCGCCGCCGCCGAGTGATTGAGCCCATTTTGGGTGCAAGTCAGCCCAATAACATTTTCTTTTAGAAGACCCTTTCGTCCGTCTTCATCGCTGCTTCGACTGCCGTCACCAATACGTGACAATATTGTGCACATAGGATGCCTCATAAACGGCTCCAGCAGCACATCGGTATTAGCTAGGTCCTGTGGCTTCTGAATGTGCCACCACCTTCGCCCGCTTCTGTTCTTAGAGTAGGCAGCGTGCATGATCTCGCCATATTATGTGATGACATCATGATTTTTTCTTGTGGGTGGAGCTTTCCTAAAGCTTCCGAACGTTCTGATTATTGTGTTCTGTGTGCCTTTCTATGCTAAATCTGAGTTCCGGATTGCACCAAAATGTCCTCCGCATATTAGATTGCTGAAGCCAATAAATGTGTGAAGAGCGCCCTATTGTGCTTGAACGTTCCGCGCCAACCATACCGCTCTGCCGCCCACTTCCCCAAAATTCGTATTTGTCGGTACATCCGGTGTGCACAAACGTTGCACACGACTTTCCCTGAAGCACACTACGCATGCCAGCCCTACCTCGAAGTCCCAAGCATAAGCTGACTGCAACGAACACCCCTCACATCATTTAGTCCCGCCTTTGCTGCCTCTTCGAACTTCGCATCCAGGCTGCATGTTTCCAATCTCCCCATGGCATTACTTTTCTGGGTAGCTACCTCTGTCCACCAAAAAACACCGAAGAGATCAGCTCGTCCGCATATGACGGATGATGGATGGTAGAAGATAAAAGCGCGTACACGAGACTCGGTTGCCCAAATAAAGGCTTTAATCTCTGCCCCTTTCTCTCCCAGTCTCTCTCTTGGCGTACTGGCGCACAATTTCAAAAATCCGCACGGTACAAGGCTTGATGCCGCCGATGACTATTATGGCAGCAAGAACTCACTGGCATCGCCCTAATATCAAAGAGGATGGCAAGCGGTTGAAGAGTCTGGTAGCGGTGCGTAGTTAGAACAGTGCGTCATGTACTTCTTTAATTATATTATTGAACAACATCTTATTATGCTATCATTGTCGTTTTGTAATTTCATGCACTGTCACAGCCGAGGCACTAATGTCTCAGCCATATAAAGAGAAATGAGACTTGCCAGCTAAGCTACGGGATGTTTGGACACATAACATCCGCTACTTCTATACGGGCAGCAATCCATCTTCGCTGCATCCTTCATTCAGCGAAACTGGCGTCAGGACACCCAACAATGCTGCGTTTGTAATTACATTTACCACGACGGAAATGCGCAGAAAGGGGAGAGCATGCTCGCACTACGGCAGGCTGTAGCTAAAATAACGAACGCGAAAGAGACGGAGCAAGCATGGGTACGCTGAGAACTACGGTGTGCTTCACCGAGGGCTGCTAACATTATTTAAAAAATAGGTTTTGAGTTAAAAAGGCGTTTTCATAGGCATAGTTTTCTGGCAAGTGAAGACCACCAGAAAACCGCTAAATGCATTAACTACCCAAGCTGGTTAACTAAAATGTAATAGTTAACTTTTTTCAATTTCGTAATTGCTGTTACGATATGTAGCCCGCCATTATATCCGTTAGTGTGTTTTCGAAAGTGCGATTGCCGTCGGTGCTGCGGTGCAATGAATTTTGGACCCGCGCAAAATTGCGTGTCATCCGGAAGGACCGTGGCTAACACTTGCGCACCAAGCATGACAGGTTTCAGGCACCTCGCATCTTTGCTACTCCACAACTGCGTCATTTCAAATTGGGTGCACGGTTTGAATGTGACTTTGAAGTACTCGGTCAGCTCGGCTCCTTCAGGACTCAAGTTGCTGGGAGCTTCTCTCTGCGAGCGAAACAAGTGCAGGCAGGACGTTTTTTTTTGTGGCAGACTGTTGTTTAATACTGTCTGCTAGCACTTGTTGTGACGATGCCAAGCCCTAGCTCTCTTAGGCGCTGGCCGGTGTGCTTTGTCGCGTTTCTCAGCTTACGCCATCCAAGGGGGTCAAAACTGTGGACAGAGAAACCCGGCTGTCTTGTACTCCCATGTTCAGGACAACCTTATCCTTGAGAAAATGACGTGCACGCTGGTGGACAAATTGCCGTTTCTTTGACCTTCGACTAGCTAGTGATGGATTTATTGATGTTTGAAAAGTGACATGCACCCGCTCAGCGGCTATGTCGTTCGGCTGCTGATCGCAAGGTCACGGGATCGGATCACAGCCGCGGCAGCCGCATTTCAATAGAAAAACACCTGTGCGCTGTGCGAAGCCAGCGTACTTTGAAAAATCCCAGGAGGTCGAAATTAATTCCGAGCTCTCTACTACTGCGTCTCTCACAGCGCATGTGCGGCTTCAGGACGATAAACTCGACAAACCATATCAGCGTGCAATAAAACAAAATGTTGCTCGGACTCTACCTTGTGTGCTCTCGTTGCTTCGAGAAACGTTTGAATTGTTATTTTGAAACTATTTCACCGATGTTGTTCATAACTAAAGAATTTTTGGCTTAACGAAGTGTTATACGATTTCTACCCAAGTGTATTGAATGATATCTAAACGGAACTTTCAGCAATAGGTATGGTTGAGCTGAGTAACTAGGCCACTTCATTTAGATAATATCACAGGTGATTGAGTGACAATTCCTGACTGTATCGGTAGCTAAATCATCGTCCCGCAAGCCACGGGACATGCGCACACAGTCGGCTTCTCTGGGAAAGGAGGCCGCCCTTATTTCCAGTAGTGGCTATAAATCTAGCGCGAAATGAAGCACTACGTTCTTTCCCCAGCACCCGTCCTGTCATGTTTTATCGGCTGCAGCAGCCGATACACTGACCTACTTGGTGACTGCCCTCGTTTTCCCTGGGGCACGAATATCCCTGGATGCAGCGATTCAATTCTTGTCCCTTAATGGAAGCCTAAGTCCTGGTTCTACGGCCCCAACCTTCGTCTGACCCCGTTTTCTCACGGTGCAACTAACGGTCCTCACGGACAGGTTCAATGTGGTGCTCTTATCTTCCATTCCGCTCCATAGAATAGAGAGAAATTCCATGTCCGGTTAATCTCCCCGCCTTTCTATTATTCTGTCTCTCTCTATGTGACTGACAATAGATATTTAATTTTAGAAGTCCCACCACCAGACCAGGCTCTGCAGCGAGGAGATATCTCTCGCAGGTAAAAACCGTGGCGCCGTCAACTACGAAGGCAAATTTGCCCAACACAGCCTTTTTCGCAGTTAATTCAGAAACAAGTTTATGACGGTTGTAATACGAGTTGTCATGTTAGAAACACTAATGTTTTAAACTCACGGTCGACGAAAGGAGTGAAACGCTTAATGCATGAAGGGAATGACAGAGACCTTCAGGACCTGCACCTGCGGGAGGTGGGAACGCTGACCACATAAGTTCCGGTCCGAAAAGTAAAATCAATTGAACGGACGCAACTTCTTAGAGAACAAGTTGATGCTGTGGCGCAGTGTGTTCCGATTCGGGTTCGCCGAATTAAACAACCAAACACTGTGTAAATTCTACTGCTCGAGTCGCGCGCACAGGGACATTTTACGCGGCAATGTACTCTACTACAAAAGCCGCATGGATGAGAACCCTACTCCTCTTTTTGTGCTCTTCATCTCGGAAGTTATGCTACTGTATATTCTGAAACAACTCCTCCTTGGCGTCGTCAGAAGGTTAATTCATCTGCGTCTCAAAGACAACCCCACGTGCGCTGTACAAACGCTTTCCCTTTTCTCACCTAGCCTAACACGTGGCACCGACCAGCGGCATTTCCTGCTTTGTCAAGAGAACCGGAAAAGATCACCCCAGGTCACGCTTCTCTGCGTTTTCTTAGTGTTTATACTTTCGTGCTGCCCTCATGTTTCCCGTCCTTGATGGTGCTGTAATCCTAAACCGTTTCCTCCTTTGCAGGCGAGATGCATTGCGCGCCTTTGCATTATTCACACCACGTGCGTGTACCGAGCTCAGCTCGAGCTAAGGAAGGGAACCGGCTGTTCTGATGCAAATCTACCACGTGCCGAGCTCGAATCAGTGGGCATGTAAGTGGCCCGAGCACGGTCCGCAAGCCCGGTCGGGTAGGGACTCCTGTTGACCCGATCCGATCCGGTTGTGCAACCAACCAACCAACCAACCAACCAACCAACCAACCAACCAACCAACCAACCAACCAACCAACCAACCGACCGACCGACCGACAGACCGACCGACCGACCGACCGACCGACCGACCGACCGACCGACCGACCGACCGACCGACCGACCGACCGACCAACAGAAAGCATTATATGGCTCATTGACAACGAAAGACGGCGTTGTCGTCATTGGCCGCAAAAGTGGTCCCAAAAATCCCAGATTACGTCACCGTGGCATCAAGTAAACGGAAAATTTCTTCCGAAGGCATCGAGAATTGAACCCAGGACTGCGAGGCGAGCACGCAACCCATCGGCCACAAAACCGCGTTGCTTGTCGGCGAACAAATGTGAACCTAGAATATTCATTGCCTTACGACTCTATGTTAATGAGTAGGCGCGTCATTAGAAAGGAAGAGAAGAAATTAGGCAACAATAAAAGTAAAATTTAAATGGGAAATAAAAGTGAAAAAAGAAATTGCTTTCGCATTCAAAACACGTAGGTAGTCTTAAGTGCGCTCCGTAATTTTTTGTTTGTGATCCAATACCTATGCACGCGAGTTTCCTCCTAAAATAGTAATATACATAAATTCTGAACACCTTAACCGATATGGGAGTAGAAAGAGGGTAAGCTGTTCTCTAGCGCATTCCCTTTAAAAGCGAGGCATGCTGGCCCTGTTGGCGAGTAGATTTCGATCACTAACTGTACGGAATGCTTAGTATTCGCAGGCATATTCCCACTGCAGAGCATAGTAACTTGATGCAGTTAGCAATAGAAAGAGGCCTTTAAACGCAGCACCAATGTTCTTGAGGTTAGCAAAGAGAGAAGATTGAAAGCTTGGTCAAAATCTTCGTACCTGCAAGAACTTCGCAGGCTTTGAAGAGGGAATTTGTTTCCTTTGACAACCGCAAATATTCCGCATTTTTAGTTACGCAAATGTGCCCCAAAGCTTGGGCAGCATACCCTACCCCTAAATGTGAGTGCGCTGGAGTACCGATTACTCTTTTTTATTTCTACATGGGCTAATTCGTCTTTAGAGTGTTTACACGTGGTGGCTTAGTTGTGAAGCTGGACCGCACTTCGAATCGACCAAAGCGCCCGCGGCAGCCCACTTTTCACAAAGCTAATACGTGAAGAATGAATTTTCAGGCAGGGTTATACGCACTGCAGATATTTTGAAGTGTCTCACTATTTCGCAGCTCCTCTCATTTTGTCACGAAAGCACAGTATCCGGTAATTAAATGAACTAACGCAAAGTCACGTGTTCTGAAACGGCGTCGTAAAAGCGGCACGATATGTCGCGCAGAAAACACCCAGCAATAAAAAAATGTGCGAGAATATGCCCCGAACGCGCACTTCATCAAAATGACGTATATATAGATATATCTCCGCTTGAATATCGCGCACTGGAAAAAAAACAATTGCCCAATAATTTTGTCGACAGCAACAACCACTCATTCATTTCCCGATTGTGGAATGCATTTGAACCTGGGAAAAGCATATGTATATAAAGAAAACTGAGAACACCGACTCTTAGCGTGTTTTATTAATTTACAGTGATCAGAAAAGTTTTTCTAATGTCCTGTGCGTCATTCTTTTTTTTTCCCCTTTTCAGTCAACTTCGTCGGCTATAGGCACTATTGCAGTTTTGTTCAAAAATGTGTATGCATGGAATGCGTCAATGAGGCTGTACAGACTTTTGTTTCTAAAGCTTAGTGCACACTTTACTAAGAAGTGCACTTGTTTACGCGTAGAAACAAGATTATTTACTGTTGAGACAACTCTAAATAGAACGCATAGGCGAGACGTACCCTAGGTCGCTGTACACAGACGCGCGTAACCTGAGCTGATGTAAACATCTTGACTGAACGCCTCCGGCGCAGCATGACTGCGTTCCACAGTGCTCTCATGTCTCCTCATTTTGTAAGCGGCCGCTCACCTCCCGGAAATTCTGGCGACTCCACACGTGGTGTGTAATGTATTCACACAGAGGAAACGGTCCATCACTTTCCTCCTGATCCTCAGTTAGGAGCCATCGCTACAATGCGCTTCTCCGCCCTACGAACCGGCGTCATAAGTCGACTACAGCACCAACATTTTTCACGCAGTAAGATTTACGTTTTGCTCCAGCGCAGTTTTCTCGATCCTGTTAACCTAACAGCGCATATACTTTATATTGAAGGTGAAATATCACAGGTGAAGGCATCGGCTGCTATTTTTTCGCTGAAACGCCCGTTTCAGTGTGCAGACCGGCGTCCACCATGGCGTCGTCTTTGAGTGGCCAACAGCTGCAGCCAAGCCTGCCAACGGCTGCGGTGACCCAAGGAAGCGGTGACTCCCAGATCGCCCACTTTTACCAGGACCGAGTGGTATTCGTCACCGGAGGAACAGGGTTCATTGGGAAGGTACGTAAACACTGCTGTAGACATGCGTTACTGCTTCAATACGCTCATTATTGGTGAGTACTGTGCACACTGTG
This sequence comes from Amblyomma americanum, assembly GCF_052857255.1. Lineage (NCBI taxonomy): Eukaryota > Metazoa > Arthropoda > Arachnida > Ixodida > Ixodidae > Amblyomma > Amblyomma americanum. Next base: position 89,096,704 of record NC_135497.1, read on the forward strand.
GAGAAAAAAAGCCTATCAGCTTGACGAGAGCGTTTAAAATGCTCAGCTTCTTAGTGTTTTGGTGCACTCAGTGGGTGGCACAGAGGTGCGTTGATGTGGTCACCAGCCACCACTGTGCTTGCAGTCGATCGGGGACAACGGTGTCAACCTATTACACAAACAATGCGTGCTACGCCTGTTTCCTCTCAAATAAGTTTATTGAAAGCTTTCTATTTCTAATATGAGCTTGTTTAGTTCGTGTACCGTTCATGTAAACGTACGGGGAGCACGGTTTAATGACTTAAATGTGCCAGTGCACGGGATGTCCCAAAGATGTACTATACATATTCCCTAACTATTGCGTCACTGAAGCGCTTATACAATAATAAAGTGTGTTGGATAAGCTTCAAAAATCCGCGCTTGAGTCACCTTTGAGCTCCCGACCATGTTCTAATTGTATGCTGAGATACTTCTATATCGCTGCCTTTTATCCGCAACAATTGTAAGCGACGGACTGGACAAGGATCGAGGACCTTTGAGAGGCATAACTTGGCGCTGTCTTCTTCATTGACGATGACTTCAACACAAATCATACTCGACCATGATTGTGGAGTAATACTTATCACGACTGGAAGCTTATGCGGGCGCGATACAAGGCAGCCACTTCAACTTCACCAAACATATTCTCTGTTCCCGAATAATCAGCCAACACTGCATCCGAGGCGTCACCACGACTCAACCTACATCAACGAACCAGGCCTGACAGAGCGCAAGGCTAGCTGTCATGCGCGGCCTCAAAATTACTTTCGACATCAAATTTTACAGCTACCGTTGTGTAAAGCGCTTTTCCGTCCTTCAACGATGTCGCCATTGTAATATGTGGTAGCAGAATTTTGCAACGCATCCCTCATGTCTTGACCACGTGATTCAGGCAAAGCCTGAACCAGGCTGTGTGCGTTTGCGCGGGAGACTAGACAGCTCATTGGGGGCCACTTGCGGCCTACATTAGACTAGCTGCGCTCTAGACGAGGACGGGGCACGATACCTGGAAAAAGCATCTTCGATGCCGGTACCCGATAACGCCAAAAATTGTATTTCCAATATTAATGCAAGATACCGAACCAAAATCGATTTCCGATACCGATACTCGACACCGTAATGGGGATAATTTGATACACCACTGATATCGCCAATAATAATAAATCTGATAATCAGCGTTTCTAAGTTGTGAAATGTCTCCTGATTTGTGGATTTTTTAGGCTCTTGGATATAGCGCACTATTTTTGAAAGGGTTTAAACGAACTTAGACTCAAGGATTTCTACAATTTCTTTAAGCTCTACTGTCACTGTCAGGGCTGGGCATGATACTTCAAAAAAGTATCTTCGATGCCGATAATCTCAAAAATTGTATTTTAGACACCAATACAAGACACAAAACTGAAACTCTACAGATACTCGATACCATATTGCTACGGTTGTGCTTGTGCTTGGAACGCTCGTGCTTGGTGCGCTCGCGCTTGGAACGCGAAGAGGACGAAGTGCGTTTCTGCTGCTGGGCTTCGCGTGCCCGGTTGTTCGGCTGCGTGGCTGTAAGCTGTTTCCCTGTAAATATACTTTTCCCTTTTGGTGTGCACATCTTCACGTTACATTATTGGTGTGAGGTGCGGGGTACAGCCACAGCAAGTACGGAACTTCGCAGCGGTCGTCAGCTCGCCGGCTCTTCAACCATGACCAGCGAAGGGGCCGCTCCGTCGGCGTCCGCCAACCCGGCGTTCATCATTGCCCATCCGAGAGATCCTGGGACCTTCAACGGAACGGACGGCGTCGACGTGGAGGACTGGCTCGCAATGTACGAGCGCGTGAGCACACACAACAGGTGGGACCCGACCCTAAAGTTGGCCAACGTCATCTTCTACCTGACGGGCACTGCCAGGGTATGGTTCGAGACCCACGAGGATGAACTCACCAGCTGGGATCTCTGCAAGCGCAAGCTTTGTGACCTGTTTGGTAAGCCATTCGGGCGTCAGCTCGCTGCGAAGAAGGAGCTCGCATGCCGTGCACAAACGTCCACAGAGTCCTATGTATCATACATTCAGGACATATTAGCTCTCTGCATGAAAGTCGACGCCACTATGTCAGAGTGCGACAAAGTAGGTCACGTGCTCAAAGGCATCGCAGATGACGCCTTTAACCTTCTTGTATACAAGGACTGCGGAACGGTTGACGCAATCATCAAGGAATGCCGCCGGTTCGAACAAGCGAAGAGCCGCCGAATTTCTCCGCAGTTCACGCGGTTGCCGAATACGACTGCGACGTCGTCCTGTGTAGACTCGACTCCACCGAGCCGTCTGCCGACATCTGAGAGCCTGACACGACTTGTGCGCCAAGAAGTAGAGGCAATGTCCCCCGTTGCGTTTCATCCACCCGCAACAGACAGTACTCCAGCAGTATCCCTTATACAGGCTGTCGTTCGCAAAGAATTTGCCAATCTTGGGATTCAACCTGTTTGCTCAGTTAGTGCCCCATATGCTCGCCGCATGTCCCCGGAGCTCGGTTCTGAACGTGCATACTACCCTCGACGCAGCCGCAATCCAGATGAATGGAGAACACCTGATGACAGGCCCATCTGCTTTAACTGCTCCCGAGTTGGCCACATATCTCGACACTGCCGAAGCCGTCCGTCCTCGACCTACAGCCGCTACCCGCCGGGTTCTGCATATTCCCGCCGCTCTCCCTCGCCCTCGGAAACGACCTCTTCTGGCCACAACGCTCAGACCCCGCTTACCAACCGTTCGTCGTCACCTCAGCGCCGTCGATCTCCATCGCCCCGACCTCGCCGCCCTTCGTCGCCGGCCCCATATACCCGCTCCCGATCGGAAAACTGATGGCTGCAGCGTCTGGGGGTGATGCTGCTCTGACGACCCGACCAGAAAACCCTCCTTTAACTCTTCATGCTCATCGGAACATCCTTAACGTCGACGTGGACGGGGTCCCTGTTACCGCTCTGATCGACACTGGAGCGCACGTCTCAGTCATGAATGCTCGTCTTCGCCGTCGCCTAAGGAAAGTGCTCACTCCTGCCCCCTCAACTGTGGTCCGTGTTGCAGATGGCGGTATGTCTATTGTCGTCGGAATGTGTACTGCTCGTGTTTCAATAGCCGGCCGCCATACTTCCGTGCTCTTCACTGTCCTCGAACACTGCCCTCATGACATCATTCTCGGCCTTGACTTTCTCACCGACCATTCCGCCCTTATAGATTGCGCCACAAGCATCGTTCAACTCGCTCTACCTGTTCCTTCAGAGCCACCGGATCCAATTGTTCACCGACTGTGCACCGCCGACTTTGTCCGCCTGGACCCCGATGCCGCCACTTATGTCCGTTTCTCCTCGGTCCCGCCAGTTCCCGATGGTGACTACATCATTACTCCGGTTCCTGATGTGCCCTTTACACGCAGTGTTGCCCTTGCGCATACAGTTGTCACCATGTCGGCAAATCAAGCGTCCCTTCCGGTTCTCAACTTTGCCTCTTACGTTCAGCCGCTCCCACAAGGTGTGTCGCTCGCCACGCTGTGCCCTGCTGCCGAATGCGTCGTATCGGCGGTGAGAAGCGTCCCACCCTCGTCGAACTGCCGCGACTCTGACGTCCCACCACCTGATGAATATGCAAAAATGATTGCTGCTGACCTCTTACCAGGGCAAGCTCACGACCTTCGGTATCTTCTGTCGTCTTTTCGCGACATCTTTGACTTCGATGACCGCCCTTTGGCTCGAACATCTGTGGTCACGCATCGCATCAACACCGGTGACGCAGCTCCTATTCACGGACGACCCTACAGAGTGTCCAGTACAGAACGCACCATCATACAGCAAGAGGTGGACAAGATGCTCAGTAAAGACATCATAGAGCCCTCGTCGAGCCCTTGGGCCTCACCAGTTGTGCTGGTTAAAAAGAAGGACGGCAGCTGGCGCTTTTGCGTTGATTACCGGCACCTAAACAACATAACAAAAAAAGACGTCTATCCACTCCCAAGAATAGACGATGCTTTGGACTGCCTTCACGGAGCCAAATTTTTCTCTTCAATTGACCTTCGGTCCGGGTATTGGCAAATCTCTGTTGATGACAATGACCGCGAAAAGACGGCATTCGTTACACCGGACGGCTTATATCAGTTTAAAGTTATGCCATTCGGTCTCTGTAATGCGCCAGCTACCTTCGAAAGAATGATGGACTCCTTGCTTCGCGGCTTTAAATGGTCCACATGTCTATGTTACCTCGACGATGTTGTGGTTTTTTCGCCCACGTTTACCACGCACCTCGACAGACTGGCGAGCATTCTTTCTGTCTTCCGTCGAGCCGGGCTACAGCTCAATTCGTCGAAATGTCAATTCGGTCGCCGCCAACTCACCATTCTCGGACATCTAGTCGACGCTTCTGGTGTCCGCCCGGATCCTGTTAAAGTTAAAGCCGTCAAGGACTTCCCTATTCCCCAGTCGTCTACGGATGTGCGCAGCTTCGTCGGCCTCTGCTCGTACTTCCGCCGTTTCATCAAAAATTTTGCCGGCACCGCTCGCCCCCTGACCGACCTTCTAAAGAAAGACACCCCTTTTACCTGGGGCCCTGCCCAAGAGGAGGCCTTTTCTTCGCTAGTCGACTTACTCACCTCCCCACCTATTCTGGCCCATTTTGATCCGTCGGCTCCGACTGAAGTTCGCACAGACGCCTGCGGTTATGGGATTGGCGCCGTGCTAGCCCAACGTCACCAAGGGCAAGAACGCGTTATTGCATATGCCAGCCGCCTCCTTTCTCCAGCTGAGCGAAATTACTCAATTACAGAGCGCGAGTGTCTAGCTCTTGTTTGGGCCGTAGCTAAGTTCCGACCGTACCTGTTTGGCCGTCCATTCTCCGTAGTGACCGATCACCACGCCCTTTGTTGGCTGTCTTCACTGAAAGACCCCACAGGCCGGCTCGGACGTTGGACGTTGCGCCTCCAAGAGTATTCTTACACTGTTCATTACAAGTCAGGGCGTCTCCATCAAGACGCCGACTGCCTGTCTCGGCACCCTGTAGAGCCGCCTGCTCCTGGAGACAACGACCTCGGCCCGTGCCTCTTCGCTATCTCCGATCTGGTTAACATCGCGGACGAGCAGCGACAAGACTCTTCCTTGCGTATTCTCATTGATCGCCTCAACTGTGCCAGCCGAGATCCTTCATTGCAACTGTTCGTCATTCAGGATGGCGTCCTATACCGCCGCAACCTTCGTCCTGACGGACCTCCGCTCCTGCTAGTCGTTCCCCAGCGTCTCCGTTCATCTGTCCTAGCGGAACTACACGACCTACCGACCGCAGGCCACCTCGGCGTCTCCCGCACATACGATCGGGTCCGACGCCGCTTCTTTTGGCCTGGTCTGTACCGCTCTGTTCGGCGTTACGTTGCCTCCTGCGACCTCTGTCAACGCAGGAAGAGACCATCAACGTTGCCTGCTGGCCTTCTACAGCCTATTGACGTACCTCTCGAACCATTCTACCGTGTTGGACTCGACCTTCTCGGACCTTTCCCGACGTCCTGCTCCGGCAACCGTTGGATTGCTGTCGCGACCGACTATGCGACCCGGTACGCTATCACGCGTGCGTTACCAACAAGTTGCGCAACCGATGTCGCCGACTTCCTATTGCAGAACGTAATCCTTCACCACGGCGCTCCACACCAATTGCTGACGGACCGCGGCCGCTACTTTTTGTCCCGAGTAGTTGACGATATCCTCCGGTCCTGTGGCACGCAGCATAAGCTCACTACAGCTTACCATCCCCAGACGAACGGGCTTACCGAGCGCCTCAACAGGACTCTGACCGATATGCTATCCATGTATGTCTCGCCCGACCACCGCGATTGGGACGTTGCCTTGCCTTATGTAACGTTTGCTTATAATTCGTCGCGGCATGATACCACCGGCTATTCTCCTTTCTACCTTCTGTTTGGTCGGCATCCTGCGCTGCCATTGGATACATTACTACCGAGTTCTACTGCCTCGACCACAGAGTATGCACGTGACGCCATCTCCCGAGCAACTATGGCCCGTGAAATAGCCCGAGACCGGCTCACCGCATCTCAGACCTACCAGAAGTCAGTCTACGACCGCCGGCATCGCCCAGTACACTATCCGCCGGGCTCACTCGTCCTCCTTTGGTCTCCTTCTCGCCATGTCGGTCTCTCTGAGAAACTTCTACGTCAGTACAGTGGCCCTTATCGAGTTCTCCGTCAGGTGACCGACGTGACCTACGAGATTACACCTCTTCATGCTCCGACGTCGTCCACTAGCCCTTTGACTGACGTCGTTCATGTAGTCCGTCTCAAACCGTACCACACGCCTGCTACATCATCCACTTAGCACCGGGACGGTGCTTTTGCCGCCGGGAGTTATGCTACGGTTGTGCTTGTGCTTGGAACGCTCGTGCTTGGTGCGCTCGCGCTTGGAACGCGAAGAGGACGAAGTGCGTTTCTGCTGCTGGGCTTCGCGTGCCCGGTTGTTCGGCTGCGTGGCTGTAAGCTGTTTCCCTGTAAATATACTTTTCCCTTTTGGTGTGCACATCTTCACGTTACAATATATTTGATACTTCGATACATCGCTGCAATCGCCATCATTAATGAAGCAGCTAATATGATTAGCTAAGTTAACAAACTTCAATCTTCAGTGTAGTCGACATAGCGCACTGTTTTCGAAAGGGTTCAACCTGATCCAGCCGCAAGGATTTCTTTAAGCTCTACAGGCGGCGCAGCAGGTTTCTTGAGAACTTATAGCATTGGGCTGAACCTATGCTTACGTTGAAACTTCACTTCCATAAGCAGCCTAGCAACAGCTTTTTTAAACTAACGTTCTTCAAACCTGCCTGTGAAAAACAGACTACATACGAATAAATTTGGATCTTTTTCTGATGGTTTTCCTTATATACTGCAGCATTTAAGCGTTTTTCTCTGTCTTTGCTCTTTGCTAAAAGGTGCAAGCTCCGTAGGCTTGAGAAAACGAAGTGGTTTTTCCCTCAGCAGTGTGTTTAAAAGATGTTTGTATTTGAGCAATCTAGGATAAAAGCTAGAAAGAAAACAAAAATAAAAGGCCTGAAAGACTTTATTAGGTAGGACATATCTTCCTAATCTCTGTTACTTATGTGTGAGATTTAGTCAACGATATTAAGTAACCGTATTTGCTCAAACCGTCAATCTAAAATAGCTCTGCGATACGGCCATGCTATTGATAAGCGATGGAAACGAAAAAAGCCTCTCTACCGGAGCAGTCGCCGTGTAGTGTTTTAACGCGGCAGCGTTAAGGCTCTCCTTGCGCAGAAAATCCGGTGTCGGCGTCGTGAGCGGAAAAGCAGGTGGCCCATCTGCCCACCTATGTCACGTGACCTTGTGAGGCAATCGCAAGCTGCCCGCCGTGACAGGCGTCAACCTGCCCACAGGACAGTGAGCGAATTGTCCACCATGGCTGGTGGCAGTTAAATTAATGATTGGTCGCGAGAGGTTAATTGCTCGGGAGAGCAATATGGATCTCACAAGCAAGTCTCACTGGTGGCTGCTTTTGAAACAGCCACCTGCCGGAGCAGTGGCGCATCATTTAACCTCTGCACCATAGTGGCAGCAGCGGTATGAGGACTCCCCGCAATCTACGAATGTAGAGACTGACCGTGTCTGCGAAGTGATGCGCATGAAGGACTCCGGGCCGATGAAGTTGTAGTAGTGGTTTATAAATGAAAAAAAAAAAGGAAGGACAAGATGTATCCAGCAGCGCCAATTGATATCTAATATCTTAAGCACCCGAGCTGCGGCCGGCAGAAATAAAGGGGCAGGGTGAGGATTGTAAGGAGAACTACAAAGAAGAGCGATAGCGAGAAAAGACAAGGAAGTCGTTTATACATTGTTTACAATATCTATAAAAACACAACTGAACAGGTATGCACCGCTAGCACGCGTTATTTTGAAGGCACGGTGAGGTTTTCAAAGGTTCTTATCCTACACCTCTCTTTTCTGAGGTGCAGGTGCTTTGGCGGGTGACATGTAGCACGAAGTGCAGACGATGGGCGCACGGAAGACGTGGCAGGCACAGGGAAGTTCAACTTTATCAAACGTTAAAACACAGGACAGGCACACACACAGAGAATAAAACTGAAGAGCACGCTTGACACTACAAACAGCTCTCTTCTCACGGCTTATCGAAGCCGGGGGTTCGACGCCCAACGCAAAGACCGAGTGAAAACATGCAGCGCGCACTCTTACAGCGTCATGCGAATGTTCGAGAGATGAGCGAGGGCATTGGGAGAGGAAGTAGGCGCCGCGGCACTGAGACTGTTGTTACCCTCTCCGCCCAGCTTCGGGACGCTGCTCGCGGCTTCTAGAATCGCCCAGCCGCGCCCCGCTCGGTCAAGGTCGCGAGAGAGGAGGACTGGGCCGTGCGCTGGAATGCGATCGGGGGCGCGCGTGCACACGATAGCCTTCCAAGGAGTTCCACACTTTCTCTTTCGGCGGCGGGCGCGCCGAAAGCGACCGGCGCTAGCCGCGGTGGCCTTACAGGCACTGTCCGAATGATAACCGCGGCGACCAACCACTGCAGGTATTTACAACAGAGAAACACTGTATATACAAAGCCGCGCACACGTAGCCTTCTGTTGCTAATGGATCGCGCGCTCGGCGCTCTGCACAAGCGGCCGAGGTGGAGCGGCCAGCCGCGTATCGTCCGAAGCAGCTCGCACACTGAGTGTTCACGTCACGCGCGCACTACATGGCGATCAGGAAGCGGGACGTCAAACCCGCCCGCTCGATGTATGCACAAAGGCTCACCATGGTTCTGTCGCGAGTGCGCGCTCTGCCGCGAGGCCGCAGAAACGCCTTGAGATTGGCCGGGATGGTACACAGCGCAGTGTAGGCAGCGAGCATCTCGCGACGCGGCTCAGCGAAAGCGGCACAGCACAGGAGCATGTGCTCCAATGTTTCCAGCGCACCGCAATCACTGCACGCGTCGCTGAGCGAAAGTCCGTGGCGCCCTCGTCGTTCCCCGCGCCTCACGCAGCTGGCGCACACTAGTAGAATCATCGCACGCTGGAGGCGCGACAATGAGCGCGTGCCCAGACGACTGAGGTGCGATCTCCTTGCGCGATGCGTGGGTCCGGGTGTTGTTTACGGAGGAGGTCGTAGATCTCTGCCCGCACGTCCTCCACGGCGAGTGGAACTGAGGAAGCTGGTGCGCAGCGGTGGCGAGGTCGCCGGCCGCCCTGTGACCGCTTATGGCGCTGTGGCCGGACACCAACTGCGCATGAATACTGCTTACGGCCGTGCTCTGCCAGGTGCGCGATGCACTCGCGTCTGCAGGCGACAGAGGTCGGCACAGGAGACACATAGTAATGCGCACCAGGACGCGGAGTCGGTGCAAGGCTGAGCAGCCGGTGCAGGCCCAGGCGAAGGCCTAGTAACCCTGCCGTGGTGGAGGAGCCCAGGTATGCCACTTGTTGTTGGCGATGAGGGCGGGGATGGTAGCCGCTGCGGGGTGCGAGCAGCTTTCGCTCATCACGGAGGCGTCAGTGTATACAAGCAGGTGGTCCCGCAGGCGGAGTGAAAGGGTCCCCTCAAATTTTACGAAGGTGTCTTTGATAAACGGATAAGAGGGAAACATATACAGCCACGCTGACTCGAGGACCCTTGCGGTGTAATTAAGAAATTCAATTTCCAGGAACACCTCTTGGGAAATTCAGCTTGTTGTAGCGCTTGTTTCCCCATAGGAAAGGGGATGCGTCAGGGGATGCGTCATTTGACGCTGTCGGATGACGACATTGAGCTACATGTGGAAAAATGCGTGACCTTTATCGGTCTGACGAAGTAAACATCAAATGTTCTGTAAGCACCTCAGCATAACGGCGCAAGTCGGTCATTTCTGTTGGCAGGAATTGCAACTTTTTCAATGTGCTACCGCCTGAGCGCGCGTCGCCGACTCAGTCTGACAGCAGTCTCAGAATCTGTGGCATATTTTTTTTTAGTATCGAGGGTCGTTTAAATACACGATACCCTAAAAATGTTTTTTTGGATACCGATACTCCGATGCTTTCATTTTTGGCAAGCGATACCTAATACCGATACCCATAATATATGGAAAGATAGTATAGAAGATACATGTATCTTCGATACTGCCCATGCTTGGTCGGCGCAGCTGATTTATTTGAAACGTAAACATTAGTATGTAGCGATGGTGGCGTTGAAACGATCATTGCCATAATCAGCGTAGCAAAATCCTTTTCTGAAGCTCATGTTCTTCATGCGAACCGGTGTCTGGGCACTTGAATGCATACAAATAGACTTGAAACTGTTTCTGATGCTCATCATTTATTACTGCAGTGTTTACCGCTTTAAAAATGCACGCTCCTTGTACTAAGGAAAGCCGAACAGTATTTTCCTCAAAACTATGTTTAACAGACGTTTGACGTTGAACATTTTTCGTTAAAAGGCTAGAAGGGAAACATCAAATAATAAAAGGGCTAAAAGTTTTTTTTAGGCAAAGCATATCTTGCTAATCCGTGTTGTTTAGATGTTTTTTTTTCTTTAAGAGTAACAGTAACTGTATTTCGTCAAATCGTCGATCCGAAAGAGCCTCGCGATGCAGCCGTGCTTGAATCGAAGCAAATGAAAAAGCCTCTGTGTATACAGGAGCACACGAGCACGTGGCCGTGTTGTATTTTATGAAGGAGGCTATTAACGTGACAGCATTAAAGGTCCTTTACCGGGGAGAAACCGCCGTAGTTGGCGTTGGCGTGTCGAAAAAATCGGGATTGGTCGAGAGGGTCGTGACGTCCCAACCATATGACCTCGCACGGGTAAACTCTAAACATAAATTAGCCTATATAGGATCAAAAATGCAGTAAGCGCTTCTCTTGCACACTGCCTTTGTAGGGGCAGGCTATGTTGCCCAACCCTTGGGGGAGGTTTGTATTACTGAACATAAGGAGTACTTACGGTTGTCAGCGAAAACAAGTTTCCTCTTCAAAACATGTGAAATTGTAGACGAAGATTTTAACCGAGGCTTCAGCCTTCTCTTTTTGGTAACCTGGAGATCTCCGGTGACGCGTTTAAAAGCCTCCTCCCATTGCTAACTGCATGAAGTCACTACGGCTTGCAGTGGGAGTATGCCTCCGTGGCCAGGATTACGCATTCCGTGCACCTACTCCAGGGTACCCTGCCCCTAAATATAAAGAGAGCTCAAGAGGACAGTTTACTGCATGCATTTTCGATAACGATTCTCCAATACTTTCGTTTCTTGTCAGCGATACCTGATACCGATACACAAATTTATCGAAGGATAGTATTGAAGATATGTGCGTCTGCGATACTGCCTATGCCTGGTATAAGTTCCTGTACTGGATATGCAATCGGGCATAAAATGGCACCATCGGAACTTATAGTTTGTGGTATCCATCATGTAATCTGTACAGTAAGCGATGCTCCCTTTGGTTTTTCTTGGCGCTGAGTGCAGAAATTTTTTATTGCACTCGTCTCCATACAATAACCACCTCTGTTCATTCTTTCATGTAATTTGCTGACAACAAACCGCCATTATGTAAACAGGCTCTGGAACCTCTCAAGCAGTTTTTTTTTTATCTTGATCCCCTCCACTTGTCTAAAGAAATGAATTGAAAGCTAACATGTGTGCCGAAGGGCACGGTTTTTTCACACATGCTGTTCAGTCAAGCAATAACTAGATTTCCTTCTTTCCTTGAATTAATCCCTTCTTTGCACTTCTCCACATGCACAGTCGACGTCTTCATCGGCGAGGGAATGCTGTGGCGAACAAGAGCCGCACCATAATTCGCCCATCTCGCGCATGCTTTCACTACAATTGTCGGCATGACAGCTTCGCCGAAGAAAATTCAGTGCGTTGCGATTCTCAACGGCCTTCCAAGGAAGGCCGGGTAAGTCCGCATTCAGGTTACCCTCCGCATGTGAACACTGTAAACAAACTCAGTGTCGTCAGCCCGTACAAATGTTGATGGCGTGCCATGAGAAAGGCGACAGGAGCGATACGCGAGGAAAAAGAAAATTACTACGCGATGCAAGTTTCTTTTTCAGCGATGCGAAACTTAATGTTTCGCGTCCCATTTTGGGCACTCGAAAACTTTTCGTTTTTTTTCTCTTTCCCTTTGCTTTCCTGCTCCTATATTTTCTCCATTTTATTTGTGCCTGCTTTTGCTTTCTGCCCTGCCCCTCTTGATATCATTTCTAAGTGACCCTTGCCTCTCTGCACTATATCTCTCTCTTTTTCTTTATTCCTCCTTCTGGGATTCTTTGACATGAAACAGGAATTTACGTGCCATTCCTTCTCCTCTCATTCCCTTCGCTCTATTTTTTTCACTTCCCCGTATTTGGTTCCACCGTGCTGTTCGATCTCCTTGGTCTTCTGAAATTCACGAATTCGTGTTACTCATCTCACCATCCCTTCAGCATCACACTCTCCTCCTCTTCACCGGTTCTTCCTCCTCGGAGTAAATGCCACACTTAAACCTTGCCAATGATGAATGCACGCTTTGCTCAGACGAAGACAAGTACTCTTGTCGAAAGGTCGGCTAGCGGTCTGAGGCTCCCTCTCAACCACTGTTCGCCTTGGTTTGTGTTAACAAGATGCCTCCAAAGGTAACGGACAGTCCAGCCGTCCCATTGCATTGGGCTATGCACGCAGCGTTCGCAGACCACGAACAAGGCCTGGAGCTCTGTGGAAGTTAGCGGTGACTGAATCAACATCCGCCTAGAGTACCGCCACCACAGTGGACTCGCCAGCCTGCACAGACATCAAGACATGCACAAAAGTCAATACATATGGAAGGACATTATACAAAGAGCGTTTTTCAGTTCTAATGTTCCTTGTCCGACGGTATGATACGATAAAAAGACTCTGTTCAATAATTCTGAACGATTCTCTGTCTGTCTGTATAAAGCTGTAGCTTGAGTATATGCAGACATCTAGGATCGAAGTTTTATCCCTGTATCTCTTTAAGGGATGATTTCTCTGCAAAAAAAAAAAACACTTTCTTCGCATTATTCCTCTTCCAGGTTCTGCTAGAAAAACTGCTCCGATCTTGTCCGGGCCTGAAGCAGGTCTACCTTTTGATACGCAGCAAGCGCGAAGAGCAACCGCAGGCAAGGCTGGCAACCATTCTCAACTCGCAGGTGAATTTCGCGCACCCCCTATGTTCCCTAGCCATGCCGGAGCTCGGAGGCGCGTCTTAAAGGAGGGCGTTTGATTATTTTCAGTCATCCACTTTTTCTATCTCAGAACTTTCGCCCACTCGCTTGTTTTCCTTCATCGGAATGTGTTACGCTGAAGATTGGAGGAGTGCCCGAGCTGGCCCGACCTGCTGGGCCACGGAGTCATCGTGCAGTGGGTTTTAGAGTCATTTCTTAGCAGTACTTACTTGTGGGGATAAAACTGGGAGCCTTCCAAGGAAACTTGTTATATTAACGATAGCGTGGCGAGGTATGGAAACGAAAGCACCAGGAGCAATTATAAGAGGTAAGACGAGACTAACCTAAACTATACGACAAATTCGAGTTAGTGGCATTTTTTCGGAAGTCAAGTAAAGAACACTTGGGAGCGACAGAATGAGGACCACAGATGACGATGGTTTGTTGCGGTAACATAGTGGATTTAAAGGAAAGCGATGCCCAGCCAGGGACGGCAGAGAGTCAGTCGTGGAATTGAGGTAAAAAGATTCGCAGCAATATGGAAGGCGCAGTTGGCGCCGGACGGGACTGACTACAGGTCACCAGTGGAACGGGGCCTTTTAGTGACGTAATCTGGCTTTTCTCATGACGATGACAGCTGAGGCACATTTATGCTAGAAAACGTTACATCCTGGTAGATGGATCGATGACAGTATGCCTACCGCTATATCCTGGCTGCTTATTTTAAACATGAAGTACGTACATGAACACCGGCAAGCACTGAAAGAGTGAGCCTCAGACATGCAATTCCTTGACACATGAGATTATGACACTCATGCCTTCACAATTCTTCCCGGTATACTCTTCCCGTCTCAGGTTTTTGAACGCCTCAAGCAAGAGCAGCCAGCTGCTCTAGAGAAAGTGAGGGCAGTGTCCGGAGACATTACACTTCCGAGCCTGGGACTCAGCAGGTCCGACTGGGCCACCTTGGTTGAAGAAGTCTCTGTCGTCTTCCACTCGGCTGCCACGATTAAGTTCGATGAACCTCTCAAGTGAGTAAGCGAAAAACCTTTCAGACTTTTCGATCACCTCTCCGGGCAAGGAATCAGTGTCCCCCAACTGCCCTCATGATGACGGCGCCTACTGCTAGACCCATCTGTTTCCTCTCCACAGGTGGTCCACTCTCGAGGAAGGCCACTCCTCTAGTCCGCGTGGCTTTCATGGCACAAACCTCCATTCCTTTTCTATTCTCACCATATCATCCATTCATCCATCACGTAACTGCGACAATCTTACGGCGAGAGCTGTTACTGGGAGCCCACCCCGAATGGTCGATTAACTGACGCCCATTATATATTGGTAGTTGTCGTAGAAATCCGCCAGCTAAGGCAAGTCAATCAAAGAGGCAAGCCGAGAGAGAAAAGACGAAGAAGAAGGAGAAGGGTGCAGTGCCGTGGAGGTCCTACGTCGGTAGCTGAATGTCGGAGTCCCTCAGTGTAAATTGAGTCGGCGCTGCATGTAGTAGCTGAAAGCTACCTTGTTCACCCTCAGCACAGCAACCCTTTTATCCAAGTGGCCAGCGAACAAAACGCTTTTTGGGATTGGTCCTTTGCGCGGGGCAGCAAAATTGGGACATACCCCTGTTATGTTGGCTGTGACCGCATCTTATTCAGCATGCAGATGGGGAGATGTGGTGCAGCTTCCCGCAGGAGGACGCAAAATCACTTTTACTGCGTCAGCAATACAGCCCTCTTTGGAGGCGAAGGAAAAGGCCGTGATGTGTGTAAGTGCGTGCGCGCGCGCGAGCTATAAGGAAATTTTAATCCCACAGGGATGCTATATTTTCACCGAAGAAAGCAGGACACATGAATACTATTGGGAATAAGATTCATCAAAAAAACAACAGAAAGCTCAGCCCCGAAATAAACAGCCAAATAAGGTCCGCAGAATTTTCAGCAAAATAAAAACCAAAAATTCAATTCCTATATACACAATGTGCATGATTACGGACACAAAATTAGCAAAATTCTGCAGACTGTAGTTAAATATTAGGAAACATTGATGAGCAAGAAGCAATGAAAAACGGGAAGGCGCTTCAATATTTGCGCTGCACATTTGAAAATAAAACCAGAGCCGTCCACATTTTAGTAACAGGAAAACGTCAGCATACCTAATCTAAACGACAATTATGTTTCAGTGTGGCGGTCCAGCTAAACCTCTTGGGCACACGGCGTGTTTTGGAACTCTGCAAGCAAATTCCGAACCTCTCAGTAAGTTATTCCTTGTTATCATACTGTCGCGTTTTACCGCATACTTTCTCGGTCCTTACAAATGATTGATTTTTCTCCCTGTTTTCTTCAAGGCTCTTGTTCATGTATCAACATCATACTCCAACTGCGATCAAAATGGAGAATTGCACGAGGTCATATACCAGCCACATGTCCAAGCCAAAAAACTTATCGAAGCCGTAGAGTAAGTATATGGTCACGTATGTCATGGGGCTTGGGATGGCAGCACGGACGCAGACGTCAGCCGAGGTCAGCCTATGTAGAATCGGGGTTATTCTAAATGTTCACTTTAAACTCGCGCTTATTTGTAGATGGAAGAAACCTCGCGCGATTTGCAACTGTCTCCGTGGCACAGGCAGGGGCTTAATTGTCTACATTCTTTTAGGCTGCCCCACCATACTTTTTGTCTCTTTTCTCGATGATGTAAACAAATAAATAAGAAACAATGAACAAATCACTGTTTGGCGTTTGAAAACGGCAGACACGAGGGCGAAACTGTAGACGGTCTACGCGCACTTTGCAGGTAATTTAAATTAGTGACACAACGACGATCAAAAAAGTTTGTACAACGGCTGAATGACAAAGCCAGGAAATCTGGTAAGGAAGGCTTAGCTATTGTCAATTTGTTTGTTATGTTGCTTTGCACAAAAACGTAGAAATGTTTGGCAGTCACTGTAGTTTGGTTATTAACTGAGAAAGGGGTGGCTTTTTTGAGGTTTTTAATTAACCACTAAATTTTGATCATCTGCTAGATTAAATGAGCGTATATTTGTAATCATGTATACATGGCACATGAGGAAAGCGAGATCAATGAGGTCGCCTTTTTCCACGCGCTTTCTTCTGCGAGCATTTAACCACTCCTTATTATGCCCTCAGTTTTTCTTATGCAGTGGATTGAAGCTATATAACAAATGCAAGGAAGCTATGAGGCAATTATTTTCTTTTAATTCTATTTGATCGTTTTCATCCGCTCGTCTATCTGACTGATTCGAGCGGTAGCGAGTGCATTGGGCAAACAAAAGAGCAAAAATAATCAGACATATGGAATTCAAACGACACCCTTATATACACCCCAACCCTCCATGGATAAGAAAGCACCATGTCACCGTACATGCATGCCGTAATAGGTTCTGCACTACAGAGAGAGAGCCTCGCACAAAGCTCCGCGCGCTTGAAAAGTACCCGTTAGTCATATGTGATGGCTATATTCAACATATAGCACCTCGTTTATACCTACGTTTTTCTAGTCCAGGCAAATCATCTTTTTTTTAGATTTATAGACCGGATGTCTGAAAATAACTGTACTGTCATGGTCCAGCGAGTGCTTCACTGCAGCGGGGAAACCTGATAGGATGCGCTCTCTGTGTTGTTGGCGCCAGAAAAATAACACAGTGACCCTCAGCGGCTCTTCTATCTGTTTAGCTTGTAGACACCCATGTAAGAGCGCTCCGAATAACTATTTTTACAGCTGAACTCTGAAATCGTCTGTATGTGCCGGCGAAGCATTCAGGCGCCGCCGCAGCGTGACGTCGATTTCGTGAAAATTGCCACTACGTAGTTATGATGGCTATATTTCAATTAGACGTTCACGCAATAATATGAAGCGCCATATGTCGAATGTCAAGGCAGTTTCTATATACACTGTACGGGACGAACAGCCAGTAAAAGTGTTCCGCGACGAATCCGAGAACAAGTAAAAACCACGCCTGGTCTCAAATGGTTTCTCTCAGTCTGCCATATTAAGGATTGTAGCAACTTGTTGCGGTTCGGCGTCGCGCTCAAAGCTTGTGGTCTCTTTGAACAATTTTATCGGTCGTTACGCGAGTTATGTGTGCAGGTCGAAGATAAAGTTGTTGACTATGCTGTCGAGCACAGAAACCGTGCTGAAGAGCGCGTTTTGTAGTATTTACAGAAGGTGAGTCGTACCAGATTGACAATTACTCCATCAGCCTACTTCAGGCAGCTTCTTTACTTATTCATTTTTTTTTGTCAGTTTTACCTCGCGCAATCAACACGCCTTCTGAATATTCAGTAGGTTTTTGATAGAAAAGTGACCTCTTTTGCGAAAACTTAAGGCGTGTTGTCGCTCACTAAAATGCAACCGATGAAGGAAATCTCGTTCAAAAAAGATCAAAACGGGTATACATAGTGCACGTGCTATGGCAGTGATGAAATATCGGTGAGTCGTAGGGAGAACCTTCTCTGCAGGGGCCAGAACGACAACTACATTGCCACTACGGATGACATCCTCTGCGGGTTGCCGAACACTTACACTTTCACCAAACGATTAGCAGAATCATTGCTGCGTGATGAGCGAGGAGCCATTCCTGTCGCCATAGTACGGCCTTCCATTGTCACCGCCTCGTGGAGAGAGCCCTTCCCGGTGAGGCATGACGTCACTGATTCATTATTTAATGCCGTCGCGCCAAATTAACACCCGAGCTACGAGCGTATGTGAAAGGCTGCGGACTAACACCGACCTGTTGTCGTCCTTTAACGTCTGTATAGAAAAATCTTAATACACTGGTGTCTTGTCGGTTCGCTCGTCTTGAACTGGGCCCGCATGGCCAGGAATACCGTATTTACCCCATGATACCATGCAACGTTTTTCACGAAAATTTAGTCTCAGAACGGCATGCGCGTTACAATCGAATGCAAAACCGAAACCGCTCTAGGAGTAGCCTGATTCGATGCATTCAGTTGTTTTTAACGGCGTGCTATAGACACACTTGTCACGAGGCGCTGGTGAACACTCTCAAGGCTCGCGTACACCAAATAAACATAAATACCCACGAGAGCAGCAGATTGGACAGCCGTCGCCGTAGCTCAGTTGGTAAGAGCACCGGACGCGATATTCGGAGGTCGTGGGCTCAATCCCACCAGCGGCATGGTTGTTTCTTCTGCTGCTTTACAAGTAATTTTCTTTAAGCGATTTATTAATCTAAGTAATATTATCCCACTGAAAAGAACAACACATAAAAAAAATACCGTTCCCCTATGCACCTTGGTTTCGGTGACTGTTGGCTCCCTTTATATAAGTTTGTCAAACGGGCCCCTCATTCACTTTACCTTGTCTGCTAATAGCTTAACGAGGGTCTCGGTTCTGGCAGTCTTGATGCCACAGGTTGCTTAAGAGAGCTCTCGCACAGTTTCCGCCCTCGCCGTTAGATGACGTTCCACGTCACGCTCGCGGTATTACAGGACGTGCTACGTCCGATGCTATGGTCGAGGGTGGCGCTGGTGAACACTCTCGAGGTTCGCGTACACCAAATAAACATAAATACCCACGAGAGCAGCAGATTGGACAGCCGTCGCCGTAGCTCAGTTGGTAAGAGCACCGGACGCGATATTCGGAGGTCGTGGGTTAGGAACCCACCGGCGGCATGGTTGTTTTTTCTGCCGCTTTATAAGCAATTTTTTTAAGCGATTTATTCGTCTAATATTATCCCACTGAAGAGCACAACAGATAAAAAAAATAACGTTCCCCTATGCACCTTGGTTTCGGTGACTGTTGGCTCCCTTCATAAGTGTGTATATATATATATATATATATATATATATGCATAGATTTACCACTCCGTCTGCTATGTTCCAGCGAGCTTTCATGAAAACTGGCAATGCGAATTCGATAGACACAAGAGGATGACTTGCTATGGCGAGCAGGCAGCGAAAAGAATTGCCTGAGAGCGACGAGAACTGCCGGAAGAAAAATTAACGTCACTTCGGGCTCCTGCAGCAATTTTGCTTTTTCTATTTCAGCGAACTGAAAATCGGGTGTCCGTTAAAATCGGCTAATTACGCGGATAAACTCAAGGCCTCGGGCTCACTGACATGACGCAATATCTCTGCCGCTTCACAAAGTCGGGAATCATCAACATGGCATGTAGCTATATTAATGGCGTATCACGTGACACGTTGTTCCCAGACTACGATCAGCGGAAATATCTCACGAAGTGTGTTCGGCAGCGTTACCTCATAACTTGCTCAGCAAACTTCTAGGCGGGCTAGATGATCCATAGTATTAGAAAGTGACAAAGCTTACCAATGAGAGAAACACCTATGTGAAAGAAAGACCAGGAAGAAGTGCTTACTTTTACTTTATTTTAATTGCGGATCGGAGGGTCGAATAGAAAAACAAAACCAAGACATATGTGCAGAATACTAAACACATTTTCGCACAACCTACTCAAGAAACATCATGTCACAATAAAGAGCGCCAGCACCTATCGCCATTTCATTAGCCACCGTTCTTTTTGTAATGGGCTTGTAACACCTCTCGTGCTAGTGTATCAATGCTTCTTCAGAACATGAGCAACTGATTTGATGACCGCGCAGTGGAACTGTCTAAAAGCAACCGTTCAACCTACTTATTAAAATCTAACTGCATGGCATGGAGGCACGACTTCATGAAAGCCGGCTCAAGACAAACACAGGCGATGGCCCTTTGCACTGTCTTCGAGTGAACCGACGCGTCGCATGAGGGAGCAGTTCTTTGCGTTGCCTGTAACTTGCCTGCGCCTGCAACCTGCGCGCGTTTATGTCGGCTGCACATAAATGTAACCAATTTACACTATATTTTATTTTGAAGGGCTGGATAGACAACTTTGCGTCCTGCACCGGCCTCATTGTTTCGGTAAGTACTGATGAGACGCTCCACCATTTACAATACACAAGTTCGAATGTTGTGATGTTCAGCTCGATAAAATAAGCGCTGAAACGCGCAGGGACGCATCAAAGGTAATGAACATAAAATAATGACAAGGGTCTACGAACGCTTCTTCATGGCTTTCTTTCTCTCTCTCTCTCTCTCTCTCTCTCTCTCTCTGTGTTCCTCTTTTTATTTCTTAATATACGATGAAAGAACTAGGCCCCGATAAGGCTCCACTGCAATGTATTTCACGATGCTGTCTTCGAGCAAAACAAAGTATGTTGCACATGAATGGGCGACATTATTACGCCGTACAATGGAACTTTTTTTTTACTGTAATACATTTCGCAGTTAGGCCTGGGGTTATCACCGTCATTGATGGTGAGAAAGGACAGCACGATTGACATCATTCCGGTGGACATTGTGGCCAACACACTCATATGCGTCGCCTGGCACACGGCAACTACGAGGTTAGCCCTTTTTCCACTCTTGATCACTCAGCTTTCTAATCTTTAGCGCATCCCTAGAAACAGAAAAGCGCAGACAAAGCGTCGTAATCGGCGCAAAAAACTGTCTCGCTGTGTGGGGCCAAACGTAATGGTGGCGTGAAACACATAACATAAAGGGTTGCCATCTTGATAGAGACCGTTTCACCTCGCGGCTGCTGGGCGCTCAGCGCACCGTACACGTTCAGCAAGGACACTCGCGACGCTATACCTAATCGCTAATCCTGCCACACCTTGCTGGTCTTGTTACGCAGCACTGGTCAAGGCTAATGAATATAAGTCCGTTCGTCTTCGTCTAAATCTGCGCGCACTTACGCCTATGTTCTCTCTGCATGTCACCGCTAATCAGAGTGATCCTCTGTTATCTACTTTTATAACCATTAGCGCAAAGATACACGCGTGAGAAGCCCATCTGAGACTCACCGCTCTGCCTTTCTGACCATGGATGCTCTTCGACTGTCTTTTAACCAAACTCTGCAAAAGTGGTTCCAGATGCATTCCGTGATGATCAGTGACCTTGAAGACACCTTTGCGCAGGCCCGAGCACGTGGCAGTGTACCACTGCACGAGCGGTGCCTTCCAACGACACACGTGGGGTGAATGGACCGAAGTAGTGCAGAAGAACGTATTGCGATACCCGTTGCCGCAAGCTGTCCGCTACCCCAAGTTCGAGGTGACCGGCAGCCCACTGTGGCACAGCGCCAATCACTGGTGTCTGCACTACCTACCCGCCTGCGCGGGAGACCTGGCTCTGCGGATTATGGGACGGGAGCCAAGGTTGGTGCCCGACTGCGTGAGTAACGGGTCGCGCTGCGCCAGCCCGTCCGTGGGAAAAGCTGCTAATAGGTACTGTGTATACATAACACAGCACATGAGGCATATTTATTTAGCAATACTCGTGGTTGCTGTTGTTGCCGGCCTGGCTGATTGTAATCTACCGGGGAGCACTATGTTGCAGATATTTTTTGAACTTTAACGAAAATTCAGAAAAAGATCGGCTATATATAGAGTTTGAAAGAATACAACACCTTGATAACTTTGAAACATTTGTAACACTTGGAATTTAAAAAATTAATGAGCGAAGTAAAAAGTACGAACGATAAATATTTTGTTAGTACTTTTCCTCGTCGATGATTACTTCAGAAGAATAAGGGAAGAAGGTAAATTTAGTTCTTAATCAATATGCAGGCCCGATCCCAGTGTCGAAAATTCAAATATGGAATGACGAACTGGCAAGAGTAGACTTAGCTAACGCATACAGTAGCCAGTTTGGCAAGGTAACCGGTATCTTGTCGATTGCAACGCTCTAAATTAAAGAAAACATAAATCTATGTTCTTAAAGGAACATCGAGCACAAACAGAAGGTGGCCTTCGTCATTAGGGTAAATACAACGAGACAACTCTAATCGAAAAGGGACCGTTTTCTTTCATAGGCTGTAAAATATGAAAAAGAAATGCAGGCTTCTCCATCATCGGCAAGTAAGATGCGTGAGTCGAGGATATATTTTTTTTTTGCGAATCCCAAAGGCTATCGCTGCACAGCCATTCCCTTCAGAACGGCGGCAACCCGTTCTGTTCCGTAAGGACCTCGCGATTATAAATTGACCAGAGGGGAGTTTTTTTAAATCGTTTTGTCTCGTCGATAAACGCCCTTTTTGCTGCCGGACAAACGTCAACATAGCCATAACGGAGCAGAGGATCAACCTTCACTGATCACAGTAATTGGATGAAGTTATCCTCAATGTCCCTTTATAACAACACCAGTATCACAATCGCAGGTAATATCGGTCTTCATGGGCTTAAATAATGGCCGAAGTAGTGAAGCAAATTGGTTTGTAATAAAGCCAGTAAAATCTGTACGGAAAGAAAAGCCAGTGCATTTATTTCACATATTCAACCTTTGCTTAGCTCAAGGAACATTTCCAAAGCAAATGCAGCTCACTAAATTAAGCGTGTTGTACTAAGAAAGAACCAAAAATTTATTTACAAATTACAGGCCCGTTTCAATACTTCCCGTTTTTCTAAAACCACTCAGAAAATTATTCCGACTACAATGGCGCACTTTTGAGATAAAATTTAACATTATCAACGGCGCGCAGTATAGATTTAGGAAACGCAGATCAATAAAATTGGTTTGGTTAAAAATTGGTTAAAAACGTTTTGTGTAGACGTTTTCCAGGCAATATTCTGATCCTCTTAGTTAATTTGTACCTAAAAGATATTGCTATTAATGACCGCACGATAAAGTTTTTCATTTACACAGATGATAGGCCGCTCTTATGCTCTGCAAAAACAACAAATGAACTAATCAACCGAGCGTACGGGCCGCTTGTACAATTACATATATGGCCTGAATGTAGCACTTTAAAAATTAGCGTGTAAACGAAGGCCATCTTTTCCAAGAGAGAAACAAGAAGTTAGCCCAAATACGGATATAAGGCTGAGCAATTCAAAGATAGAGACTGCTGAGACGCTTAAAGTGTTGCAGTCTGTTTCAGGCAAAAGATGACCTAGGATACCGACGCCTACCAGTTTATTTCAAAAGTGCCGTGCATAGTTGGACTAACTACATGAAAAAAAAATAATTTGCCATCAGAGGTCTAACGTATTTTGTACAATGCATAATTCACATAGAAATTATTGTCATTTGGTATGGGGAACAGAGCCAAAACTAAATTGCAAAGAATCCATTCACTTCCAGTACTTCATTCCAGTACTTTGGAATGAAAATAGAAGATATACACTTCTATCGTCTGTCTTTATATGATAAGTTGGAGACAAAAATAACGTTTACTTCCGACTAGAATTCGCATACGTTTCTAAAAAGATGGCGTATTTTAACTGTATACGTACAGTGCAGAACTGCTTGTGGCCTACAAATGCTAAGACACTGCCATAGTTATTAAATTTTTGCTATAGGGAAGGCATGCCTGCCGAGATGATATCAAAATCTGAAATTAAACTGCTTTCCTCTAGCCAAATTCCTTTCATATAATGTGCTTCACGTGCATTGTGACCTTAATTTGCGCATGCCGAATGATATTTCTCAATTAAAAACAAATTGTTGACTGACTCCTATAGCACGTAGAACTATCCTCGTTGTTCTTGTAACACATGCGTTTGTTCTCAATTACTGATGTAGCCCTCTGTTTTCTTTTAGGTTACTGTCGGCTTTCTGACTGGTTTTGATATAGTCGTTTGGACAGCTACACTATCTTATTTTTTAAATAAATCGTGCTCAGTTTCCTGAAGATGTTGTATTTACACTATCATGCTTTACTTCTACTTGCTTTTGCACTGCCTGGAGTTTTATGGCTTTTTTAGCGTAGTATTACCAATTTTGGCGAACCCCAGAAAACCGCTGATTTCGTCTTGAGTTAGCTGGTTAACTAATTTTTAATAACTAACTTCTAAATTTAAGCACCTATATGCAATTTGTGACTTGCCGGCAGTTACTAATAGCCGTATCAATTTTTTTAGAATTTCGAAAAAGCGATTAACCTCGGCACTGTGGCTCGACAAAATTTGTCTTTTTTGACTAGTTACGTGCAGTGGAGAGGTTGATTTGCCTGCACGCTTTTCGAAAGCGCATGTATTTTGGCACGATGTAGCCAAATTTTGTAGAACCACTGCGGTGAGGACAATCGTGTTATCTAAATTCTAAAACCTCATACGGCTCTTACTAACGACCGGCTGCGAATCTCTGATTGCAACCAGTTGACTAGCTGTGTGGTTAAAAGGTTAATCATCAGAAATTATTTAACCAGCTTACTACTTAAGCTTCCGGGTGCCGCCAACACTGGCAATACTATGCGGCAAAGCCACATTTTTTACCCCAAAAGGCCCGTTTTTGAAAATTATTCAGTCTTCCCTGAAACACCTGCACTGTAAAAAAAAATGCTCCGCAGTACAGAGAAACCCGCTGGTAATGCGTTGCCGGAGGGTTTTCCGCAACATGAGGTACGGACTAAATGTCAGAAACAGAGACTCCGTATGACGACTGTCACATTCTTGGTAACGGAAAGTTACGCCATGCTATGCACGAGACCGAAATCGTTTTTTCACAACGAATGGTTATGTTTTATTCTTATAAGTTTCCGCAATGTGTATGCATACGTCCTCCGTTCACTCGGAAGTCATTTCATCTAGAGCGGAAATTATCTGTATTGTAATTATGTACTTTCTGTAGTACATGAACATGCGTCTTCGTATAGCTTCTGCCCACAATGTTCACTGCAGATATAGCCGTCCAGGTGCCGAAGAAATAAGTATTATGTACAAGGCTTTCCTTTACGCATATTATGTAGTGCATACGTACAAAGAATGCAGCTTAGAATGAAAGAGTGGTAAGTGTTTGGGTGAGTACAAGTAGTACATACGTTTTATTTTCATGGCAAACTACACACATTGTACATCTGCACATTGCTGTCGGATCCATCTGAAAAGCATAAAAAATCCTCATTTAGTGGTCACACAACACCAAATATAAATTTCACAAATACATTTCAACCATCCGCTATTGAACAATCGGCTTTCGTAGAAGCTTTCAAAAGCCATTCACCGAGAACCAACCCGTTATAATTTATTGCCCAAAATTCATTTCTCATAACAGTAAACAGTAAAAACCACAGGCCCAGAAAGAAGCAGACAAAATGCGCTTTCCCGGGCGGCACTGTGCGCATGAAAGTCTTTACAGTCGCTTATCATTTTGTGCAAATAGAAAGTAGCTCAGGATGGGGGCCAGATGCAATTCAATGCAGGTGCCTTTCTGTACATAGTACTAAATGCACAACTTAGCGAGCAAGGAACATTGGTAACATCTGAAAAAGGTGGGAGACGCTTGCCAAATTTATCGTCCATTCAATTTGTTATAGGCAAGACAAGACGAAGCGAAAGTCCCGCACTCAGTTTATATCCAGTTCCCGGGCATGCCCGTTGCGGCAGATTATGACGCTTTTTATTATGACACAAACTTGGAATACGGCCCCAGGAAGCACACTTCCCCAAAACCGCATGTTTTCACTCATAGCTTCCATTATCTCAGCACGTGCAAGAAAATGTACTAATATCTGATGTCAGTGAAAATGCAGTCACACGTACCGGAAGCAGCTCACTAAGGCATTCCAATATCTCTGCAGTGTGCCTCACAAGGAACGGATGCTCAAGTTTCAAAAAAGGGCTCTTGGCAGAAATTTAACCAAAGGCAGTTGCCATGTGAACCTTTTCAAAATGATGACCCAGAAAGACGAAGTGTCCTCATGTGTCTGATGCAAAAGAAGGATGAAGGCATGAGTCTTTCTGCTTTTTGAACAGCTGTGATAAGTTTTTACTGGTACTGCTTGGTGCAGCTCCATTCTCCTTGTTGACATTTTGTGAAACAATTATATATCTGCGAAAGATCTCGCTAGCAAACATTTTGGCACTAATGGAGAAGCAAAAAGACCCATGTCCTAGGCCTTTTTTTGTGACACTAAAGGAAGGCTTGCCATTTAGAGTCATTGATTACAAAGAGGTCCATGTGGCAACAAACTTTGAGAGAATTCCTTCAAGGGCTCTTTGTTCTCATGAGGTGCCCTGTAGATATATCACAACACCTCAGTGAGCTGTTACCAGCCCTGTGAGTTCACTGTCACTTGACATCAAGGGTATGTACTTTTCCTCGCCACATGCAGCAATGATGTATGTGTCAAGAGAAAGCATAAAAGATTTCTAAGTGCAATTCCAGATTGCTTGCGGAGGAAAGCACAAGAGTGGCCATGCTCAGCTGTTACCTTTGCTTCTTGCTCGAGTTCTACAGTGAGTACTACGTAATGACAGGTGTCTGCATCAACTCATATTTAACACCCGTCCTGTGCGACCTCCATCTTGCACTACATGACAGGCAACTTTATAACACCCTTCATGCAAAGAGTGTCATCAGGGTCGGTGTGTTTTGTCAGTTTCCTGGTCCTGTGGTTTGTGCTGTGTTTTCTACTTTTAAATTATTTACTGCCTTCATTCTCCACTCCATGAAGCCTGAATGTGCTACACTGGGCTGCTCCACGCGTCGTGGAGCAGCCCAGTGGCCATTTTTTTTCATACGTCGGAGGCACTCAGCTCGGAAGCCATGCTTACTATATTCAGGAGACAAGGGTACATGTGAGACACATCATTAATAACTAATTCTCACAGTGGTATCTGGTGCAAGAATATCTAAATACTACTCAATTTTTGCTTAAGTTTTCAGATACACTCTTAGATTAAAAACATAATTTGGCTACATTAGCAGAAGCACAGCACCAAGGTACTCACCAGTTACCTGAAGCACTGTACGCAAGTTCTCGTGCCATCATGAATACAGCACACTGTCCACGTCTTCATAATGCCATGTCACTCCAGCACTTCGGTAGCAAAATTTTCCTTTAAAAAAAAGTAGTTTTGTTTATGTTAGACTGGTCATAATTAATTTTACTATATACTATGTACTTCTCATTGTACTGCCCCAGACTAAAAAATACCAATAATCATGCTTTGAATTATGTCATATGTGATCACCATTATGTGATCACCAATATGTTCTTAGAAATTCTGATTGAAATAAATCTGACAAAATATTATTTCAGAAAATGTGGCACAAGGAAGAAGGACGCTAGCTAGATAACCTGGACGAATGTTTTCAGTTGCATGCAGCCACCGGCACCATTGCACACAAAATGTACAATGAAGTGGGTTTTACCTTTCCAAATAGAATTTAATGCTGCAAACATTTAAGTAAAAAAATTTCAACCTTCCATTCCACATAAAGGAAAGAAAATTCTCGTTTTTTCACAAGCCTCTGCAAGTACACAATTCAGTGAATCTACTCTACAAGTACTTGAATCTATCAGCACGAGACAGGGACGAGAAAAGAAACAAAACAGGCACTGACTCGCAACTGAAGTTTATTGAAGTGAACAGAGTATACAGAAAAGCCACACGCCACAAACTACACAATTACACATAAGCTACATCACAACATAAGTAAAAGATTGCCCTTAACATTCCTCTCATCTAGACAGTCCAACCCGCTGCATGTTAACGCTATGGGCAGCACACTCACACATTCGTCACCGAGTCATAAGATGTGTCTAGCCTCGATAATTTTCTGGTTAATCTGCTGTGAACGTAGTGCCAAAATGCGTGTTGCCGAAAGGAATGGCTAGCAGCCTTCACATCCCTTGTAATATGCAGATAAGTTACAACCCCTACCAATATCCAAATACCTCTCATGCTCCTGTAGTCTTACATTGATACACATTCCAGTTTCACCAACATAAACCCAACCACATGATAATGGTATGCAATGCATGCAATGGTTGCAAGGCACATATATGTTGCCACGTTTCACTCGACACATGTGCTTTTCCCTAACGAAATTCACAAAATTATTAACAATTTTACAGATTGTAGGCAACTTATTAGATGCCGAACACACCATTTTTACGTCATACCTTCTGGCCACAGTTTTCAAATTTTGCAACAATCTATGTATGTACAGTAGCACAGTCAGTCTTTTGGCATCTCACTGGCTGGCCCCAGCCTGATCATGCCAGTCCCTGCGAAGGGGTTTCAGCTTTTAACATGCTAAAGGGAAGAATGGCACAGCATCAAGTAACGAGGAAAGCAGGACAGCACACCCACGCACAAGTGCCAACCCTGGAGCAGATACAAAATCCAAGAGCGCGTGCTTGACATTCAGCGTTGACAGTCAAGGAAACGAGGAAACATGGATTTGAACGCTAAAGATTGAACGAGCCCGATCCTTGGCTGCCAACACTGAATGTCAAGTACACGCTCTTAGATTCTGCATCCGCTCCAAGGATGGCACTTGTGCGTGGGTGTGCTCTCCTGTTGTCCTCGTTACTTGACGCTGCGCCATTCTTATCTTTAGCATGTCAGACCAACTTGCCCAATCTTATATGCTCAGCTTTAACAATTTATCGCACGCTTCTGCAATAGCATGGTTGGGAAATCATGCTTTCATTAGCCTTAAAATCTTCTCTTGGAAACCAGTTGTCACGCTGTAAAAGCATGGCATCACCAATACCGAGCCTAGACTTGACGACGCAATGCTGTTTTTCACTAGTTTAGAATCGTTCGACCAACAGTCAAGTAGCTGCTTAACACTCCTGGGTGAATATCGCTAGCACACATGGCGTGTGCAGAACATCAAGGTAAGTTTCAGAAACTGCAGCTCTTTTTGTTGGGACATTTTCTCCAAGGTAAACTTAAGACAAAGGCCTTGCTCCTTAAACAAGTTCACAATATGTACAGGTCCCACACTTTCCCAAGGTTGTGAAACCTTTGTAAAAGACCAGAAAATCATAGACGTAGCGAAAGATTTCCCCCAGCCCATGCAATTTCTTGGCAATCATTCCTTCCACCCTGCTTAAGAGAATATTGCTTAGCACAGGGGCAACCTTCAAATCGATACATTTAGCAGACTTTTGAACATATGCCGCACTGCCATACTCCACAAACATGCTCTTCACTTCAAATAAAAGGAGGCAAGTGCCAAAAAAGACATGTTACACACCCGTTCCTAAACACGAGCTCATCGTTGTGCTCCGATATACACATTCATAAGCTTTTCACAAGATCTTCATACGGGATAGAATAAAATAGTTCTACATCGACACTAATCACAAGACAATCCGCTGGATTGTCATTCTTAAGATACTCAACCACACTGCAAATTGAGTACAAGAAATGGATCTTCAAGATGCGAAGTAGACAGATGCTTTTGCAAATAACCAGAGATAATTTTGCATGAATCCTTTTCTGAAATTCATCTGAAGAGCATGTTATTGAATAGCATTTATTTGAAGAGCATGTTTGTAGAGTAGCGCAGTGCGGTATGTGTTCTAAAGTCTCGAATATGTAGTGGTTCAAAGGTTGACCTTGTGCTAAGCAATATTTTCTTGAGTAGGGTGGATAGAATAATTGTCCAGAATGTGCATGGGCCGGGGGAAAGATCTTTTGCTATGTCGATGATTTTCTGGTCTTTTATAAAGGTTGTGATAGTTCGGGACCTGTACATCTTCTCAAGTTGTTTAAGGAGCAAGGCCTTTATCTCAGGTTTACCTTGGAGCAAATGTCCCAAGAAAAAGAGCTGTGGTTTCTGGACCTTACCTTGATGTTCAGCACACTTCATGTGTGCTGGCGAGTGTTAAGCTGCTACCTGGCTACATGTCGACCATTCCAAGCTAGTGAAAGATAGCATTGTACTTTCTAGCGCGGGCTCAGAATTGATGAAATTATGCTTTCACAGCATGACGACTAGTTTCCAAGAGCAGATTTTAAGGTTAACGAACGCAGGATTTCCAAACCTTGTTACTGCAAGAGCATATGATAAATTGTTAAAGAAGCTGAGACAGTTTTGCGGTGACTGGCACAATCAGGCTGGGGCCAGCCAGCGAGATGCCAAAAGACCAGTTGTGTTACCGTATGTACATAAATTGTCGCACAATTTGAAAAATGTGGCCAGAAGGTATGATGTAAAAGTGGCTTTCTCGGCCCCTAATACGTTGTCTAAAGCATGTAAAATTTTAAGAATAATTCTGTGAATGTGGCTCGAGAAAAGTACACGTGTAGAGTGAAATGTATATGTACCTTGTAAAATGGATGTGGTATCAAATATTATTATCTTGTAGTCTGGTTTACGTAGGTGCAACTGGAAGGTGTATGAATGTAAGACTACAGGAACACAAGAGGGTAGGGGCTTGGCTAGGTGGTTGGGGTAACTCTGCTGTACACTGCACGGGATGTGAAGTCTGCTACCCTTTTCTTTTGGCAACACGCACTTTGGCAGTAAATTCAGAGAGATTAAATGGGAGATTATCGAGGCTAGACGCATCTTATGACTCCGTGAAGAATGTGTTTTGTCTATCGTGTTAACACACAATGAGTTGGACTACCTCGATCAGGGAAATGTTGAGGGTGATTTTTGACTCATGTTGTCCTGTATGCTTATCTGTAACTACATGGTTTATGGTATTGCTTGGCTTTTTATATATTCCCTGTTCTTGCCAATAAACTTTAGTGGCGAGTCAGCACCTGTCTTGTCTCCTTTCTCATCCCTGTCTTTCGCGCTGGTGGATTCACCGCAATGGCTCACCTATGCAGAAGTCTAAGGCATGACATTTTCCTCTTCACACTCGTGGTTCAGCGCATAATACGGCAAAGGCTTTTCAATTCCAAGGAAAGCTCATGGCTTCATTGAACACTGCCTCCTGCTTACAAGACACAGAGCAGCAATCATTGTAGATTCTACCTGTGACACAAAGAGCAAAGTTTTAGTTTGAGTGGACTAAACTAGGAAAGCAGCACAATATATCTGCAATGAAGTGAAGTAGCAGTCACTAACCATAGTCGAAAAAAGAAAGACGTTTCGAAGCCCGTACGGGTTTCTTGTTCACAGTGAGCAGGACAAGAGCGGTGGCGAATTTATATCCGGAAAATGTGACGTAAAGATCGGGAGTAGATGCCTGGCATGGGGCCAGCGTTCTTGTTTAATGTTGCTTGTGATGTTTGGATGAATAGCGATTCCAGCAGAAGGCGCGTCGTCAGGTTTCTTTCCTTAGATAAGATGGAGGCATTGCCCCAGTCAATCTGGTGGCCAGTGTCGTGTGCATGACCCGCCAGCGCATTTTTGGCATGCTTTTTGTTTTTCACATCACGTTGGTGGTCCTTTATGCGTCTTGAGAACTTCCCTGTCTCACCGATGTAGGCATGATTGCAGTTCAGGCATGGTATTTTGTAGACTACTCCTGGAAACTGCTCATTTGGTAGTCGGTCCTTCACATTCATTAGCTGATTCCGCAGCTTGCTGACAGGCATGTGGGCCACGCGTAAGTCGTATTTTGAGAACACACGAGACAACGCTTCGCTGATACCAGGCATGTATGGAATGCCTGCTCGTGTTCGATACGTCCTACAATCAGTGGTAGCTGGATGTGCAGCTCGTTCTTGTAGCTTTGATATGAAGCGGCTCGGATAACCGTTGGCTGACAGTTCTTCGTCACTCTTTTTAACTCAAGATCAAGAAAACGAGTTAAAAAGAGTGCACGAAGAACTGTCAGCCAACGGTTATCCGAGCTGCTTCATATCAAAGCTACAAGAACGAGCTGCACATCCAGCTACCACTGATTGTAGGACGTATCGAACACGAGCAGGCATTCCATACATGCCTGGTATCAGCGAAGCGTTGTCTCGTGTGTTCTCAAAATACGACTTACGCGTGGCCCACATGCCTGTCAGCAAGCTGCGGAATCAGCTAATGAATGTGAAGGACCGACTACCAAATGAGCAGTTTCCAGGAGTCGTCTACAAAATACCATGCCTGAACTGCAATCATGCCTACATCGGTGAGACAGGGAAGTTCTCAAGACGCATAAAGGACCACCAACGTGATGTGAAAAACAAAAAGCATGCCAAAAATGCGCTGGCGGGTCATGCACACGACACTGGCCACCAGATTGACTGGGGCAATGCCTCCATCTTATCTAAGGAAAGAAACCTGACGACGCGCCTTCTGCTGGAATCGCTATTCATCCAAACATCACAAGCAACATTAAACAAGAACGCTGGCCCCATGCCAGGCATCTACGCCCGATCTTTACGTCACATTCTCCGGATATAAATTCGCCACCGCTCTTGTCCTGCTCACTGTGAACAAGAAACCCGTACGGGTTTCGAAACGTCTTTCTTTTTTCGACTATGGTCAGTGACTGCTACTTCACTTCATTGCATCACCATGCCTGACCAGACGGATTTCCGTCGAACTCTTGACTACACAATATATCTATAGCCAAATAACTGAACTGAAAGAAATAGAGGGTAGTGTAATAGTGAACACACTGATATATTGCAAGTGAGATATATGCATAATATATTGCAATATCCAACACTGCTACCATTGCCTTAGCCAACTACTTCATAAATAACAATAAATGCAGTATCACAAAAATACTGATAACGTACTATTAGTGTTAATAGTAGCAGTGCAGGTTCCATGAACAAAAAAGGGCCCAGTGCTGACTGTCGTTCCCACAGCAGCCTTGTGACCAATGGCCGGTGTAAAGGAACGAGGAGGAATGACTGAAAAGAGAAAGAGCCAGGGGGAAGGAAAATAGGTATAGAAGGGCTTAGGATATCATAGGCAAATAAGGTTGTTTAGACAGCGAGCACAAAATAAAGATTACCACACAAGTAAAGACATGCAAGACCAAACATATATATCATTGTGCAGAGTGGCAAACTTGATGCCATTTAGCCCAAAATATGTTTTCAATAAAGTGATTATAATTATTAATAGAACAACTGACCGAGTGAAACCATAACAGGGATGAACAAGGAAGTTGTTAATATTCTGGCAGAAATTAAAAGAAGAAAATGGATCTGGCCAGGGCATACAATGCAGAGAATGAATCACCAATGGTATCTTAGGGCAACAGAATGAATTTGATGGATTTTAATGGCACAAGGGCATCTGTGGCCAAAGAGTGCCTTAGCACAAGTTAATTTCGTCTACTCAAGGTGAAATCAGAGACCAATTTCCCAAGCATTTCATTCCAGATAAGCTGAGCACCACGCCAGGAAACAGCTTGTGCATTGTATCGCAACAAAATGAATTTCACCATAAGGAAAATATAGCAGGAGATAGCTGATTATAAGCTCACTAGATAAGATTAGGTGATTTCTGATAGTGTGGCATGTAGCTGGTGCAAGACACAGATAATTAAACTGGAAAAGGCCATTGTCCTGAGGTGAATGTAAACTAAGCAATGAGGATAATGAAATTCGCTACACTAGAGCTGTTAAGAATCAGCTCAAGTTCCATGTTTCAAGATGATGCAAGTTTGCTCAGTGAAAAAAAAAATCATAAGTTCACCCAAGAATTGGTATCTTGGCGGTATCAGGCTGCAGGTGCAGATGAATTAATCCTGCCTCAGAGAAGAGCTACATAGAGCACAAAACATTTTAGGCCAGTCCTACACTGACAGCTGTTAATAACTATTTTAAAACTGTTTTTCATTGCACAAACAATAATACCAAGTTTGTGTTGGTCATGTGAATATGTTACTGAGGCTCTCCTAAAAATTCTAGCCAGAGCTAAAATACAAGCTGTCTCAACTAAGTTTTTATATCAACAATGAGAACATAAACACATGCAGATTATTCAAGTAGAAGTTTTATTCTTCATGACGTGCCCTACAAATTTTAAATTATACTGAAAAGTAATAGAGTGGAGTGCTTGTGCCAAAAATACTAAACTTCAACAACAAAGAGAACACAAGATAAAGGCAACAACATATTGCCCAAAATTTAAATGTTTGACAGAACAAATATGAAAAGAAAACCTCTCCACAACTGGAACAAAACAGCGTGATACCGAGCACACATTTGAAAATTGTTTCATCCAAATCCCCAGTCTGGTGCTCCAGCACTCTTCAGCCAGCATGTCATGAAATGTACCATAGTTCTGGTAGCTGTAAAGAGTATACAGCTGATCCGGCATTTTGATATGTGAACAGTAACCCTCAATGACCACCAGGCTGAATACTTTCAAGAGGCTGTTCTAGTAACAAGACTGCAGTGAAACACTTAGCAAGTTATGCTGGCGTAATAATGCAAGCCGTTAATCTGAGAGTTCGCTACCACGCAACTCTGTAGTAACTCCTAAAGTGTTGCAATCGAATGAAAAAAAGGACTGCCTATTATATAAACAAAAGTCAAGAGGCTGCAATGCAAGACCACAACAGAAGTGCTGCAATACAGCAATAGCGATACAATGTACACTTTAGGCAACACAATGAAACATGATCTTTTATCCTTAATTTTCAGAATTTAAATATTTGTTTTCCTTGCTCTCTTGCAAAATTAAGTTTAGACCGTGAAAGCGCTCAAAAAGACAAGGATACAGAAAGAGATTTCCACACAGTGCGCTTACTTCCAGTGTCTTTTTGAGCCCATCCATTATCTAAACATGGTAACCCAACTAGTCTAAATGCTGTCGTTATTCCAAAATTAAGCCTTTCACAAAGTGGGAGCCCCTTTCCCCATACAAGGTGCACCATAACTAATCCAACACTTTTTTCATGATATGTTTTCTCTGAGAATAAACACTGTTTGAAGATTTTGCAATAGTACTTCTCTTTTCGATTCTACGAATGTATCATGCAAGTGTTCAATGAAATGACCATCTGCCTATCTTGATCATTGCTCAAAATCAGGGTATAACGCACCATGAAGGGCAGGCTCTGCTTGATTTTTGTTTTCCTAATGAAGCATGTACGTGCAACACTTCTGCTGGCTTGTATGCAGCAGGTTTGTCTAGCTAGGCGAACTGTGGTTTTGCTATAAAGATGAAATGGTACTTTGGAAGTGAAAGGTTTTCTAAAATGCATTTAACATACATACCGGGGCTTTAACAGCACCTGGTGTAAGCAACATCAGTGGGGGGACTGCAGGAGTGGCCTCGTGGTCCGAGCATCTGCCTCGCAAGCAGGAGGTGCGGAGTTCGATCCCCAGTGCCACCGGGTAACCAGCGGTGATACAATGGGTCGTTTCAATGGCCAGTTTAAAACTTGAAATAACCATGCTGCAATATATACAAAAAATGATTTGTGTACTCTCTCTTACATGACATAGTTAATCATATCATAGTGTTGGTAGTACACAAAATGCATGTGTGGAATATATACATGCACTGTTTTTGTTCACATCTTACCTGCTATGTGCTGTTATGGCATGTTATGTGCTGGGAAAGCAACAGATAGTGAGCAATGTTGTGTTGCAGCCTTTCTTCTGGTGGATTTGAATCATGTGAGGTGCAGCTGAAATTGTTTCATACATAAGTATATTTCATGTAACACAACAAAAAGTGCACAGCCCCATCATGAGTTGTGGTTTAAACTAACAGCGAGCTTTTTACTACTCTATTTAACATATGATGCAAGTCAGTGATGCTGGAGGCACAAAACTAAATACTGTGAGGTAACAAGAGCTAATATGGACAATCATGCCTTTAAGAGATATTGTCAATATATATTTTCCTGAATGAACTAAAGTTATCCTTAGAAGCATTCAGAGGAAGATAATTTTGCTAAATACCTTTTGCCAGAATAGGCCTTTTATGAACCAGTTGCAAATGAAAAGAATAACTTTAAGACCATGCTATGCATGCTCTAACGCCAAAGTAGTTGCATACAAGCAGTATACTATGCCCCTAGTTTTATGGTGGGCCTGTACTGCACAATTTTCATGCAAGGTAGTGGAAAGTATGTGCCATGAAACAGACCTCTGCTTGCTGAAACTGGCAAATAAGTACTGTGTTTTTAAGGCAGGAAAGAAGTTACATAGTTCCTTCTGCAGGTTTTGAACTTCAGGTTAGTTATTTGAAAAATATCAATCCCTGAACTGCAATGATTGAAGTTTTTAGCAAATAACATTTCCATTGTAACAGTGGAAACGCTCTTTTATTTGAGGAACGACTTTTCAAAAGCCTGCGTTTCATGGTGGCTGTCAAGTAGCCCTGATAAAGAGAAACCAGTCACGACACACAACCAAGCCCCCGTAGCACATTTTCAACTATACCCTCATGATATAGCTTTAAAGTAAGTGTTAAGCAATACAAATACAAATCCCTTGATTTCCTTCATGATTTATCACTGGTGTATACATACAAAGATAACCGTACCAGATGTGGAGTGCATGGTACAGAGAGAGTAGGCAGATGGTTTCTTGACACTCAAAAAGTGAACAAGGGAAGGAAAAATCTCAGGGTGCTTGCCGTTTCGACAAGACAACTTGTTTTCGTCTGGGGTCAACATATACAGAGGAAACTTAGAATCAAGTACAGGGTTGCCACTCTTAGCGCGAACACGCGAGCACATGGTTGTGCTCTTTGGGCCACTGTGTCTGACATTGCCACACATCGAAGTGTAACATGACACGAAGCACCACATCCAGGTGCATCTCCTCTTGCGCCATTTTGCAGCGATGAGTGGCTGCGCCGCACACACTGGACCTCTAAAGAGTGCGGCCATGCGCTCACATGTTTGCACTAAATCTGGCCAGCTCTGTACATTCCGGAATTGGCATAATTATTTGAAAAGGCCTTGCACATGGTCAGAGGTTTCCCAACCCATAATTTCCCCCTCCTTTCCTGCTTTCTTTAATTTATCGTTATACTTTAACCTTACGCCCTGCACCTCCTGACATCACTTCTCGGAACCTTGGCTGCCATACTCCTCCCCCTCCCCCTTCTTTTTGCCTTTTCTCCGAACCTGCCCTCATTTTCTCTTTTTCCTTCAAATTATTTTGCCCCCCCCCCCCTGGTATTTTATTCTGCCATGCTGCTTAATTCCTTTATCCTAGTTTTTCAGGAAAAGGCAGCCAGCCATACCAAGCCACCTGTTGCGGCTGGACATAAAGCCATTCAAGCCCACTATCCGCACTCCATACCCCGAGATTCGTTTCTACTGAATTGGGCTTTTTTGTTTTCACAGTTTTGCAGGTCAACCGGTTAATCTTCTTTAGCAGCTATCATGCCTGGTCAAGGTTCACGCTCCCCATCGTAACGCCCTTCCCATACCGCACCCTCACCCCACACAACAGGCCTTTTGCCTCGAAGTGAAAACCTTATTTAAACCCCACGAATGATGAACACTTTGCCAGACAAAGACAAGTCCTCTTGTCGAAACGTCGGCAAGCACCCTGAGGCTTTTCCCTTCCTTATTCAGTTTGTGAGATACCAGGGACAGGTGTTCAAGCAGCCATACCACACTAATACCCCTGTCACACGGGCACCGCAAAGGCCTTTGAGAATCATATCCAAAGGCGTAAGGAGTGCAGCTACCCGGTACAAATGTTGCGCCTTTGTCGCTAAGGGCCTTGGAGGCGAAGGCGCTCAACCGAGACCTTCGGAGCCCGAAGACGCGGCATTCGAGAAGCTGTGATCCCAGTACCATCCAAAGTCAAAAAGTAAAAGCAATAAAAAAAATAGATAAGCTAATAATGTTTGAAAACATTTTTTTCAAATACAAAAGGTGTGTCTGGCTTTGGTTTTTGTACCGGTGTTTATGTTTTATGTTCAAATTTCAAGAGAGTGAAAGTGTTGCGGCAACACCGAGCGCCCATGGTGGCCAAGGCAATACACGTACAAAACCTGCTCCTGCTGATGAGAGTAGCTGTTGCAGTACTTTTAAGGAAGCAATCAGAATAAAAAAATTGTCAAAGCTCAACGAATGAACAGAATACACCACTTTAATTTTAGAACACTCACTTCAGCCACCTCGAGTATAGCAGCGGGTGCTAAGCCTGAACGACTTTCACCTTTGGACTGCACCGTGTAGCTGCATCGCTGCTCCTTTAAGCTTTCGCTCCTTTGGTGAAAAATGGTGCCTTTGCTGGAAAGGCCTTCGAGGAATGCCATGTGACAGGGGTATAAAGCACATTTTTTACCGACACGAAAGACTCAGTGCCTTTAGTTCTGACAACATTCTGAATCATGCTTTGGTGGCTTAGCATATCAAAATACTGGACATGACAAAATCAGCTAATTAGTGAGGGCTATTATTTGCTATAGGTAACATTATAACATTCTCCTAAAATAATGAAAAGAAACCACCAGCACTGACATCAACGTACTATTTGGCTGTAACATACTGACATGACAATATAGTTACACGTAAATTCCCTTTTCACACTTCAAAACTGCATGCATTATTTCTAGAAAGTGCGAGAACAGAAGCTCATACATAGTGCCAAAGAAAAGAGTGCATAATAGTACCACTTATGAGGTGTTTATCGGCAACTGCAATGAGCAAGGCTATGTTAATGGCAATCCAGAGTTATTATGTGTCTTACGAGCGCATGCACTTGGGAGGTGATAGCAGCTGTGGACGCAGCTGTCCATCGCAGTTTTGAGTCTGTCGAGATAACACATGGGGTAAGGTATTCCCTGTTTTGCTGCCGAAGGCAAAACCGTCAGCGAGTGGAGTTGCCTTGCTATTCACTGTCAATATCTACTGCTCAAAGTAAAGGAAACTAGGGCATAAAACATACAGCAATTCATATTATGCTTTGGCCAAATGCAGTGAGAATGAAACAGACTAGAGACTTGTCTTATGATGTTTGCACTCTTTACTTTGCACCAGAGGAAAATAAATTTATGTACAGTTGACCTACTGCTTTCCACAGTCCTAGATGAAATGAATCCAGGTCTCAGAAATTCTACCGAGAATACTGATGCTGCATGTGCATTTCTCTGAACTTTTCTGAAATATGCAGAAGTTACCAATTTTTTTATTACCTGATTACATACTGTAATCTTTGCAAGGAATATGAGGTTAACGGACTGGGAAAAAATGTCAGGAATGGTACCTTTGGTACTGGGCACTTGGACAAACAAATGACCCACTGGGCGTCCCCAGGAGCTCTGCTATCAGGCACCCCTAGCAACAGTAGTCAATTTTCCAGATCCAAAGGAGCCATGCGAATGATTGCCGAAAAGTCAAGTTTAAGGACAGCAGATGCATGAACACAAAACAGTTTTCCAACTTTGTTTCAGTGTGATAAATGGTTTCAAATCTCTAGACTATATCTGGTAGTACACAAATTATCAGAACACCATCTCCAGCTCAGAATCATCTCAAAACACATTCGACACGCAGTACCAACATGGACAGTTCGTGCTTAATTGAATCCAAAAGTTTACGCTGATCGACCAATATTACTCTAGAGACAGAAAGCGCATGCACGTTGTACTGATGTTATCGTGAACATAACATGCGACGAGACGCAGGGTTACAATACAAACACAAAACCGCTTTCAAAACTTGAGAACAGGCTCACCTTCTCACAAGTTCGCCAAACCGGAGACGTTGCCGAGTGGCTGCCGCCAAAGTCACTCGCAATGCACAGAAACAATAAAAATGCAGTGCCGCTGACTTTCCTTGAGCAATTCCAGTCGATTGAACTTCCAACTGTTCGCACCGACTACCTCTGCAAGCATGTCTACAAGTTAGCAGCGTAGTCACGCCATTTGCAATTTACGGAGCTACACGGGAAATTCATAGCGCCATTCGCGTATTCGCGCTCAAGCTCACGTCGCTGATGTCGCAAAGGCGCACAACGGCAAAAACATATAAGATGTATTTAATTTTACGGTAGCTTTTTTAGCTGACAACCTGAATCGTTTGATATATTGTTTTTTCTTTTCGTTGCATGAACGTTATTACCACCAGCGGCAGCGCAGCTTGGCTGGCTTGGCCATGGCTAGCCATGGCGAAGTCGAAGCGCTAGCCGAGCCCGCAATCGGAAACATGTGCGCAGTTAGCGCAGTGTGGAGTTGAATGGACAGGCGCTATGGAATGGGTTTTTGTTCTTCCGTGTTCGCTGCGTGCGTCCTGCGCGTTGTGTGTCTTTAGTATGTGTGTGTGTATGTGTGTGGCCGGAACGCTGCATTGGAGTGCACATACAACAGCTCGCTGTCCCGTGCGGCATCGGTGCGTAGTAAAACGATCATGCAGAATGTGCGTTACAATGCCAGTGGCCCTGCACGAAAGAGGAGACTTGAAGCCGACGGAAAAGCTGCTCTCCCTCGTGGGACTGCAAGAATCTGGCGAGTAACAGTCGACGCGCGTTTCGGTGGATGATTCCGTTTACCACGGCAAAAAATTCAGCACTGGCCAACAGCAATGATGAACTGCTGCTGCATCATCACCTGTGTGATGTTTGTGACAAGCTTGTTGGATGTGAACGTGGCCATGAATGGTATTCGCCGAGCAGTGGCCCTCAGGGCGTGGCACCAGTGGATACCTGAAGACGATTACTGTTTGCCCGCGCCCTGGCGCCTCGCATTCAACCGAATGCTTTGGCGTTAATTATTTATATCTGAATTTCACACGTAGTTGGACTCGCAAATATTACAGCGTACAAACGTACCGTCGGAAGAGCACCCTTTTTCATTTTTTTAGGGAGGGGGTGGGGGAATTACCGTCTGCTCAAATTTAATGTCACTAATATTTTGAGCTTATTTTCTAAACAGGTGCCGTGGTGGCACTGCAAGCAATGCATTTACTGGGCAGAAGTTTATTTTATGTTGTGTTGGCACAAGGTTAATGATTGTCATTGTACTGTGGTGCCATGTTCAAACAAAACATAATTGTACACTCTCTTTGAAGAATGTCTAATGAGGTAATAAATTACTGAGCAGCGAGTATGCACTGTGGTAAATGCGACGAACGTTACTGAATTACTTCACACTTGTCATGTTCTGTTGTCGTTAGTGATTACGTATGCCTTGGTGTCTGCTGCTTTCCAGTGTAGGGGTTGAGAGGCATGTCGAGCTCCACTTAGCAGCTTTTTTTCCTTCCACTCTCTACTGGCCAACGTGGTAAAATAAACTCAACATAATGCGTGATTGCTCAGACCTAGATTAGACTACCATTTCACTTATTTACTCTCAGGGCCAATTGGCATCGAAGAGAGGAGAGCGACTAACATAAATACATGTGTAGGCAGATTAATTAAAATGATTATACACAGCAGACTTGAAGGCATTGGATGCAGTGGTGGACATGACGAAGGCAGAGAAGATGTGACAGCTGGAAACGTAGAAAAGTGGAGATCTGCGTGAGTTTGTACGCGACTTAAGGTGAACGCTAGCAAAAAATTAAGAAGGCGCAGAAGACTGAGGCCAGAGTTAAAACTGTAGTTTAACAGAGGAAAGCACCTCCCAGCAAGCCAAAATGTGCACATACAAGCAGTTATGTGAACACAGAACATAGAAAATGAAACTCCTTTTTGGACAGAAGGAAAGCTAAGGTACATTGCTTATTGTGATGTTGCTTAAAAAGTTGGTGTCTAGTTGTTGCCCTTCATATCTGGTCCTTCCACACCCAGCAACTGAAATGCCATCAAAAAGGAGCATCTCCAATCACTCTAATTACATGGGAGGTACACATCGCCAGATGTCAGAGGCTTGGCGTCTCATCTTGCAGACTAGCTAGTTTGGCAGATTTAAACTTTACCGCATGTAAGAGGCATGCGGCAGCCTTGAAGGGGAGTATTTCATAAGTGTTACAGCATATTGTACAGTGTTGGCATGCTTCATTATTTACATCACAGTAATATGCTAGCACAGGCTGGGAAGTTTGTAAGTGAACAGAAAAAAAACAATGTTCATGCCATATCTTAGCCACATTCTTAGTATTGTATAAAAAGTAGAAATAAGGAATTCCTCATTTTTTTGTCAGCTTTTTCTTTCTGTGCATTGATTTTATGCAAGTTAGCAAGGTTCTACAGTCTTGTGTGCCTATCGGCTGGCCCTTTGTTTGTCAAAGGTACCGAGTACACAATGGGTCGTGTCAGTGCAAGCTAAGTAAACGATGGATAGAAAATTCGTGCTTTCAGAGTATTTGCAGAAAAAACTGCTATTATTTCCTACTCAGGATGGGGGAACAGCATCGATGGTGCACATCCTCCTTGTCACTGCAGCAATTATGGCTGCTCGCTGCTCTTTGGTGGCGTTTCATTTATCTGCAGGAAGAGCAGGCATGAATGGGCGGCAATAGTTACCTACTAAATTAAACATTGCATTGGGCAATATGTTGTTGTGTCGGTGCTTTTGTTATCCATGAAGGAGTTGGTGTTTTTGATTAATGGTTGTGTAGCAAAGATGTAACTGCTACATTGCACTGCATTCACAGATTTGTTTGCCCATGCTTTTGGTTTACTCAGTTGTTTATTTCCTTACCAAATGGCAGATGGAAATTCGGCTTTCAACTTGTGCACTTTCATCATGTTTGCAATGTAGTTTCAGCTGGTGCTCAGTTTCACTTTGGAGAAGTTGTCCAACCATTGTCTGTGTCTAAATGTTTTCTAACAGTTGACCTCATTACGCAGCATTTCTCACAGAAAGCAAATGTTGCAGTAACATTTTTATTAAATGTTACTCTATCATGTGGCTAGCAATGTAGCAAAAAATATTTTCAAGTCAGCTTTTAACATTATAGCAAATTAAGGCCTTTGTTATTTAACGTTGCTCACAATTTGTACCAATCACTCAACCTTGAAGCAACGTAATGCGTTATCACCCTTCCTCGGCTCTTCATTGTGTTAATCACATTAGACATGCTCACGGTCGTTCGCCATGCTAGTTTGCGGACATTGTTGGCTAAGAGTAAACCAGACAAATAAAAAATCGGACGTCATGTCATGCCTATAGTCCGCGGGCCAGCAGTTCATCGTGTAAAAGTGGCGTCACATCATAAGCATCTTCTGTTTTTGCTGCCTTTAAGCAAGTTA
The DNA here is from genome assembly GCF_052857255.1 of Amblyomma americanum. Lineage (NCBI taxonomy): Eukaryota > Metazoa > Arthropoda > Arachnida > Ixodida > Ixodidae > Amblyomma > Amblyomma americanum. The sequence continues at coordinate 89,139,648 of NC_135497.1, forward strand.
TTAGTGCGGTTGGTGCAACGCATAGTCAATGGGGTCAACCGTCCTGTCGTGTTAAGTTTTGATCCCTTAAATTGAATGTTTAGTATTCCCTGCAATGACTACAGAGGAACACGGACATTTCCTTCAATACTGGACTGAATATACGGTCATTCCCTACGTTTCATTGAAAGCAGAAGTGGTTCTGTATTTAAAACGTACATAGTGTACGTTATAGGTACGGAAATTTTTTAGTGTGGTATGCTCCCTCCTTAACCCTAAGGAGACACCTTGTTCCAGACCGATATACGATGCGCGGTTCGGCACATCCTAACTTTATTTCTCATGAATTGGACGGCAAGCTAAAGCATAACGTTTTGATCTGCTTCCTGCCTTCCTCCTTTTTTCTAACTTTATTTCTGAGCAGGTTCGCGGCGCGCTACCAGAAGGTTAGGAAATTTTTGGATACTGCACAGTATTTCACAACTCACGGCTGGCTATTCAGATCGGACAATGTCGTGGGACTCATCGGCGCACTGTCACCAAAGGACAAGAAGGCAAGTGAGACGTATGCCTCTGTAATATATGTCTTTTTATTTTATCGCCTTAAAGACCCATATGCCAGATAAAGACCCATATTATATAAGGGGTGGGGGAAAAGAGGCTGAGAAAGAAGGTAACTGTCATGCAGTATTATCAGGGACAGTTTAGCGGAATGCCGACTGCCTGGTTATGGCTACGGTGTGGTAGGTAAGGTGCTTCAAGTCGGCTGTTCTATTAAACAATGATGTCGAAAACGTGATAACACGGGCCCTGATGGCAACATAAATTATTCACTTATTTAAATTTACACATACGCCGGCTGCCAGTATGCATCACGGGGATGCGAACAGCCTGTTTCCAAACAGAGCTTTTTCTAGCAGCAGGCAATCAGGCGATGTGTGTTGTGACTCGTTTAATTCACAAAATGTTCTCTTGATCCTACACTTTAGTGTATCGAGTTTTATGCATAAGCACTCTCAGCGCACACTATGCCATACCATCACAAACGTGTGAAGCGTACGCCGTGAGCATCGCTGTCTTGAGCATGCGCTGCTTTGCTTTCGTACTATGATGGTGTGCTCTTGCTAAAATAAAACGAAGCTATACACCAGGTCCGTTCGATTCGCCTGCACTCCCTGCACCAGTTCTGTAAAGTTCCGCAGCGGTGCCGCGACCGTGCAGCGCCAGTTCCAGCAGTTCAAGTGCTGCTTACTTCCAAAACGAATGGTCGAGTGCAGGCCTGGTCGTCTGCTAGCCTTGGCCTTGGCGTCGCTACCTAATTCCAGCCAGCAGCGTGGCGCCCAAACCAACGGCCGCCAACATCCCGAACCACGTGAAGAATTTTCAAACAGCACATCGCAGCGAAGTGTTGCTATGAATCAGCCTCGATGCAACCTCGCGGCAGCTAAGCGAAACGCACGTGTGTTCTTTTACTGAACACGACTGAGGTGTGTGCGCGCCGACTTGCATGCTAAGCGGCTGTTGCAACAACGTGCATCATGCGCTGCATGCACAAGTTTACGTTTTAGTTAACTTAACCGGCCTCGAGTACTTATATAACTTTATTAGTAGAAAGGAAAGACGCCGGTTACGGGTCCTTCGAGAGCACGATGGTCGAGAGATGCAAGGTACCGGCGAGGGCCGCCGTCCCCACCTACGTCGCCGCCTTCTCGAGTGGCCACTCACGTTCCATGAGAGTCGGCGGGCCCGTGTGAGGCACTGTTATCATCTACGAGTGGAATAATTTGAGTATATACGCCGTTTATCGCAAAGCGGAAGCCATCGTCGCGCAAGCCGTCGTCTGCTTCTATGGCGGCTGCAGATTCACCATTTCGGCACCGACCATTGAGGAAGCGCCTAGTTTTCCTGCACTTTCCTGAATTAGACCTGCACAACGTCTGCACTTTTTTTAAAACGAATGGCGTCGTGCAGACAACGCTATCTTGCACCGCTGAAAGTAATGGCGAAGTGCAGCACCGCGAGAACCAGTTCACGAAGTGCAGGCAAATCGAACGGACCTACCATTTCATCAAGGTTGTTGCCATCTTGGAAAGGTGGTGCCATCTTGTGTCGAGACTGGAAACGACCGCCAGTCTGGTATGCGTGACCGCACTCGCAGTACGCACACTAAAAAGGATGCAGCTAGGTGGCACAAATCGACATTTCGGAGCTTCCGCGTGCGTATTTTTTGCTTCCTAAAATTGTGTACTCATAGAAAAGCCTTTGAAGCAGCACTGATGCCTTTCGGTCAAGAAATGGTGGGAACGTCTGAGGATTATGGCGCCGTGGGCGCAGAGAGGAGGAGTGGCGCTGCACGCGCTGATTTCGAAACTAATTTCCTCCTCGCCGCGAAAACGCTGTATAGCGGTGCCCTTTTAGGCCGCAGTACTTGCGCCCATGCTGTTCGTATGTCTTCGTGGCTGTGCTTGAGAGAGAGCATTGCCTCTGAAACCCACTGCTTGCTTCGAAATTTCGCTTCCTTAGCTCCCCAGAGTCCGCTTCAGCGCATAGACAAACTTGGTCGTGGTGGTACCTCAAGCAAATGTTTCATTTACAGGATGTACTTCAGGAAACTGCAACATCCTCCAAGAATTTTAAAAGGGCAATTCCTATTTTTCAGTTGTTCCGACATGACATACAGAACATCGAGTGGGGACCGTACTGGGAGCAACACATGCTAGGGATTGTCAAGTACCTCTTTAAAGCCGAGGACGAAAAACTTCCTGACGCACGGAGACAACTGAAACGGTAAGGACCTCTCTAGGCTGTGTCTCTGGCGTGTCCAGCTGGCCTCCATAGAATGCTGCTGGATACAGCTACAACATGCGGTCTGCGAGATGCATGGACATGTGTGGGCCCAACCCTCATGAGCAACACACCAAGCACCTACGCACTGCAGAAACTCCATGCAAGGCGCATCCTTTAATTTTTTACCTGCATCGACAGCATAAATTCAGGACAGCGCAGTGAAGTATGGAAAGGAATATGATCGGAATAACGCTAAGTGACAGGAAGAAGAGAGGCGGCGCTAGTTTTTCCAGGTCAGCCCAACCAGTCAAACCATGCCACCTTTCGCAGCTTCCCATGTGTGGACACACAGCCATATTTGCTATCTCTCCACCCTTCCCATCCCCCGGATTCCTTTCTGCTAAGGTGGAGTTTTTTTCAAAGTTTTTCAGGTCAACGGGCTAATCTTCTTTAGCAGCCACCATGCTGGGACAGGATACACGCTCCCCATCCTAACACCGTTCCCACTTAGCGCCCTCCTCTCTCTCACCGGGCCTTCCGCCTTGGAGTGAAGACCCTGTTAAAACCCCGCCAGTGATGAACGCTCTGCCCAGACAAAGACGAGTCCTCTTGTCGAAACCTTGGGAAGCGCCCTGAGGCTTTCCACTACCTTGTTCACTTTGTCTGGTTTTCATCCACATAAAATATCTTTGAAGCCACACGAAATGTCGCTGACAGGGCACCATGTAAAAGAAATGTCAATAGCTTCACTAGTCATCGCGACTGCCAAGGTTCACGAGAATTAGTATGGCATGCCAACTGAGTCGCAGCTTTGAGCGCAAAACTTTGGGATTCACATGTACTGCATGCAGACAAAAAGATGAGTAGAAAACGTGCGAAATAGAAATTGTGGCGGTTTATGGCGGGAAATAAATCAACGTAGGTACGGTGTAGTTCAGATAAGCCACTCAACAGCAAGTCACAACCATTTCCTCTTATCTTTCGCAGGCTCTACGCCGTGCACTTGTCCTTGAAGTTACTCTTGCTTGCTCTGGTGTCACCACTGCTGATGACGCAGGCAGCGTGGGAGATGGGCTACTCCATGAAGACGGTCGTCACTGGACTCTACGAAATGGTGTTCACCCTGTAGTCTCTGCGGTCTTCAGTTTCGCAAACAGGGCTGTCAGATGCCGCAGCAAATAATAAATGCACGCTGGAGAAGGCCCAGCCACAATGGAGATTGAAAAAAAAAGCGAATTATGGTCGAGTGACAAACATTGAATTTCGCCAAGAAATTCGTCCACTGAAAATCAGCGATTCAAGAGACGACATCACGTTGCAGTCACGGTGGTATAGTTCTACTCGTTATGCGCTCCCAATGCTTTGTTCGCTGCAACTGCCACATTCGTGCGTTCATTCGCACTAAGTCCTCACTGCCTTCAGACGAGCATTTCTCTGCCATTCCGGCGAGTAGGCTTAACGCAAAAACGCCACACGCACTATGCTATAACATTGAGGTCTAAGCATGCCACTCTTACATCCAGGGCATCTAAGTGCCATCACATTAGACGTGCAGAAATGTAGCGCATGTAGGACATGTACAGGGCATGTACAGTCCCCTATCTGCTCCAGAGTCCCAGGCCTATACAGACTACACCTAATACCCCTTACATCTTAAGTCCCGGCTTTGCTTCCTGTCTATTTTCACATCCACGTCCCGTATGAGTCCTCACTCCTATCAACCGCATTCCAGGAATGGTTGCTTCCCTCCGCCTAGTAGCATATAAGAAGTCATAAACATACCTTAAGCATGTCGTCAGCATGCTGGATGCCCGGACGGTGGAAGCTTGGACTGACGGCGCAACACTTGTTCGAACAAATAAAAGCTTTTCTCTATCTCTCTCTCCTTCTGGAGGTATGAAATGAAAAACGCCGAACCAACTCCCAGCACTGGAGAGCACGAAGTCGCTCACTCTCTGAGGCGGGAGCGCATTGAAAAAAGGGAAGCTTAGGAAGAGACGATGCCGATGCCGTTGGCCCGGTCAGCGATCTTTCTTCCTACGTTCGTTGTTTGGCAGATAGACGGCATGTATGTTGAGCTTCTGCCCACTCGGTGACAGAAAGGACATGGTAGAAACAGCGCACCTTCCATCCCTATTGCAAGTCGCTGCGGCTGCCAACAGAAATGGCAGACTTTAGCGTTCATGCTCAGGAGCTTAAACAACACTTGTTGCTTGCTTTGTAAGCCCGAAAAAGGTCGCGCACGCTTCCACACGCAGGCCAATGAGGTCATCACCGCCGGCAGCGTCAAATTCGCCTGCTTCAGCGCATGGCTTTTGTTTGCAGGAGCAACGATACCATAAGCCATACATCTCAACTGGCGCTAATGAAACGAATTTGGTAATTATACCTCGAGTATCGTCGAATTGACGTGGCTATGATTACTCGTATTCCGTGATAAAAAGGCACTTAAAATTGTAAAAATTCAGCATGGCAACATACGCCCATGCTCCAGTAGAGAGGCTTTTTTTTATTTTCTTCGCTTAATGCACGGCCGCATCCCAGACTCTTTCGGACCGGCAGTTTGAGGAAATTCTGTTAAAATCATTAAGTAAAAAAATCTAACAGAGATTAGCAAAATATATGCTTGCATAATAAAAACTTTACTCCTTTTATTTTTGATATTTTCCTTCTAGCCTGAAGAAAACACTGTTAATCTTCAAACGTCTCTAAAATATATCGCTGGGGAATAGCTGTACGGTTTTCCCAAGCGCACACAGCTTGCACCTTTTAGCACAAGGCAAATGCATAGGCAACAGGTAATTACTGCAGTAACAAGCTGAGCGCATCAGATACAGCATGAAGTTCCTTCCTATGTAATCAATTGCCCAGACACCGATTCGCGTGAAGAATATTAGCTTTTAAAAACAATTAGCCTACGATTACCCTTCTCGGTCATGCGGCTTTTGAGCGCTGCTGCAGCGGTACTCGAACCGTATAGCCGACCGCATACGGATAGCGCAGTGCCGAACGTAGCCGTCTCTAGGTTTCGACTTGGGGCAGCGCGCACAGCGAGCGATTCGCCGCTGATGTGCCTCCCCTCGGTCGCACGGCACCGTGGCGCGATATCCGGTGCGCGATGCACACCTTACAGGGGGCGTCATTGGCGAGTAGATGACTGCGCGCGTTACCCTTCTCCACTCTTCATTCTGCCGCCATTCTCTTCCTCTCCGCTTTCCTCCTCATGCTCTCTTTGCTACAGCCGTCTTTCTCATATTTTCTCCTCCACTGTGGTGCGCGTTACGCCGAGACTGAGCAACGCCACTCTACGCAGGAACGGGAGGGCTGGGAGGCCGGGATACATGCGACGTTTTTTTCGACGCCCGGCTGGCGATACATGGAACAAAGAAGCGGCGGCGCGCCGCCACGTATCCCCGGACGAAAAAGCAGATGTGAATAAACAAGCGGCAGATACCACTATGCCAGGTGGTATTTGAGAGCACGCAAACGTTGGCCCTTCTGCTGAAATTTCGACAGCATTTTACTAATTTCAGCACACGAGCAGAGGTACCTATCAGGATAGTGTAGCGAGAGCTGCACTGGGCTACCAAGCGAGCATTTCGCGCTACATGGGAGAGACCAGTTGTGCGCATGCGCCGTTACCATGGCAACCGAAGAGGAGCAAATTGCGGCGTGCGCTTCGCCGACGCCGCGGCCGCGCGCCCGCTCCACAGTCCATTCCATTCCATTCCATTCCAAAAACTTTTATTTCCATCAGAAATGGAGACCCCCTACTCCCTAGTCAAAGCCGAGCGTGACGTCACGCGGATGAGCAGTTGTGCGCATGCACCGATACCATGGTATCCAGAGAGACCTCACAGCTGCGCCGCGTTCTTCGTCGCAGCCTCGCCGCACGCCGCTCTATCACTCGAGAGAGAGAGAGAGAGAAACAACTTTATTGATTCGAGCTCGACGTCTGCTTAGACGCCGTCGATGGGAGTGGTTTCCTCTTCACGGGACCCATATGCTTCCCTAGCCGCCTGGCCCCTGGAGATCAGGACGAGCTGGTCTTCCACGGCGGGGCTGGTTAGCAAGGTCTCCCATCGCTCGGTAAGGGAGGGTGAGGGATGGGGTGGGGTAGTGGGGCAGGTAAGAGGTGGGGGGATGTCCTTGTTGAAGTTGCATACTCCAATGACATGTTGGAGCGTGCCTAACTGCGCGTTGCGGAAATCACATTCCTTCTCGTACCTTTCCGGGTACATCTTGTTTTGAAGGTAAGGGTGCGGGAAGGATCCTGCCTGTATCTGCCTGTAGATCGCTTGCTTTTCTCTGGTAAGCGATTTGTGAGGATCGGGGTAACGTCGCCTCTCCGTCTTGTAATAGTTCGTAATGTCCTTATAACTAATAATGGACTGTGGCTCACCTTCCTCTGCCCGGTATTCCATCTCTCGGGCGAACTGGTGGGCAAGTTCGTTGCCCTCCAGCCCAGAGTGAGCCGGTGTCCATATCAACTCAACTTTCCTTTCAGGAACGTCGCGTTTACTTTTGAGAATTCCTAGTGCCACAAGGGACACCCACCCCTTTCTGTAACTGTTATACGCCTTTTGCGAGTCTGTGACAATTCTTCCCACTTTGGGCTGCGCGAGTGCTAGCGCTATCGCGGCCTCTTCTGCCACCTCTGGAAAAGACGTCTCAATAGAGGCGCAGGTTACGAGCATATCCCGCGTCGTAACTGCCAGCGTGGCTTTCGATGAAAACTTGGGTAATGAAGCTCGAACCCCGCGTCGCATTCGCAGGATTGCGTATAAAAGGCGGAGATGTAGTGGGCGTCTGTATCACAACGTTTGACATGCATGCAGAGAAGGAGACTCCATCCGCTGCTAAACGGCAGTATAGACAAGAGAAGATTAACTCTTTCGATCCTGAAGTTGTCGGCTGGCAGTTGTTCTTTCTCGATTGCATTAAGTCGCGTACTTTGGGATGCCTGCTCCGCCGCGGATGCCAGCAGCGCGGTTTTCTTCTACACCTTTGGCTTCCAGGCGGAAACAAAGCCATTGCGATCCAAGATTAGGCCGTGTTCTCTCATAAAAGTGACGTTTCATGCTTTACGGAGCGTTCATTTTCACGATAGAAATATTTCCGTGCCAAATCACTGCGTAGCTTGTCGGGCATGGCGGCCATGTTGGCGGCCGCAGACGCAAGCAGTCAAACCGGAAAAGGCCGCTTTTTGCGCTGCTGTTCGCAGCGTCAGCTGCCGCTTCTGGTCTCACAACGGACGCCGCGTGTAAATGTCTGGCGGGTTCGATCGTCGGCGGCGGGCGTTTTTACGGCGATTTTCACCAGAAGGCGCGCATTCAACCATGGGGGAAAATCGTTTTTCAATGATTTTATATATTATATAACGGTAGACCTTAAAGTTAACATTCAGAAAACCAAAGTAATGGTCAGCAGTCTCGCGAGGGACAGCAGTTCACAATTGGTAGCAAGGTGCTGGAAATGGTAAGGGATTACGTCTACTTAGGGCAGATAGTGACCGCTGATCCGGATCATTAGAGAAAAATAACTAGAAGAATAAGAATGGCATATAGAGCGCATAAGGCAGGTTCTCTGAGGTCATGAATGGCAATTTACCAATATCGCTTGAGAGAAAAGAACACAACAGCTGTATCTTACCGGTACTCACCTATTGGGCAGAAACATGGAGGCACCGAAAAGGGTTCAGCTTAAGTTAAGGACAACGCAGCGAGCCATGGAAAGAAAAAATGATAGGTGTAACGTTAAGAGACTGGAAGCGGGCAGAGTAGGTGAGTGAACAAACACGTGTTAATGACATCCTAGTCGAAATCAAGAGGAAGAAATTCGCTTAGGCAGGGCATGTCATCCGAAGTGAAAATAACCGCTGGCCCTTAAAGGTAACGGAGTGGATTCCAAGAGGAAGCGAGCGTAGCAAGGGGCGGCAGAAAGTTAGGTGCGCGAATGAGCTTAAGAAGCTTGAGGGGATACAATTCAGCAGCTGGTAAAGGATAAGGTTAATTGTAGAGATATTGCAGAGGCCTTTGGCCTGCAGTGGGCGTAGTCAGGCGTATATATATATGTACCGGATGTTCCAGCTAACTTGAGCTAAGGGTTAAAAATAAGTTATTAGAAACAGGCGAGTGAAACCAGTTGAATATTGGTGACAGCCATCTTGCGCACCACAGGCAATTTTTGTTTCGCAATTAATTTATAATTTAATTAAGTTTCATTATCTAAATTAAAAATATTGACTTTTGACAACAAATTGCATTTGAAGACTTGTAGAGCACCTTCAAACACCCTCATTCCATCATTTAACATAACCAAACCCCCAAACGTGACTTTTTCCCAGCTCCAAAGAAAGCCTGCGAAATACAAAAATAAACCAGCAGCGCCTGTGTCTGTCCGCTCCTTTAGTCCTGTCTTTTTTGTGCTGTACATACCTTTTCCTGCGAAACCACGTCACTAACGCATTCGCGCGCCACGATCGTGCCGCTCTCATACGTGATTTGAGCAAACGAAATCACCAGCAGCCTTGACTCGACGGCCCCGCAGCAGCGATAGGCCGATAAGTTGGCGGTGTTTTCTCGTCTGCGTCAGCCAGTTGGCACACATGACTGTGCGAGTTGGCGTCGCCAACATATCAGCCTGTCGCTTTCTTTCAAGCTGGTGTGTGTGTGTGTGTGTGTGTGTGTGTGTGTGTGTGTGTGTGTGTGTGTGTGTGTGCGTGCGTGTGTGTGTGTGTGTGCGTGCGTGTGTGTGTGTGTGTGTGTGCGCGCGCGCGCGCGCGCGCGCGCGCGCGCGTGTGTGTGTGTGTGTGTGTGTGTGTGTGTGTGTGTGTGTGTGTGTGTGTGTGTGTGTGTGTGTGTCGCTGTCTGCCTTGTGTCACTGCAAGTGTCGCTGATTATCCTTGCATTTTTTTTTCTTGATTGTGCTGATGTGTTTATTCGAGCGTGCCCGGCCCATCTGGCCGTGCAGAACTGAAGCATGCATTCTAAACTTGTGTTATGCAGACGATACAGATTTGAACAAACGTATTGCTGTGATATGTTTGACCGTTTCGATACTTTACAATGGGCAAAAGCATTCAAAAGAAAATAACTTTGCAAAAGAACTCTCGATACTCGGTGTAGAACGTCTGATTTTCTTTTTCCTTTCCGAGGAGTAGGCTGTATACCTTCCTGAAAGCGCGTGCAAAGACACCACGACCAATTCTCTCTGCTTTGCTAAGCAACACGGTCTTTGGTTGCTTTTGCTGCTGCCGTAAAGTTAAGCCACCAACCTAAGGAAAGGCTACGCTATCAATTACGGCCGCACATCGAGTTAGCTTCCTTCGCGGGCTACGTGGGTGCCGTTATTTATAGTGTGCTCTCCTGTTTTGCGGTGCTGCTCATATTGGCGCCGGCAACCTTTATTTCGTCGTGTGTTATGTAGGTGGGGTGATATGTTACGGTGCCATCTGTTTTTATGCTCGGGACCTCGGAAATTGGAAACAGCGTAGCGATGCCCTATGCGACGACGGCGAAGCCTATCCAGGCATCGTTGACCGTTTCGGCGCCGTAAATCACGAATCCTTCGCATACCGGCGCATCAACTCTGTCAATTCAACCAACTGATAAGCCTCGGTGACGATAAGGGTTAGTGACTACAAAAAATAATAACAAAAAATATGTTTTCAGAAGTGAGAACTATCTATACGTGTTCATTAGAGGGGTCTTTGCGAGTGGAAAGCGCGAACGCCGTCTGTCAGTATCCAGTGGCAGGCGGCCCACAGGGCAGCCAACAGACTTACCACCGAATTCATAAACACGCCTGAACTAGAAAGTGAACGCCAAGCGGCCCCCAAGACATGTTTTGCTCCTCAGAGACCAACCTCCACTCAAATTGCTCCTCGAGGTGAGGAAAGAATTGAGATCTTCGTCGAGAATCTCGAGGTAGCTGCTACGCCAGTTGAGCGCTCATCGACCGCCATTTTGTCAGTAATCACGGCGGAACTCGCATAGTTTGCTGTCTGTGTAGATTTCGTTCCACCCGTAAATGAGGCTTTTCGCAGACATGCATACGACACAGGTGCAGAGAAACGTGTGCCAAAGCGCCGACTGAGTGACGGCCTCTTCAGTCCGTTAGACCTGGAATTTCTGATAAGCTGTCGTTCGGCGAACACGACCTCCTGACGTACGTACGTATAGTACATACGTGCCTGCGGCTGACGCCAAGCACGGATAATCGTGGTCACTCGCTGCCTCCAATACTGTAGCTTTTCGTCGCAGCACGCTTATACGGCGCAGGCAAATTTCATGTCGTCACCGCCGAATTTCACACAGATTACTAATAGAAGTTTTTTCACGCCATTCTCGAATGCCTACGTTTTGCTTTATGCCTAGAGCGTGACGTCACGAGGCCAGCCTTCGCAAGCCAAGTGCTCATGAAGACTTCTTTCCTGCCTCCATTACATGAAGCGCTCCCTCCCCCGATTTTTTGCTCGCCGAATCAGTCCATAATGTTTAGGTGTCGGTATGATTTAGTGCGCGCCTCTGTGCGGCCCATGGTGCGGGCGTCTACAGCAAGGAGTTTGGTCTACAATCAGTGTTCCGCGATGATCGGCGCATGTGCGCGCGCAGCGATGATAGATAAGACCGCATGCTATCACGCGGCGTGATCAGGAGGTGGGGGGAACCGACTGTTTCATTTTTACTTTTTATGACTTGGCCTCAAGGCTATCGCCGGACGCTCCCTTCTGTGTTATTTTTCCTCCATGCCTGCGTAAAGGTGGCGTCATCGGCGACGAAGGCTGACCGACGTTTGCAAGCGTTTCTGGCCATTTTTCACCTCTGCTTTGGTCATGCAGCTCGTAAACGATGTTTTACTAAGCTGTAAATGTCGGGATTCTTTGTGAAAGTTCTTCAAATGGTGCAACGTGACAAAATGTGCATGTAATAGACAGTGACATGCCGTTTTACCGGCCCGCTTTTCGCCTTACTCTCGTCCCCATACGCTATTCACGCTTCCTCGGGGTTGGAGGAAGGTTTCTCGAGGAGCTCCTCATCGGAGGGAACGCCGAGTGGTGCTCTTGAATCCCAACCGTCCTTCGAGTGGAGGAGCGGCAGTTTTCTAAGCTTTACGTAGTGGTGTCGGATCGTCGAGTCGAGGCGCGTTTGGGAATTTGGCTGTTAGCATACTATTTATAGGTCATTTTATCAAAGGCGCCGCCATCTTGGGAAGGTGGTGCCGTCTAGTGTCTAGGCTGGCAACAACCGCCATGCTGGTATGCGCAGTCACATTCGCGGAGCAGGACGCAATTGGCACCAGTTAGCATTTCGGAGCTTCTACATTATCTTTTAGCGTTCTGAAGCCCTCTGACTGAGAGAAAAAGCTTCTCAAGTAGCAGTGGAACCATTCGATCTAAAACCGTCCGGAACTTCCGCGGATGTTGGGGTCAGATGTGCGTGCTTATGACCGACATAAAGTACTAAAATCTTGCTAGGAGTCGCGTCCTATATATGTGGTGCAAAGCGTATCCCGCTGGCTTCGACGGAGGTGAAGCGAGATATGCAGAACAGCCCTATCTACTTTTTATGGTAGTTGACTGAGTTCTGGAAATAGACTCAGGTAACAGTTCGGAAAATAGGAAGCTACTGATAACGAAAGTACTCATTTCGTGACGACTGTTTAAACTGCAATGTTTCTCCTGCTACATTTTTCGAGTACACTGACTAGGCACACACTCAGTTTACTGTTCGGGCAGCTACGGCGTGGAGTTCCCACGATACATCTGTAAATTATGCCTTATGACCTGAGGGAAAGTAGGCTCTGTGAACGCTCATTTTCTAATGCATTTGATGTGGATAAGTTCGGTATTTACAGGAATCACTGCTGTTTACAGAGACACATTGGCACGTGCTATCGGCACCAAAAGATTACGGGATGCGTGTTCTGGAGTAAAAAAAAAGCCTTATTTTACCACTGCATCGCTTTACAATCGGTTAATCATGCCTCATTACCATCGCATAGAGCATGCGTGTTCTGTCATACCTTCACAAATTTCAGCTGACTGCACTGAAGTATTTTTTTCCCGCCAACCAGACCCGTAAAGTTTTGCTGCCGATAGTACCTTGCGCTCATATCCCAACCTAAGGATCCATGGGTACTACGTTTTCGACTGCGCGTTCTTCAGGAACAAATTCTTTAGAGCCCGCACAAGACGCTTCCGATAGGGCGAAACACTTTCGGCTGGTGCCTGCAATCTAAAAACGCCGCTTGTCTTCCTCCGATAAGAAGCGTTGCGACACAAACAGCTTGGGTCCGCGCGTACTACGGCTATTGATGCGGTTCGCACGATTCTGGAGCGATTTTTTCCCGCTTTCGATAGCTGTTACTGCAGCGAGAGCAACACTGCCGGACGACCTTGTGTCTCGATTCAAGGCGCTGTGCAGCTACTTCGTCGCGCAAATGACTGCGTAGCACGGAAGCACATACGCATTCTGATGTATACCAAGCCTTGGCGCCCCCACCACCCACCACGCGCGCATACGTACCAGGTAGGAGGAGTGTCTTTGGCCGCGCTGAGTTCGAGGCTATTTTCCTCGCCGCGAAAACGGTGTATACGAACTTAGTGTACTACCTCGGATATAAAGAACCTTAGTATGCCAGCTCGAATATAACGAACTTTCGCGTCTGTATCTCGAATGTAACGAACTAACTTGTGTTACCTCGGATCAGGCACGTAGTCAGGAATTTTTTTCGGGGGGGGGGGGGGGGGGGGGCTAAGGTAATCTGGAGATAGAGGGGGGGGGGCAATAAGAGAAGCAAAGCGGAAAACAGCGAAAGAAAGCGAGTGGGGGGAGGCATTGTATCAGGTGGGTTAAAGAGGTCAGGAAAGCTGCTGGCATGGCTTCGCGAGGATGGTGCAGTATTTAGAGGCGGCTGGTACAGCCGCACTCAAGTTGTCTAATGATAACAATCGTCATGCCTGTCGCCGGCCACGCTGGTTACGCAACGATGCCCCTTACTGCTGCGTCCAGAGGCAAAGCAAAACGACGAAAGGAAAAAAATGATCGGTGAATTCCGGGTACGTCCCAGTTAGACGATTCGGCGCGAGCCGTCATTGGCAGCAAATCTGACGCGTAGACAGCGGCTGCTTAGCGCTGACGCTTCTGCTATTGCACGGCCTTCATCGCACGAACCTCGTCGAGAATATATTTCAAAGCCCACCCCCTTTGGCGAGGAAGCCGTGCTCGTTGCGTGAGTGAGTGGGTGAGTGGTTGAGTGAGTGAGTGAGTGGGTGGGTGGGTGAGTGGGTGAGTGAGTGGGTGAATGAGTGAGTGAGTGGGTGAGTTAGTGAGCGAGTGAGTGAGTGAGTGAGTGGGTGAGTGGTGTGTGAGTGGGTGAGTGAGTGAGTAGGTGAGAGTGGGTGAGTAAGTGGGTGAGTGCGTGAGTGAGTGGGTGAGTGAGTGGGTCAGTGAGTGAATGGGTGAGTGAGTGAGTGAGTGGGTGACCGAGTGAGTGGGTGAGTGGGTGAGCGAGTGAGTGTGTGAGTGGGTGAGTGAGTGAGTGGGTGAGCGAGTGAGTGAGTGAGTGGGGGAGTGAGTGAGTTGGTGAGTCAGTGAGTGAGTGGGCGAGTGAGTGAGTTAGTGAGTGGGTGAGTTAGTGAGTGGGTCAGTGGGTGAGTGGGCGAGTGGGTGAGTGAGTGAGTGGGCGAGTGAGTGGGTGAGTGAGTGGGTGAGTGAGTGAGTGAGTGAGTGTGTGAGTCAGTGAGTGAGTGGGTGAGCTAGTGAGTGAGTGGGTGAGGGAGTTAGTGAGTGGGTGAGTGGGCGAGTGGGCCTTTGAGTGAGTGGGTGAGCGAGTGAGTGAGTGGGTGAGTGAGTGAGTGGGTGAGTGAGTGATGGGGTGAGTGAGTGGGTGAGCGAGTGAGTGGGCAAGTGGGTGAGTGAGTGATTGGGTGGGTGAGTGAGTATGCAGGCGCGAGTAGTATTTGGGATCGATAGAAGAGCCCATGGTGGTGGCGGGTGAAGGTGGTTGCGTTGGGGATGGCGCTTTCGTACAATGGCGGTTGGTGGCTGAGCGCGCACCTAGCGCCCCTAAGGCAACTTCGGGGAAACTTGCACAGGCACCTCCCAGTGGGTGCATTTCCGGGTATGGGCTAAATTTTACGAACCAGGCTTCATTAAAGGCCAATTCCGGGGTTTTAACGCGATAAGGTTAAAGGTACCGTTACCGATAAAATCCGGCGTCGGCGTTGTGAGCAAAATATAGCAGGCATGGCTCGGGCAGGTGCTGCACAGAGAGCAACCTAGGAGGCAGGTGGGCCACCTAGGTCACGTGACCTTGCGGCGTCCTCACAACCTGCCCACCGGATAGTGAGAAAACTGGCCACCGTGGCAGGTAGCAGTTAAATTAATGATTGGTCGCTCGGGATGAGCAACCTGGGCGGCACGACGGTCACTCTGGGAACACCTGCTATCGCAGGGTAGTGGTGCATAGCTTAACCGCTGCACAACTGCGCCGGGAGAGGTATGAGGACTCCCAGGTGCATGTCTATGAATGTAAAGTAGAGAATTGCCTTCTGTATGTAGGGGAATAAACCCGTTACGCTATTGCGTCATACTCTTAAGGCGGAGGTTAAGTGTCTCCTCCAACTGTTTTGAACATTTTGAGATCATAATGACATCAGATTCCTTAGAGTCTCCTCGTTCCCGTACAGGAAAGAAACGTTTTTCAAAATCCCAAGTAGAAGTATTTAAAAAGTTCAAAAACCAAGCAGCCAAAACACCAACTGGGCTTCGACCAAATTATGACGTCCAGACAGGTCGTCCTATGACGTCGCGGGCTCTTTCGCAAAACATATCATGTGCGCGTTGATTGACTAAAATGGCGACTGTAATTCAGAGCTTGGGCCATTATTTGTCTGAAATGACCAAAAGCCAGCTAGAAATTTTATCCTTCAGCAAACACAGAGTGAATACCGACAGCCGTGCGTCCAACGACTTCACACACCCAAGCTTGCGGGTATAAATCTCCCCGATTGAGGTCATGAAATGGGAAATTTTATAATGCATTTCCGACGCAGCAAAGTACCGCATCGTTGCGAAACTTGCCACAAAGAAACCAAAAACTGCATAGAACGTACCTCGAAAGTTTCAGTAAAATCAAGCGAAGTAGATAAAAATGCGAGGGTTCCAACGTAGGTAAACCGTGTAGGACGTACGAAAGCGCTTAAGGCAACACCGCCTTAAAGGCAGCCGCAGGGAGGGGATGGGGGGGGGGGGGTGAGGTGGCGGTTCCGCGTGTTACCGGAGCAGCTGCGCAAGGCCTCAGCCTCTAGCAACCCGTCAAAGGACAAAGGTTGAGGCGTCACACATAACCCTGGTTTTTCATGTTTGCTAGCCAAGTAGTGGTTTCGCGCTAAAAGCTCCGGAGTTGCACTTTAAGGTCTCAGGTGGGCTCCATAATGGCTCTCGCCGTAAAAATGGCCACGTCACCCGTGAAGCGATGGATTTGAAAAGTGATTAAGCATTGGAAAACTGATGATTTTAAGGTCAGAACATGACTCAAAAGCATTTGGGAAATGCAAGTGTATCAAGTAAATCACTTGCTTTAGCGCCCCCACCCCCAAATTTTCCCTATATTTTCTCGCTCTGCAGCCGCTTGACTCGGCAGCTGTGTACAATGTCACCCAATCTTTCCTGTCTTTCTCCCGACAAAGATGCCGATATTTTCTATATATTCGCCTACTCTAAGGCAGTTCGCGACGAAGTCTGACGTGACAGTTCCCGTGTGAGCCGAGTTTCTGGTGCTCATTTTTACACTCGCGGCCGCTTTTATAGGTGCGGCTGTTAGCGTCTCTTTCGCCGAGATCGGGGCGCTGGCGATGCGGTCCGCAAAAAGTAGAAGCTAACTCAAAGTGAGAGACGTGACCAGCATCCTCCTGAAACAATTTGGCAGGTCATGCAGGACAATGAAAAACTTGCTTATTTCGTTACTGCGTTCAGTCGTGCTCAAGAAAAAGAGCGAAGAAGGCTGTTTATGTTGCCAGGAGGGCAAACTTGCTCTTCATATATAATTACTAGAGCTGGTGAAGCATAGAAGTGCGCCCACCTGCGAGTGTAGCAATGCTTTTCGTGCTGAAATCAGAGAAGGACCTTTTCTGGAAGTTTTCAGTTATAAGATGGAATGTACTTCAGTAGAAACAAAGTGTATGGAACAAAACTGAGTCAAATCCAATGTTTCATTTTGAAATGAGCCAAATCTCATGATTTCATCCAAGCATAGTGCCCAGACAATGAACATAATTTTTGTTAATTGTGGCTTTTAGGGTACTTCAGCAGCCGCGTAAAACAAATCAGTAGCACTACAATACCTAATGGTAAAGAATTTTCGCGTTTTTCTGCGCTCCTGCTTTGGAGGATTTGGCTAATTTCGAAAAAAAAAACACTTCAGGTGTTTGCGAGCAGTCGTATTTTTCCACCTAACGCACTATTGGTTCACTTGCTGCATAACCGAAAAGAAATATTTTGTGATTTTATGCACCAGGCACGCGGCGCAGCGAAAGTTACCAATTGCGTTTCAAAGCGCCGAAGAGTGGGCGACTTTAGCGCCGCCACTTCGCCAGTGGTTGGGTTGAACGCCCCATGCGTGCACCACCCCACCCGGATGAAAGCCCTCGCCAGCACTACGCTCGCCCTTCTTCGGCCCGCTACCATGGATTACTCAACTGCCATCCAAGGAAAACTTTGCTGCGCCTCATATTGTGCGTTCCTACAGCACCTAATCTCCTGCGCCCCTGCATAGCAGCGGTTTACCCAGCAGACTTTCATCACCACCCTCGAACGGATCACCACTGTGCTGTGTTCGCGTGTGTCTGCTGCTCGGACATCGGCCTGTGGAGTCTGGACGAACGGTGACATTTTTTGCACGCACCTCGTCTGCCTGCTTCCCCCTCCTGCCTCAATGGCAATTCTCTCCTCCGGGGCTTCGTAATCCCCTCTTCTTCGCGCGCTGCTTTGTCCCGCTTTCTTTTTCCAGCCTTCACGGCATTCCTCCCGAGTAATTTTGACTCCCTTCTCAACTGCGCGCCTCACCGGCCCGCTTTTCTTCCTCGACAATCGCGTCCTTTTGCGCGCGGCCGGTCTCCTTTTCGGCGCATTTTCCGGGGGTTCTCGTTGTGGCGCGCGTGCCCTGCGGTTGGCCGCAGTCGTCGGTGTACACGGGGTGCATGGGCACGTGCTTGCCGCTATCTATGGGCGGTAGTCTGCGTTATTCATGTACATGATGGGGCCGCTCCGGACTCGTCCGCTTCTGCCGCCACCGCTTCGCTCCATCGGGCGCCTCGCAGCACTTGCCCTCCCGGTTTTTTCGCCGCTCTGTTTTGCCGCTCGCGAGCTCTATTGTAGCGGGGACTACACTGGGCTACCAGTCGAGCATTTCGCGGTACATGGGAGAGGCCAGTTGTCCGCATGCGCCGTTACCATGGCAACCGAAGGGGAGCAAAGTGCGGCGTTTCGCCGTCGCCGCGGCCGCGCGCCCGCTCCACCGCCAAAGCCGAGCGTGACGCCATGCGGATGAGCAGTTGTGCGCATGCACCGATACAATGGTAACCAGAGAGACCTCACAGCTGGGCCGCGTTCTTCTTCGCCGCCTCGCAGCACGCCGCTCTATCAACCGAACCCCGCGTCGCATGCGCAGGATTGCGTATAAAGACGGAGATGTGGTGGGCGTCTGTATCATAACGTTGGAACGTTGGACATTTATGCAGAGAAGGAGAGTCCAGCCGCTGCTGAAGGGCGGTATAGACAAGAGAAGATTAACTCTTCCGATCCTGAGGTTGGCGCCTGGCAGTTGGCTTGAATCAAATAAGAACGCTGGAGTCTGTGTGGACGTGAAACAATGTACCACCGCTGCCAGACATCTCCCTTAGATCGCAGTGAATAATGGTGAAGCCTGCTGTGTTCGGCTTCTGGAAAGCGGCATTATCATCCAGGGAGTCTACGTGGCACCTGGAACATCTGTCAAGCAGACGATTGATGTGGTTGGCACGTGTATAGCAGCCTACGGCACGGTTTCACAGTTGTGTGTGACTTTGGATAATTTCAACAGCAAACAGGACTCTCTTAGTCAGTGCATGAAAGAAAAGTTTGACTTTAATTTAGCTTCGGACTCTTACGTCCAGACTACATAATAGGGAACCACTATGGAGCTTGTATACTAAAGAGGCTCCACCAAATCGAAATGCACTATAGAAAAAATTGAGACCGCTGCATGCTATTCACAGATCATCGGGCACTCTTCGTCTCTGTCAAGCAAAATGAATAAAAGGTGTGCATATCCAATGTCTCTCATTGCTAAACATACAGTGACCCCAACAAGCTCAGCCAGGCAAACGTACCTCTCGCTACGTATATCCTGGCATAGCGGAGCTAAAGTACTGCCAATTTTCGCCTGGGGCCGACACAATTCCTCTTACTGCGCTTTCTGCGCCACCTTCTTACTTCCCCTTCCTACCCATTTTCTCCCCGAGCAATTTGCCTATCGGCGGAAATTGTGGGCGTGTGCTCCCAAGAGTTGGCCGCAGTCGTCGGCGTACACGGGATGTTTGGGCACGCACTTCGCTATCTATGGGCGGTAGTCTGCGAAGTCGTGTTCATGGGGTGAACGCCCCGGACTTGGCCGCTTCTGCCGCCACTGCTTCACCCCATCGGGCGCCTCGTTTCTCTTGCCCTCCCGCTCTCTTCGCCGTCAGGCGGTTTCGCTCTCCCTCCCTTATTGCCTAGGGCCGACTACTCGTCTCTTTGCGAGCGTTCCCACTTTAAGCCGCTTCGCGGCATCATATCTCTTCTATCCCTTTCAAAATTTCTTCAACAATCCTCTCATTACATAATCGGACTTTCCAAGTCCTGTGTCCTTTTTCCCAAATATTTACCTCTCATCCCTAAAGTGCTGTCAGTTTATCTCTCGTATCCCATAATATGACAGTCGCTCTGTGGCAGACGTACCAATTTTGTCCCTCTTCCTCTTACTACTCCTGCGCTGCGTTGTTCTGTGGTGTCGTCCTAAACTCCTTTGCATCTCCAACTCCAATTCCCGTCAGTCAATCCTTTGCCTCCCACCAAGTACCTTATACCCCTGTCACACGGCCAGTTTCAATCACCCTCTAGGCGAGGGTCTTCGAGATTCTCAATCGCCATCGAACTCGTCACTGCTACACGGCAAATCTCAATGGCCATTGAAATGGTTCTCGTGTCTTACGCCACGGATGTGTGGCGCCACAATCACTACTTTGGATTTTGCAAAAATAACAAAAATATTTGATAAATGTATACTAAATGCTGAAATACACGCATACGCGAAAGTCGTTCAAAACCCTTTTAATTGCACGTACGCGACGGACATGTGCAGACACTGCTGTAGCCACTCTAATACAAGACGAGCCAAAACCAAGCCAGTCCAACTGCGTCGGAGCGCTGCTTCGTCAGGCTTAAGACCTGGGAAATCGCTATGATATCTGAAAAACAAGAGCTATTTGTCTCTTGAAACTTTATGCGAGGGTAAGAATGGGCAAATCGAAGGCGAATACAACAGCTTAGAACACGATATTGCTTTGAGGGATTGGCGACGAAGCTGTTATCGCAGTGAAGCGGGCGGGCAGGGCGCCGCCATGTTGTCAACGTTAAGTACGCAAGCAACGGAAAGACTGCAACGCAAAATTAATGCGCTTAAAACCAGTCTAATATAACTTTAGAATAATTTTAGACTGCTTGCATTAAATTTTATGCGAATGATGTATGTTCATGTTTTTGTACCGTGAATGTGTCGTGTACAAAAGTGCGCTTGGCGCCGCTCGAAGCAACGCTAGCAACCTTGGGCAGCGCTCGAGGGCCCTCGAAATCTCGATGGAGTTCCGTGCTGCTCCGTTGACTCGATAGGCTATTGACTCGATCGCCATTGAAACTGCCCGTGTAGCAGCGCTCGATCGCCTTTGAGTCGATAGACTATCGGTTCGAGGGCCCTAGAAATGCCCGTGTGACAGGGGTATTAGACGCCCGCTTAGTGCGTGCCGTGTTGCTTTTATCGGACTCCCCTCCCTCCTCCCTTACCCCCCCCCCCCCCCCGGCTCTGAGCAGTGATCCCCGCAGAGGGAAGCAGAAATTAGAGCCACTCCCCACCTACAATGAAGCAACCAGGACCCCGCCCGGATACTACACTGCCTCATCTTGTGCACTCTATATAGGACATTTAGTACCGCCGAACTGCTCGAAAATCGCCAAATTAACTGCGGAACAAGGGCTAGTTGCCTCTTATACTTCGACGTATGAGTGAAAGTATGCGAATCAAAAGCGAGCGTCGCCATTTAGAGCGAGAAGTTGTGCCGAACAGCGCGGCGGCAATGCTGTATTTGGTCCAAAGCGCGCGAGCTGCGTGCCGCCATGTCTCTAGCTAGCTAGCCTTCCGGCGGTTTGCCAGCTAACTCAAACCCTTTACAACGTTAAAACAGGTCCCCTAAAGCGGTCGCACTCCGGCAATGGCCACACATGCACAGATGTCGCCTGCTTAGCCCCCCCGCCCCCCCCCGCCTCCCCCCCTCTTATTGTGACACTACGGAAAAGACATGGCACGTGCAAAACAAAGTCAAACGGTATAACGTACGCACGGCAATGATATGTTGTAACTCTCTCATATGACAGAGAACACTGAAACTTGAAACTGCCGATGAGCCGTAGTCCGGAAGTTGGCTAACCGTTTAATCTTTTCGTCTGCACTTTAGTGCAGCCAGCAGCTTTCTCTCTCTCTCTCTCTCTTCATTTGCCTGTCTACCTGTGCTCGAATCATTAGAGACCCCCTTCGATGGAGCCAAACTTTAAGTACTGGTCACAGTGATTGGAACGACGTGCTTTGTTTCGATAGCGGAGGTACCCTTGAAGAGACGTTTCTATAGATAAATGATGACGGAACACGGGAGAAGCAGTAGCTTTAGAAGCTGCAAGATAGTGTCATGCCAACAGCAGAATTATCTGAAAGCGAACAAGGAGCTGACGACGAGGTTTTTTTTTTTTCCAATCAGCTGGTACGCGCAGGAGGATGTTCGAAACAGGTACGCGTGCCCTCTGAATCACCTCCAGTGGCCACTACATTTCTCTGCACTACTGAGAGTTAATCAGAGACCGGTGTCGCTGAGCGCTGATAGGGCGGTTGGTTTGCACTGTGACGCCGGCAACATGTCACTAAGTTCCGCTTTCTTTTATCTACGAGGTCACTATCCCTGTTCCAAGCCTCGGCTGCACTATTATGAGGCCCATTCCGCTCGAGATACTGGACTGCGAAGAGGCGTATCAGCACGACGGAAGCCACATGGGCGTCCAAAGACGTAAGCTTAAGTTTGGTGTTTTAAGGCTGTTGTTGTTGCATGCTGGTGAGTGGCAACACAGTGTGAAAGGCGTTTTTATGCACGAGGTGTGGTTGGCAAGGTTTGTATCTATCGGTTCCGGAAAATGGCGCTTCATTTCTGGTATCCATTTATTCACTTTATCTTATTTATGCACTTTGGTGGAAAGAAGTACCCGGGACACGCGAGTTTTCAAAGCAGCATGTGCTGCATCTGACTGTAGTAAACAATCGCGAGAGCATTCAGTTCGCAGAGGCCTTCGTCTCTTTTGCTAACCCGGTACTGTTTTTTTATTTTGCTATTGTTGCTTTCCATTGATGTGGACCCCCTCAGTAAATCAGAACTGGAATTGCTGAGAAGTTTACAGATTGGTCAGAGCATCATCATGAACCAGCTGGATACCATCGAAGCGGAATGTGCTAAGCATGAAGCTATGCTCAACGAAATAAATAGCAAATTGGGAACAGCTGAAGGACAGATTGTAACACTTAATGAGGCAGTAGTAGGACAAGAGAATGCAGTCAAACACCTCGCAAAAGAAGTTTAGGATCTGCAAAGATTATGTTGACCTTGAAAATTGAAGTGAAAGGCTGAATCATGTTTTTTATGGTGTTAAAGATCACCAGGTAGAAACGTTGGATCAATTAGAATAATTAATTAAAGGTATCTCTCAGACCCACCTTGCAACAGAACTGAAGGCAATGCTAAGAGCACATCTTGTAAGCCATTACAAAAAGAAGGCAGGAAATTCCTTTAAAATGAGCGATTTTTCATCGCAATAAATCAGTTGTAAGTCCAGCGTTGTGGTGTGTGCCTCCTTTGTTCTTGTCTTGCGTCTATTTTCGCTGGTTCCTTTTCTATGCAATATGAACCAACTAGCCCAGCAGTTTGCACTCCTAAACCACCGATTGCGGTGAGTTTTTCCTGAGACAAGAGAAAAAATGGACGTCCTTAAAAGCGCTAAACAATTCAAGGTGTCTGAATGCAATGTAGATCAGGATTAAACACCACAAATAAAGCGGAAATAATGGACAGCAACAGTGAGGTTAAAGATGTTTTGACAAGCTTATTGTTGACAGTAAGACCTGAACCTGGGCCGATCCCCCCCATGTGAGCATGTGCCATTGTTTGAGGATAACAATAACAACAACAACATCTTGCTAGTAGGATGTACCCTTCCTCACACTGTCTAACAGCTCTTGTAAACTGCATAAGCATTGGAAGCACTGTGAGAAAGTAGACTAATTCACTGGTGCCATGGACTCTTTGAAGGCTGGCATTGTGTTTTGAATATAATCATGGCTTATCCCGTCCATCACTGATAGTGAGGTGTTTCCTTGGCACTTTACCACTTAACGAAACGATAGGGCACGTATGGCCGGAAGCGTTTTGTTGCTAGTTAATTCTGTTTTACGGTCAACTTTTGTTCGATATTCGAGATGATGACGTTGAGTCACTCGGGAGCAAAGTGACCCTTGCTGATAATACCTTATTTATTGCTGGAGCATTTTATCATCCACCAGACTCTGATGCGACTACATTGCATACACACTACGAGATTGTTTCTAAAACAACGGATCAGATAATTCTTGCAGGCGATTTTAACTTACCATACTTGAACTGGCCTATTTAAACCTGTGTAACTATATGACTGGCAGTCGCGAAAATTTCGAAGTGAAAAACATTTTTGACACTTTCGGCTTCACTCAATACATGAGTGCTTCTAGACGCAGTACTAACATTTTAGATCGGTCGGTTTTTAGCTAACCTAATTTTGTAGATTCTATCACTCGTATCGCAGGTATAAGTGATCATCTCACTGTCGTGGCTAGCGTTAAATATGCAGTCAAACGAACGAAGACACGCCATTCGAGGAAGGTATTTATTTTCCATAACTGTTCTTATTCTGCCATTTCTCAGGAACTATTTGCCCATATGTCTGTTTACGGCTCTTTGCGAAAATGCTGATATTGTACAATACTGTTTTCTGTTTAGAGGAGAGTGTTAAAACTGACGGAGAAGTATATGGGGAGAATTGTTTCAGTTCGGGCGGAAACGTTTTGTTTATGGGGGTTTAATGTCCCACAGCGACTCAGGTTATGAGGGACGCCGTAGTAAAGGGCTCCGGAAATTTCGACTACCTGGGTTTCTTTAACGAGCACTGACATCACACAGTGCACATGCATCTAGAATAATGCCTCCATCGAAATCGACCGCCGCGGCAGGGATCGAACCCGCGTCTTTCAGGTCAACAGCCGAGCGCCATAACCACTGAGCCACCGCGACGGTAGGCCGAAAAAGTTCAAGAAGCCATACATAGGTGACGCCAAAATTTTGAAACTAACAAGGAAAAAATATGAGTATATCTCACGTTTAAAAAGAACACAAAGTAATTATCACTTCAACAGGTTAGCCGAGGTAACTAATGAATTCAAAACTACAGCAAACAATGCGAATGATCAGCACTGATCAGCCACAAGATGGTTATGTGTCGGCAGCTACAGTGCCACCACACAGCGTCACGGAGGCTAAAGACGAAAAGAGTGAACTGAGCTGCACGACGTGGTAACATGGTAAAAGAATGCAGCGCGAAAAAAACAAGGACGAACAGAAGTGGACAGGACAGGGCGCTGACTACCAACACATTTATTCAGAAAGATGAGCAGCTTATATAACGCAGTCCAACACCCACGTGACCAAGAAAATAGCAAACGCGTTCAACTATCTAATACAAAAAAACAAAACGAAGTACACAATATCAAAGTGATACATATCTGGGTAACGCAAAGTCAGCCAAGAACCGATAAAACCGAGAGGACCACGACGAACCGTAAGGTGCACGCATGGAAAATGAACAGTCAGCGACCTTTGCCGCCAATGCAGCACGAGGCAAAACGAAGACGACAATAACAAAATAGTCACCGAACAATAAGTAAAAGTCGAAGCTAAAAGCAGGGTCGGGGCCAAACGCATAACAAAACAATACAAAACGCAACGCACAAGCTGAGTCAACCGTTCACAGTCAAACTGAGTCAAAAAAGTTGAAAGTTCTCTAGAACAAGAATTAAAAGCAGACGTGAATAAAAAGACGTGTTTATAGTGGGCCTAGAAAACTGGACTCCTTGTCTGTAAGTAAAATTGAAGGCGTGCTGACGCACTTGTCTCCAGCTTTGGCTATCATCCTTGCCTCAATGATGACCCTTTCATTTTCTGTCCGCGCCCGTGCTCTGACAACCGTGCGCGTGTAACATGGTTCGCAGCCTTTGCAAGACTTGCAATGGTCGTCCAGGTGCCCGCCGCTTTTGTTACGGACCCTACGGCGGTGTTCAAACAATCTCTCGTTGAGACACCTGCCGGTTTGCCCAATATACACGCGTCCACACTTCAAGGGAATCTCGTAAATGACACAAGTAGCACAATGTGTGAGTGGTTCTACATGTCTAATAGGGCAAACCTTTTTCTTTTGCTTTGTCAGCAGTGTACACACTCGTGACAATTTGCACGGGGCTGAGAAGACAAGGTTTACGTTGTTTCTTTTTGCAACCTTCTTTAAATTGTGAGACAACTTGTGAAGATACGGGATGACGGCCAAAGGAGGTCGTTTGGCCTGTTCTAGTTTGCCTGCGTCTTTGCCTTGCACTTTCAATTTCTGGAGAAGAGTCTCTGAAACGCTACTCACTAGTGTTGGTGAGTAGCCAGCACTGTAAAGACGTTGGACTTGGTTGTTAACACTGCTCTGCATCGTATGGGGACAGCTTTTTGTGAGCGCTGCCTGGATGGCAGAAGAAACAATGCCTCGCTTGATCAATTTCGAGTGAGCGCTGTCATGCGGAAGAAGACCTTTCTTAGAGCGAGGGTTGTACGTCCAACAGAGGTGGGTTTGTTCAAAACTAAAAAGTACGTCACAGGGAAAACCCATAAGCCTGACTGCCCTCTGAGGACCATCATCTCGGAAAAAGGTACGTGGCAGGCTGAAGTTGGTGCCTACCTACAACGCCACTTGAATGGCCTACCTTTAGATGACCCTTTTCTGGTAAGGAACTCGTCAGAGGTGTTACAGCGATTCAAAGGCAGTTCAGACGCTACGACTGGCTTTACAATTGACGTTGAAGACTTGTTTTATTCCGTTCCGCACGGTGGTCTATACGCAGCGGTGCGCGACGTGATCCAACAGTCGGGTGAAGTGCGTTTCCAGAACAGCTCGGGTGTGAGCAGCGACAATTTCCTTCGCCTTCTTCAGTTCTACCTTGAATCTACTGTTGTTCAGTACAGCGGTCAGTACTTCGTGCAAAAGAATGGCGTATGCATCGGGTCATCAATCGCGCCAGTCCTGTGTGATATCTACCTGGCGGCAGCCGATAAGCGCATTAGCCAGGTTCTCCCGGGTGAAGTGGTCCATTCGGCCTTCCGGTATGTGGATGATTTTATGATCGTCCTCAGAAGTTGCCCACCTGGTTCGTTGGAGCGTGTCATTCTTGAAATTGTCGCCCTTTTCAAGTCCCATTTTGGGGGTCTGAACTTTACCTGTGAACCGCCGAGAGGCAAGGATGTTCAGTTTTTGGACGTACTTTTTAGTTTTGAACAAACCCACCTCTGTTGGACGTACAACCCTCGCTCTAAGAAAGGTCTTCTTCCGCATGACAGCGCTCACTCGAAATTGATCAAGCGAGGCATTGTTTCTTCTGCCATCCAGGCAGCGCTCACAAAAAGCTGTCCCCATACGATGCAGAGCAGTGTTAACAACCAAGTCCAACGTCTTTACAGTGCTGGCTACTCACCAACACTAGTGAGTAGCGTTTCAGAGACTCTTCTCCAGAAATTGAAAGTGCAAGGCAAAGACGCAGGCAAACTAGAACAGGCCAAACGACCTCCTTTGGCCGTCATCCCGTATCTTCACAAGTTGTCTCACAATTTAAAGAAGGTTGCAAAAAGAAACAACGTAAACCTTGTCTTCTCAGCCCCGTGCAAATTGTCACGAGTGTGTACACTGCTGACAAAGCAAAAGAAAAAGGTTTGCCCTATTACACATGTAGAACCACTCACACATTGTGCTACTTGTGTCATTTACGAGATTCCCTTGAAGTGTGGACGCGTGTATATTGGGCAAACCGGCAGGTGTCTCAACGAGAGATTGTTTGAACACCGCCGTAGGGTCCGTAACAAAAGCGGCGGGCACCTGGACGACCATTGCAAGTCTTGCAAAGGCTGCGAACCATGTTACACGCGCACGGTTGTCAGAGCACGGGCGCGGACAGAAAATGAAAGGGTCATCATTGAGGCAAGGATGATAGCCAAAGCTGGAGACAAGTGCGTCAGCACGCCTTCAATTTTACTTACAGACAAGGAGTCCAGTTTTCTAGGCCCACTATAAACACGTCTTTTTATTCACGTCTGCTTTTAATTCTTGTTCTAGAGAACTTTCAACTTTTTTGACTCAGTTTGACTGTGAACGGTTGACTCAGCTTGTGCGTTGCGTTTTGTATTGTTTTGTTATGCGTTTGGCCCCGACCCTGCTTTTAGCTTCGACTTTTACTTATTGTTCGGTGACTATTTTGTTATTGTCGTCTTCGTTTTGCCTCGTGCTGCATTGGCGGCAAAGGTCGCTGACTGTTCATTTTCCATGCGTGCACCTTACGGTTCGTCGTGGTCCTCTCGGTTTTATCGGTTCTTGGCTGACTTTGCGTTACCCAGATATGTATCACTTTGATATTGTGTACTTCGTTTTGTTTTTTTGTATTAGATAGTTGAACGCGTTTGCTATTTTCTTGGTCACGTGGGTGTTGGACTGCGTTATATAAGCTGCTCATCTTTCTGAATAAATGTGTTGGTAGTCAGCGCCCTGTCCTGTCCACTTCTGTTCGTCCTTGTTTTTTTCGCGCTGCATTCTTTTACCATGTTCACTGACCAACAAGCCCAAACAGCCGCTTTAGTGCACGACGGAGTCTCTGGTGATCACTGCACACAAGTTTGCTACGGTAACTAAGCCTGTCTCTTTATTCATATCGAATCATCAGTATTCAGCAGGAAAAGACGAAGGTCGATCTACCTTGCAGCACGTGCACGAGGCACGCAGCACAAGCAGCCACTACAGATGACGGTTCCTCGGGAGACCAGGACGGCAGCGGTGCTGGCGGCGGCCGAGATGGCAGCAGCCACCTAGACGACCACCTTCCACATTTCTAGCTGCGTTGACCAGCACCACCGCGGGGTGGACCAGCAAATGCCTTCTGCCAGCGGCCAAGAATCCATGTCCACTCTAACTGCCATGTTTCCCTTTCCGGCCGCAGCTCGTATGTGAACCTATGTCGGCGCCCCGCCGACTTCAGTGCCACCGCCACCGCCAGCTGAGGACGCTGGTGCCCTGGTTCCATGTAGAGGAAGCGGAGGAGATGCGACCACTAACGCCTTGCTGACGTCCACGACATCGACGCATACCGCGGCCGGCATGGTGCTACCGGTGACGTCGTATTGCGTCTGGTTGCGGTGCACTGCCGCCGCCTTCACGCCTCTTCCAACCGCGGCACGGCGTCTGACCTACGAAGGCGCCCCCCTGCCCAACGGACTTCGCCGTTCCCGGAGGAGGACGCCTGCTGCCCGGTCCTGGACGGAGGATGGTGATATGTTTAGATATCGGGACCGAGGTCTTCACCGCATGACGATGAACTCTGCAGACGACGGAGGGAAGCCTTCAGGAGGGTTAGTAAACTTGAAGGTTTATTTGCATATTTACCACAGAAGCAAGGAGACCAAAAGTCAGAGATGAAGTGCTGTGAAACCCGCCAAATTGCGGCTTAAATACAGTGGATATTCCCTAGGCACCTAGCTAGAGATTCCGGTGGCTGGTCAAGCGTCCAATGGGCAGACACACTCTTCATAGTCTCCGCCCTAACCCCGTGACCGCTCCGCCCTCACAAACACGTGCACAGGCGATAAGGAATCCTGGCGCCTTGAGGTCCTGGAATGCGGTTTCCGACGGGTTGACCAGGTGCATAAGGTCGTTGGCTTTGTAGGCGGTGATCCCCTCTGTGGGAAAGATGCGTCCTGACGGTCCCGGTGAATTCCAGAGGGTAAGATGAATCAGCCGTGTCCGCCCCCGCTTTGTCTGGCCGCGCAGGTGCAAGCGAGCGGGGAGGGTCCGGCGCCTTTGTTCGGGTCTTTCTGCCGGTCCACGGGAGGGCGCAGTTCGGGAGAAACGCCGCATTCCATACTCCGGACGAATAGATTAGAGGCCTTTCGTCACAGCTCGCCGTCGCCAGGAGCCGTTCCTAATCCTCTTCTCAGGACGACAGCACCTTTGGTCCAACATAGTTCGATGGCGCCTGCCGGGCTCGTCTGTTCCCGCTGTCGGGGCCTCCGATCACAACAATGGGGAGATGCGGTCGCCGCCGCCAGTCTGACATCCACGGCCTCGGCGCCTACCGCGGCCGGCACTGTGACACCGGTGATGTCGCGCTATGAGTGCTTCCGGTCCACTGCCACCGCCTTCACGCCTCAGCCAGCCGCAGCACAGCGCCTAGCCTACGAAGGCGCTCCGCCTGCCCCAGGGACATCATCGTCCTCGGAGAAGGACGCCGGCGGCCTGGTCCTGGACGGAGGATGCGGGGGAGATGCGGTCGCCGCCGCCAGGCTGACGTCCAAAGCCTCGACGCCTACCGCGGCTGCACTGTGGTAGCGGTAATGTCACGCTATGCCTGCTTCCGGTCAACTGCTGCCGCCGTGACGCCTGTCCCGGCAGCGGCCCGCAGGCTCACCCACGACAGTGCCCCACCGACTCTCGTGTCACCATTGTTCCTGCCTCAGGGCACCGGTGGCCTGTTCTTTTGTGAAGAATGGGGGGGGGGGGGAGCACGCGGTCGCCACCGACATGCGACCTCATCGATATCCACGAGGCAAAGCGCCAATGCCACCATCTATGTCTCCTGCAAAGCGGCCGTTGGAGGATGTCACTGTTCTCCACAACCAGGCAAGGCGCCAGCGGCACCATCTACGTCTCCTGCAAACCGGACGTTGCAGGATGTCTCTCTTCTCTGCAACCAGGCAAGGCGCCAACGCCACCATCTATGTGTCCTGCAAAGCGGACGTTGCAGGATGTCACTCTTCTCCGCAACCAGGAAAGGCGCCAACGCCACCCTCTGTCTCCTGCAAAGCGGATGTTGCAGGATGTAACTCTTCTTCGCAACCAGGCAAGGCGCCAACGCCACCATCTATGTCTCCTGCAAAGCGGACGTTGCAGTATGTCACTCTTCTCTGCAACCAGGCAAGGCGCCAACGCCGCCCTCTATGTCTCCTGCAAAGCAGATGTTGCAGGATGTCTCTCTTCTCTGCAACCAGGCAAGGCCTCAACGCCACCATCTATGTCTCTTTCAAAGCGGATGTTGCAGGATGCCACACTTCTCCGCAACCAGGAAAGGCGCCAACGCCACCATCTATGTCTCCTGAAAAGCGGATGTTGCAGGATGTCACTCTTCTCCGCAACCAGGCAAGGCGCCAACGCCACCATCTATGTCTCCTGCAAAGCGGACGTTGCAGGATGTCACTCTTCTCTGCAACCAGGCAAGGCGCCAACGCCACCCTCTATGTCTCCTGCAAAGCGGATGTTGTAGGATGTCTCTCTTCTCTGCAACCAGGCAAGGCGCCAACGCCACCATCTATGTCTCCTGCAAAGCGGACGTTGCAGGATGTCACTCTTCTCTGCAACCAGGCAAGGCGCCAACGCCACCCTATATGTCTCCTGCAAAGCGGCCGTTACAGGATGTCACTCTTCTCTGCAACCAGGAAATGCGCCAATGCCACCATCTGTCTCCTGCAAAGCGGCCACTGCAGGATGTTACTGTTCTACGCTACCATAGCGTAGCACCAGTGGCGTCCCTTCGGCATCGTCGTTCCTAGCTTCTACTGGAACTCCAACAGATATCGTCGCTGTCCTCGTCGAAAGCCTCCTGGACACTGCGGCTCCTACAGCAAGGGCTTATAATGCTGTCCTCCCTCACTGAGGGGCTACATTATCATCCAAGTGGAGACAATAGCCTGGATGGTTGGTTGTATTGCCCTTAACAGCAACTCTTAGAATCAGAAGCCAGTCACCCGGACAGACAAATCGCTTTGCTTGCTCTGCCAGCAGGCGTTCCTCAAGTTTTACCCAGAATACCCAGTCCTTTCAATGACATAGTAATCTCAGTTGGCTAAGCAGCCAGACATTTGGGTGTCGGGAGGCAGCGTGTCTACAACATAAATGACTACCGTGCCCGTCACGGGGATGCCGGTGACATTGTACTAAGTCTATTTGCCGTCAGTTTGCATGGTCACCCTGTCAATCAAAATTGCCGTTTGGGCGAGTTGGTTGGACAGGTTGATTTCCGCGCTGGTCATTTCGAATCACCCTGTCGTGTGGGGTGCTGGACGTTTCAGAGTTCAATGGCAGCCCACCATCGCACTGCCGTACTGACCATTACAGTGCCCAAGGGCACGAGGCCTGAGTACAACTGGCGCAATGAAGCTGGCGCCAGCGGCGAAGTTGTCCAAGGCTACGCAGATCATGCTGACGAACAGAACAAAAGGCCTGCTCCCACGAACTCTAGAAAGTAAAAATAAGCCAGTGCACGGCTTCTTAAAATGTATCAACCATGGGAGCATTTTTTTTTTTCATCGAGATTGCTTAGCGCGTGCGAAGCCCTACTGAAGTGAAAAAAAGTTCTGCAAGCAAAGTGCAGTAAAAGACTTGTTTTACCAACAGCTAAAAGCCTCATATTTGGAGATCTTGCAAACAAACGGTGCTTTTACCCAAGGCATACTTTTTCTTTGTGATGTGTGGTCAAAAAGATAGCGGTAGTGTAAATGATTCTAAAACACTGACAGCAGGTAGCACCCAAAGATTGTTGCTTGGCTAAGGAAAATTCCCAGAAACAATGACATCTAAAGTATCCAGCGCACAAAAGCACTTTGTGCTTTCAGTTAGAACATTTCAAATAAACAGTGGGAAAATATTTGCGGTTGGAGCGCGTGATAGCGTATGGCTACTGGCGTCTGCATCGCCGCATTGTTAATTTAAAAAAAAAGTCTTGTGTGCCTCCTAGCTTGTCTCTCTTTTATTGCGCTACAGTACCCGCCATTCTGAGAGTTTGCTTGTGCTGTCATCTTCCACAAACTTGCTGGGTCATGCGCTCGATATCGGCACGTTCTTCCTGCGTATTGGTCAGCATTTGCCATCGCCCCTTGAACTTTTTATTTTCTTAGCATCCCTGAGCCCTGAGTTTAGAAACATTTGCAGCAGATTCTCCGCGTCCCTGTGAATTTAACGGGAGCCTTCAACCCTGTACTCGATTGGCGCAAAAATTGCCTTTTCACCTTACGTGGTATGAATGAGAAAACATTCTGCCCTACCGCTGTTTCCGTTGGTGCGTTTGTGGCTGATTGTTTCTGTGGCATTCTCTGCGTTTGTGTATTTTAGTTCGCGTTGGCCCCCAAACCGCAGGCCATTCCGACTCCCCTGGGTTAAGTTAAGCAGAGGATTGGTCGTTCTCTCTACTTAACTTTCATAGATGGCGGCGAATCCTCATGCCGCAACCAGCGCAGGGGCGCAGCGGTTAAGCGATGCGCCAACTGCAGTGGCAGGTGGCTGTTCCTCTCAAGCGTAGGGGCCATACTACCCATGCTGCTCTTCCCGAGCAACTTGTCGCGCAGCTGGTGTGGTGCTCCTGCGAACTTACCCGAGCTTACCAGCGTTACTTACAAGTAGCCGAGTGACAGAGAAACTCTGGTAAGCTCGGGTAAGTGCCCCACACTTTCTGTTAACACTTTCTATACACACATCCTGTACACACGTTCTGTGCACACTCTCCGCGGACGTCACGCATGAGCCAAGTACTGCTTCCTCATTTAAAAAATATAAATGAAATGAGGGCGCCTGGCCCAGACGGTATTTCTCGCCGCATATTGAAGCGCTGTGCCTCGCCGATCTCATCTTACTGTTACCTGACATACACTAAATCTTTCCGCGGGCATGCTATCGGGTGACTGGAGTCTGGCAAATGGCACATGCACTTCCGGTATCTTTGTATCTGAGCTGGATGAAAATGGGCAAACACACTGCGTGTTTTCACATTTTCAAAAAGCCTTCTATTGGTTTTTCGCTTGCTGCTGGTTCGCAAATTTCACATGGCAAATATTAATCGAGGAATTGTGCAACTGGGCCGTCAATTACTTGTCCCATCACAGAAAATGTGTTATACTGAACGATGGCACTTCCCCTTGTGTCGAGGTCACATCGGTTGTTCGTCAGGTCTCCGTTTTAGGGTTGTTATCATGTTTTCTTATTAACAATATTCCTGCGAGGTTATATATTCGCGTATACGTTTGTACGCCGACGACTGCGTCATGTACAAAACAAAAACTGAATTGAACTGTACTCTATACATTCGCAGACTGATCTTACTAGCTTTGTTTCGTGGTGCGAGAACTGAAAAATGCAACCAAATGCAAGAAAAGTATGCGTCCATCTGTCCTTCGCGAAAAAAAAATTGAGACTTCATTTTTTTATGAATACTGATGTTATTAACCAGCGATCTATGCATAAATAGTTGGGAGCCGCCCTGGTTGCTCAGTGGTTATGACGCTCGGCTGCTGACACGAAAGACGCGTATTTGATCTCGGTCGCTGCGGTCGAACGGCGATGGAGGTGAAATTCTAGAGGCCTGTGCACTGTGCGATGTCAGTGCACGTTAAAGAACCCCAGGTGGTCGAAATTTCCGCAGACTTTCACTACGGCGTCCCACATAGCCTGAGGTTTTGGGACGTTGAACCCCAATAAACCATAAATAGTTGGGTGTGATTTTTTCATCTGATTGTTACTAGCATGCTCGTGTGAAGAATGTAGCTGCAAAGGCTTCTAGGGCGCCTAGTTTCGTTCAACCAGATCTGAAATCCTCAACTAGATGTAAAATCTTCACGCTCTGATTGATAAAATGGAAAGAATACAGAATAGAGCTGCAAGGTTCGAGCAGCAAGCGAGAGCGAGGGGAGAGCTGCAGTAAAATGAAAAGTGTGCTGGAATGGGAAGTGCTCTCCACTTGCTGAAAAAACTGCGCTTGAGATTGTCCTTTCGAGTACGTATCAATAGGACCTGAGTTACACACCGTTTTTATTTTAAACAACTGCACATTATGTATCCAAGAGAACTGATCATTACTTGAAATTTCGAGAACACCGGACTAGAAAGAATCCCTATCATATAGTAGGTTACAACTTGAAGAACAAAAAAACAGCAGTTGATAACACTTGGCCATGGTCCACGGCGTTCGGTATTACTCCGCTGGCCAATATCAACAGTAAGCGAAATCCGGTTTTTAATGTCACACTATATTAAACAAGCCAGGCGTCAAAATTCTATAGCTTGCAAATTTTTTCTTGTGAATACCTTCTTATTTAGGTAGCAAGAAAAGTTTTAAAAACTAACTGCATTTGTGTCATGTATAGAATTCTGTGCGGTTGTCCTGGCTGTGGGTGGAGCGACAATGCAGATTTCAGTTGTGTCCGACTATATTTCATAATTTGCGCGAACCATAACGAAGTGGAACTGACTCTCTTGAAACCTACAGTCTACTGTACTAATGAATATCTGTTCTTTTCCAAGTTTTACCCCCCTGCTTACACGCCCATGGTCAAATTAGGGTATCTCTGAACAAGAATAACAACGTATCGTTGGCGGCGGTTTGTTTTTGTATCGCCGAGTTCATTAGTGCTCGAGGGAGCGGTCGTCTGACAATGTCCCTGGAAGAGTCTTCCAATCCTTCGGCTTCATACGCGAACCGGCCGGCCACAGCATCAAGCCTCTGGTTAAATACAAAAAAGAAATGCTAGTCTGGTTGCCGGTGCCTTATCAGGGTGCCGGCATACGTCAAGAAGCGCGCCAGATTGTACAATCATTGTGTGCGTTGCATGTCGCACCAAGCCCAGGGAGGCAGAGCACGCTTACAGAGGCGCGTCCCGTGGTGCGCGAAATGGACCAGCCATTCTCCCTTCTCGGACCACTAGGTGACGATGGTGACGCAGCGATGAATTTGAGTCAGCGGCTGTGCGTCCTGGGCACTTCTACTCCCGAAAGTACACAGTCGTGAGCAATATGAAAGGGAACAATACTTGAGCATTCATTTATTGCTTACTCTATAAGTATGTGTACCATGCGCAGATTTTTCCTGTTCACTAACTAGTTTTACACTTGGCGTATATATTCAAAAGTGATTCTCAAATTTAGAGGAGAAATAACCAGAAAATTCACAACAGTGCGCAATACTTTGTTCCCTCTCGTATTGATCGCCCATGTAGTCATAGACAGTAGTTTGCGGGATGCGGATTCGCGGAGAAAAATTTATTTCTGCATTGCCTGATCGCTAGTCAGCCAGATATGGTATTGTTCTAGCCGCGATGGAGCAGGCATGTCTCCGCACGCTTCTATGCATTTCACGCACCTGCTGTGCCTGAGCAAGGAGAAATTTTTTTCGCGAACCCGCAACCAGAAAGCTCGTGTCTATGAATGTACATATTGTAAACCATGGCTATGTCCAAACAATCAGGGCGCTTCTCAAGGGAAAGAAAAATTACGCAAAAATTGCAGTACAAAGCATGACCCATATCGAGAAAATCTTTGTGTTACGCTGATTTGACCCAAAAAACTGTTCCGGTTCGTTATGGTGAGGGTAGAACAACTGACGTGCTAAGTACGCTGTTAATCAATCGGTATTGTAGTATCGAGTATTGCTTGCCGACCGGGAAAAAAAATATGATAATGGGTCAAGTGTAGTCAACTAGCGAAGAGAGGAACTGTAAACGAGAAGTTTTTCGCCGGCACACGAGCCATAGAATATTTAGATATTCCATTAATTCAAACGGGGATTCAGAGCGAGAAATTCGACCATACACGCCCGACGGCTTTGCTTTGTATTTTTCCAGCTTCTTTATGCTCGACTTGTTATGCAGATCCCAAATTATGCGTACATATTCAAGTTTTGTCCTTATCACAGAGGAAACTAAGGAACTTCACGCTAGATGGAGGATTTGCAGTGCGTTGTCACTCAGACACGGGCTACTTCAATGGCTGTCTCGAAATTTTCCACGTAGGTGTGGGGCACTACTAATTAGATTGTTGTAGTCATTGGCAGACTTGGCATTAAAGATGCACACGAGCGAATACTGGTTTGCGGAAGGTAACGGCGTTTGATGAACGGACCGCAAGGAATGACGACACGAAGGTTTGTTAACTGGCTTTTATGACGGGTGATAAAGGTTGTTCTGTACGGAGAGAGAGCTGCATTATAGAGCAGGGCTGTAATAATTTGTACCGAACTACCAAGGACATTTTGAAGAGGACTGGGAGGCGGTCAATGGCGACTTTTTCAACTTCTACTCAACGAAAAAAAGTCGCCATTGACCGCCTCCCCATAGTGTGACAACGTGACTAACAGCCTTAACCCCCTCCCTTCCTCCCCCTCCCTCATGCCCTTCGACTCACAGATTTCGTTTCTTTGACCCCCACCTCCCCTCCATACTTAAAGAC
The DNA here is from genome assembly GCF_052857255.1 of Amblyomma americanum. NCBI lineage: Eukaryota > Metazoa > Arthropoda > Arachnida > Ixodida > Ixodidae > Amblyomma > Amblyomma americanum. Next base: position 89,176,331 of record NC_135497.1, read on the forward strand.
GCTAGCTATTCCCCTTAGTCACCCCCGATGAAGGAGCCGAGTCAGCTTCGTAACGTTGGGTTAAAAGTAAGGTTTTTGGTTGGAGTTGCGCAGTTTATTATATATTGGAAAATGCTGAATTTTTAGATCAATACGCTCCAAAAAGCCTTTTACGCGCCGTTCAACTTTGAGGATGGCGCTTAAACTGCTAACAAAGGGAGGCGATCAGATTTATTTTTGTGCTGCTTCGTCAAGCTGTGTTTAAAGTAATTTCAGCCCGATGTAAGATTGTGGGTGAAGGACTGTGCGAAGTTTTATTGTTATACTCATGAGTCCGCAATAGGTGCGTGCTTGATACGCGTTTTCACTCCTGATCTCTCAAGCTGCCACAGTAGGCATAGTGCTTTCTCTATTTCGTGGAATGAAAAAGTGTGCCTATAAGACCTCGGAACGTGGAATAACTTCTGATTTTAGCGCGATAGCGTTAAATGCCCTGTTGTCCAGACATTCCGGTGTTTGCGTTGTCGGCGGTTCTGAGCGAAAAATCACGCACATCGCTCTGGCAAATGGTCCCCAGGGAGCAACCTAGGAGTCAGGTGGGCACCTAGCTAGTCACATGCCCTTGCGGCGTCATCACAATCTGCCCACCGGATAGTGAGCAAACTGCCCACCTTGGCAGGTGGCAGTTAAGTTAATTATCAGCCACTCGGCAAGAGCAACCTGGGTCGCATAAGGCCCATTGCTGGGAGCACCTGCCATCGCAGCGCACTGACGTATCGCTTAACCGCTGCACAACTGCGCCAGGAGGGGTATGAGGACTCGCAGGGATCCATGTAGAGAGAGAGAGAGAGAGAGATAGAAAGAAAGTAATTTAATGAATGAAACGAAAGGTGAAGAAGGATCCATGAATGTAAAGTAGAATATATAGCAGACGCAGACAAGGTAAAGCAAATGAGGGACTAGTTTTTGACAAACTTATGAAGGGAGCCAACAGTCACCGAACCCAGGTGCATAGGGGAATGTTTAATTTTTTTAATGTGTAGTGTTAATCAGTGGAATAATAATACTTAGATTAATATATCGCTTAAAGAATATTACTTATAAAGCACCAGGAAACCAACAATACCGCCGGTGGGATCCGAACCCACGACCTCCGAATATCGCGCCCGGTGCTCTTACCAACTGATCTACGGCGACGGCTGTCCAATCTGCTGCTCTCGTGGGTATTTATGTTTATTGCATGTAAGCGAACCTTGAGAGCGTTCACCAAATATATATATATATATATATATATATATATATATATATATATATATATATATGAAAAAGACGGACAAAAGTTCTAAAAGAAAACTTTATTGGGCTGACTTGCGCCCACAATGGACTGAATCATTCGGCGGCAGCGAAGCGACAAGCGTGCTCGCCGGTCGTCGGAACAGAACAGAAAGCCCGCCGCTCTCGGCCGTGCTGAATTTAAAGATGATAGCGTACATTCGATATAAAGCATGCAAAGTTACCAGAACATTGTGGAACAACGTAGAATCAGCTTCAATCGAGATAAATCTGGTCGCGTTTTGCGTCGCAAACAAAGCGATAAAGTGGCGTGGCGGCAGACTCGAAGACTGAACACTGCAAAGATTACCGGCATCACACCCCTCTTACAGAAGCATCAACCCGATGCATTAAAACAAATAATTTGACTATATGCACAAATAAAACGGATCGTGCGAAAATAAACACAGAGTGTAGAAATGCGATGTCCTTTGGCGTGCATAATAGGGCTTGAGACGGACGACATGGACAACTTCTTGTCGTACGCGGCGTCGCTGGGATGCAGTCATTGCGTCAGGGATGACTTCATAATCCAGTTCACCTAGACGACGAACAACCTTATACTGGCCGAAATAGTGGCGCAAAAGCTGTTCACTCAACCGACGGCAGCGAATGGGTGTCCAAACCCAGACTTGGTCTCCTGGCTTGTATTCCGCGATGCGTCTTCGTAGGTTGTAGCGTCTGGCGTCGGTCCGCTCGTGATCTTTGATCCGTGATCGGGCAAGCCTCCGAGCTTCTTCTGCGCGTTGAAGGTAGGCAGCGACGTCGACGTTCTCTTCTTCGGTACCGTTGGGCAGCATGACGTATAGCGTGGTCGTGGCCTCCCTGCCATTGACGAGCCTAAAAGGCGTCATCTGGGTGGTCTCCTGCACGGCGGTGCTGTAGGCGAAGGCGACGTAAGGCAGGATAACGTCCCAGTTCTTGTGCTCGGCATCGACATGCATAGCGAGCATATCAGCGACGGTTTTGTTCAAGCGCTCGGTCAGTCCGCTGGTCTGCGGATGGTATGCAGTTGTCCTCCGGTGGGTGCTTTGGCAGTAACGCAAGATGGCTTGCGTGAGTTCTGCCGTGAATGCTGTTCCTCTGTCCTTGATGAGCGCATCGGAGGCACCATGTCACAAAAGAATGCACTCCACGAAAAATTTGGCGACTTCTGCTGCTGTTTCGTTCAGCAGGGCTTTTTCCTCTGCGTAGCGGGTCGGGTAGTCGGTCTCTATGACGATCCACTTATTTCCAGACGTTCATTTTGGGAAAGGGCCTACCAAATCCATGCCGATCTGCTGAAAGGGCCTTGACGGGGGTCCAATGTGGTCTGGAAACCCTGCTGGTCGGGTGGGAGGGGTCTTTCGTCGCTGACAATCTCGGCAGGCTTTCACATAATGTGCGACATCGGCAGACAGTCGGGGCCAGCAATACTTGTCTTGAATGCGGCGGAGGGTGCGAGTAAACCCGAGATGTCCGGCTGTCGGCTCGTCGTGTGACGCCTGTAAAATTTCTTCGTGGAGACAGGCAGTTACAATAAGGAGGCAGGCTGTTTTGTTCGGTGAGAAGTTATTTTTCATGAGAACATCATTCTGTACACAGAAGGAAGATAGTCCTCGCTTGAAAGAAGCGGGGGGCGAAGAAACCTTGCCTTCCAAGTACTCAATGAGGCGTTTTAGGTTGGAGTCCGAGTGTTGCTGCTGTGCAAAAGAGCTGGGGCTCATGGGTCCCAGGAAGGCGTCCTCAGCGTCGTCCGGCGACAATGCATCTACAGGGGCTCGTGAGAGGCAATCGGCGTCAGAGTGCTTGCGTCCGGACTTGTAAACGACGGTGACGTCAAACTCCTGGAGGCGCAGACTCCATCGAGCGAGGCGGCCAGAGGGGTCCTTCAAATTGTCACTCCAGCACAGCGCGTGGTGATTGCTGACCACTTTGAATGGTCGTTGGTACAGGTAGGGGCGGAATTTCGACGTAGCCCAGATGATAACAAGGCACGCCTTCACAGTAATAGAATAGTTAGCCTCGGCCCTGGAAAGGGAACGACTCGTATGCGATGACTTTCTCCAGAACGTGGCTTTTCTGAACGAGGACGGCGCCTAGTCCCACGCTGCTTGCGTGGGTATGAGCTTCTGTATCAGCGTTTTCATAAAAATGCGCGAGGATTGCTGGAGACTGTAAACGATGCTGAAGTTGAAGGCTTCTGCTTGCGGCGCTTCCCCTATAAATGTCCCCTTCTGCCTTCGTCAGTTGGATCAGGAGCTCGGTGATGCGCGAAAAGTTTTTCACAAATCGTCGGTAATATGCACACAGGCCGAGGAATCTGCGCACTGCTTTCTTATCAGCCGGCGGTGGAAATTGTTCAATAGCAGCTGTTTTCTGTGGGTCTGGGTGTACGCCCTGCTTGCTAATGATGTGACCTAGAAACAGCAGCTCTTCATGGCAAAGTGGCACTTCTCTGCTTTCAGGGTTAGGCCAGACGACTTGATGGCGTCTTGTACTGTCCGAAGTATTTTGAGCTGCTCTTCAAAGTTCGAGGTGAAGACAACGACCTCATCTAAATATACCAGATAAATTTGCCACTTTAGGCCTGCCTCTACTGTATCCATTACCCGCTGAAACGTCTTGGGTGCGGAACAGAGACCAAATGGCGTCCCCTTGAACTCAAAGTGCCCATCCGGAGTGATGAATGCGTTCTTCTCGCGATCTCTTTCACCGACCTCAATTTGCTAATAGCCGCTCTTGAGGTCCATCGATGAGAAATACTTGGCTTTGCAGAGCCGGTACAGTGTGTAGTCGATGCGGGGGAGGGGGTAGACGTACTTCTTTGTTATGTTGTTCAAGCGGTGGTAATCAACGCAGAATCGAAGTGCGCCGTCTTTCTTTCTCACTAGAAATACCGGTGCCGCCCATGGGCTTTTGGATTGCTCGATGACGTCGTCGCGAAGCATTTCTTCCGCTTGGTCCCGGTTGGCTTCTCGTTCTCGCGGCGACACACGGTACGGTCTTTGACGGAGAGCTCGGGCGTGCTGGTCGCTTATAAGGCGATGCTTAGCAATTGGCGTTTGCCGGACATTCGGCGATGACGAAAAACAATCGCTGTAACTTCGTAGCAGATTGCGGATCTGGTCTTGTCTGTTCCGGGGCAGAGTTGGGTTTATGTCGAATGTGGGTGAGTTCTCTTGGTGAGGCGGATCTTCTGCGGATGGGTCGGATAGGGCGAAGGAGTCTCGTACGTCGGATATTTCGTCGAAGAAAGCAATCGTGGTTCCTCGGTTAATGTGCCGGTATTCTTCGCTGAAGTTAGCAGTAGTTCGGCCTGGCCATTGCGGAAACGTGCGATGCCTCTTGCGATACTGATTCTTCGGTCTAGAAGCAACTGCATGTTCCCCTCGATGATGGACTCAACGTTAATGGCTTTCATGGCACCTACGATCACGATAACGCTTGAACAGGGTGGGACGCTCACTTCTTCCTCCAGGACACTCAGGGCAACGTGATTTTTCAGAGTTCTCATCGAAAGGATGGCCTCGTCCGTCGAAAGCGTGATCAGCTTGGATCGCAGGTCGATGATCGCCTGAAGCTCACTAAGGAAATCCATGCCCAAGATCACTTCGCGGGAACATTGCCGTAGCAAAGCGAAGGTCACAGGATAGGTATATCGTTTGACAGTCACTCGCGCTGTGCATCGTCCTGATGGCAGAATGAGGTGGCCCCCTGCGGTGCGAATTTGTGGAGCGTCCCAAGCCGTCGGGACTTATCTCAGCTGCGCAGCGAATGTTTCATTCATCATCGAGTAATCGGTTCCTGTGTCGACTAGAGCGGTAACTTTCCGGCCGTCGATAGTCACTTCTAATTAAGTCGGATGTCCTGGTCTTGCATTGCACGTCGCCCTCGGCGTCAGGTCACGGCTTCGTCGCGTATGCGAGTCGCAGGTGGGGCGTGTCGTCGAAGCTTTTCTGGGTGGCGGCGTCGTTTTGAAGGCAGTTCGCGTCGTGTTCGGGGTTGTCATTTTGAGCGGCGTCGGTGTAGCGAGTGTAGCTTCTTCATGCGGCGTAGCGGGTGCAGTGTCTTCATGGGTACATGTGGTCTGTGGAGGACCTTCGTCGTTTCGGTGGTGAGCGATTTCACCTCCAGAGGTTGCTGTCTTTAGTGTCCCCTACGCGGCCTGGTATACGTTCCTCGTACCACGACTGCGTAGCTGCGGCGGGGCGACGCAAAGCACGAGGTTGGCGGCGATGGTGAGCGCGAAAGCTGGCTTGGCGTGTACTCCTCTCGACGCAGGTACTCGTAGATTTCCTGCGGACGTTGGCCAGCGACGCTGATCTGTTCGCGCCGCCCGAATTGAAGTCGATGAAGACGCGACACCCAAACCCAGCGCGAGAGACTGACAGTTCGCGCACGGGGTGATGGCGTAGTGCTCTAATTAAGTGGCCAGCGAAGGTGATCTATTCGCGCCGCCCAAATGAAAGTCGATGAAGACGCGACACCCAAACCCAGCGCGAGAGACTGGCAGTTCGCGCACGGGGTGATGGCGTAGTGCTCTAATTAAGTGGCCAGCGAAGCTGATCTATTCGCGCCGCCCAAATGGAAGTCGATGAAGACGCGACACCCCAACCCAGCGCGAGAGACTGGCAGTTCGCGCACGGGGTGATGGCGTAGTGCTCTAATTAAGTGGCCAGCGAAGGTGATCTATTCGCGCCGCCCAAATGAAAGTCGATGAAGACGCGACACCCAAACCCAGCGCGAGAGACTGGCAGTTCGCGCACGGGGTGATGGCGTAGTGCTCTAATTAAGTGGCCAGGTAAGCTGATCTATTCGCGCCGCCCAAATCGAAGTCGATGAAGACGCGACACCCAAACCCAGAGCGAGAGACTGGCAGTTCGCGCACGGGGTGATGGCGTAGTGCTCTAATTAAGTGGCCAGCGAAGCTGATATATTCGCGCCGCCCAAATGGAAGTCGATGAAGACGCGACACCCAAACCCAGCGCGAGAGACTGGCAGTTAGCGCACGGGGTGATGGCGTAGTGATCTAATTAAGTGGCCAGGTAAGCTGATCTATTCGCGCCACCCAAATGGAAGTTGATGAAGACGCGACACCCAAACCCAGCACGAGAGACTGGCAGTTCGCGCAAGGGGTGATGGCGTAGTGCTCTAATTAAGTGGCCAGCGAAGGTGAACTGTTCGCGCCGGCCTGGGTTCGAAACCCAGTCCCGTCGACCTTTGATCTTGTGTCTGTCTTGTGTGTTGGCGCAATTTGTTGTTAATTTAAAACCATGAACTAAATAGCCCAGCAAGAAGTACTTCTAAAATGTTAGTTGTGTTCGTATTCTCACCACGAGAAAGAACTATTTTGCCTAAAAATGCTTGTTGAGGTGTTCGTCCGCTGTGGTAAGCTAAGGCTTGGCGAAATTGTCTTCCAGTATGCTACTGGAAACGCTGCCGTGGCGGCCACGTACCCTACAATGCGGTCTGCGGTGGTGAGGACCTGGGAGGCGAGAGCCTTTACGTTGGGCGGGCCAGCCACAGCGGTGATTTGGTGCCGGGCAAACTGGTCCCCTCCCACGGCGTCTGTTACGTGTCCTGGGGTGAAGGCGAGCACGGCCACGACAATTATGAGGTCAGCAGACTGTCACCCATGTCGGAATTCATCTGCCAAAATCTCAGCGCATATGGCTTCAGGCTATTATAGTTTCGCTTTGTCGGTGCGACAACCTCGCGCGAATGCAAAATTACGTCGCTTTATCTTGGAGCAAAATCATACTTTTTTAACCCACCAGAGTGTCTTAATGAGCCCTGGATCGCGTGATCAGATCTCAGGAGCGGTTGCAGCACTTCTGTGGAGTAGAAATGTGTAAATGCCTCAGTGCTGTGCGGTGTCAGTGAGCGTTCCAGGGTGGTCCAGTTTAATCCGATGCCTTACATTACGGTGTCTGTTATTGGCGACGCCCACTACTTAGATGGGCGCCTCACAAATCCACTATGGCGGCGGCACAGAGGACTGCTTCTGTGAGCAGCCTGAGTAGAATCGAGGTTTTTTAAAAATTTCACGATAAACTCGCGCTTGTTTATCAATGGTGGCAACCTCGGTGGAGACAGAGTTTGTTTCCTCGAGGGTGTAAAGAAATAAACGAAAGACGGCGAAGAAATCCCTGCCTGGCGTTTCAATATGGCCGGCGTGGAGCGCCAAAAATTAACGGTTGACGCGCTCTTGCAAGAGAAATTAAAAATCAATGACATTGACAATGAAGGATCTCGCACGACGATTGAGTGAAAAAACTAGGGGTGCCATATTCTGAATTTAGCACTACAAGTGGGAAAGACTCAGCGATGGCCGTGCTTGCGCAGAAAACAAGCTAGAAAAGTTTGCCAGTCACTGTCGCTTGAGTTTTAACTGATAAAGCTGTGCCGTTCTTCAAGCTCCTATTTGAATAACCACTTGCTACTTTAAACTTGGATGTAGATTTAGTTTATGGGAGGTTTAACGTCCCAAAGCTACTCAGGCCATGAGGTACGCCGTAGTGAAGGGCCCTGGAAATTTCGACCACCAGGGGTTCTTTAACCTGCACTCACATCGCACACCACAAAGGCCTCTAGAATTTCGCCACCATCGAAATTCGACTGCCGCGGGCGGGATCGAACCCGTGTATTTCGGGCCAGCAGCCGAGCGCATAATCACTGAGCCACAATGGCGGCGCAGGCTCGGATATGGATTTCTACACGTACAGTCTTGGTCAAAAGTCTTAATGCCACAGCGTGTCAGCTGCAGCGAAACGAATGTTCCTAGAATGCTCCGTGTAGCGGATCATTCAAAACACAAGTCAAGCAGGAAGATTCTCTACCGAAAGATGAGAACTTCTGCTAGCATTTAAAGGTCATTCGGTCTTTAATAGTGCCGTAATGGCTCTGTTATGCGGCTGAAGGGCAAAGCCTTTGGCCTGAAGACTTTTCATCAAGGCGGTACCTATAAGTGGAAAGCGAGAAAAATGAGCTCGCTTTTTCTGCGCGCCGTTTTTTTTTTCGAAGCCTCGTGCTCTCACTTTGTAAGTAGTGAATGTAATGGGCGCAAGACTGCTGATACAAATATTTATTTCGATTCTATTCGATTCTTGTCATCCTTCTGTCTGACTGGCAGATTATTGTGACAGCGAGGGCCTGGGGCAGTAAACGAGTGCAAAAGCAACCAGAACGAAATGGTATTCGAAGGAAATAGTACTATCAACCCACTATCACCCTATCACACAGCATGGGTGATAGGGTCATCTTGCAGAGCAGGCTTTCATGAGGAACATGAGGGGGGTATGGGTAGCGTTTAAGGGGAACTGCCATGGGTTGGGGGCATTCCCACGGGTAGTGCATGAAGGTGCCCTTGGCCGCCCTACATATTGAGCAAAGTTGGAAGTTCAAGATAGGGTGGTAGCGATGAAGGAAGCAAGTTTGTCAGCAGTTGTCGCCAGACCGCACTCTATTTGGTATCTAGTGTACGGCGAGATGGTGGCAGGATGAAGCGGCTGATTATGTAACGAGTGGTGGGCTGGTGCATGGTATGTGAGCACAGCCCGCGAGGTTTCCTGCGTGTGTTTGGGTGTCCGATCTTCCGAGGCCCGGAGGTCTAGTTCTCGAGCCAGCGCATGGAAGCGCTGATTACCGGAGATCGGAGCATGCCCAGGAACCCACGCGCGGGTTATCTCTTGGGTAAGTGTGTGTCCTGATGCGAGTATGGGTCCGCCAATTGGTATGATGATAATGTTTTGCTGATAGTGACGGTACTCAGCTTGGGAGTCGGCGGCGTAGATTTCAGTTATGTTGGGATCTTGTGTAGCGCGTATGAGCGCCAGGGCGATGCCCCTTGCGCCCTCGGCCTCCGTAGGGTTACTGGCATGGAGCATGGCTGCGGCTCCCATGGTTCCATCCTCGTAGACGGGGACAGCGGTATAATAGCCTGGTGGAAATGAAGGGTTCCGCCGTGAATAGAGAAATGAACATGATGGCTTTCGCCGAATGTTTTACCTCAGTCAATTTTTAATGGGTCGTTCCCGGGGGTGTACCCACCGGAGGGTACTCCCTCTGAAGGGTGCCCCAGAGTAGGCATCCTCCGTGCCCGAGGGTGCGACGCGAGGGCACGAGCGCCTCGTAGCCTGACTGTCTAAGGCTTTGGCTTGGAAAACGAAAAGTTAAACTCGATTGTGCAGTGGCTACAAGGCAACCATTCCTTTCGTCCTTTCTCCATTAAATGCGATCATGTTGAAGTCGTTCGTGGTTTGAAGTACACAGTGTGTTAATAGCGTCGCCGTCGCGCTGTGCGTCGGATCTCTGTTTCAGGTGCTTGTCTCCAACGACGCTTTACTGCAGTGGCTTCGGGCGTCTAATGGCTCCGTGCCGAGCGGGGCCATCCAGGGTGGCGTGACAGTAACCGGCGAGCGGCTATACATCGGCCGAGCTCGCCACCACAATACGCTGACCCTCGGAAAGGTCCACCCATCCCACGGGTGCCTCTACCTGCCCTTCGCAGGCAACGAGCATCGATACACCGAGTACGAGGCCCTTGTATGCATGACGATCAACTTCTGAGAACCGTATGAACGAAGGACGCCGATAGAGTTCAAAGATGGGCGCATGGTTTATACTTACCAGTAATCGCTGGCAAACGATGCATAGCGAGCGACCGCGAAGGCTTAATGTGCGCCGGGAAACATTGAGGAACTTGCAAGTCAAGGTTAGTCTGTCCCCGTTCATCCTATTCTAGAGGTGTGTGCAGTAGGTGCCGCCAAGAAACGCAAGTATGTGCTGTTTCTTCCCGCAGAATAGATTATGCACATTGAAAATTAATGAAATTGAAATGAAATGCAATTACATGGACTCTGTTATTGACTGTGCGCTCTTTGTCTTGATTCACTGCAAGGGCTGCTGATTACCTGGGCATTTTTTTCATGCTGTTTAGCTCATTCCAGCGATCCCTGCACGTGTGGACATGTGAAACTGTGGTTGAGAGAGGGCAGGCAGATGTTTCTTGACACACACAAAGTGAGCAATGGAGGGGAAAACCTCAAGGTGCTTGCCAACGTTTCGACGAGAGGACTTGTCCACTTGTCGAAGCTTTGGGAAGGACCCTGACGCTTTCCCTTCCCTTGTTTACTCTGTGTATGTGTAATTATAGACATCTTGAGCATATGTTATTCAGACAATAAAGATTTGAGCGCGAATATGGTTCGTATATTGTACCGTTGTCATACGTTAAATAAATTGGTTTTTGGGGAAAGGAAATGACGCAGTATCTGTCTCATATATCGTTGGACACCTGAACCGCGCCGTAAGGAAAGGGATAAAGGAGAGAGTGAAAGAAGAAAGGAAGAAGAGGTGCCGTAGTGGAGGGCTCCGGAATAATTTCGACCACATGGGGATCTTTAACGTGCACTGACATCGCACAGCACACGGGCGCCTTAGCGTTTTTCCTCCATAAAAACGCAGCCGCCGCGGTCGGGTTCGAACCCGGGAACTCCGGATCAGTAGTCGAGTGTCATACGTTGCAAGAAGCAAAATCGTGCGACTGAATGGTACGCTGGAACTTGCTATACTATGCGTATAATAGCGGGTTTTCTTTTCCTTTTAGAGCGGCTAAGTTTTAGTTTTCTCGACTCTTGCAAACACATCACGACCCGGTCCAAGTGTGTTGCGAGGTTATATAACCTGCTGAGGGGAGGAATTAGTTTCGTTTTTACACAGCTCTCGCCACTTTTCTGGAGCAATCCCCTACCACATCTGTCTAAAGACAGCGGCTGCTGTTTTGAGTTTGCAGCCAGTTCATACAGTCAAAGAGAGTCAAAAGCGTAATATTTCTGCAGCCCCCACCCTTCTTGAATGCCACTTTCAGACAGGTGAGGCTCAAAGTGAGGCTAGAGATGAAAAGGTGGCAGAAAAATTAGACATGATTAGTGCACTTACGGCGGAATATGCAGTAAACCAGATACAGCCATGAACACAATTTTGGCTGATTATTAATAAGGAAAAATTTGCGCACTGTGCATTAAAATGACCGCAGAAAACTGTCAATATACACTGCTAAGAGAGTTTGAGTAATTCAAACTCAGTGTTCCTTCAAAACTGTTTCATGTAGATTCACTGCAATTCAGGATATTTTTGCATCAACTTAAGCTTATCATTCGAGCTCAAAATTGTCTTCTCGACTGTTCACTGGATTGTGAAACAACGTAGCGATCTCAACAAAGCCTGAGAGACCACGTGACATAGAACGATATGAGCAGATATGCAACAGAAGGTGTATGACCATCCGACTTTGGCGCGCTAATCCTGGAACAAAACTCTTGTGTCCGAGGTTTTGATCAAAAAATACAGAAGATTGACTGAGGGCCCTTTGTGAAACGCGAGCAAAAAGAGTAACTACAGTTCATGGCCACCTTTAATCAGTGCCTGCTGTGTAGGGTGCATGATATGCCAAAATACATGCCGAAATCCGATGCAAACACTTTTTTTGAAGACCTTTTCAAAAATTCACCTCGTTGATTTAGAGCTAATACACCACGCTCACAACTTCTGTTACATGAATCCTCATCGCCATTGCAGGGAACGATAAAACGGAAGTTACGTTTCCGTGAGGCATGTAGGTATTTTCAACCACGCATTAAGCATTTTCGTAATATATCTGTGGGCTTTATAACAGGTCCATATACAGGACGTTTCACGTAACTTGAGCAAAAGCTCAAACAAAAAACTGTGCAATCCACCTGGATGAAACCAATCAGATATGGCTTGCCGTATTGTGAAGCTGCTCAGAGTATTTTTATAAATCTTCTTAATTAGTTGGTTAGCTGACTTAAGGAAAATTCGTAACATTCAATTTAGGTGCAAGAGCTCTTGTTAAGTTGTAGAATGGATTCACAAAGAGTCGATTCAGTTTTTTATAGCGATGTATGTAGACTATGTGGTCCTTTCTTCCCGGTATTTACACAGCGGCCAAGAGCTATGGAAAAAAGGAATACGGGACTCCTCTCTTGCGCTACCGCATAGCAGCGCTGCCAAACGCATTTTCAACGAAAGAAATGTGCACGCCTGACTGTCTGGAAGTTAAGTGAACGATGCTGAATAGTCTTGGAGAGTGCGTTAGCACGTTCTCCCGGAACATTGAAGGCGGGCAGTGATCTGCGACAAGTGATAGGCGGGCCACCGAAAGCCAGTCTAGGTGGAGCTTCTGTTTCTGTTCAGTCTTCACACAGAAAACATAAAAAGAAAGCGAACGCGGGAAAGCTGCGCAGTTCAAGGTGGCCTCTGTTTCTTTTTTCTTTTTGTATCATTGTGCAGCATGTAGCGCAGCCTCTCTCTTGCGCACGGTCAGCGCGCACCTTTCATTCGTTCAAACTAAATGTGATAGCCCATGACCCAGGCGCACTTTTTTTTTCCTATTTCACGGGAATTCTTTAAACGCCGGAAAAAAGGACCATGCACAGTGGTTGTTGCTACAAAAAATTGGATGTGCTGCTTCTGAACCACCTGCGCAGCCTAAAGGGGTGGAGGCACCAAATTTTTGGTTTGCGCGCTCATTGTTTCAAATGTTGCGTATTTCTCTAGAACGAATGATACACTCTGTGATTCATATATGCGCTGTAAATAATTTATTATTGCATTATATGCAAATTGAGCGAGTTCGGTTTCAAGTTCTGAGGGCTCCGTGGGCTGTACTATATGACGTCACAACCACGGAAGAGCAGCAACCCTGGCCACGTGAGCCTCGAAAATTGTGACGCTCACACTGGTGCGTCGTTTTTTCACGTACACATGCTCCACATAGCACCTTTAGAAATTCGGTTTATCAGTATGCCGAGGAAACCGAAAATCCAAACGAGTGAGGTACTGCATCGAGTTCTCAAACCAAGCGGCTCTCTTGGGCCGATCTGAGTGCCCAGACCAAATATTTCCGCGCAGCTTCAGCGTTTCACGTAGCTCAGTCACACTAGGCCGGCGCAGATATGCTCAGCGGACGTCTCTGCAGGTGGCCCGTAGCCGAAAGCTCGACAGTCGGACCATTCCCTTGTCACATTACGACGGCACGATGTCCTCGAGGATGGCGACATCCGCCGTCCTCTTCTTTGGCCCCGACCGCAGCCGCACTTCGAGTCTGATCTGGGTCCCGTGGCTGTTGATTTCGATGCGTGCATGCGTTTCGCTTTTTTTCTGCTGCTTGTTTATCAATCAGTCCGTGTAATCGTTAAATGAATGCCTGATGTATTACTACGCTATTCTTCATATATACCGCGTGATCGCGTAATTCCTTCAGGTATGCCCCAACGACAACTGCGCCTCAGCACTTCTTTTGTTTCCTTATATAGCTGCAGTGTACAGGGGTAATAAACAGGAATGCGAACAGCGCGGCGCCTCGGACTCAACTTTTCGAATTTCATTTCATCGCGCTTGTACCCGGATGGTAACCGAAAGGCGATATAAGGGTCTATGATAGAATCATGGACCACTTTTAGCCAAATTTCCCAGCCCCACCTTGCTGATGGCTCTAGCGTGGGTTTTTTTTTTTATTCAGGTACAAGCGGGATGAAAAGAAATTCGAAAACCGGAGCATGTAGGCTCCACGCTGTTCGCATTTCATTTTATTGCTACTGTACAGGCAGCAATTGCGCGTTCGTTCAGCATGAAATGGAAACTTCGTTCAATTCAGGCTAAATATCATCTCTTTTGCACCGGTTGTACGTTTAGTTGTTCGCGCAGTGCGATATAACTTGCAAGTGCGGACGAATACAGGGAAACTATTCATAGGCAGGTTGATGACACCGCATATAGGATCGGCGTTTCTTGCTTATTGTATCTCTCTCCGATATAACCAATACTTGATTTTAAATTGCCCTAACAACAAGCATTGTCGGCCCCAGTGGCGTAGCCAGAAATTTTTTTTTTGTTGCGGGAGGGGGGGGGGGGGGCTCATGTTGCAGCGTGTCCTCCTCATAGAATTTGCGGAAGGATCAAACGCAGCAATAATAACTGCATTGCCATTGACAATGCCATTGCGTATTAGATAACGCTACGCACTGCCTAGACAAGTGAAGTATGTATTTTTCAAAATAAAATAATGTATTCGTATACCTTAAAAGTCGTGGCAGACGTGATTACAGAACACAAAACTTATCAGGGGACAAGACACAGGAGAGAAGGAAACAGGACAAGCGCGTCCTGTTTGCTTCTCTTCCGTGTCTTGTCCCCTGCTCAGTTTTATGTCTTGTAATCATGTCATACCAACTGTCCCCTTACCGTTCACTCTTCGCAGACGTAACTGATACTTATGCTTACATGTTTTTGCGTATTTATTAAGTAACGAAAATATCCCACGAAGTCCAGAGCTATATCGGTCCGGAACTAGCAAAGCAGTGCATGCCACTGATATGAAAAACGTAAAGGCCATGAAATTAGCAAGTAGAAGACAAATATTGTAATGAACGTTTGTCGTTCAAGATCCTTTACATTTTTGTACATATGCAACGGCCAGGGAAAAATCTCAATGACGCTGTCATTAGTTCCAGTGTACTACGCAGCAGCTGTCACCGGTCATGTATCGCGAGTAATTGCACCGAAATTTTAGTCGCAACCGCGAGACATCAATAGGCCCTTGAAAGTTTGTGCTAGGATGGGGCCCCTTGCGTTACATGACTCCAGGTGCATGGGCGTTGCCACGAAATCCAACCCGAGATAGCAATGTTCGCGCCAAAATGTCTTTTCTAGTCTGAAAAAGACACTGCAGGTGACAATATCCAGAATGGCGTCTGGCGCCGGTGGTTCTTTTCTTCAGCTGTGCGTGACAGTTCGAAAATTTTCGGAAGGGGGGGGGGGGTTGAAGCTACATAATTAATCCGTATGAACGATTTGAGCGGAATTTCAAGAAATTTTGACGAGCTCCAAACGACGGCAAACAATATGTTGTTGTTCTTGTCATCCAGCTGCGTTGGGCCGTTTTTTATTTTTATTTATGAATTCTGCGATCTTGTACACAAGATCATAGCAGGTGGGAACATTGTGTTAATATACAGAATTACAAACAAAACAGAATTGCACATAGAAATTCAACAAGAAAATATAGCGACAAGGTCAATTCGATGACCAGGCGCTGTATGGCAATTCCTTCTTCTGCGCAAGTGCGCGATACTTGCATTTGCGGCAAGGAAGCTAGAACCTGCACGGCAAAGCAGAATGGGTTGACCATTGTGTCCGATGTGCTGCTGCCGAGCCCACTCTTATTTTAAGCATCGGCCAAGTTACGTGTAACTGTGAAGCACCTGTACGCCCCATGCTCTAATAAATGGAGCCGACAGTCTAATTTCGCGTGGTGATTAAACGAAGAGTTGAAGTAGCAAGAAGTTCATCGAAACGCCGCTCTGCCAGCGAACTTGTTCAGTAGTCATCCGGCGACAATGGAAGGGACACGCATGCGCACTCGGGAAATCCGACTGCAGCGGCTTTCGGCCGAGGAATATATTTATGTACTGCCGGGTACAGAAGTCTCTAGAAAGCCTGGAAAGCGATTTAGGCCTATGTGCGCTATGTTTTTCAGCCATCGGAGGATTTCACTGCCACAGATTAACGAACTTGAGTTTGACTGTCACCTCCACAAGTGTGGTGTCGTTCCAGCGGTTAATAATAGAGAAATCGTCTTCGTTTGCGCCTGTACATCACCGAAGTTTTTGGACAAGCATTAATTATCGCGACCATTATCGTACGCGAAAGCTGCAAACACACACTAAAGGTGGCACGCGTTGCGACCAGACCCAAGAAGGTGATAAGCCCACGCGCCCAAAGGCAGGAATAACGAAGGTAAAACACTATAAACAAAACAACTGGCGGGTCTCAAAAAGGAAGCTCTCCAACATGCAGGGTACGCTTTCTTTAATCGTGTATACCTTACATGTTGTAGCGCCACTACAAGCGTATGGCTTTCGAAAGAATAGTTCTCGTGCGCCTACAGTCGTACACTTTTAAAAAGCTCGTGATATATATACTTACAAAGGCAAACTTTGTGAGTGCTTGTCGCATGTGTTGCTATATTTTCGTTTACTAACTGCAGTTACTAAAAACCTATAGGCAAGTTAGTAACTGCAGTTAGTAAGTGAAATGCTTGTAACCCTTATTAGGTCAAAGAAAACCACATCATAACTAACCTCATGAGGAAAACTTTGTAACGAGCACTGTCTTTTGACTTTGTGTAACAAAAGTAAAAACAGCGCTAATTTTTACACAAGCCACGCAGAAAGACCAGACAGGGCCGTCCTGTCTGGTCCTTCTGTGTGGTTTGCGTAAAAATTAGCGCTCTTTTTACTTTCGTTACACAATGTCACACCGACTAGCCCAGCAATAGCTACTGTTTTAAACTATCTTTTGACCTCTCACCATAACGAACTCTTTAGGTAAAACCTAGCTAAGATCACAACCAGACCTAAGTATGCATTACTACGCTGTTCGCAGCAAAGCACGATTAATGGATGCCGCCTCCTATAAAAGTGCTACTAATAAAAGTGCTTCTTATGTACTTATGGGAAGCAATTGTTAAAATCTGCCAATTAATTGGAAGCAATTTGTTGCATTATGAGTAAGTAACAACACAACGAAACACAGGTCTGCGTACTTTCTGCAAAATAACACTGTGTCGCACTGCATCAGGAAGAATGAGCTGAAAATGAAATTTATTTTACATAAGCGATAGCATACACAGTGCTTACTGAAAGTCCCCTGCAAACCTCTCGACATCAGAGATCATCCGCAAACACGTGGCGGCGGCGGTGGGCAGGCCAGCCGACAGAAGTCCTCCGGCACTGGAAATGACTTCTTGTTTTTCAAGGGATGTCGGTAGCAAATATCCAGCGGGTCTTTAAGAGAGTCGTGAAATCCGCTATAATCTCGGGAAAATCAACCTCCAGGCTTTCGAACAGGACGCGGATCGTGCAGCTTGAGTCGTAAATGACCTGTGAAGGGTGATCATCCTGTAAGACTTGCATTTACAGAAATAAAAGTCAGACAATGCCGACCACAATGAACCCAAAAACATTCCTTACCCACTCCTTCAGGAAGCATAGCTTTTCTTTTACCAATGTTTGCCATAATTTACGGACACCATTAAGTGGATGAACAGAATGCTATTAGAGATTTTTGTAGTCGCAGTTAGAGTACATAGACTGTGCACCCGAAGCGCAGTGCTACCTTAGTACACATCTCTGGTAGAAACAAGAAAACAAAGAAAAAAGCTATTTCGTTTTCACAAACTTCAGTGCATAGCTGCCAGTAGATATAGAGCGAGAGCTCTACCAACTGCGACTCCCGAGTTTAAGATCGGTTGTTCATCTGACACTGAAATGACCTTCGGACTTCGCGATTTCATGGCAACAGCCGTTAGTAAGATTCCGAAGCATACTTTGATTATATGACTAACGCGATGGTGTTCCCAAATTGGATAACCACATAATTTTACCCGGACTAAATGGTTAAACTTGCAACTGAGTACATAAATAGCAGCCGCCAATAAGTGAAGCCACGAGATAACAGCAAAAGTATAGTAAAGAGAGAAAAGGTTATCGCGCGACCATCGATGCAACTGCATTAAGCCACTGTCGTCAGCTGGCCATCGCTCCTAACTGCGCACCAAGGCGCTCTCAATATATGTGATATCGTGTATGGGAATGAGGCTTAACGTCCAAAAGCGACGTGATGGACGCCGTAGTGGAGGGCTCCGGATTAGTTTAGATCACCTGGGGTTCTTAACATGCGCTGACGTCGCACAGCACACGGGCGCCTCGCTTCTAGCCTCCATCGAAATGCGGCTGCCGTCGCCGGGGTCGAACCCCGGCGCTTGGCTCTGGAGCCGAGCGCGTTAACCTCTGAGCCATTGTGGCGGGGCTCAGCTTATGTTGAACGCACTCTCCCACAATGTATTCGAGCATTCGGACGCTTTCCACATCTCTTGCTTCGATCGTGCCTCTCGATTCTGCTGGGGCTCGAGTGTATCGAAAACAGAACACCTAAGAAGTGCTGCCTAGCGGAACGCGCAGCAGCCTGTCATCCTCGTGTTAAGCTTGATCGTTCACCCGTAACTGCAATCAAGGGTGAACGATCAAGCTTAGCATGGCACTGAGCCAGTCAGAGATGTGCCACCCCCGCACTAGATTGCCAAATCACCACGCCGCACTCTTCCACGACGGTAAATACTCCAAGCCAATACGGCCGCTCTTCCGGATATAAAGGCGTGGTGCGGCGTAGTAGTATAAATGTGGGAGTTCCTCTACGAAACGAATGCCACCATTCTAACCAGCGGCACTGGCATCGCTTTCCATAGACGCTTGAAAATCGCGGGTATATCTTCGGGACCAATGACAGAGGAGCCGACGGACGCGACATGGCCATTTTAAAAAGACAGCTCATAAAATACGGCCTCTGTGGGAAGCGACCCGGACCTTATCACACTGGCTGCATATCGCACCCAGTGGAAACCAATGATGAATATTTCTTCAGTGTTATTTATTTTTATTTTTATTCTTTTATTCGTTTTTATATGAAATCTTTCGCGACCGTCGACGCGAAGCCCCCTACGTTGTGAGTTTTGTGCTTGCTCGAATACGGCTTTCGTCGGATGTAGCCATCACGCTGACGTCACGCCAAAAGAATGGAATACGCCAGCCCATGGAGGAAGGAAAGAACCAAGGAGAGGTGGTTACGTCACATTTTTTGAAGCCACCCCCCCCCCCCCCTCTACTTGGCCGCCGTCTCGACGCGCTTGCGCATCGTTATGCCTGGCGTGCCTTCCAGCCCAAATGAATAAAGACGCGGGCTCCCCAACCAGGATTTCCAGAAAACCAAAGAAACGTGACTGCAAAGACTGGCCTTCGTGGAAGGAATGGCAGAGGCAGCGACGACAATGGCGTCCCCACGTGGTCGAGCATTCCATCGGCTCGACTTACCGAGTGTTGTCCTCATTAGACACGCTGGGGTTGAAAATTGGCGGAGAGCTGCGCCATCGACAGAGGTTCTGCGTTCCGGTCATCATACGACGAAGTGCAAGGTCTTTCAACTCCTGCTGGGAGACAGCCTGACATTCCTGGGCCACATGGGCCCGCATTCGTGTGTCACGCACGCGCATTCCTGGGCCACATGGGCGCAGTCCGGACCCACGTGCGCGCCCCCGTGGAAGCTGTGTTGGCGACCAAGGTTGACGACAACGTGACTGTGTCCTGTTCCCTTTCCATCCTCCGAACTGCGAGAGAACAGCAGGCCCGCCCTCCCGTGGGCGGTACCATCAGTGTCATCGTCTGATTGGGCATCATTCTTCGAACTGTATTCCCCAACCAGGTATCTGGGGAATACGAACGGTATCTAACGAGCTGCTGGTCTGGTACCAAAAAAAAAGCCCCTCTTGAGAGAGACCCTTTGCTGGGAGAGACTCCCGACCGCTAAGAAGCTTCCTTTACTGAGAGACACTCTCAGTTGCTCTACCCTGTAAAATATGTAAATAGTGTTCGTATAAAGTTTTCCTTAATTGTTTTCCATTAGTAACCACGTCTCCGATGCTCCTCGTCGCCTCTCCGGCCCGGCCACGCTACCCCATCCCAACAGCATGCGCCGCAGACAATGCAGCAGAGGCCGCCGCATCGCCCTGCGTTAGCATTGGCTGAGTCTTCGGCCCAAGACTCCCAGTAGTCCTTCCGAAAGCGCGTGACTTCGGGCGCACTTTTTGGCGTGCAGCTCGGATAGTGAGGGCCCCTCCTGAGCTTCCCTTCCTGTGCCAGCCTATCTGGACACTTAGTGTTCCTGTATATGCTCCCGCAGGTGAAGCATATATAGGAACACTATGGACACTCAGCAACAAGCGCCATCTGCTGGCTGGCAGTGAGTAGCGGAGAGGGCTAAGCGCGTCCGAAGAGCCCGCTAGACCCTGATGCAACGTTTGCCGAGTTTTTACTGTTTTGGGTCCTTGACACGCGTTTGGGCTGCAAATACGAGAAAAATGAATTTCCATATACGCATATTCGCGGCTACAAAAACGGCGTGCTGCTGCAGACGTGCAGTTCGGTTAGGAAGCGAAAGTACACCAGCGTAACTCGAAACTAAGGAAGAGGAAGCGAGGTAGGAGAGACAGAAAGAGAAAGTGTATAGCGTTGCCAGATGCAGACCGAAACTGAAATTGGAAGTCTTTAGAGCACAGTTCGTGTCATTTCATCTAGAGTGAGGCGTTTGTGCAACCTGAGGATGAAAACCAAATCTATACAAAAGAAAAAGAATAGGCTTATCTTGCATTTAGTAAGCGGAAAAAAGGCGATAGAAACCGATGAAAGCAATTAAACGCTTAGTGAGTGGTTCATTTACACAGTGATGCCAGCGTTGCACTCGCCCTGAGGCACAGTTCCTGTTTCAGTTACCGGCATGAACACTCATCGCATACCGCCACTCGCTGCACTGCCAAAGAGTGCGTCATCGCGTCTGATGCCGCATGGGGAACACAAGGAAGTTTCGCATTTATATTTCTCTAGATTAATTTTGCCGCATGCAAACTTGCATGATAGAGTACTGCACATGCGCATGTGGCACGTGCTTTAGTGCACACACTGCATGTAGAATAAATCTAAGGTATGACGTAATCTCGTCTCGGTCGGGGAATGAGTTCATTTTGCACCGTGAAAGGTTAACGCCGACCAACGTTTTGGGTCAATAGATGACGTTCCAGCTTCCAGGCAAAAGTCTTCACTGCGAAATAAGCTTAAGAAGAAGCGTTGTTTAAATATGTTTCAATAATCGTCCAAGGCATCTTGCATACGTAATGTAGCCGCCAGGAAAAGTGTTTGGGATGCATGTGTTCAGGTGCAAATGTGCTGTAGTGCCGCCTCGCGCCACAGTCGCCAGCTATTGATGCCATCGGATGGGGCCTGCACTCGCCGTCATATTTGTGGGCGTCTCGGGCTACACGCTTCCGCTTGACTGCGCTAAAGTATTGTTCTTTTAACTCCACAATCCTGTAAACTTTGCTATCAACTGTGCATCATGCCGGTGGGCGGTCGAGTTTTCCGAAAAAGAATTCGAATATATAATCTAGTTATACAGAATTAAGGTTGTGTTGGGCGGTCCCCTGAGGCAGTAATTGATTCTCTGGTCGTTTTGAAAGCGCCAGGGTTGGGCTAGCGCGCAAACAACAGGTAGACTGTTTCGATTTTTTTGCGTTTCCGTTACAAGAACGGACGATTCGAGTGAATGCGGTGCCTCAGAGAGACGATCGAGGGAAAGAGGAAAAGGGGCTTGAATACAGCTCTAAGTTCTATGTTGACAATCCATGATAACTTTAATTATCAAGCTCAACCAGACGCCGCGGCGGTGGCTCAGTGGTTATGGCGCTCGGCTGCTGACCCAAAAGACGCCTGTTGGATCCCGGCCGCTGCGGTCCAATTTCGATAGAAGCTAAATTTTAGAGGCCCGTGTACTGTGCGATGTCAGTCCACTTTAAAGAACGCCAAGTGGTCGAAATTTCCGGAGCCCTCACTACAGCGTCCCTCATTAGCCTGAGTCGCCTTGGAACGTTAAATCCCATAAACCAAACCTAACCAGACGTTTCGATGTGCGCAGTCCACTGTAACTGAGGAAATTTGGTATTGAACTCTGATTACCGATGATTATAATTTCTTCTTAATTGAAAGCTTTGGTATTTAACTCTTTTATACAACGTCATTCTGTTAAAAAAATAAAACACTAAATTGTTATAGAAATAAAACACCTTAGATAATAGTAATTATTAATAATAATTAAATTAATAGAAATAGAAATAAATCACTAAAATAATAACACTAAAAAGCAGTGGAAACTTTAGAGTGACTTCCTCAGATTACCCAGCGCAAACAGCCCCCTTACTGAAGTTGACTTCAATGATACAGTCGACACTGGGCCATACGACATTGCGAATGCCTTTAGTGACTTCCTTTCCGCGCCTCATAATAGTCCTGCACTTAGTTCCGAAATAAGCATAAAGCGCTCTAAACAATCTGTTTTTCTTTTTCCTGTTTCCCCTCGTGAAATCGAACTGCTAATTACTGGCCTCATGGACACTAGCGCCGGATTGGATAAGATATCCTCCCGCCACCTTAAATTTGTAGCCAATCTGGTCTCTGAACCACTTTGTCATGTTATTAATCTCATCCTTTATAAAGACAGGTGTTTTTCCTGCTTGCCTCAGAACAGCTGAGGTAATCCCAGTGTTAAAAAAAAAAGAGGCAGACCATTAATTTCTAACTATCGACCCATCTTTATTTTATCTTCTTTCAGTAAGATAACTGAGAAATTTATAGTTCAACGCTTAAACAATTACCTAGATA
Organism: Amblyomma americanum; assembly: GCF_052857255.1. Lineage (NCBI taxonomy): Eukaryota > Metazoa > Arthropoda > Arachnida > Ixodida > Ixodidae > Amblyomma > Amblyomma americanum. Next base: position 89,198,968 of record NC_135497.1, read on the forward strand.
CATTTAAGATAATTCCCCCCCCCCCCCCCCACTAGTTTGGTTTTCGGTTTGGCAGCTCGACTAACTTAGCTCTGATATCTTTGACTGATTTTATTAAGCATGATATTAATATCGGCAAAATTGTTGGCTCTGTCTTTTTAGATTTCACAAAAGCTTTTGATATGATTAATCACTCCATATTGCTTAAAAAACTCGAATTTTATGGAACTCCAGGTCCCGTGCCGCGACTGTTGAAAAGCTATTTCAAGAACGCCAACAAATAATCAATATTGGTGGAAGATTCTCAGAAGCTAAAACTATTACCAAAGTTGTCCCACAGGGCTCCATATTAAGTCCCTTACTATTCATACATTCCATTAATGACCTTCCTAATTCTATTAGCCCAACTCTCTGTGTCTTATATGCTGACGACACTACAGTGTCATTATCTAATACGTCCATAGATGATCTGACTCTCGAATTGAATGCCGTTCTAAGTAATGTAGCCAAATGGTGTGCCGATAATCAGCTAGTGATTAATCCTACTAAAACGAAATTCATAGTCTTCAAAAGTAGCCAGAAAATTCTTTCGTGTCCTCCTACGTTAACCCTTTGTTCTTGTAGTGTTCCGGCTTCTGATAACACCAACTTTTTCGGCGTTATTCTTGATTCAGCTCTTGAATTTTCCGTCCATATCGCTCATAAAAAAATCTATGTTTGGCATCAGAGCGCTAATTAAGGCGCGTCCATATTTTCTTTGCAGCCTACTCCTACCTTTGTATTTAGCCTTCATACATAGTCACATCGCTTATGGGATTATTGCATGGGGAAATACTTATCGCCATTTATCACCTCTGAAACACTTACAAAACCAGGCCATCCGAATTATTACCCGTAGCCCTTTCTCTACTAATGCTCGTTCTTTATTGCATGATCACCATATTTTATCAGTCCGCCAGCTTTTCCAATATCACCTTGGAATCATGTTCTTTAAACTGCTACATGGCACTCTAAATTTTCAGTTTGTAGACCCTATCCTCCTCATCCGAATCACAATCCTACCAGATTTTCAGCAAAAAACAATTTTCTGCTCTCCAATGTCCATACCAGTGATGGTAAAACGGCGTCGTCTTTTCAAGCAATTTCATTTTGGAGTACATTGCCTCCCACTCTAAAAACATCAATTTCCTTGCCTGCATTCAAGAATAACCTCAAGGTGTTTTTGTTGGAATGCTGATGTTTTATTCTTTTTTTATGTATATTACCTGCATTTTGTGCTTTTACACTGTTTTTGTGGGGAAGTATTCATTTGTTATTCTCTATATTTTATAATTATGTGCTAACTATTGCTGCAATTATTTCTTGTATTAATGATCTATCGAGGGCCCCAGTACAGTTTTTGGCTATGGTACCCTCGTCTGTACACTTATGATCTTTTGTATACATTTTTGGACCAATAAACTTCTTTCTTTAAAAAAAAGACAGGTACCTTTTATGCTGCGAGGCTACATCGCTGCTATATGAGGCGTATAGCAGTGGTGTTCTCTGGATTAACTGTGACCCCCTCTACTTTAACGGGCCCGGAAATCTGAGTGCACGGGCATTTCGTCGTCCTCCATGCGCGCGGCCATGGCCGGGAGTGCGGTGCTCGTTTTCACAAAAGCAAATGCGTCATCCCTCTGGGAGTGTCGTTGTGAATATCCCTCATCGTAGAGCCTCTTGGGCCTCGTCATGGATAGCGCATCATCTATGGTGGTGCAGTGGAACTGTCGAGGATTCGCTAATAAGGCCCCTGAAGTGAACATCCGCCTTCGTGACGGAAAGCTGAAGGCATGGGCGTTCCTACTGCAAGAGCATAATTTACTTCCACGCCTTTCAGGTTTCTGCGCATACCATTCACCCTCTATCCCTGACCACCGTTGAATCGCCTCCTCCCTCAGCCCAGGCAAATCTGCAATTTATATTCACAGTTTAGTACCGCATACACCGCTCGACCTTTCACGGTGGTGCAACACACGTCAAGAGGTTGTCGCCCTTCTCGTTAAACCCGCACGCACACCCCTTATTTTAGTTTCATTTTATGGTCGTCCTGGCTCCGCATCTCCCAATCTGGGATGGGTTCGTTTTCTACGTTCTACCTCGGGTATCCCTATCCCAGTTGGTGGTGACTTCAACGGCGCACACACTTCGTGTGGTTGCCCATCGGATTCTTCAAGGGGAGCACACATCCAAGCGAGCTTTTCAGATCGTTCCTTTCAACTTTTAAACCACCCATATACTTCTACCCGCCCACAAGGTGGCCCGTATTCATCTGATTTGACTTGGTGGTTAGGCCCCGATAATCCTCGTTGGGCTGTTGATTTTGATATTTTGGGTAGTAATCACAGCCTTATTTTTATCTCCCTCACGTCTACGGGTACACGGAAAATACACCGCAGCGTACGCATAACATCATGGGACATGTACGCGCATACAATCATTTATCTACATTCAACCCGTCTTCAGCACTGTCTACTCTCTCTGCTGTTCTCGCGACTCACACTATTACCACTACTGTAACTGAAGACGACCCAAACCCGGACATACACCTCCTGAATCTGCGGGCTCTTCGTCGCCAGGCGGATCTTTACGCTGCTCGTCACCCCGATGACCCTTCGGCTCTTACCATTCTTCACCGCGCTACCGTACGTGCGCGGTGCTATGCAAAGCGACTAGGCAGGCAACGCTGGGCTGCATGGTGTGCCCGCCTGTCCTCTACGCAGGGCAATCGACATCTTTGGAGCGTGTTTCAAGCCATGGAACGCCCTTCTTAGATTGCAGATTACACAGGGAGCATACGCCTCGCGCTGAATGTGGATGAGGGCACATTTGCACAACAAGCGGCCCGTAAGTTTTTTTCCACACCATGACTGCACCTCTACGTCTCCGCCTGACTTATCGGTTACAGAGCCATCCGATGGGATTACTTCTGGCCTAATTATGGCAGAGCTGCTGGCCTCTATTGAACGCCTAAAAACTTCCACTACTCCCGGGCACGACGGCATACCTAACTCTTTATTCCGTAACTTGGAAGGGACAGCTTGCAAACCCTACTTGATACTTTTAACGAAGTGTGGCATTCTGGCGTCATTCTGGGAGACTGGAAGCATTCTATTGTGGTTCCAATACCCAAGTCAGGTCAGCCTCCAGTATCTTTCTCGGCCCTTCGTCCCATTTCTCTTACGCCTACCATCTGCAAGCTTTATGAAAACATTCTCGCCGCACGCCTGTCGTGGTGGCTGGAATCCCATGATTGTTACCCAGATTCCCAAATTGGTTTCCGCCCACAAATTGGAACGGAGGACGGCCTTGCTACTTTGGCTGCTGACGTGCTTGACCACTCTCCACAGAGTCACCTTGTACGAACCGTAATCGCTACAGACATAACAAAGGCATATGATAACATCCTTCACTCTGCCATTCTTGCCTCCCTTCAAACTCTTGGTCTCCCTCACCGGTTCCTCCTCTCCATTCACGCCTTTTTAGCAAATCGAACCTTCAGCGTGCGTGTCCACGGAAAGCCCTTTGGTAATTTCACTTCCAATAGAGGAGTGCCGCTGGGCTCCGTTCTCGCCCCCACATTATTTAATGTGGCTTTAATTCCTCTTGTTCGAGCCCTAGAGACAATCCCTTCTATCCGCGTGCTTGCATATGCCGATGATATCACCTTGTGGTGCTGTCATCCAGATGCGTCTATTCATCAGTCGGTCCTTCAACACGCGCTGGATGTATTGACATCTCGCCTCCCACCTTTGGGTCTAACACTCTCTCCTACTAAATCATGTTTCATTCGCATTAGAAATAAAGCCGGCTTACAAAAAGCTCCCCCTTTAAATTTTACGGTACATAATTCTCTGACTCCTCAGGTAGAAACTGTTCGTATTCTTGGTCTTCTCCTCCGTACATCTGCGACTGGCACCCCGTGGCTGACAACCACCCATAAATCGGCTCACGCTACAATAGGTCTGATTCGTCGCATAGCTATGCGCTCTTTTGGCGCACGTGCTCATACGGCCCGCCAGCTTGTGCGCTCTATCCTTCAGCCACGGATAGTATATCGGGCACAATTTCAACGTCTCAGCCGCAGACAGTGGGACTCCCTTGAAGCTATCAATCGTGAGGCTATGCGCGCCATAACATATCTGCCTCATTTAACACCCATACCTTTGCTACAGGAGCTCGCCCAACTTAATACACTCAGTGAACTCATCGACCAACGGGCGGCAAACAGAGCTCGAAAACAGTCTCTCCAACTTCATCGTTTAAAAACACTTCCTCCGTGGTCATATTGCCAGCTCACAGACAATCGCCCCACTGTTTCCCCGTCGGTATCAGCCGCCTGAAGGGTGCATATTGTACACGGATGCATCACATTCGGCAGAGAGGGGAGTTACTGCTGTGTATAGTCCATCTCATCCGCATCTCAACTCTCGCGCGACGTATACCGCGAACACGTGCACTCCCTTAGCATTGGAACTTCAAGCCATTTATAATGCCATTGCTTCCTTTCCGCTCGTTCCAACATTCAATACAGTTCATATTTACTCAGACTCCAGGGCCTCCCTTAAACAGCTTAAGGCTGTTCAACGCATATTCCAGATTTCACAATCAATTCATGTGCTCTGCGCAAAGTATCAATGTCCTGTGTGCATACACTTGATTCGCGGCCATGCTCAGGATCCACACAACATTCAACCGGATGCTATGACTCATCTTCACACATCAGACGACCCGCCACCTTCCCCTCTTTTCCCAGATCCGTTCCTGTTCCATGTTTCCGATTCCGAAGTTCTGCGCCAGCGAACACGCGCTCTAATTCCTCCGTGTTCGCACCCTCTACCCCGTAGTCTTACTCGGCAGAAGGAGGTATCCGTGCGCCGGATTCGGACAGGGGCGGCTCTGACACCATCTGTCCGTCATCGGTGGCGTGAAAAAGATCTGCCAGCACCTGACAGATGCCCTCACTGCAGCGCTGCACCGGACATTTGTGATTTGCGACACTTGTTGCGGACATACCCAGCGACAGCTGCTATTAGAAAACGGCTCCTCAGGGAGTTGGGCCTGCGGTGGAACCGCGAACGTGACTATGTGCAGTGGACTTTGAACAATCGTTTCATCAGCAACCTCTGCGGCTTCCTCAGCCCAACGGGTCTTCACTCCTTTTATCTTTTAACCTCCCTCATTCTTCTCCCTTTTTTCACCTTATGCCTCATGGCACACTTTTCGAATTAAAAAGAGAAACACTTTCCGGTCAAGATTTACCGACGGCTTAGCTACACACGTGACCTTTGCTTTGGGAAATAGTATACTTCAAATATCTCTCTACAGATTTGTTGACCACTTGTACACCCCACTGATATCTCACGGAAATCAGGCGTGCAAACTGACAGGTCATCTTCCGCTTTAGGGCGAAGGCTACTTCTAATCTTGCATTGCACGTTCATTCTCGCGAATGTAAATCAGAAGATGGCCAGTAAGTTTGCACGCCTGACTTCCACCATACTTCAGTGGTGTATGGAAGTGGGAAACAAATCTGTAGAGGGATAGTTGAGTTAAGCCATAGCTAAATCTTCACCGGAAAGAATTGCTTTTTTTAGATGATGTGCTAGTACAACAGCGACACTTGGTTGGTGTCCGCTCTTCCACTGGTTTGTATCATGTGCACGTGTATCTTTGTGTGAGTCTTTCGGCCAAAATTTCAGTTGATAGTTCAGTCTCTGCCATGTTTTCTCGTTTTTTTCTGTGTTGCATATTTTGCGGGTTTTAAGTTGAAACAGCCTTCAATAACAGCTATGTAACTCGCCCAAACACTTACCTTCTCGGACTATATAAGCTTGTCTGAGTTCTATCAGTTCAGAACTGAGTGGTTCCACATATTGGTCGTGGTGTATTGTAGAACACATGGGTCGTCTCCGCGGTTAATCTTTCCAAGCCTTCATGAAGTTGCGTGCTTTCACAATTGCCTAGCCCGGATGCTCTTGCAAGATTAATTTACCATTTTCGAAAAACTTCCATGGATGGCGTTTTAATGCTTAATGTTAGGGCAATATTACTCAATGCTCTTTTGTAACGTTTCGAAAACGTTAGAAAAAAAACATTACTTACAATATCGTAAGGACGCACCAAAAGAAAACAGTAACATTATTTCAACGTTTCGATGTCACCTGAGAAGTGTTTCAAAAAGAAAATATCGATCGCAAGCTGCTTTTGCATAAATCATAGAAATGCACGCACCTAGAATGATACCCTGACAACACTACGAAAATGTGCGGGGTGCAGTATAGTGCAGTATTTTCTCGCGCAGTTGAGCATTTGCGGGTTAGTCACAAAGCTTCACATTCCGTTAGGAACTGTAATGTTCATTAATACGGGCTGTCGAGATTTTTAAAGTTATTCTCAATTGTTCTGGTCCTTCGGTATCGTTCGAGCAACGGCATTCTCTAATCTTTTGATAGAGGGCTCCATTTGGCCACAATTCACACCCACGAAGTACTCGACGTTTACTACATGACTCATTTATCACTTGGAATCCACCGCCCAGAGGACTAAATACATCCTCAAAGTCTCAAGGAGGACCTCATAGAGCTTGCTCAAATTGCCTTGCAACATCGTACCGCTGGGAGCATTTCCAAGCAGGAAATGTACCGCACAATGCGCTATGGGGTGGCAGAGGCGTGGGTGGCGAGAAAATGTACGTCGGACGCGTCGAGCTCTGGGGCGATTTGCTACCGGGCAAAGTGGTCCCTTCCCACGGCGCCTGTTACGCGTCCTGCGGCGGAAACGAGATTGCCTATACTTGTGCTGCGAGTTGAGCAAAATATCATTAACCTGTGCGATTCTCACTGTGCAAATTTCTCTCAGCTACTGTTTGCAATATGTCGGAGGCGTGTGCAAATGTGTGATCTAGCGGTAGGCACCCACTAGATTCCTCAGCAGTGAGGCGAGCCTCTTGCGACATAAGTGAAAAAAAAAAGAAATGCAATGGTGCTAAGGAATTAATTTTTGCTACTGTGAGCGGTGCGAAATACTACGCTATTACATGGTGCCTGCAAGTACGCTGCCATGAACTGATAACCTTTTAAGGTCGCTTGCGGATAAATGATGCCTACCGATGAAATCGTGCAAGATACTGTGCAAAAATTGAAGTGTCTGAAGTTGGGATCTTCATTCCCTCTCTCTTGATGTTGTTGAAAGGAAAATAAGTGCAGATAATGGTAAATAATGCGTCTTCCAGGTTCCAGTTGGTCGATCACATTACTCGAAGCCAGCTTTGGGAGAGTTGACTTTTTATTTATACTTAAAAAAAACAAATAAATCAGAACGGAAGAACAAAGAGAGAACTGTTTTCAGATGACAGCCTCACAAATCGACCTGACGAAAACAATCACGGGTTTCCCCAAAACATCCTCTTTTAAAGCTAAATCTTCACTACGGCATGTTTCGCGAGTTTCTCCAAGCGCGTAGATTTGACCTTCAGCGACCTTCAGCGCGTGGCGTGTGAAGCTGCGCCGAAACTGATGAAGAGCGGGAGCTTCGAAAGCCAAGGAAAGGCGCATTACTGGCCCCCTGGGAAAGTGGACACCTCAGTCGCACTTTAAACTACGTGGCTGTAGTGACAGATGTGCGCGGCATGCGATGGCGATGACAACGTTCTATAATGATTTTGAGGAAAGGAAGAGCGCATAACTGGCCCCTTAGGTCAGCGGACGCCTCAATCGCGCTTTGAGGTACGTGGCCGTGGTGAGAGAGAGATGTGGGCTGCATGCATTAGCGCTGACAACGTTGTGGCAAACACGCGGCACGGCAGCAATAGGCCGCAGATTTTATTGGGTGACCAACCTAATGCGATCAATCACTAAATTAACTCCCAGGGTGGCAGGGTGAACGGGCTGCCTATCCAGTGCTCGGAACACACTCAACGTTACAGAAGCCAAGCCACGTGTAGTTGCCCGATACAGCACAGCTTTCGCTCTCTAACCAGGTTCAGCAGTAGTTGAACCGCAGCTAATTTTTATTCCCTATGTCCCCGCCCTCAGTTGGAGCAGCCACCAAAGGGGTCATTTCCCAGACGCTCGTTCAATCAAAGATTGGGAAAAGAACATAGCAACAAATCAGAGATTTGGGAAAGAAGATAAGTTTTGCCCGTCCAATACTACACAAGCAAATTCACTCTCCACTAGCTCAGCGAATGCTCCACGCTGAGGCATATTTACAGACTCGATAAAGACAAACCTCGTAAATATAGTTTCGCCGAAAACCTTTCTCCGAGGCAGACTGTGTCATCCCTTTGTCACCACTCACAAACCTCAGGGACCCTCGCATGCACAGTTTGCGGGCGAACACAGCCCCTCCGACAGAGTGCGTCTCCCAGGCATGCTCCCGGGTCTCCAGTGACCATGCGCCCCATTTCAGAATGGCGTGCGCCAACGAGCGATTATTCTCAGCTGCGACGCTGCCGTAGGAACCGACTCGTTGATGATACGTGATCCTGGAACGCTACAAAAGTCCACATATGCACCTGCAGCGCCGCCGAGTCGGGACAAAAGGCGTGAGCCTGGACGACTCGTCGCTTCCCGCGTGCGGTATCATTTACGGTGGGGACATCGACCAATGATGCTCCCTCCCAGTTTCTTCGAATACTCCAGCGCCTCAGTACGCCGCCATGCGCACTGGCCAACCCTGTCCTCAGTAGCGGCTGTGGCCTTTCCCTTTGGCCTGCTGTCAAATTTGACAGTCCAGCCGTGCAGCCAACCCCCCCCCCCCCCACACACACACACACGCACACACACACGCACTGTGCTCACCGCATCCGTAAGCGGGGTTCCCGACTGACGTCCACGACAATCTTGTTTCAACGCTCATTTTGTTTCAAAAGAAGGGTGCCTGTCACCCCCAACTCCACAAGTCGCATTCTTCACAAAAGTTATAAAAATTAGGCCATCACGCATCCATTAATGCTTACAGCACTGCTGCCTATTCAGGTTTAAAGGCAAGCGACTATAGGGGCCATTTAGAAACCATGGACTTATGTCGATGGCCCGAGCTTCAGAACCCAGGAGAGTAGAGTACAAACTCTAGCAGCCGCAATGAATTTTTTCCCACATCATGCACCATAACTACGGACACGGAAGTTTCAATTGTAGCAGGTCAGGTTCTCAATCGAACCGCCATGCAATAAAGCGGACTCCTGTTGCAACCGGTGTCATCGCTGCTTCGCAGGTGCTCGTCACCGACGACTATTCACTGGTGTGGCGTCCGGCATCTCGTGGCGCCGTGCCGCCCGGAGCCGTCCGCGCCGAACACCAGGGCTCACTCACCGTCGGCAAGGTCCATCTGTCTCACCGGTGCCTGTACATACCTTTCGGTGGCAGCGAGCATCGCTACACTGAGTACGAAGTCCTGGTGTACCACACGTGCTGAGAAGCCAACCGGCGATGGTGCGGGGCTCCAAGAAAGTTGAGGCGTACATCGAATTCCTGCTAAACGCCGTGTGCCGAATGATCGCATTTTTTAAAGGAGCACTGGCAGTTTGCAGTGATGTTTGCAAGTGTTGCTCGAAGAATGCTTTTGACTTGCCATTCCTGGAGTGCGTGCAGTGCGTTGCTGCGGGAAGCCCTTGGATTCCTTTGCTCACTTCTGCACAATAAACTACGATTCTCCAACATCACAAAAAAACTCTAAACCTTTCTTGCAGGTAAATGTGTCAAAGTACTGATCTGTACGGTTGATAAATGCTTTTACTTAATTCGTTTACACGTACCGTTGCCATCCGCAAAAGTGCAGTCAAGCTCAGTATGGCAGTGGGCACTCGCAAGCTCAACTAACACTGATTGATGCGGCCTGCTCTAGCTTTTTTTTTAATCGGATTATAATACTTGGGTACAGCTGTCCCCTTCGTTCCTTTATCTTGCACCTTCATTTTTATTGGACAGCAAATAACTATTTTTTTTCGGCCGGTACGAAATTAATTCCGTTCATATTCACAGTGCCTGCACGTTATGACTACTACTCTGGGAACCTCTCTGCATCGGGCCGCGCCAACCACGTGGACATACTCGTTGTGTATGTTCGGAACTCTAGCGTGTCGACGAAACCTTCATATAGCTTCACCTTAATCACAGCTCCGATCTGCTTGCATTTACTGAGACATAATTCGCAAGTCATCATGGTATACCGTCCACATAAATGGATACCAGACTGAAAGCGTTTATCGAAGAGATCTAAGAGGTGGAGAATTTTCTTTTATCTGAGAAAAAATCTCCACTATGATGTGGCACCTCAATTATCACAAATTATCGATCATCATGAGCCACTGGCACTTAAATTTTATGGGTTTATAATTGCTGCAGTTTTTCGCCTATCTTGGGACAGCTATGAAGACTTCGTCAAATTCATTACCAATGTGCTCGAATATGCGTCTATTCTACGCATTATTACTCTCCTAGTTGGTACTGTTCTGGCGATAAGGCCCCTTTCAGGCAGAGAGCATCTGCTGCAATTCCTCCACAGCGGACAAGTAGTGAAGCCGAGTGAGCTCGCTTTAATGCACGCGTTCCTCCTCTGCTCACCACAGAAGCAGGAGGCACCGATCCGCATTTCCTTTCACTGCTAGAACGCAGTAATGCTCTGAGGCTCTTGCAGCTTGCAGCGGACTTTAAAAAAAGACCTGCCAGTTGCGCCATATAAAATACGGTTTCCCTTGGCCGATAATAAAGGGCGTGTGCCATGCGACTTATTTATGTTTCTCTGACTCCAGAGTGCATGGATAACGAGAATGGCTGTACCACACGATTATGTGGATTTTTGCTCGGAGAGGGAATATTCTATCGAAAGTGTGGCTTAGCAAAAAGAAAATTAGCAGCGGCTTAGCTCGGCTATGCCAGGATGTACGTAGCGTGAGCTACGCTGAGCCGCCGAGCAGCAATTTCGCTCTCCTTCTCCATGGCTATACCACACTGGCAAACGCCCCGCTAAATGTATACCCCACTGATACCTCTGCGCATGCGCACAAAATGAGAGGCGCTATCAAGCGGCTCCGGCGCAGCGTCAGACTTGGCTACTTCGCAACGGAGGCGCACAGCTGGGCACGCGCCCGGGCCAGTGCGTCTGGCGCGGCTATGACGCGGACCGGCGAGGCACGCGGCGACGGTGGCTCCGGCGCGCCAGCTGTGCGCCGTGTGACGTCACTGCTCCTCGCGCATGCGCAGCACGACTCTCCAGGAGCCACGCGACACTGCTCAACCTCGGCCAGTGTAGCTCACGATACAATAAGTTTAAAATGCTCAGAGCGAGAAACCTGAATGAATGCCTGGGTCTACCGGGCTGGTTAACCTCAAAGGTGTTTGAAACACAGTGCAGTCCCTGTTTCTGCTGTTGTTTTCAACATCATTGTATTGTCCCTGTTAGCTGTGCTTCGCTGATTTTTTTTTTACACTGAGCAGGAATAAAGACAAAAAAGCGAAGCAATTTTATCGGCCCCTGAACCCTCTGACAACAGGAATGAAAGTGAGACTCCAAGTACTTCGGATTGTAATTGCGTTGCTTTCTACAGGAACGAAAACATGCATGCACACACGCATACAAAGAGACGCCTGAAAGAAGAATAAAAGGAAAAAGTTGACAATAGGTAGTACCTTTGCGTTCTCACAGAAATGCTACTTATTTTTTACACTGTGTCTTTTTATCTGAAATTTTATACTGTGCGCACAAATACTTTAATAAAATGAAGATAGCCAACCGGTTATCGTTTAGTTTGGAAAGACAGAATGACATACAACGAAAAAAGAAAGGAAGCATGCTCGTAACTTCCGACATAATGCCTCATCCCTTGCCTGCTCCAAAAATATATGGGATGAGAAAGAAATACGAACAAGAAAAGAGGGAAGGTAAACAATGCAGAGACTGCAATGGTTTACACGTCAGCATTCACAGCGAAGCATAAAACAGATGTCAAAATCGGGACAAAAAAAAACTCACCATGACAAACAATACGGTAGAACTAATAAATAAAAAGAAGATTACAGTGCCACAGCTCGTGCACACAGTACGACCTTCATCAGGGTGGGCTGTAAAAATATATAAAGAAAATAATGCCCTGCCCGTATTCCCAATACACTCAGCATGACTGCCAAATCTTTACACAAACAGGAAGGCAGTATCGTAAAAATATTGGTGGGAGGTTAAGCATTGCCCAACGCGAAATATTGTGTGAAAGCGCGGTTTTTTGCAGGCGTATAACACCCCCACGTACCTCAAAGCGCGATTGAGGTGTTCACTGACCCGGGTAGTCAGTTATAGCCAGTTATCCATCGTTCCTTTCCTCAAAATCAGCGCAGTCTACAACGTTGTCAACCCAAACAGAAGTGAAACCAATGAACACCGGCGGACTACTGTTCCTGTTCCGCGCTCCTGCTAAAACGTTGTGAACGCCATTGTATGCAGTGCACATCTCTATCTTACTACCGCCACGTATCTCAAAGCGCGATTCAGGTGTCCACAGTCCCAGGGAGCCCGTTAAGCGCCTCTCCTTTCCTTTCGTGACTCTATCAAGGGCTTCACGCAGTGGGATATTGCGGGGTAGGAGACAAATAACGCTTTCGCACTAAAAAAATTGTGGGGCACATTAGCAATTATTATGATGTGTAAATACGAGAGGAAATTCAACTGGCTCACTGGGTCAGCGGACACCTCAATCGCGCTTTGAGGTACGTGGCGACGGGGACGCCGGCGGCGTATTGCTGCAGGAGGGGTGATGACGTTATTTGCGTGACGCGTTTCGGCTACGAGTTCCTTATGGCGGCAGGGTTTTACCACAATGAGCCAAGTATAATGCGATGCATAATAAAATCAGCAACTCTTCACTCCGCTGACGCCTACTGATGCACCCGCCGCGATGGTTCAGTGGCTTTCGCGTCCGGCTGCTGATCCCAGTGTCGAAGCTTCTATCCCGGCCGAGGCGGCCGTATGTAAATACAGGCGAAATAAAAAGACCCTTGTGCTGTGCGATGTCAGCGCGCGGTAAAGAACCCCAGTATGCCGAAATTAATCTGAAGCCCGCTAACACGGCGTTCCTCAGAGCCCATGTGTAACTATCAGGGACGTTAAACCCCACAGTTTACAGCTGCGGTGTGTGGAAAGACGAAGATTGCTTTCTCTGTTGCTCAGTTTCCACACGTGTCGCAATGCACCGTCGTCGTTCTCTGCCGCCCATATCAGGCCTGCTTATCTCATATCGACCGCAACTTCGAAGCACAGACCGTATTCGTTCATACTACTAATTTCGTCATTCTCCGCTTTTTCTCTCTGTCACTGGAACAAACCTTCCCATAGCATTGCATCCGTACACAGCCACTACGAATTTATTCACAAATTGCAACCTTTCTAGCAATGTGACACATCATCCACATTGCTTCTTTTCTTTACTGTTCATTATTTGTTGTTTAGACGCCGCGGTAGCTCAGTGGGCTATGGCGCTCAGCTCCTGAGCCGAAAGGCGTGGGTTCGATCCCGGTCGCGGCGGTCGTATTTTGATGGAGGCAAAATTTTAGAGGCCCGTGTACTGTGCGATGTCAGTGCACGTTAAAGAATCATAGGTGGTCGAAATTTCCGGAGGCCTTCAGTAGGGAGTCCCTTATAACCCGAGTCGCTTTGGGACGTTATGCCCCCATATACCTATTTATTGTTTATCATCGTTTTTCTTCATGTCTTGCATTACCTTCTCCACCTCGCCTCCATGTAGTGCTCGTAATGGGACCGTAGGGTATGTCAAAAAATAAGTCTGGTGACTAAGCTCTGTAGAAGTCCGAAAAATACCTCGTGCATGCCAGCGCTGAGACGCCCGGCCACTTGGGAACACCAAAAGTCTCCAGAATGGCACAAGGTATCTCATCTATAGAGCACTGCACAGGCCTGATTCTCAGGCCCGAGTCTTGCCCGAGCCAAGCCGGCGGCTACAAGCCCGGACACGGCCATGTCCGGCTAAATTATCGCTCTACTGAGCCCGGCCCAGTTTGCTAAGCTCAGCGTGAGGCTCAGCCCGGATCCGGCCTAGGCCTGTTACCGCAAAAGCGCAAGAGGTAAATTGGTCATTACGTGTAAGTAGGCTTCTACTACTCAAGTGAAGACGTGGTCGGCAAAGGCGTTCAAATCACAATAAAGTTTGAACAAATTGGTTTGGTAAGCACCAAAAGAAGAGCAGGTGAGGCGGGTTTGCCCGCGCTCGACTTTTAAAGTGTAATTTGTCTGTTAGCACGGCTCCGAAGTTCCGAGATCCAAATAAAACGGGTTGCATACAAGCCTATGAAACTACTTTGAGTTACTTCTAGATTTTCAATCAATTTTTTTACCACCACAATGTTTAAAAGTCTAAACGTCCTAAGAATTCCATTTCATTTTAATGAATGGGATTTAGCGGGTTAAATTCATGGCCGCACTGGCCGCGGTTCAGTGAAGACGAAAATCAAAAACTCCTGTTTATTGCGTAGTATGTGTTAATTAAGGCACCCGAAGTGGCAAAAACAACGCATTCTTCCCCAGTGGCGTTTATCAAGCGTACAGATCTGTTTTCGCAAAATAACGACCGAATCGGACGATCTGCCACCGAATCGCTGCCCGTCCAGCAGTCGAATGAGCGTCCTTCTCCAGCGGTTTCTATTAGACTTCAAATGTTGAGTCGCGAGTGGACACACGATACCTTGCAGACGCTTAGCGCTTTTGATAGAACCGACGGGGTGTGCTCGCTTATAGATGAAACAGGTTAGACCAGTAACGCTCTGTACTTTGGCCGCAGTAGTGTAGCCATCGGCTGAATTTAGTGCTGCACAACCTTCGAGAGAAATCTTTCGCTGCTGTTCTTCGATCATTGAAAAATGTCATGAAACTTCTCTTGTGTCGTTCAACGTGGCTAGGCGTGCGTGCCCGAAGTTATTTGCGCATGGCATTGTGAGTGACGCTGATTAAACTCCGTGTACAAAATGTCGTAGCTAAGCCTCGCATTCC
Source organism: Amblyomma americanum (assembly GCF_052857255.1). Classification (NCBI taxonomy): domain Eukaryota; kingdom Metazoa; phylum Arthropoda; class Arachnida; order Ixodida; family Ixodidae; genus Amblyomma; species Amblyomma americanum. The sequence goes on from NC_135497.1 coordinate 89,213,983, forward strand.
GCATCAACGAAGCACTCTCTCGATAAACTTTAGCGCCGAAATTCGCGATTTGTTCCAGACAGCAGGCAAAAAAAAAACAAGTGTTTATAATTTTTCTCGCGTGAGAGAAGTGTAGCTATAGCAGAGACCAAAAAAGCAAGTTGACAAACGCTGAGTAACCTTTTATCTCAGCCCACACCGTGGCAATCTTTCGTCCGTGTCGAACGCGCGAAGTGTACTTAACTCACCAATAATTAATCAAAAGCCGGACACAGACCCTCTATATACGGGCCCGAGTCGGGCCTGTTCCCGGAACTTAAAAGCCCGGGCCCGTCAAGGTCCGGCAAGAGAGCGTATTCTACGGGCCGGCTTGAGCCCGTGAAGTGATATAATCTGAACTGCCCTGGTCCAATTCTTAACTGCTCCAAAGTCTAAATTTAGGAAATTGTGAGTGTCATACTTACTGCGGGCGAAGAATATGAGCTGTCTTTCCTTGTAGGATGCTCGGCGACCGTGAAGCAACTGGCTCCAACGATGCCAACAAAATCCGCAATGTTAGAAGTGGTACCTTTGGACTGCTTCGACCCAGTCTGTAGACCAATACCTATCTATGACGTAAGCAAGATATGGTGACGCTGCTGTCGCCGGCTGGAACGACTGGAGGAAATCTTGGGGGGGGGGGGGGGGTGAAAAGTAGGCTTTGCGCCCATTATAATACATGGAAGCAAAAGTTTAAAACCAGTTTTCTGATTTCACAGTGCACTTATGAAGTCGTTCCTTCGTGAAGAGCAACCAAATTCACCCTAGAACAGGTTCAGAAAATATGAAGAGTCACGTCGAAGGCGATGTATATTTAAAACACCTACGCATGGGAGTGACTCCCATCTGGGGGTATAGAACGGAAGAGCTCCTTATAGCAACGCACGAAAAAAAAAAAACTTTCAGAAATATTTTTTCTCGTTTCACAGAGCCCTCATGGAGGGCGGCTGTTAGCAGCTGGCGAGTGTTTTGAAGAAGTTTGTGACAAAGTATGGTACGCCATTTCGGCGCAAGCTTTGTAAAAAACCACGAAAACGTTTTTTTGTGAAGCCGGACATAACCCAAAAAAGCATTCTATCCGCTGGATGTTTCGCCGAATCGCGCAAGCTTCTCGTGCAGACCGACACGCTGCCGCGTGCGCTACATTTGCTCCCTAATGCAGTAGTTCAAACTAGATAGTCTAGAGGTGATTACCTGAAAAAGCAGACCTCAAGTGCCGTGGCAAGCGCGCGAAAGTGAGCCACGCCCTGCAGCAGACGGCACCACAGAAGACGCACCGGCTGACTCCGGCTTGATGGAAGGGATGGAGGAGCGTCCCCTTTGAAACGGGGACGCTTTTGAAACGGGGGAGAAACCAACAATGCGCATAAGTGGTAGCGGCCAGCTCGGTAAACAGCATTAGAAGAGGCTGAGGCTGAGTTATTTGGTTCATTTGTTCATACAAAGCAGTTGAAATTGCTTAAGGGCACAAGCGAAGCTCTGGAGTAATTACTGGTTTTGTCTTTCTGTCGTCGCCGTCTGTTCTAATTTGCGGCCTTCATATGGAGACTCGGGAGAGGGAACCGAGTTGGAAAAGACTTATGCACAAGAAATATTTACAAGGGATTAACAACTACTTGCAGAGGACGAACTCACCGGCTGCCCCCACGGACCCTCTCCGCTGCTACTCGTGCCTAGCCCACCTAGCTCCAGAACGAGTTCCTCTCTTGTTTGCTTATGCGCTGGTGGTAATATAACGTCTGATTCGTACTCCTTTCCACATTAAAAAAATACATAAACTGAAACTTCAACCTGACATCCCTTAGGGATCACTTTTGGCATTCTTTGCCCCGCCGCGGTGGCTCAGTGATTATGGCACTCGGCTGCTGACCCGATAGACGCGGGTTCGATCCCGGCCACTGCGGTCGAATTTCGATGGAGGTGAAGTTCTAGAGGCCCGAGTACCGTGCGATGTCAGTGCACGTTAAAGAACCCCTGGTGGTCCAAATACCCGAGCCCTTCACTACGGCGTCCCTCATAGCCTGAGTCGCCTTGGGATGTTATACCCCCATAAACCAAACCAAACTTTTGGCATTTTCTATTCGTCAACAGCGACCTCATATTTTTGTTCTGCTCTGCCTCCTACACTCTACCTCAGGATTGCGTAATCGCGTGCACAGCGCGCGCAACCATAGACCGACGAGCTGAACATGATACTGCTGCAAGCGGGCCGGAAGCGTGCGGCCCGTCTGGAAGCCACTGACACATTTGCCGCGCTCAGCGGTTCGCTAGGCAGTGCGGTTCCTGTGACGTCGGAGCCTGCGAGTGTAAACGGGCTAAAAGAAGCGCCAAAAAGGTATGGGTACTTGTCCTGCTTGCACTCTGTCTGCAGCCAGACATAGAAAAAACAGAGCAATGAGCTGGATCTTACAGTCTGGGTCGTGTTCTTTCGCCATTATCCTAGAGCAATTACAGTTCCAAACCCTCAGAGCTCGCTAAGACTGCAATTCCCGGCACTCACGTTATACTGGAGGCACGATTATTCTACACCATTTTTTCTAGTTTGATTGCCGAGCGTGTGTGTGCCTTGTTACGTACGCATCTATTGATTGCAGAAATTTTCTTCTGAAAATGGTATGCAAGGTTTTTTTTGCCGACATTAGGGACCCCGTATTCGTCGGGTGATGCTGCTGCCGTTCCATTACGCAAAAAAACTTCCCTGGACATTTTTGTCTCGTCAATAGTGGCCACATACCAATGCACACCAGACTGCTTACGATTGTCGTTTGGGTTCACCATGCACGGGCTAATGACGCGGCCGCACGCATGCAGCCTGTGGCTTCCGGCCACATGACACGCACTGCTGTGCCTCAAGATATGCTCGGAATGGTGGCGGCGCCCACGTGCGAACTGTGCGTGTTATTATCATAACTTCTGTTCTCGCTCACCAAACAGTTTATAACAGTTTATAGTTTATTATAATCGGCATAGTTAAGATTACGGCATAGTTAAATAGTTACGATTACTTGCTTAAAATTTTTAGTCAGTTATTCAAAATTCCACACTGTAGTATTTTTGCACTGCTGGCAGAGAAAAATAATTGCACTTTCAGCCTTTGCTAAGCATTTGCTCAGTTGTCACTTCAATATGTAAACCTCTCCCCCAACTACTTACAGTCAGCTGACTGTTAATGCAAAAGACATGCTTATCTATTCAATATATAAGCTGTGTGTGCGTGAGCGTGAGTGTGTGTGTGTGTGTGTGTGTGTGTGTGTGTGTGTGTGTGTGTGTGTGTGTGTGTGTGTGTGTGTGTGTGTGTGTGTGTGTGTGTGTGTGTGTGTGTGTGTGTGTGTGTGTGTGTGCGTGCGCGCGTGTGTGTGTGTGTGTGTGTGTGTGTGTGTGTGCGTGCGCGCGCGTGTGTGTGTGTGTGTGTGTGTGTGTGTGTGTGTGTGTGTGTGTGTGTGTGTGTGTGTGTGTGTGTGTGTGTGTGTGTGTGTGTGTGTGTGTGTGTGTGTGCGCGCGCACGTGCGCGCGTGCGTGCGTGCGTGAATTGCGTATGCATTAAAAATTCACATTTTAGCACACTGCTGTCAAACACAAATGCAAATGAGAAATTATGACTTTTCCAGCTGTTTGGAACAGGTAAAATCAGTTGTATTTAAAGCAGTTCTGCATTTTTACATAACAGTGACAATGCAACAATAGTGACTTATTTTTGTTGTTTTTCAGTCCATTATTAAAGCCAAAATAGAAATAGCACTGTGTGGCTGCAAAGGCGCTTAGACATGCATCACTTGGCTGTAGTGCAAGGCTTTGCACTCCATAGTGACAGTGGGCCATCAGGTAGTCCTTTAGCATTCCTTCATGAGCTGATATTGCCGTTGCACAAGTCAGACTACAGCATTGAAAACAAGTATGGGGAGTTCTGCTGAAGGCCATGTCATTGTTGCCATGTACAAAATAAGCTGGCATATATTCTGTGCAACTCGAAAGCATTCTCAAATGTCGCTGTGAATGGAAACCAAAGGCGGTGCCTTTGTGTTGCATAAAAGTCTACACATGTCTTTCTATTACTATAAACATAATGTGATGTGGGAGCCAGTAAAGTGGATTACAGGTAGAGGAAATGCAAGAACGAATTTGGAGTGTATGCATTGCAAAGGCTCCTGGCTTAGGCTGGGAAAGAATACTTTATACAGTCGAGGAAACAGGATACAATGACCTTATAATCTTGTTATTTCGAGCAAACACCAACATCTCAAGCAGAAATTGTAAACTTGGATTTCCAGTATGAGATCTATAGTGTGTCACAATAAAATGAAATAAAAGTCGAGCCATTTAGGTATGTGACAGGAATATGTACGTATGTTCTCTGATACAACTATAAAGCAATTTTTAAGAGTTTTTTTCACTCATTATTAAAATGTAGACTGATTGAACGTAAAGGTGACCAGTTCCCAATCTAGCTAGCATAAGTGAGCATTACTTACTGTTAACTGACGTTTACGCCACTCAACATGTGTTGAATTTTAGAGTGTGCTATTAGTTGCTGACTATCAACGTTTTCAGCAAAATATACCTTTTTCACTGCCAGTTTGGTTTTCAAAGAAAGAGATTAATTGAGGCATATATAGGCATCAGAAATTTGGAAAATACCAATTGGAAATTAGGCCGAAGAATGCTGAAAAATACAGAAAAACAGTGATGGCTTTTGTCCTTACTGGTGTCTCTTTGCTGCAAATTGAAGTTGACGGCTTTTGTGTGCACGGTGAACAAACAGCCCTGTTAACACTATCGTGAACATATAAAAGTCACATGTATAAACATGCATTCGTAGCATTCTCACTGAGCCATGTTATGATGAGCCAACCTATGAAGGCTATGTTGCTTAGCTGAAGAGACGAGAAGAGAGAAGAACCAAGAAAAATCTACACAGATAGGCACAATAATGCATGCTTAGCTTTTCAGTGCACAGGTTCAGTTGGCCAGACCTAGCTTGTGCACAGTGTGCAAGTTAGCGTAAATGCGACTGTATACCATCCGACAAAACTATTTTGTAAATCTGCCCCAATATTACTTGAAATAGATTGTGAGGAAAGTTCTTACGCATAAGAGAGCATTGTATTGATTTGCCGAGCTGAGCAAGCGACTAAGCTCTTCATTAGAACGATTTATTTTAACATTTATTTTACCTAAACAGTATTAAATGACAATACTTGAGTGGTCACCTTTGACATGATGTGCCAGGTAAGAACTTCATGAGTTTGTAATTTACTAATAAGAAGTAATCAACCACTAGCATCCAAGCACCGCCATACGGCTACAAAGGAAAGCTTTGTAGCTCTTCTTTGTGGCCTTATGGCTGCACTTTGGTGGACGTTAATGAGTATTTATTCCCTTATTACAAATATTCTCTGCCTTGGGGGAATCACTTTAATCAGTGGATGAACATCATCATTTACTGGGTGCATTTCTGCAGTGACCAACTCAAAGGACAAGAAGTTAGTAAGCCTTGTGAGGTGGAAGGCCATTCCAACCTTTAGTGCCAAAAACAAAAATCAATCTTGAAATGCACTGGCATAAGCTAACTGAGGCACAACAGTACTGGTGCGGCTAGTGCAGAAGGAACCATGAGTCAGAACAGATTAGCTGGTTATGTGACGGTAAAGAGTTAAAAAAAACCTGCAGTTTCTCCACGACATGAAGAAATTTGAAGACTCACCTTTGGCGCTGTGAAACTGGAGCTTCAACAGTAGTCTGAGAAAATAAAGCAAGGGCTCAGGTCTGAACTCATTATAGGATTTTAGTTAAGTTAGGTTTGTGCCATGTGCCATTATAACGCCCAAGGTGATGCTACACAGGGGATCTGAACGCAAGTAACTTGGAAGACGGCGATGCTAAGTACATGTTATGGTGTAAATATCTTAGGTTATAGGTGGGCGTATAAGCATTATGAGGCGATACCTTGCTACATTGCGAGCCATGTGAATGGCTGAGTGTTTGAATATCATCCAGACTCGTTATGCCCAACTTGTTCTGTGGACAGTTTTTACCCCATAAGCTGCTGCCACAGTTATTTTTTTTTTTGCGTACCATAGAGTGGAATGCTCATCTAAATGTAGACTCATGAGTTAACACATATTATATATTCTATACTGTGAACTAGCCGTGATTTAAATGCGGCTATGATTCTTGTTCGTAATCGCGTAATACCATGTTGTCACAATCTAAACCGAAATGGCTAGAAGTGCTCATTCCCCTATTTATCGCGCAAATATTTATTGCAGACAAATGTCCGCACAGCGGACAGGAAATAAAAAGAAATGACGCCCGCGAAGATACATCTGCACTGCACACCCATGATTTCACACAAGTCACACAGTGCCGCCGACCACTCGTAACCCGGGCACCCATAATCACAAAATCTATTGAATGGAGCACCAAGACGCAAAAGGATGGCGGCGTTGCTTTTGTCGCCGCAGAAAACAGTCCGACGGCCGTGCAGCCAAGATCGTGTCACGTCGCACACACGGCAGTACTCGAGCACAGTGCCCGCACGAATCGCGATCAAAATGGTAATGGATACGTAGCAGAAAAAACGTCGTGTGGTCGCGATCACTGCAACCATCGCAATAAATGCGACTAGCTGCGCAACGCCACATCATTTCAGCATTCAGAAAGCACGGCGTCCGTCGTGAACTTTCGCAGGCGCACATTTCGCTGCCTTGACGTAAAAGCACTCGCTCCGATCGCAATCATGTTCACTAAGCGGACACTTGTCACTGTGCTATGCACTCATGCACGCACAAGAAATTCACCGTGAGGAGCTGTTACTCGCCGCTTTCCGTGATGATCCTCGCAGGAATTAGGAACGCTTGCAACAACCACAAACAGTTCCATAGAAACACTTCGTGACACCGCGAACGCGTAGGTCTTGCGTCGGTTTGAAGAGGCGCTCTGTCAACTCCATCAGCGTAGATGATTACAGAATTCAACTAGGGGAACTGCCGCTCGCCACTGCTGCACGCGGCGAAGTTCGCAGTCGCTCTGAACTTTCGTAACGTCAACAGGTGGCCAATATAATATGCTTTGCGACAAAACTGCCACTGCCCAGGCCTCGCTCCCCAGTTCAGTCGGCGGACGGCCATCTTGCCCGGCAGAAGCGAGACGTCACTGACGTCACGGAAAAAGCAGCCAACAGCTGCAATGCGGTCGCCGGCCGGAACCGCTCGCCCGCCTGAAAGTTGAAGTTGACCAACTTTCCATCCGCTCGCCGGACGAGGCGGATCCGACAGGCCCGCTCGCCAAGCGGGCCTGGCGGAAGCCGCTTAAAAACGATCGTACGACGGCCCTTAGACCCCCTTTCTGGGTCCCTTTAAGAGTATTACGCGATATCTTTAGTGGATTAATGCCCATATATGCAGTATTGCTCATTCTCTACTTAACATTCATAGATGGCGGCGAATCCTCATGCTAGTACCAGCGCAGTGGCGCAGCGGTTAAGCGATGCGCCAACTGCACTGACAGGTGGCTGTTCCTGTCATAGCCACCCGAAGGGATTGTGCGACCCATGCTGCTATTCCCAAACAGCCTCTCGCGCAGCTGGCGCGACGCACCTCCGAACTTACCCGAGCTTACCGGAGGAGCCCGGATAAGCTCGGCTAGTAACTCGGGTTGCTAGGCAACGGCACAAGATAGTGTACGAACTGTGAACGTACGTACAGTGGCAAGATTCTGGGTCGTTGTTGGTGACCGTATGAGAGCTTTCGAACTAAAATTTTCCTTCCATTCAATTCAAAATCATGACATCAAGATCGAAAAGTACTCCGTAGTCATCGCTTAGAAGTGTATAGTGGTGCAGCCTAGCTTTGGCGGCCTGCGTGAAAAACAAAATGTCGACGCACTGCTGTTCTCCTGCGAAAACTGCCGGCGCCACCTGCAATTGATTTATTTTTTCATTTATAGATTATAAAAGCTCTGTTTTGAGTGAAAGTGTATTTGTCATCAGAACGCGGTAATCTGTCGACGTGGGCCAACCTGAGTTTCTCCTCAGTGTCGCTTTGAGCGCTGTGACCGGAACTGGGACATCCAGCGAAGCTTCACCATCGTGCATGATCGCGTCATGCATTCACAGCTCCTTAAAAATGGTGTTAATTCCTTCGTGGTCGGTCATTGCAAAGTAGTTCTGTGAATGTCGTCCAAAAAAGTCTGTGTATTACAAAAGTGCTCGCATGTCCTGGTGCGGGAGGTCAACTCATGACAAACGCATGCCCCAGCGCTGTCCAGTCGCGGCAGCCAATTCAAGACGACTGCGAAGGCCACGCCCAATCATAACCAATAATTCTGATCAGAATCTATTTTTCAGCGGCAAACGGTTTATGAACGCATTTTTTTTTTCAGATAATATAAGATTTCAGTAGAACAATCAATATGTCCGCAGACCATACGACGGCAGTCTTGCATTTTTTTTTTTGCTATTAACGTTTTTGCTATCGTCAAAAGCGTTCCCAATGTTTTCTGTGGCAGTGTCATCTGCTCGTTGCGATCAAAAGAAACACATTAAAAGAAATATATTTTTACACATCAGAAGAATGGACCATTACCTTGAATATATCTGTAACAGTACCTTACAATTTTAATATTCAAAAATTTTTTCCGAGACTGTTGCACATGTAAGGTACAACGGCACCGATGGCAGTGGCGTTACAGCTTAACAAGGTGGTGGTTCGGGCTAGTGGGTATGCGTTATGTTCCATAGCGTTACAGCTGTCGATGTCAATTCATCGCAACGGATGAGGGCGCATATCCCGAAAACTTCGTACTTCTCGCAGTTGCGGTTTGTCGAACAACATTTTTCGGCACTAGTGCGACTGATGTAATCTGTCCTTGATTATTCAGGATGACTGTAATATTCACGCGCTTTTTTTTCTAGCATTAGCCCAATGCGCTGACCTGTGATAGTGATGGAGAGTGTAATTACGTCCGCCATGCGTTGGTAGGGGGTTAAACCCTTTCCGCGATGGGTACCACGTCTTTCGTGAGCTCTGTATTTATTCCTCTCGACAATCGGGGCTGCTCACAACATCACCACCGCTTACACTCCCGATAGCGCACAGCGGTGACGAAGCGCATTGTTCGTTTCTCCTAAACCACTCAAAGTGACGATTACACAGCGGTGTTGCACAAAATCAGTCACCTCTTCGCTGTTCCCGATTGCGCTCTGATATTGCGTGCGCCGCGGCAACTGCACACGCCGGCGTACCATGGTCACAATGCTCACCCATTTTGCGTTTCCGTCCATTTTGCCCGCGTCAGAAAAAACATCAAACAAGGAGTTATGAAATTTTATGCAATGGGAAAGAAGTTTCTTGATGATTCGCAGTCGGCAACCAACAGTTTGCATCTGCAGCTATTACCAAAGTACATCGTGCTAAAAGTCCACAGCTCGCGGGGTCTCAGAAAGTTGCACCCATTTCAAGCTTGCTCAGTTTACTAGCCGGGCGCAGGCTGCGCAAGGGTTCGTTTGATGAAACGATGCAACAGCGGAGAAACAACGCTAAAGCGTTGTACACAACCCCCTCGTCCGGGCCTCGCTTTCTTTTCCTCTAGTTTAACGCTCTTGTCTCTGCAAGGGCTTCGTCGCACGATGTCCCCCAGCGGCGTCAGTAACGCCCTCGTGCTGTTTTTCACACCTTTCCATCAACCGCCAACGCCGCTGGAGCGTTGAGGAAACGTGGACTCCCAAACGCATTTAAAACTGCGCAGTGCAGTTCTCACTAAGGAGAAATACGTGATAATCGGCATAGTTACAGAGTCGTCTCTTCTGTAAAATATGGTATATTTTTTTCACAGGTATCTGCAACGTAAATGGAGCTATTGCCTTTTTTCGGGAGCATACTGCTCTCATAGATGCTCACGTGCTGTTCAGTCCAGGCTGCACCTGGCGCCTGTCACGAAAATGCTTTAGGGAAGGCGCTGTGAGCGGTAAGAGTTTAAAGGAATGCAAATGCTAAGTGTTTCAGCGCAATTTCACTCCAGCAGTCACACTGTCCGCACAATTTCTACGCAGTCGATGCGCTACTAAGGGGTTCATTTTCGCTTACACAGTGCCGTACCCCGCCACAGCGTATAAATCGTTTGGTGGTGTGTTTATCACATTGTGACTCAATAACGGAAATGCTCAAAGGCATCGGTGTACAGCGAGAAGCCTGAGGCGTGCTCTTTTTCCTTGTAGCATTTCCACCGCTGTTGCCTATTGCCGGCGATATACTATACCACACGGCGTTGAAATAAAGAGTTGTGGTTTTGACTCCCAGCATGCAATGATAGTTACCAAGCAGGTTATAAGTCATGATATTTAAAACGGAAAGCAAACCTAGCTGGCGGTGAATCAAATACTTGTATTTAATGCCTTGGAATGCGAGTTAATCCCATATTTTTGCTCGGTGACTCCACATCTTGAAATACTTATGCTTGGTTGTGGATCATACATGTTCAGTTTTTGTTACTGCCACCCGTGTGCTGATGTTTCCCTGTCTTTTTTTCCTTTGATTTGTAGTTGTAATTTTTCAGTGAATATATATATATATATATATATATATATATATATATATATATATATATATATATATATATATATATATATATATATATATGAAGTTATAATTGGTAGTGATATTAATGTCATTGTGGTTTATAGGGGTTTAACGTCTCAAAGAGACTCAGGCTATGAGGGACGCCGCAGTGAAGGGCTCAGAAAATTTCGACCACCCGGGGTTCTTTAACGTGCACCGACATCGCACAGTACACGGATGCTTGTTGCAACGAACACTTAAATACAATTCTAGAATATATTAAATATGCATGTCTGTTAGGATGTGATTAACAAGGCATTTATCGTGTTTTCTTGAATCCAGTCTTCAAAGTGAATTGGTAAGGACGTTCATGACATTAAAACAAATATACATCTATCGACGCATCTGGCCCTTCAGATCAAGCATGCAAAATATGTTGCAGCCGTAATTCAGCCTTGCTTGGCGAATATTTTAAGCCTTTCTAACTCAGAGGGAGTGTCCCTTCGTCGCGTAGAGTTCGCCAAAGTTGCAGTAGAACACAAAAAAAAGGGAGGGGGGGGGGGGGACCGAGATGAATATGTCTAACTATCGCCTCGCTTAAGTTTTGCCAATCTCTCTAGTTCTTAAATGCCTAATACTCTTCCCAGACCGTTGAAGTTTTATAAGCCCTTCATTTGCATACATGACTTTTTGAATAAACATAATTGGCACTTCTTACTAAAAAAAATTTACACTCGATAATTTTGACAACAAAAATGTGGCATTAGGCACGCATTTTCCTTGATTTTGGCAAAGCAATTGGCCTCAGTAACTATTAAACATTGCTCAATAAATATAACACTACGGGGTTCGCGAAAAGGTGCTAAAAAGAATAATTTGCTTATCTTGCGCAAACCCGCCACATGATTTAGCAGTAAAGTACCATAACGGCACCCTACAGATGACTTATTCAAGAACCGAAATATTCCTGGCTTGAAGTTAATATACTGTTTTAAATTATGTATATATTACGGGTAAAGTGTTAAGGAGCAATAAAACCCTGGCTCAACTGGCTGGGCTAAAAAAGAACTTCGATTTATATCCAATGCCATCTACACTTTATTAAAGTTAATATGTGTAGAACGAATTGGGGAAATCATGGGTGCTTAAATTCACTTTACCTGCCGCGATAAATAAGCCCTCACATGGGGACATCGATATAACCACAATTTTTGGGAACTTTCATGATTTTTTTGCTTAGGTACGCGTGCTAGTTTTTCTTTGCTTCTTAATTTCGGCTTATGCGTGTGTTTGGTTCGTTTCTCTGTCTGGAGATATAGCGTACAAGTGCTTTAATTAAGACCTTCACCTTATTCTTGAAAACGTGTAAAGACAGTGAGGTTTTCAATGAAAATGGTAGTGTGGTAAAAAAACTAAATGCATGCATGGCGTAATTGATTTTTTCGTAACTAGTAGAAACTTTTTGAAGCAGAAAATTGTTTCCCGCCGCAAACCTTCTAGAGTTGCAGTTAGGCGACAAGATGGGATACATAAATTGGAAATGCAATGGTGTGAATAAATACCTTAAAGAACATGATCCCAAGGGGATGCTGAAAAAAGTGGTGAACTGATAGCAGGTTGTGATGATGTAACAAGGAACGACCGTCTGCATCAGTACAGGAGCTGCGTGTAATAATGCGGATGTTGAGCGGACGATAAGTGGAAACGGTAAGTATATCCCCATGCTAAAATGCCGTATGTGATTTGACTATGTAGGAATGAATAATACATGAATAAGAGTGGGTTACAAGGAAATTATGGACGAGCTTTAATGAGTGCTGTAATGCTAACGCATACTTTTTTCTTCAGATGAGCGATGTGAGTGGAAAATTTAAGTCTTGAATCCAGAATGATGTCGATAAAGTGGTGAACTAGAACAAAGGGTTGAAGGCGGTGTACAGGAAAGGATTTTCTGATTAGTTTGAAACCCTAGAAATTTTGTTTTAGAGGGATTTATGACGTAGTTCGGCGGATGGCAGAATTTGGCCGATTCAGAGAAACCCCCAGCTGATTGAGCGCCTAACATTGTGAGGAGGGTTATGGCTTGCATCGTGAACACACTCATCACGATGTTCACGAGAAGAACCAGCTCTAAGGCGACGTTGCATAATTTTTCATGGGTTGTAGCTTGATTGCGCCGGGCACAAAACACCCGTCATAAAAGCCCGGCGCTGTTATCTCCACGTCGCAAAAGCTAGGGCAGCATTTTTCTGGTTCCGTAATCCCCGTGTGCCAGCAGCCCAAACTAGATTCACCGCGCCAGTACCCCTGCGTGCTTTGCTCGAGTATCTTGTGAACAGTGCAAGCTTATAACATAAGGTGACATTACTACCAGGTTAGGATTTTACCCCTCCCAAAATTCTTGAGTTATCATAAAATGATTTAAATTTGGCCTCCGCTTCAAGTGGTCAAACTGTCTCTCTTATTTTTTATGAAGGACGCGTGGATGACGCGAAATTTTTATAATCAACATTAGAACATTAGAACACCAGAACCGCGGTTCCCGCTTTAATAAGCTTAAGAAAACTTGACACAAGTAAGTTGTGGCAAACTATTTCAATACACCATTTATTTGTTTTCTCTTGCAAAAAGAAAACCTCTTGATTAGCAGGCGCTCCCGAATACCTTTTCTCCCGTGAATTAACGCTCTGAAGAGAAAGGGGGTTGCAAGCCGAGTTCCCTGCTGTAGATTTCATAGCGCGGCCAGGTGCGTTAACCGGCAGGAAATGCGATATGATCAAGGGCTTTGAAGAACGGGTAAAGAACAAAGCCCTGAACTTGAACGAATTCCTTGAGAAAATGCAATGTTTCTTGCCTAATATAGCCCTACGATACAACAGCATGCTGCGTACTAATGTATATGAGAGTTACGCCAATCGACGGTGGACTGTATTTATCCAAAGTATGATCTTCTGTTTTGTTCTGCTTTACAGTTCAGCACACTGCGTGCTATTCTCTCCAGACGCTGCTCCTTTACACCTTCTTTGCTGTAGACTAGTTAGTATTGGAAACAGTTCTTTTTAAGGTGTCTTATCGGGCTCATTTGAGCGCGTACGTGCAGTAGTACAGGTACTGTCATCCCGTCTTTATGCTTTATCGATTTATTGGAGCAGCTCTTCCTGTATTATTATTGTTTCATACTCGCATCCAGTAATTTCCACGGCATTATTTCAGCATTTATCCGCTTTATTAGCGTGCGTAGGGAACCGCTGGGCATTATAAATGAAACATATCGAATGATTTGTTTTTATTTCTTAATTTTGCTTCCTACTTTTCGATAGGAAGCGACTGCAGCAGGTGCAATATCTTTTCTGATTCAGACCGCTATCCGGTATTCGCTCAAGCCAAAGCAAACCCGCGCCTGAGTGAGGTAATAAAACGTATCCTCCCCTTTCAACGACGCAGGAAACGGTGAGTGAAATGAAACCCGAACAGTTAAGGGGGAGGGAAAGTGACAGGGTGGGAACACGTACAGGGGGCGGTTCGTTGGTGCGCTGACGACAGCGGTGTTTCCGCTCCACCGTCAAGTTCGGTTTATCTATGCAAACGCTGGCCTTGTTGCGCCGGCTCAGTCGCAGTATTTATGGGCCTACATTGACGCGAGAAAGACATCCTGCTAGCAACCAGCAACTCACACTCTACACTAAAATGGCCGGTTTCGGAGGTGAGTTCGGCACGTGTGCGTTTTGCTGTTCAAACCTGCGCTTCATTCAACATCAAGGCTCTATCGATTGTGTTTTTTGTACGATATGCTGAACAGGGTACAGCTACAAACGGAAATTCAGAAAAGGTTAGCCAGTTCTTCCTTCTATACTGTGATGGTGATAATCTATGAAAATTGATTCACTGAAAAACCATGGGGTATGAGTACTAGAGCAGAAAAGCAGACATAAAAATCGTGGTTATTCAAGGTCATGATGACGATGATGATAATGATCTTTTATTTATGAAAAGAGTATAAGCTTCAATTTTGCATCGTGAAGCTGTACAGCAAATGTCAAAGAAATTGGGGGTTTCTCTGAATTTAGGAGCAACAGTGTACTGTTTCCGTGCACACGAATGCCGTATTTTGTAGCTATGCTTCTGTCCATTCCTTCTTCTCCTTGCCGTTGGCGAGTTTCACTTTAAGTGCCAATGCCGGCGAATGATATTGTTGGCTAGCTATGGGTCCTTATGGATCATATTCAATTTGTATTCGCGAACTATTCGACAGTAACAATTATTCGCTTCGTGTTCACGTTGTCTTTGAAGATTGTTATCCGCATGTAACACACTCAGGTGGAGCTCCATGATGAAACACTGTCAGTTTTACAGAAGGTGTTTCACCTAAGACTTTACACGATTTTTAAAAATAGGCTTTTTGAATTAGTATAGCGTTTTTTTTTTGACATAGCATTGTCAGCGGTGTAGTAGCGGTGTAGTAGCGGCCATCCAGCGGTCGACTATGATATATACCCCAATAAAGGTTTATTCACTCACTCACGATGTCTATTTCGTAGGTTCGAATCAAGGGACAGGGAGGGAAGGAGGACCAAGGTGGCTGATCAAATTGAATTATTGTCATCTTTTTTTATCTAACAGTCAAACTCCTACTCACAATCTTACGACCAACTCCTGTTGCACAGAAAGAAAAGACAGATGGGCGTCATGCTCATCTGTCACTATTTTCACCCCCAGTGTAAGCTACATGCACGGGCGCTATATACAGGGTGTTTTGCCTGAGGCTTTACGCAATTTTTAAAAATAGGTTTTTTGAGTTAGAAGAACGCTTTTCTCGGCATAGCATTATTAGCGGTGTAGTTCATCAGAGTACGGCTAAGGCGTGCTAAGTAGCCGGCTGGTTAACTAATATTGAATAGTTAACTTTAACTATTGCTGTCAGACTCCTGGGATTGCTTTCAGACTCCTGGGCGAGCTTGGATTACATTATGATAAACAAAAAGTAAGAGATTCCTCGAAACGCGTGATCAAAAGCGAAAGAAAAGAAAGAAGTGGGCAGCCAGTAGAACGCTGTAAATTCCTGAGCTGTACAGTAAACATAAAAAGGAGAAAAGAATGCTCCTCAGTACAACGCTAGCGCCGGAGTAGCTGCACCATCCGGCAAGACACCGGATACGCGCTCGTCTGCGCTACTTCCTGTCGAAGCAATAGACGACATCGAGTTGAACGTCCGGGCTGCCTGCGCTGGGGTGATACTTTGAACTCTATTCGTCAATCATTTCTTTTTGCATTAGCGTTTTTAGTACTGAGAGAACATAGGCAGAATAGATAAAATCAGTACGCCTCTTCATAAGCAATATTGCACTGATAAGGACATCCTGTAGCTTTACATATCCGCCTGCTAATATCCGACTGTTCGAGTGTCCCTATTTATGACTGCAGTACCGCGATAACAAATAAACGAGTAATACTGACGCCCAATTCAAACTGAGTGGGAGGCATAATTATAAGGAGAGAAAGGCGGTCCCCCCCCCCCCCCCCCCCCTTGTCGGAAAATTTTCCACCTCCTCAACCCCATTTTTTTAAAGAAATAAATCAAAGAAATATATGAATCAAATAGGACCGCCCCTGCAAGAGCGACCCGTAAATCCGCCCCTGACTGCACGCGACTACGCTTGCAATTGGCGGGCGGTGCACAGGCACAGCCCGAACTCTCTACGGAAAACCTTCCGCATATCTCACTTTCTTACGAAGCGGCGGTGGGCCAGGGTCGGCTTTAAGATAAGAATACTGCGTCAGTGGCAGCCACAAGAGAGCGGCTAATCGCGACAGCAAACAAGACGCCTGGGCACAGCAGTGAATGTGTCTGGCGAGAAACCGCGCCAGCGACACGCGAAGTCTCCCTATGTGATCACTGCTTCAATATTTGCAGCACATCTCTCAAGTAAGAGCATTTCGTCATTCGCGGAGCCTGCGGGATATGTACCGGGTGTATCAGGAAACTTCAGCTCAGGACACTTGAGCTTGAACTAAAAGCACGACTGACTTTTCAAGTTTGAAATTATCATTACCTCATGTTCATATTTCCATCTGAGAAAATCCAGAGAAATAAGGAAAACTGTCAACGTGAAAAGCGCACATGCCCGCGCGATATCGGCGCGCTAGCTCAGACGAGCCACTTATGAACCAATTCTGCTGGTGGTCTAGTCCGCTGCGCTGAAAAAAATGACGCGCAGACAAAGTGTGCCAAATTTGCGTCACCAGCGCATAAGTTGACATGAAATATTTATGAGGCGCCTAACTTGCATAACAGCGCGGAAACAGCACAGGACAAAAGCGCGCACAAGTAGCGCTGCCTCCAGTGTCCTTGCAGGTGCGCGTTCGAAGGGGCAACAAATAATATTCATATACGGTAATAAGAACAACGACGAAACAATAAAACGGAAAAGAAAAAAAACACAACCCACCGAAGCAGCATTTATCTCCTGGCAGAAGGTCTTGTTCATAAACGTTACGCTCCTTTTCCGACATCCGCGGCCGATGCTGCGCTCAGAAAACAGCATCCCGCATACACTTCTGTTCTTCCCCTTACAGGAAGATCTTTACTCTGGGAGATAAGCCAACGTTGGCCGATATAAGGCATAAGTCCGCAATGATAGCTGTGAAGAAAAACTAAGCGCTGAAAGCCTTTCATCGAGAGATCGGCCTTTACGCCCTGCCGTAAGATAGTGAAATAGAGTAGACTACGCCATCTGGGCATACATTCGTGTCTTTTTATCTTCTCTCATCGTGGTGCTACACGCTGGTGAAAAGGATGCATTACCAACAAGACCGACAGCTTGTCCTGCTTGTCAATAAAAGGTAGGACTGAGCGAATAAGACAGGACAAGAGATATGCAGCAGGAGACTGCGCTGGTGGGGTCACATTCGTAGTTTCCTGTCCTGTCTAATTCGCGTAGTTCTACCTTTCATCTTCTTAACGTCATGCAAAATTTGGTGAATAAAGGGCACGACTGCGGCCATCCTGCGGCCATGCTTCTTCCATGCAGCTCCTTGTTTCCCTGTTTGCCGAGTGCCTTCTCTTTGAAGCACATATTCAGCTACGGAATTCAGTAGCGGCTTAGTGTACTCAGCATCTCAAAGACGTCCTACGTGCAATGAAGAACACTCTCGGATCAAGCCCTTGCATAAAAGAGTGAGCGAGGGACAAAAGAAAGGAAAATCACGGAAGATAACCAGGCTATGCCCGGCTGGCTACACTACACGTTGAGAGATGGATAAAAGGCCACCACGTTGTCAGTCAGTGGGTCAGTCGGTCGGTCGGTCGGTCAGTCAGTCAGTCAGTCAGTCGGTCGGTCGGTCGGTCGGTCGGTCGGTCGGTCGGTCGGTCGGTCGGTCGGTCGGTCGGTCGGTCGGTCGGTCGGTCGGTCGGTCGGTCGGTCAGTCAGTCAGTCAGTCAGTCAGTCAGTCAGTCAGTCAGTCAGACAAAAAAGCCTCAAGGTGGGCTTGACGGTGTCCGCAATCGGTTGACGCCATTATCTGGAGGGCCTGCTTTGAGGGGCCCCTGCAGCTTAGTTCCAGAGTTGTATCCGACTATATTCATTAATGATCCATACAGCCGGGAAGAGCGCCTTATCGACCATGCAACATTCATTTTTTTTAATTGACATCAGAAATACTACAGCATCGGCACTAAAATCCCAATGGGGCATTTCGTCACGCAGCTCATGCATAAAGATTAACGGGCTCTAACACTATTTGAAAATCGCCAACAACTTCCCATCCTTTTGATCGAAATTCGCAGTGGTGTTGTCGATAACGTGCATATGACAGCACTGTGTGTTTGCAAAATTTCGTAAAGCCTTAAAAAGATTGAAAACCGTAGAGGTTTTCACATTGTGCTCTCAGTCTCGGAAAAAAAAGAGGCCTATTTTTTGTAAAAAGAGACATTTTTCCAAACCATGCAAGAAAAGAAAGTGTGTCAAACTGACCGCAAAAAAAAAAAAAACATTCTATTCCTAGAGATGACGCTGTCGTTTATCGCGTCATGTTGTTTTCAGGAACCAATATATTTGCCAGACAGGCAAATTAATATAGAGTAAAGCAGGCTAAAAAAGCGGAATTGAAATTCTAGGCTGGTAATTAATCAGGGCTACCGCAGGATGCATAGCCATCATCAAGGATGCGTGCCCGAGTACGACGGATGCGAGATATCTCCAGAGATTAGCTGCTAATAAAAATTATCGAGGCTCAGAAGATTGTGTGTGCGAGAGACGGGAGTGTCATATTATCATCAGCCAGACCATTGGAAATAGAGCGTATGCTTTAAATGCAAGGCCTTCTACCAGGAAATATGTGTTTCACCAATTTATTTTGTTTTGCTTTGCTTGTGCATTTTTATGCTGGGCGCGCATCGCTTTTATACCCTGTAATGACAAAGAAATAAATAGTCTCGAGTCAGTGCTACGTTTGTGTGCTTGTCATGTGCGGTTTCTCCGCTGTTCTGCAAGTTAAGCAAAACCACCTAGCCCGACGAGTCTTAGTTCTGTATGGTACTTAAGTCTATCGGTAGTACGGGCTATTTTATCTTTCGCAAGTTTATCAACAGTAACGACACTTGGGTTTCCAAACGACGCATGTCCCTTGAAGCAGTTACCAAAGCACATGAGTGAGTGAAACAAAAACAATGTTCCGCAAGGACGCTTCCCTGACTTGTGTTATAACTATAGAAACAAAGAAACATTCACAATTCAGCAAGAACTATAATTCATAAGCATGCTAGTTTGGACTGATTGGCAATTCAACGCCAGTAAAAGGAGTGAGGCAGCATGATACACAGGACATACACACACACAAATAACAGCCAGCCTCGTAGAAGCGTTGCCTCTTTTCTCTTTGTGCTTCTGTTTCCGTCTTCAGCCATAATTACCCAAATACGAGAAGTGCGCTTTTTCCATAACAGGAGGAACACCACGGTCAATGCAGATTTCACTGCCTTTCGTACTTTTTTATACCTTTTGGTGATACTAATGGATGGTTGCGTAACAAGAAGCACATGAGGTGTAGTCGAAAGGATCCATGCAGAAGTTATACAGGCAACGTGACCGCATTAAGCATTCGCGTTACGTCCATGCGACCTTCTCGTGATTATTAAGGGTACAGAAAAATGTGCACCAAGCCCGCAGCCTTACCGGCGACCGAAATCCAGTGACCTTGGCGGGTATTCGATCAGCAGAACCACGGCCCGAATAGTAGCCCCTGCGAGGATGTAGCTCTTGAGCAGCACTGCACGCACTGAATTTTCGTCCCTGGTTAACGATGCTTCGTGTACCCGCATCGCAGCGTTCCACCCCCAGCCTGTGTGCCAATGGGTACAGTGTCACGGCTCTCGCTTGCCATCCAACGCCGTTCCCGGCGGAGAAGACTGCGGAGAGTCCATTTTCATAGGGCGCGCGATGCACGGCGGAGACTTGGTTCCGGGCAAGGTGGTGCCTTCCCACGACTGCTGTTACGTGTCTTACGACGGCACCGAGCACAGCCACCAGGAGTACCAGGTGCGCCTATTGTTCGTGCCGCTGTTCCCGCGTTTCTGCCTGTCAGCTTTTCCCAAGCCCGTTGTGCCGATAGGCGATGCGGACGGGATAGTTCTATGTATATTTTTTGCCTTCTGTAACCTATGACAACCTTTCTCAGCTATAGCAAAACTATGCTTTCACAGGAGTGTGCGGTTTGTATATGCTGTCCCCTCTGTATTCTGTTTCTTACAACCCCTTCCATGCGTATTTCCTAAAATTCCACTCCACCTTAATTTTTTTTTTGTCGAAAGCAGATGTAAGCAATAAATGCGTCACAGAAAAGGCTTAGCGCATTCGATAGAACGGCTCATAGATGATAGTAGCCGCACTCAAGTCTTGGAGGTTCTGTCAACAGCCACTTTTCTTACCTTTTCATAGCGAGAGACCACACGTTCGGCTACCTTTGCCGCTTTTGGTATATGGAAACCCGCATGACCATCGCAAGCCTCCTAAGTAGAGGAAGTGGCGTCAGCACGTGCTGCAGATCACGGTCGCGGTGGACTGCCATTTTCCTTCCCTCACAACCATTTTTTCAAGCGCCCGTGTGCTGTGCGATGTCAGTGGACGTTAAAGATCCACAGGTGGTCGAAGTTATTTCGGAGCCCTCCACTACGGCTCCTCTTTCTCCCTTACATCTTTCAGACCCTCCTTTACCCCTTCCCTTACGACGCGGTTCAGGTGTCCACCTAGATGTGAGACAGATACTGCGCCATTTTCGTTCCCCGAAAACCAATTTATTATTATTTCATGCTGCGCGATGTCAGTGCACACTAAAGGTGCCCAGGTGGTCGAAATTATTCCGGAGCCCTCCACTACGGCACCTCTTTCTTCCTGTCTTCTTTCACTCCCTCCTTTATTCCTTCCCGACCACCTGAGGATCTTTAACGTGCACTGACATCGCACAGTACACGGGCGCCTTAGCGTTTTTCCTCCATAAAAACGCAGCCGCCGCCGTAGTTCCCGGGTTCGAACCCGACCGCAGCGGCTGCGTTTTTATGGAGGAAAAACGCTAAGGCGCCCGTGTACTGTGCGATGTCAGTGCACGTTAAAGATCCTCAGGTGGTCGAAATTATTCCGGAGCCCTCCACTACGGCACCTCTCTCTTCCTTTCTTCTTTCACTCCCTCCTTTACCCTTCCCTTACGGCGCGGTTCAGGTGTCCAACGATATATGAGACAGATACTGCGCCATTTCCTTTCCCTCAAAACCAATTATTATTATTATTATTATTATTATTATTATTATTATTATTATTATTATTATTATTATTATTATTATTATTATTATTATTATTATTATTATTATTATTACGGCACGGTTTGGTGGTCCACCGAGATATATGAGACAGTTACTGCGTTATTTCCTTTCCTCAAAAACCAATTTTCAATTTCAATGTATTAGCGGCCGTCGCAAACATTCGCAGCAGGGAATTAGCGGTTGAAAGATGAATACGACGATATGCAAAGCACAGCGCGACGCGCTACCAGTTAAGCACGCGGCGCGATATACTGAGGCGATGGTAAGGCAGCGGGAAGCGAAGCTCTCTTTGAACCGCCGCCGTTTCAAATCCCGCTGGGGACTAAAGTTTGTTCCGCTGGATAACATTCGGACGGAAAGGTTGTGAATATTCTGGATAAGTTCTCCCTCAATAAGTTCGGCTTGAGGTTCGGACGATGTCCGCCTTAATTTGCCCAAAATGGGAGCTAGATGCATTTATTGCTTTAAAAAAAGGTTGATTAGTCTGTGGTGCTTCTCTCTGGCAGGCGCTGGTCACTAACGGCACTCCGATGGCTTGGGTACCGGCGGCGGGTGGTTCCGTGCCCACCGGAGCCATCCAGGGTGGCAGCTGCGCCAACGGGGAGCCGCTGTACATCGGCCGAACATTCCATGATGGAACGCTGACCATCGGCAAGGTTCACCCATCCCACGGGTGCCTTTACATTCCATACGGCGGCCAGGAACACCGCTATACCGAATATGAAGTCTTAGTCTGCAAGACCATAAACTTCTAAAATGTCCGTGGTGCTATTTAAATGAGTATTGCAAGACTCCACCAGCTAAAGGTGTAAGCCTTTAGATAGTCTGAAATGTCATTTGCCTCTCAGTCGGTTTGTGTCCGAAGTCATAACAGGTTCTGCGAAAACGCCTCACGCAAAGGAGTTTCTCTCAGTGCCTACGTGATAGTTGTATAATGTCGCGTCTGTATAGACCTGACGACATCTTCGCAGTGTCGTACCCTTTGCAGGCACGTAGACAATTGCGGGCTCAAAGAGGCCAGTCCCGCCACCCTGAACTAAAGCGCCCCCCACCTCGCAAACGTTCTGGCAGTGTTCTCGTTGATCACCCCCCCCCCCCCCTTCTTCTTCCTCGCCCCTCACTCGTCCCACCGAAGAAAAATGCTGGCAACGTGACTGTCCCCTCGATCAATAAACAGACATTTTCTCACTCTCTGATTCTTTTCCTGCTTGATTGGAACTCAGAAGCATGGGATGCTGCTCATAAAAAAAACAGAAAAGTTGTAGTGTTCAAATGTTTCAAGCCAGCGTCTTTTCTACTTCAATATCATTCACATCCCTCGCTTCGCAATGGGATCCGTCTGGACGCTTCACCTTGTTTACTCGTCGAAATGGCCGGGGCACCATTCATGTAGAGCGGTGGCATACGTCATAACTGGAGCTGCTGGCATCACAACAGAATGCACCTCTAGTATAAAGTGCCGCTTCGCGAAGAAAAAGAGAACAAGCAATTGAATACATATTACACCTACGATAACGCGGACGATCAGCGCTAGCAGGTTCACATTGTTGTTTGCAGTTTCTGGATATATGCTTTGAATGCGTGTGTTTCTGTTTTGGGAGTTTTAACAGGTGAACTTTATGGCGTGCGAAATGTGTTGGCCCGGGCTTGAGCATATATTGTGGTGCACCGCGTTTGCGCGCAGCGTCTCCGGACTCTGTTCGACACACCTCACGCTTGTGGCTCTGTCCTCCCGCGTACGTGCAACGTTCAGAGCACGGCGCTCCGCTTTGCCAGCAGCAACGGCCCTCATGAAACGCGACTGGTCTGTTACATCGACGTTGGCAGCTTTAACACACAACTTCTCAGGCTGATACGGCGCAGGCGCGCAGGATGCCAGGCCACGCAGCTATGTCAGGGTAGTAGCTCTGTCTCACCCCGAATCCACAAAAAGTTATCGCTGTGTTTAAAACCCTCCTTTGTCCGCAACTTATTATTCAGCATCTTTTGGGCCCGACACCAAGCCAAAAAGGCCCAGGACCCCACCGCCCTAGCCGCAACAGCACTAAAAATGGACCGATCGGTGGAAATGGCACGGTCATACTCTTATCCAGTTAGAGCTTACTAAACTTCCCGTCTTGGCATTCGGTGTTGTATTCGGAGTTGCCGGTGCCCTGCATGCTGCGTTTGTTTTCCATTTGTTCTTCCAAATCCACTATTTGGGTCAAATACCAGAGACAGCCAATTGCCGGGGAATAACGGACGAAACGCCAGGTACTATGGCGCTTTTATGGACTTGAGCCGATGCGGCTAGGCTGTCATCTTTACGTGACCAGTAAAATCACGTTGAAGTGCTATAATTGTCATGTTTACCCACTTCGGATGAGGTTTGGCTAAGCAGGTCTCTTAACAGCTCAAAATTTGGAGTGCTGTGGGGTACTTCTAAACACATGGGTAGGGCGATATTTTTATGAAGTCGCTCTCCAACGTCTCCGCTGTCCTCAGACGCTATACTGGCTACCCGACCGCAACATATATTACTACTTCAAGTTCCGCCAAATAAGATGCTTAGACTGTTTCTGGCTTTGAAGCTTAGACAGCAGGTTACTGCCTTGACCGGTGCTAAAAAACGCTTATTAGATACTCTCTCTGCCCTGATCCCGCTAGCAAATCTACTTTGTGCATCTCGAAATAATGCCTTCCACAGAAGATCAGCCATTGCATTGCCTATGCACCCGCTCGATCAACACACCAGAACTTCTGCACATCATTCGCACATATCTGCATGCATCAGCGTCTTCTGTCATACCAGGTGCTGTTAGCAGCACAGTCGCCTTCAATTGGAGCTTCCAGCAGTTAGAATAGCTACAGTGCCACTTCGTTGCCGCGCCTGAAGCACAGCAGCTCGGCGTGCGAGTCAACTGTGTGGCATGTCCTGCCTCAGTCCCCAGAAATAACGACAATAATTCGTGCTGTCGCTATGCAGGAACGATACCTATGTGATCCAGGACACCGAAGTTGTGCACCCCTCGACGTCCCTCGAAACCCCCACAAGTCTATCAGGCGCTAAAGCGTCTATGGCACCCAAACGAGCGGTGGACGGCCATCAACTCGACAGGTGTAAACCACGGAACGGCTGCCTTCGAATCTAAGCCGTTCATTAGACCGATGAACGCCCTAGCGCTGTCGCGGCCATGGTGCTAGAACGAGTGTCTTTGCCTTCGCTGTACCATCGGCACCTCGTAGAACGTCGGGTACAGGCCAGAAGAGCACGAAGCACGCAAAGGCGATCCAACTCCTTCGGGCCTTATCGAGAGAAAATTAGGAAGTACTTTCTACATTAATTAGCACATCCCGCCGGTGCCTTTGGAAATAAATCCAAAGAAAGTTTGAAACGCCGATGCGTGATCCGTGATAATTTTACAGCACTTGTACCTTCATGGCTGCCTTGCTAATCTTAACAATAGGCGCATACATATCTCCAATTAAAAGCCTAGCTACAGAAAAGGACAGACAGTGTGTTAACCAGCACCTCAAATTAATACGTTAAACAAGAAAATTCCTGTACCTTTTCTTCAAGGCAAAATGCAGTGCCAGCTACTCCAACGTCTTGACTGGCACACATCAAACTCCTACCACAGCATAGCACCCGAGAAATGCTGACATTCGGGTTTCGTCCCCTCAGTTGCATCTATGTGCACTTCCTTGTGTATACGCAACCCAGTTGAAGTTGGAATAGGGTCAACAAGCCCTTTTAATTAATTCCCTTAAAAACGAAGATGAAGCTCGCTCATTTGATGTCCACGCGCGCGACACCACGCGCTGATGTTCTTGTCTAGCGCTCTGCCCTAGCCACCCTGCGAAAGACGCCGCCATCTGCATGCTAGCCTTAAGGGCTGCTTCTTCGGTTCTCCACATCTAAATACGTGAACCTCAGTCCCTGCGCACTGACCCTCTGTGTATACCAAGCGGACGACGCTTCAGGGCCCCCTTCTGCCAACACTGGACATGCTGGTGGGCCTCAGGGAACGGCACCTGCGCTCCACGAGTCCGGGGCGCCACTACTGTCGGAATCTTGTGCCTGCGCAAGCCCAGGGTGAGGGAAGTCAACTGAGCGCTGCCGTTGTGCGTCTTCATCCGATGGTGGAATATCGACCCCCAACATTTCAAGCTAAACATTCACAGTCGCCCTGGAGCCCCCCTTAACCCTCTGTGCCCGGTTGCTGCAAGGAGAGAAGCAAGTGCTTTTTGGCGGGACATCCTCTCCACGTACAGCGACAGCAGCAGTTGCGCATCTCGCCACTGCAGCGTAGACCGGTTTGCAGTTAGTACGCGTCCTGCAGCGACACCGCGTTTTCACCCTTAACCGCCTCCTTGCTATGCCCTGCAAGAGCGAAGCGCCCGCTCCTGGCTATAACGCAGAGAACACCGGTCAGCATCAAGCGCTGGTCGTTATTCGAATCGATTATGTCTATGATAAAGGTCACTTCCACATGCTGCTGGTGTACGAAAACGCTGACCTCGGACTCCAGTGTCTTCCTACTGACGCCATTCTTGATGGGGCGCATCACCTTGCACCACATGGTGTTCCCGTCCCCAAAGCAAAGGAAGTAGTCGCTGAAGCTGGAAACATCCTAGAAGTTCAGCGAGACCTCGTCCAAGCTGCTGCAGAGGCGCTAGTTCTTCCTGTACACAACGACGTTATTGAACATGGAGCGTTCACACCATCCGGCCTCCATGGCGTCAGAGAAGACGGGGAAGAGCTTGAACACCTTCTGCTGGCTCTCGCCTAGGCCTCTCATACCTGCCTAGCGATCGAGTCTCTTGTTGGTGCGCCTGGTGGGCGTCTACACTTTGGCATCCATGCCATGATAATACCGAGGTCCTTCTGAGAAGGATTATATTATTCTGTCAAGACTGAGCATGAATATCTGCACTGTGGGGAAAGGAACCAATTTAATCGGTGTTGTACAATGATGCACGCGGTTTTTTTCAGCCTGCTTTTTTATTATTGCTTTACCTGCCTCATTACGTGGATGTGTGTAGATATTGAATATATGGATTTCTTAATTTCCGCATTCGGATTTGTTGGCTGATTCCTTCTTACCCAAGTGATTTCGTCTGATTAGGAAATTTTACAAGTAATAGGTCTTCAGACGCAGAACTGCGGCGTATACCACTCAGTTTCGAACAAAAGATACAAAGCAGGATGTATGGAAAGAACAATGCTCAACATACTTCGTTTCTGTACACCTGTAGCGCACTTCCGGAGATAAACAATGCTTCTGCCAATAGCTGCGCAGCTGCTCAGTTTCAAAGCTCATCCCCTTAGCACAAGGCTCCAATGAGAGGCACCGTTCAGCATGCCTCGTAGCAGCCCTGAGGTTTCGTTGGTTCTGAAGCGCGCAATCAGAGAGCTCGACTTCGCATGAAAGGCAACAGGCAGCGTTGTTAATCCAAGTTGAGAGAGAACGAAGAAACGAGGCCGCTAAAATCTTCTTGAGTCAGATTTATTGCGCTTAAGCAATTACAGACCCTGCATCCGTGCAAGGCTGCTCTGCAGGTGTTTATCGACTCTCACTCAGGCAGAGATACTAGAAGGTTTGGCTCTCGTGGTAGAGAGCCTTTGGCAGCAAAATGTGTTAGCGGCCAAAGAAAAGTGCGCCAGGAAACAATAGTGATCCCTGTCTGCTTTTTTTCATTTCACGCGGTTACGTGAATGGAGATCTGTTAAGATATGCTACGCTTACACTCTTTAATTGCGATACTCGGTAAGTCCCAACCGAAGCTTAGAACATGAGATCGTCATTTGAGCTGAGTTAACAAAATCATGAAGATTTGCAAGCTTGAGAACAATCCACGCCTTGCGGCATAGCTATAGTAATTCCGCAGGTCTTCGAAGTTTCTGGGATTTCAATTGCGCGCTCCGTCCGCAGACAGCTGAGGTTATCCTTACCAGAGAGAGTTTTTTAAAACCTTCAAGGTCAACAAGAACTTCGCAATAACGTAGATGCCTTTAAGATGAAAACAACATTGGGTGTTTTAATTTCCGACTTAAAGCTTTAACGGACTGTTTACGGAATCCTCCTCAACGGCATGCAGTAGAAGCTCGCGCAGCAGCGGAGCGAAAATTCGTAGGGGCGGTAAATTGGGTGTATGCGGAGGAAATACGATAGCATTTCCTTTGATTCGCCAATGTATTCCTAGTCACTTTTTTCAATTTTGATTGTATTCAGATTCAATTCTTATTCCTTTGATTCACCAATCTATTCCTAGTCACTTTTTTTCCATTTTTGATCGTATTCAGATTCAATTCTTATTCAATTTCTGTTCGTAGTCGATTCTGTTATTTACTATTGCCGAGTAATTCTTAATAATATTCTTTTAGTGTGGTAGAACTAATAGGCACATTTTCTGTTTTCGGGCATACGAACGTACTACGTCCCTGAAGCCTGCTCTGTGGCAGGCGGCCCACCGGGTTGTGGGAAACCTGCCAGGTCGGTACACCTGGCAGGCTTTTAAGCATCTACACCTGTCTTTACCCATACGCCTTTAGGCGAAAGGTGTATATGGTAAATGCCTTGATGTCAATTTCCTCTATCCCGAAATGACCTTAGTATCCACCCGAAATTGTGCTACCACGCGATATTCCGCACTCAACCATGTTTAACCGTCTGGTATTTCACTGAATTCAAACACACGGTGTTAAATTCCGGATCTCTCACCTACAAAAGAGTGCGACCAAAACGAGTTCGCATGTCATTTTTCCCCCAGTGCGCGGTTCGCCCGCCGCCAACCGTCCAAGCGCTAGAGTGCTTCGTAGGAGCAGAAGTTGGCGGCGTAAACGCTGTTTGCGAAATACCTGGTCAGGTAGAGCTCACTGTAAAGGCTGGGCTTGCGGTCTGTTGCTGCAGGTGCGGCAGATGGCAATGGGACCGGTGCAAAGCCGGCTGAGCCTCTTCCAAGCCGTGTTGAATAAGCCCTAGTAGTGGACGAGCACGAGCGTCTCCTTTCTTATGCCGTTGAAATCACTGGCTTGACGTGAGCGCACACGATTTTATACACGCTGCTTCGTGTTCTGTCGTGGTAATTTACGATCGCATATTATGTTCTTCTGCACTCCTTCTTTGCTGAGTCATCCTTAGTCAGGCGTCTATCCTCCAATCTCCTACAAGTGGAGAGGGGAGAGGGGGATGGTTGGCAGGTGGCAGGGGATGAGAGGGAAATGCCCCTAACTACCTCCCAACACCTGCCAAGGTTGGCACGGGGAGGCATCGCACGGACGCCAGACATGTTTCGCCAACATGGAGCTCCTAACGCTATCGCATTAAAAGCGACGGCCAAATCGAATGCAGAGACGCAGTCGAAAAAGCCAGCTTCCCACCAACGCTAGGAAAAACAGCTGCTAGCAACGTCTCTACAACCCTTGCAAAGCCACACTATTAAGGTTACTCTAAAGATATACAAATGTTTTCTCGCGTGGTAAGTACTTTATGACGCGCTACCATCAATTCGTAGCAGAAATGCTGACTCCGTTCTTGAAAGAGAAAACAAGTAGGAGGGAAAAAGAAAACGAGAAATGGTAGCATTCACTATTTCTAGTTCAAGAGGAAAAACTGCGTCAGGCATATTGACTGCGTGACTGCACGTGCTTGACATAAATAACTTCACAGCTGCGAGCATGACCGCGAGGTTTCGTGTAGCAACAATGATGTCGCAAGATTAGTTACTGCTCGGAGAGTTCGTGACGGCTCAGAATTAAAGAACGACTGCGCGCTCGCAAACAGCAGAAAAGGAGAACAGTCTACATAATGAGGCAGAGTTTTTCGGGCATGCGACTGACGAGGACAAATGAAAAGCTGCCCCTATAACGAGCATCAGTAGAGGGGCATTCCTTCTTTCCTACGCCGGGTTCATATCCTCTTGCGAGCTCTAAAATGATGCCTAGCTGCTCAAGGGTCCCATTATCGAATAAATGTTGCCGTCGCAAAAAGGTAGGTTGCTTCCCTGCGTGGTGATTCAGCGGCTGCGGTGCCCCGCTCTTGAGCACGATGACATAGTTTGATCACAAATCCATCACGCGCAGCCGCAAATACAACGCCCCAGCCATACCACACGTAAGCGAAAAGCACTGGCGCAAGCACTGGTGCATACAGCACTGGTGCATAAAGCTCTGGTGCATACAGCACTGGCGCCTACTGCAGTGGACCCCCCCCCCCACCCCCCCTCGCATGAACGCCGGCCCAGCGAAAAAGCAAATCTAAGCCCGAAAAAGAAACCAGCATAAGCCAAAGGCAACCCCCCCCCCCCCCTTTTCTTTCGAAGCTTCCCCGCATCACTTCTACTTACAGTACGTGACAATTTTTTTTTCTGCGTTGTTTAACCGAGACTGCTATGATGCACAGCGGCGCACACGCACGAGACGGGAGCGTAGAACTCATCGGTTTTCGCATCGCGCATTCGCAGAGCAGCCGTGCCCTGCAACGATGCACCCCCGACGGCAGGGCCATCGGTGTTACGGCTCGCACACGTCAGTGATTAGTCTTTTATTGAAATGGGGCTGGCACAAAGCCTATTTGTGAAAGAATGGTATGTGGAGAAGTAAAGGTCAGGTAGTTTTGCACGCGACAAGCTGGACACCATTGCGCCTCTAAGTTTGGATCGCCTTCAGTGCACGCTTGATGCAACCCAACCCCGCCACACCCTGCGCGAACAATGCCAAGTATACGTAGGACCGGTGGTTGACGAATCGGCCATGGAAACACTGGGTGCCGTAATATTCGCCGCCATCCACACACCACCTGGAACGTGGTGAAATGTAACTATTTAACTGGGGAAGTTTACGTTGCGGCCATCAGGCGCGGTGTGGTTCCGACATGGGGGAAAATAAGCTCAAGACGAGCAGTTTAGCCATAAAAAATCAAAGGGGGAAGTCGGCCCCAGGTAACTGCCTGTGGTGGATTTAAATGGAGAGTACCGAGTCCCGGCCGCCAAGAGGAGCCGACTTGCCGGTGGCGGTGGCGTAAAAACAGTTTTTCCGCATACCCCTGAGTCCAGGCTACACCGCTGTTCACTTCTAAGCGATGATCGCACCGTCTTTTCAAGTCTTTAACGGCGGGGAAAAAAAAGCGTTCCTCACTAAAACCAAATTTTCGTTTCAGTAAACGCGATTTGTGCTGCCACATAAGCATCAACATATACAGAAAGAGCCATGAAATCAATTTTTACTAAAGCCAAAAAATAGTTGAAGTTTTCCTCAGTCTTTCTTTGCGGTAATGGTTGTGTTGCGACGCCTTAGTGGACAGCAGTGCTGCGCCTTTTGAAAGGTTTAGCTATAGTTCCATGAGCTACAGCGCCGCCGCTAGACGCACGCTGCATGTCGAATCGAATATTCATAGATTACATTCGTATTCGATACGTGCTCAATTCAGTTCATTCAATGCTCGATTCGCCTGTTAGCTACCTTGTTCATACTCGAATCATTAGCGAAGCTGCACTGTTTGTATCCGATACGGTTTTGAAGGAGCGCTTGCGGAAGTGCTTGCGGAATCCGGCTGCATGATGTAATTCTCTCTGTTTATGTTTTCTCTCTTTCTCTATCCTTCTTTATGTTCATTTCTCTATCATGCACGGTTGCACCAAGCATGTAGGAAAAAAAATTATTAACAGAGCGAAAAGTCACGCGACTCGCCTGTAAATGGCCGCTGGGCACAATCACAAATTGCACCTGTACACGAGCAATATAACCTAGGAAAACCAAAAGAGGCAGCGATTACGCGTACTTCGTCTTTATTGCGAATAGCTTCTTCGCCTTCTTCGACATTATCATCTTTCACGCTACAGCACTCGAGCGGACCCGCAGCACGCCCGTCCTCTACAGCAACGGCTCCGCCTGTTTCCTCGCTCTGGGTTAGGCGACAGAGCACGGTGGCAGATAAATTGGAAGTCAACATCTACGCTGTTCCTCCTAAAGCTGCAGTCCAGCGATCGTCACTGCCACGTCGTCCCGAGTCAGCTGGTGCGTGGAACGGCTCTCCCGGGCACGAGATGGAACTGCGCTGTGTCCAGCAGCCATATTTGACACCTGCAGGGTTGAGACTGCTGCCCAAGCTAGGGCTAACACACGAGTCCAGCCACGCGACGGCAGCTGAGGAGAGTGTCACAGCCACATCATTAACCTCGGTGCCACCAACCAGTGCATGGGCTCCGACTTTTGCAAGGAAAGCAGGTCCTTCCAATGGCAGTGGTTCTTCAGCCGCCATCGATTCGTCTCTCGGGAGGACATCCCGCTAGAGAGAAAGACGCCGGCTTGTAAGAACTGTGGACAGCACGAAAATAAGCACTGCGGTGTACGCCATGGAGACAGCTGGCCACCATTGACGGCCAGTCGCTCGAGGGCTTTTTTTAAGCGAAATTTATTGCCCCAGGGCATCAATGATGGGTGAAGGTGTGATGAATGATGTAGTAGAAATTAAATGAATGGAAAAGGGTTAGCTGATTTATGAAGTCCAGTAGAGAACAATGGTACGGTCTCTGCGTCCAGGTAATGTATGAAGCAGGGTTGCTTGGTGAAAGACCTGCTACTATCAGGTGCCGGATCCTTGTAGGCTTGAGAGCTGGGCAGTCCCACAGTAAGTGATGAATGTCGGCCTCAATGTCCTCGTGTTTGCATATCAGACACCCTGGCCAAGGAAACAATTCTCGGGATTGAGGCCACTTCCGAGTGATGGCTAGTGTGAGGGCAACCCCGACCCGGATCCTCCTAAGCGCAACCTCCTCTGCACGGGTAAGACCGCGGGGGAGGGTTACCGCACACGGAGGGATGAGAGCACGTGTGCGGCGCCGGAGGAGTTCTTTCTTGATGAAAGGAGGGTAAAATTGTCTAAATGAAGGAGCCGAGGCGGTGATAAGTTTGTATTCGCAAGGCGGGTCGCTAAATCTGCCTGGCTTTGATAGGTCAGCATATCCCGTGGGACCCACTCAATACGTACTGGCTGCGGGATGCGTGCCGCAAGCCGGTGGATGTCCTGACATATTGTTGGACAGCGGCTAACACGTCGTAGCAACCGGACAACTTGAAGGGCGTCAGTGCGGATGAGAACGCGGGCCGCAGGGAGCATAGTTATGTCAGCCACGGAGCAAAGTGCTTCTTGAACTGCAACGAGCTCAGCACAAAAGGACGAAGGGGGTTCCGTAAGCTGAAACCAAGAGGTTTGATTCAGGGCAGGTCTGCACGGGCAGTAGATAGCGGTTGTTGCTTTGCAGTCTTGTATGCTTGCGTCTACGTAGACAACAATGGATCCTTCAGGCCGGCAAGCATCTTGTTCCTCAAATTTCTGGCAAAGCAACGATGCCGAATGAGCAGATGTTGGCGGCGATTATCTGTTGGCTTGTTGTCGCTGAGCTTACAAACTTCCATGGGGGAAGAACTGGCGTTGGTGGCTGAAGAATGGAGTGTGACGTTGCATAAGTCCTCAGTACATGCGTGGAGTGCGATAGACTGGCCTTTGCGCGCTTCACGGCGCTGCTGCACCAGCTCATCAATCGCATTGAGCTGCGCATTCTCTTGTAAAGCTATGACCGGTGTGATGCGTGGAAGGCACGTAATGGTCCTCATAGCCTCTCGGTTCACGGCGTCAAGGCGATCCCATTGGGCTCTTGTAAGATGTTGAAACTGGGCTTGATAAACAATACGTGGCTGCAGAACTGCCCTCACCAATTTCCGTGCAACGAATGAGCCCTGCGCCTCCAATTTTAGGGGCAATTCTTGTAATCAAACCCAAAGTCTGAATAGCTTGCTTTTTTGCCTGAGAAAGCCATGCAGTCGCTGATCCTGATTGGTGAATCATTAAGCCAAGGATTTTTACACTCGGACTTTCCTGCAGTGGGGTGCCTGATAAACAAAGACGGATTGGACTTGCAGCAAGTTTACGGCGTCCCCAGCGGTTGGCGACTGACGTGTATGTTGTTTTATGCACGGATAGCTGAAGTCCGATGGATGATGCATAATTACAGGTAACATCCAAAGCAGACTGAAGGGCAGTCTCCTGGGTACGGAGATCTTGGTGAGTACTCCACACCATGATGTCGTCAGCATACTGAAGAAATTTTATGTCCCGGATGTCATGTAAGCGCCAGGCCAGCGGGATGAAAGCAATATTAAATGACGTCGGCGACAATACTGATCCCTGGGGCACGCAGCAGAGAGGAACAAATGATCCGACCGCTTCGCCGCTGAGGCGTATTGCAAATTTTCTGCCTTCCAAAAATTATTGGACAAAACTACGCACTCTAAGAGGGAGATGAAGCATGTCAATGGAGTTAAGAATGGATGCATTACTGATGTTGTCATATGCCTTTTCAACGTCCATTACTGCAACAGTACGCACATTGAGGCTGCGGGTAGCTGACAAAACTGCAGATGCTAAGACAGACAACCCGTCCTCTGTACCAATATATGGACGAAAGCCGATTTGTGCTGGGTGATAAAAACCGTTCTGCTCTAGCCACCATGACAATCGTGTGGCTAGGATTTTCTCCGCCAGCTTGCACAGCGTAGGAGTTAAGGAGATAGGTCGCAAGTTGGCAAGGTCCGTCGGAGGCTTTCCATGCAGGTTTCGGGATAGGAATCACGACTGCGGATTTCCAGCTCTCGGGCACTACGCCACCCAACCATACTTTGTTTATGGTGTCAAGTAGTTGAGGGAGTGCAGCGCTACTCAGGTTCTTGTACACCTCGTACTGAATATTGTCCGGTCCGAACGCTGTTTTCTGTTTCGCATCATCTATTGCAGCCAGCAACTCAGGCATAGAGAATGGACACGCAATTTCATCCACGTCGACATCAGACGCCACCAGATATACATGCGCTGGGATGCCTGAAATATTTAAACTAGTGGATGAAGAAGGCACATCATCGTATTTTGGGAAAAACTTTCGCGCTGCTTCTTTGGCGAAATCATCTGGCGACAAGTTAGCCGCGAAGCATGCAGCTGCCGCTGCGTCAGTCGAACGGCGACCGCGTTCCATTGTATAGAATGTTCTCCAGAGAGAGGCATTCGAGAATTTTGCAGAAAATTGTTCGCACCACGCATGCCACTGCCGCCGAGAGAGGTCTCGTTCATATTTGCGTGTCTTAGCTGTAAGACAGTGCAATCGCGTACGTGCCTGCGACGAAGTAGGGTCTCGCGTAGCAGCCAGCTCGGCTTGGCGGCGTGCTGCCCACAAGTTAAGAAGGCCGAGGTCTGGTGCCGGTCGGCCAACATCAGTCCAGGTACCCTGGGGTAGTTTACAAAATTCCTTGCAAAGAATGCGGTGCAGCCTACATAGGCGAAACAGGGGACTTCAGGAGACGATTCAAAGAACACCAGCGTGACGTCAAAAACAAAAAAGTGACTTCTAACGCTCTCGCCGAACACCAGCAAAACACGGGCCACTTGATTGACTGGGATTCCACGCGCATACTTGAGAAAGAAAAATTATTATCTACTCGTCTGCTCAAGGAATCCCTTCACATACAAATGACAAGCCAAGCGATTAACAGGACGCAGGGCAATCTACCCGAGATATACATCCGCACGATACGCAACGTTTTCCCTACATAAGCAGCAGCCCGTCTCGTTTTTCATCCCATTGTGAACAAGGCACCCGTAGTGGTGCCGAAACGTCAATTCTCTTACGGTTATATTTTTTTCCTTTATGACTTTGGCGAGTGTTCGTTTAAAAGGATATGCTGAATTTCCCTCGCCAGACAGGTTTCCGTCGAACACTTAACTATGTAACTCTTCCGAGACCTCGTCCAGGCAGCCTACGCTTTCTCCAGGGGCCCTGTATTCGATGCATGTGGAGCGTTCACGCCGTCCGGCCTCTGTGGCGTCAGAGAAGACGAGAAAGAACTTGTGCACCTCCCATCGGCTCTCATCGAGGACTCTGACTCCTGACCTGTGATCTAGCCTCCGGTGGTGCGCCTGCTGGGCGTCTACCCTTCGCAGAACATGCTCGGCGTGATATGGCCGCCTTGTCAGAAATAATGCCACCATTGCGACCGACATTTTTTTGTGGACACAGGGGACCTTGAGTTGTGGCATGTGCGACGCGGGATCATGTTTGCGATGAACACACAGTGAGGACTACCCTTATTATGTCCCACGCTAATTACCTAACTTTTTCATATAGCGTACATTTTTAGCGCGTTCTTTCGCCTTCATTGTCTTCACCCATGAAAGCATATATTTGTACCTATAAATTTGAACTTTGATCTGTTAGTTGTCAATAGGAATTTTTCAGTACTATAGTTCACCTCACATCACTGTGGCAGCGCCTTCACTTAAGAGTAAACGCTACCAATCTGCATGGGTGCGCGTACGAAAAACATATTGCGCTCCACACATTGCTAGAATAAGAGCTGCTGGGGGAAATAAAGCGCGCTGCATCTCATAAATTAAGTTTTTAAGCTTCGAAGACAGTCGCGTTTGCGCAGAAATGCCACAATTGTCGTTCTGAGTATTTTGCCTTTGCCGCCAAATTTCATTGGTTATGCAAGTGCTCTGTTCACGAAATACAACGGGCAGTGTTAAGAGGCATAAAGTTAGCTTAGAAATAAAAGAAAATTTCAGCATCCTCAAATCTTCGTAAGACACTTTTCTGGCGCCCAGGCGATTGGAGTTACTGCTTACCTGCTTCCATTCTGATCTGCTTGTTTGCGAATCTGCAGTCATAATGCCTTCTCAGCATCACTCAGCGGAGAAATTTCTGAGATTCGTTTCTCGCGAATAAGACGCTGTACTAGCGAAAGGGGATTTACACCCGAGAAAAATATTCCCGGCAACCGATGTACGCCTTAGAGTGCTGTTCGACAGTACATATTTCCGAGCAGAATAATTACAGGGCGCGAAAAAAAATCTAGGCACATAGATTCCCGCCTCCCAATAACCTCCTTTGAGTACTTCAATCCGACTACCACCTCCACATGAGTGTCCTCGAGCCACCAGCTAAAAACATAAATCTCGGCTTCAATTGCCGCTCTTACCTTATGGAGGCTGCCGGCGACCACAACTGCAAGATGGTGCGAACATCGAAGTTTTCTGCTTACATGATAACTCTGGACCACTTCCAGCTTCCAAGGAACGTGCTGCCGCCCGAGGATATGAACCTGCATGCCGTAGACGCTCAAACGCCTTGTCATACCCGCACACGCTAACCGAGACCATGCCTGCCGCTGTAGTACCTCCCAAGCTGTAGCTCCTGCCGCCCACCAACCCCTCCGCCGCATGCTTGGACTTCGATCAACCTCGTTGGGTTGAAGGCAAGTCTTACAATTATTTCTTCGGAGCTTGGGTCGTATCTACGGCACCGAATAGGCAAAAAGGAGCATGGGGCATGCTTTTCACAGTAGCGGAAAGACACTGAACTCCTCGTAGGCATCATGCCCACGTGACATGTGCTCATCAGACCCTCCCTCCTCCCTTAAATTGCCACGAGGAAGAGTGCTCCTGGATATAAGCTATTTTACGGCGGAAAAACAACAGTAAAACAGGCGCGGCGACACCCGCCATACAGGATCCGCTCAAATACCGATATACAGGTATATACACAGCAATCCTTCGGTCTCAGTAATCGTACCGCACCATGGACAAGTACCTTATGCGAATATATAAACGGAGTCATCAGTCGTTATACTTTGGCTCACCTGCGCTCTCCTATGTTCCATCTCACAAGTAGTTTACAGCTCTGAGAGAGCTGCAGTGATCTGAGTCAGAACGTGTACCTGCACACACTTCACCCGCGACTGATGGTTCCATCCCTGGGAAGCACAGAGCACAGTGTCCAGCTGCTGCACGCAGGCTGACTCTGCCTTTGTGCAGCACTGTGCTGAATTACTTTTCCATAACTAATATAATTGTTTTAAAATAGTCTCGACACTGCTAAAATATTTAAGGCACTATTTGTTGTCTTCCTTGGCCTTGATTGGACGAGATATTTCTACCTTTTACGGTGCTGCAAAGAACTAGTGAGATGAAGTATAGGTAGACCGAACTCCTGAATTCCCGACTTGCTATCTAAGCTAGAACAACGAGCTCGCTGTCGACGTGACGGAGCTCGGTGTACGCGCTGCGTTTGTCGCTGTAAAACTCTGCCAATCGTTGAACAATACTTCAGTTTGCGAAAGCTTTTGTCAGGACCAAATCAGCGGCATTAATTAGAACGCTGGATCAATGGTTTCTGAGGAACTCACGAACGAGTTGCACTGCCGCAAGGGCAAAATTCTTCAGACACATTCTCTCTCGTGCAAAGGCATTGCTTTCATCCTCTTTCAAGACAGCACCCTGCCTTGTAAATCTCACTGCTATCCTTCGCCATCTGTGCATCCGTATCGGTCACGGGTGGTGATTTGTAGCACATGTCATAAGATCGGGCACCGAAAGGAAAAATGCCCCAACATGGTGGCAACAAGATGCTCCACGGGCGGCCTTCTGAAACGCGAGCTGGGCACACCCTGCTCCAGAACAGAACAAAAATGGCCGCAATTGCAGCGCTTCTAATTTGGTCACAACCAATAATTGTCACAGAAGACCACGATTCAACAAGCAAATGGCACAGATGCGCAAGCCGGTTACAAAGAGTGACCACAAGGAACAGGACACACAACCAGCATTGGCGCCACATCCAAGAGCGCATCGGCGTCGCCAACACGACAGCGCACTACACCAAAACTCACCCTGGCTCACAGCCACGGATACGAGCCGCAATTTCCATGCAGGCCCACCTGCATCTCAGCCCACCCGATCAGAAGAGAGCGGCAATCTCGCCTAAGTCGTTTATATCGCGAACGTGCACCTAATAACCAACCCCCCTCCAATGTGCCTTACCGGGTCCCTTACGTTCAGCTCGTGTGTGCAGCACACCGCCTGCCTTGGAGGGAACGACAAAGCTGTCACGACAGACTAGCACCATACCTCTGCAAGCGGCGGTGCCTAAATCTTAAATGGCGTCACGAACAAGGTACGGTGCAACTGGACCTGTACACCCTCTTAAAATTCCATTCGTCTTTCCACCACGCCATAGAAGAAAGTGCTCACGCCATCACAATGCGTCCTCGGCTTTCTGGCATGCTCCTGCTTGGCGCTGCCTTTGTCACAACCGCACCCACACCCACGGGAGCTGCCTACCGCCTGGACTGCTTGAAACTCCAATACTTCTGATGCAACACAGCCTCACCATGCCAAACTCTAGAGGGTCACCGCCATGGGCAGCTGTTGAGCACTAGAACTGCCTTTCACACCGAAGAAAGAGGACTGACGGAAAGAGGGCCCTCTTGATTCAGAGCGGGGAATTTATCAATAATTGTCCGTGTCTTAAGCAAGCCGGAGGAGACGAGTTCATTAGCTGTCGCACTGCAAGAACCCAGGGACACAATACCGGGACACGACAGGTACGCACTGTCTAAAGACCCCGCTTGCCACACAAAAACAGCGTTGTGCGTGCAGGGTGAAACAACACAGGTTCAACTGAACACGCAACCAAACTGCGACACGACTGTCAGGAGTGTTGGTTGCCGGATCGAAGTCTCCTCAGAGCGCACAATTCTCGTTTTCTGTGTCTATGCGCTTCCCGAAAGCAGAAGCAACAAGGCCAGCCGAGCATCCATTGATCTCAGCTTCATCGCCAAGTTTAAGAAGCAGCTCTACCCGCGGAGCACTGCTCTCTTATGCGGGGGCTTCAGCTGTCAGCACATATCATCTAAATACAACGAATGCAGCCGGGGAGACATGCGTGTCAAGCAGGATGCTTCGGAGCACGGGTTCACAGTTTTCTGCCCGGCTCACTAAAAGCTTAGGTACAGAAAAGCACAGGCAATGTGTTGACCCGCACTTAAAAGCAATGAGTGTAGGTAGTAAAGTTTTGCCAACTTCCGTCAAGGCAAACTGCATCTGCCCGCTGCTCCAACATCATGACATCATACTCATACACTTCATACTCATACCACAGCATACCACCCGTGAATTTTTTGCTTTCAAGTCTCCTCTCCCCACTTGCCACCATGTCCACTTCCATGTCGTCTGTACGCCACCCCAGATGAAGCCGGATTGCGTTCCATAAACCATTTTTGGTACGAGGACTCACCGCGCTCCATGAATGTTAAGGAGTATAGACACCTAATTTTGGTAGCATGTTTTCTTCTCCACAACTATACGGAAGACACTAATGTGTATGAAATCACCACGTCGTATTCTACTACAACCGCTAAGCAATTCGTAATCGAAATTTTCTGCCATGCTGTTTCAGTCTCGGTTTCAACAGCCGAAGTATGCCTATGACATCAAAGTATGCTTATAGGTCACGTGAGGCATGAAAAAAACTACAATGTAATTGCTGCTTCTACAGTTGTTTTCATTGCAGCTCTTGAGGCACACTGACTCGAGCACTGCAGTACATGAAAATAGCGAAGCAGCGATTCTATCGCAATTCATTCATGTCTCGCGTGACCTATAAGCACAATTTGAGGTCAAAGTTATCGTTCGGGGTTCGCCTGTCGAAACCGAAACAAGAACAGCGCGTAAATATTTGACTATAACTTATTTAGTGGTCGTTCGAGAACACCACGTGGTAATTCATATATAAAAATGTCCTACACATGCTTACAAAGAAGAAAAACCGGGCCCAAAAGGTAGGTGTCTGTACTCCTTTCAGTAGAAAATGACCATTTTCTGCGTGCATATATGGGTTTTAACCCAATAAAGCCCTTAAGGCGAAGATTAAGTATCCCCTACTTTCGCACGTGTACTATTTTTACTTATGTTCGACACCTACCAGTTTCTTCATCCGTTTCTCGTTCAGTAATCTTGTGCAGTAGCACGCTGTAACCAAGATGTTGAGCCAACAGGCGCCTGTTTAGCACTGCCTCCACAAGCGCCACCTACCTCCACAACGCCATGCACTAGAAGGCCACGCGCCAGCGAAGCGAAAATTCATAGTGGCGATAAAGCGATAAAAGCCAGCTCCTCACCAACACCTGAAAACTGACGCAACGCTTGAAAACTGAGCCGCTAGCAACGTCTCCGATAACCCTTCTACAGCCACCGTACTAAGGTAACACTAAAAAAATTGTACCGTTCTAACGTGGTTAAACCGAATAGAAGTGCAGAAGCATGTGTTTAGCCTGGTTGGCTCATGGTTTTGATTTGCTGGGTCGACAGCACGTCTGGCGACGATATGAGACTACGGTTAAGCTATGATCGAGGTTAAAGTGACAGCATCTGTTCGCGATGTATATGGAAGATGACTATGCGCAATGCACAGCGCGCGATTGTATTGAGATTTAACACGAGGCATGAGCGGCTGCGACGCGGTTGGGGTATTTCCGTTCTTCCCGCAAAGGGCAATAGAACAAAATGCGGGGATAGCCAAGCGTTCTCGCGCTGCAGCCTAAGAAGCTGATCTGTTCTTGCTGACGCGGGTTCGATTTTTAGTCGTAGACATTTATATAATTTTTCTTTATTCACGTGCGAACGTAGGTGACAAGATTCTTGGTCGGTGTTGGTGAGCGTATATGAATAATTTGGCACTAATATACTGCTGTTTTCAGTAGAGGGGAGAGCAGGGAGAGTCGGTTCATGACTTTAGAAAGAAAACCAGCGCAAAGGACGGAGACAGAGAACATCGCCGGCCTGTGTTCCTGTTCTGTGCCTCCGTCCTTTGCGACGGTTTTCTTTCTACAATCAATCTACTTACCAATGTTTTCTAGCGTGGTAAGTATCCTTTCACGCGAAGCTTCAATTCGTGCCAGACATAGGTCACCCTGGGCTTCACAAAGGAAACAATTAGGAGGGAAAAAGAAAACAAGAAATGGTAGCACTCCCTATATGTAGTTCAAGGGACAAACTGCATCAGGCATGTTGACTACTATGACTGCACGTGCGTGACACATATAACTTCATTACTGGGAGCATGAGAGCGATGTTTAGTGCAGCAACTATGATAGCACAATAATAGTTATTGCTTGCCGAGTTCGTAACAGTTCAGGATAAATTAACGACAGCGCGCGCGCCAACAGCAAAAAAGGGGAAGAGTCTAGATAATGAAGCAGAGATTTGTGAACGTGCGATTGACGAGGGCAAAAT
This sequence comes from Amblyomma americanum, assembly GCF_052857255.1. Classification (NCBI taxonomy): domain Eukaryota; kingdom Metazoa; phylum Arthropoda; class Arachnida; order Ixodida; family Ixodidae; genus Amblyomma; species Amblyomma americanum. The sequence goes on from NC_135497.1 coordinate 89,255,463, forward strand.
AAAAACAGCCCCTTATTACGAGCACCAGAATAGGGCAATTTCTTCATTCCTACGCCAGGTTCATCTCCTCTTGCACGCTCTAAAATGATGCCCAACTATTCACGGGCCCCATCAATGAAACAATGTGTCGGTCGCAAAAAGGTGAGTTGGTGGATCAGCGGCTGCGGCGTTCTGCTAGTGACCACGTTCTCGCACTTGGACTACAAATCCATCGCGCCCAGTCGCAGACACAACGTACCAGCCACAGTGCACAAGCGAAAAGCATTGATACAAAGTTCGTGCCCGAAGTTGCGGCGCTCCCAGTTGCAATCGCACCGCTCCAGCGAAAAGGCAAATCATAGCGGCAAAATGGAAATCAATAAAAAAACAAAAGGAAACCCCGCATTTTATACTGTCGAAGCTTGGCCGCACTAGTTGTATTGACCGCGCATCAAATTTCTTTTCTGCGTTGTTTAACCGAGGCTGCGATGACTGAAGGACGACGCAGGCGCACGAGGCGGGAACGTCGAAGTTCTCGGTTTTCGCTCGACTACTGATCCGGAGTTCCCGGGTTCGAACCCGACCGCGGCGGCTGCGTTTTTATGGAGGAAAAACGCTAAGGCGCCCGTGTGCTGTGCGATGTCAGTGCACGTTAAAGATCCCCAGGTGGTCGAAATTATTCCGGAGCCCTCCACTACGGCACCTCTCTCTTCCTTTCTTCTTTCACTCCCTCCTTTACCCTTCCCTTACGGCGCGGTTCAGGTGTCCAACGATATATGAGACAGATACTGCGCCATTTCCTTTCCCCCAAAAAAACAATTATTATTATTATTATCATCGCGTATTCGCAGTGCAGCCGTGCCCTGCAACAAAGCGCTCCCGACGGCAGTGCCGCCAACGTTACGGCTCGCGCGCATGTACACAGGTGAGTGAGTAGTCCTTTATTGAAATGGGGCTCACACGGACGCCTGTTTATGGCAGATGGGGATGTGCCGAGGTAAATGGCAGGTAATTTTGCACGCGAAAGGCCATCAAGCATCAAACTTGGGATCGTCATCAGTCCTGGCTTCATGCGATTTTGTAGCGTGAGATCCACTGGCAGAGGTTGAGCAGTTTCGCGTGGTTCCTGAAAAGCCGTGCTGCGCACTCGCGAGGAGCAGTGACGTTACACGGCGCACAGCTGGCGCGCCTCGTCGGTGTCCGCATTCCAGAGGAGTAAAGTCATAGCTGCGGCTGAAGCACTGGTGCCGGCGTGTGCCCAGCTGTGCGCCTCCGTTGCGTAGTAGCCAGGTCTGACGTTGCGCCGGAGCCGCTTGATAGCGCCTCTCATTTTCTGCGCATGCGCAGAGGTATCAGTGGGGGTATACATATAGCGAGGCGTTTGCCAGTGTAGTATAGCCATGAATAAGGAGAGAGAACTTGCTGCTCAGCGGCAATTGATGCTCAGCGGCTCAGCGTAGCTCATGCTATGCTATGTATATCCGGGCATAACCTAGCTAAGCCACTGCTATTTTTTTCCGGGCACGTATACGTACTAGAGCGGAATATATCCCCTCCACACCCTGTGCGAACAATGCGAAGTAGACATAGGACTTGTGGTTGACAAATGGGCTGTGGAAGCGCTGGGTGCCATGATGTCCGCCGCCGTCCACACTCCGCTTGGAACGTGGTGAAGTTTGCGTTGCAGCGATCAGGCGCGGTGTGCTGCTTTCATAAGGGGGGTGGGGGGAAGCTCGGGGGGTAGTGCCATGTGACCATTCTGCAGTTCAGTCACGAGAAGTCAAAAGGGCAAGTCGGCCCCATGTGAGTGCGTGTGGAGGGTTTAACTATACAGGGCCGAGTTCATGCCGTCGCGAGGGCATGGAGGAGAGGGGGAGGGAGAAAGAAAACGAGGCAGGGAACGGTTTTAACGTGACAGCGTTAAGGCTTCCGTTCTGCTGAAAATCCAGCGTCGTCAGCTCTAGTGAGCGAAAAATCCAGGAGAACCAACCTAGGTGAGCCAGCTAGATCACGTGATCTTGTGGCGTCATCACAACCTGCCCATCGGATTGTGAACAAACTGACCACCGTGCCAGATGGCAATTCAGTTAATAATTGCTCGCGTTACTTGCTCGGGAAGCGCAACCAGGGTCGCACAAGCCCCACCGGTGGCAGCACCTGCCATCGCAGGGCAGCGACGCATTGCTATAGCCGCTGCACCAATTCACCAGGAGTGGTATGAACACTCCCGAGGATCTATAAATGTAAAGTCAACAATCACCAATGCCGCACATATTGGCAGTAACCCATTAACGCTTTCGCATTATACCCTTAGGCGGAACTGCGGTTTTAGGACCCAGCGGTGTGTGAATATAGGAAACTTTCGAATAACCAATCGAATATTCTCCTTTTGATTCCGCTGAATAAATCAAATAGCGCGCGTTCTAAATTATTGGCAAGGAATCGAATATGTTTTCACCTATTCGAATAGTTTTTGTATAGATGGAACAAAACAAACCTCTAGTTTTCTTCGACGACTGTTTCTCAAAAGGCCCACTCCGACGTCTTGCCTTCATATCGGTGCCTAGCTCCTTCCAAACATTTGTGGATTCGCCGTCTAAGCATGCCTTAACAGCATCTTGGGGCCCTATTTAAAGGCGTGCGCAAAAAATCGTCCTTTGCGCACCAAATCTGTCACCTCGTTTGGTACTTCGTAGACGTGACCAAGCCTAAGCACAAGTGTGATCATAGATATGCACAGAGCCTCGGGAATTCATCGAAATCGCTATTTTAACCGAGTGAGTGCCTCGTTTACATGAACCCGTCAGAGGTGGGTCGAGTCAAGGGATCGAGTTGAGCTTGGTCAGCGCAACTCGACGATTCCGTGTTTACGTGCACTCGATTTTAGCGAGTCGAGACCGGTTCAATTGCAGCGACACCAAACGTTGAGCAGCGCAGTGAGAGAAGGCTATGGCAGCCTCCAAGACTGCGGCACGGCACCACTGTCTCTAAGGCGCGACGGCGCAAGCGAAAAACAGGTTCCCAGTTATCTCTCCATCCACTAACCCGACTCTTCAAATCCAACGCATTGACACGCCATCTGCCATTGGGGTCGAACGAGTCAACCCACCCCTATATCGGAATTGACTGGACTCGCTCATTCTACTCCCGGACCCGACTGAACCCAGTAACCAGTTTTCAAGTCTACTCCGCAACTCAGCCCCGCCATGTCAACGCCGCTGCAGTGGCACACGCGAACAATTGATGCACAACGTTGCAAATGCGCGCGCTGCGGCGACAGAGGAGGAGGATATGACGAAAAGCCCGGTGCGGTAACTGTCTCACATAGGAAGCCACGGCGGCGGCAGCTGGGAAGATTCGTGCTCTCATGTAATAAAATGACATTACTTATGTTCTCCACTTGACCAGCTGCGTTATGCGGCGCATCGCGTATAATGGCCAGGGAGGTCATGCCCTTATTCGGTGCACATCTGGCTCGGTGAACGTGGGTAGCAATCATGGTTATCCGAATAATTAACCGAAATTGGTTAATATTGGGGGATCTGCCCTGCAGTCCACTGCGTAGACTTTCCCGCGATACGCCGTGCAGCAGCAGCCTCGCCTCGAGGAGAACATTCCCTTGTTAGTTAACTAACGAGAGAGGGCGCCAGCGTCGCAGCGCGAGAGACTGGGCCTCTTCGATTTTCTACGCTCGGGCAGCCCGCTGGCTGCCAGCAAGTTAGCCCCTGACAGGAAAACGCGTCATGGTCACTTGAGCTGGCAGCCACCGGAAACCGTAAGGAAAGTTTCGAGCAGCCGGATCGCGCGTCGGTGTCGTCTGCTGATCACTTTCTTCATGTCGAGCGAAGAGGTAGCTGCACTTGCTGCGCTCACCGATTCTGTTGACCGGAGTGAGACCGTTGACTGCAGCGAAGATGACGACGGTGACGAGTGCGTCGTGCTTGTCTTGGCGGCTCATGTAGAGAGGCCATGTAGAGAGGCAGGACCGCCACAGGGTCCCACTCTATGTGGAGCGAGTCGTTCCCACATATTTAGAATTTGAATTCGGGAAGCTCTTTCGTATTTCGCGAAGCTTGTGCGCAGATATCACTGGCGAATTTGAGGCATCTGCCTTCTACCCGGAAGGATGTCGAGGACGGCGCCAGGTGTCTGCTCACAAGACAATGCTAATCGCCCTGACCTACATCGGAACTCAAACAACGATGTACCAGATCGCCGACAAATTTGATGTCAGTGAGTCGACGGTACACGCGGCAATAAGCCGCATCTTGGATTTCTTGTTTTCGATAAGCAAGAGGGAGATATGCTGGCCGGACCCCGACGAGCGACAGCGCAGCAAGGCAGCTTTCTGCCAGATCGGCCGTCGCGGACGAGTGCTGCCGGACGTCATCGGGGCCATTGACGGATGCCATGTCCGCATTGCTCGACCCTCGGAGTCGGAGGAAAGCTATTATAATAGAAAAAAGTTTCATTCGATCACACTCCAGGGGGTCTGCAATGCTGACATGGTCTTCATTGACGTCTTCGTCGGCTTCCCCGGCAGCGCGCACGACTCCAGGGTTCTCCGCGAGAGCTTCCTTTTCAAAGACGGAGTGTCTAAATGTGAAGGTGAGTTAAAGAACTTATTGTTACATCACTAATGCGTGTTTAATACATGCATTATGCGCGGAAGAGAGTTCAGAAAACTGAAAGCGGCGCGCGCATATATGCAAGAGATCGATCAATCGTCTCGATCGTTCCCGCTTGCTTAATTAATTTAACCAAGCTGAACTGTGAGCAACAGCTATAGATATATTTATGCTCTGAATTACGAGTTTGCAGATATCTACATATGCTACGGTCGGTCATATACTCCGGAGGTTCTCGTTAATTTTTATTTCTTATGTACATATAATATATGTGAATTAATTCGCGCAGGAGGATACCTTTTGGGCGACGCTGCTTATCCGTTGCTGCCGTGGCTGCTGCCGCCGTACCGCCAGTCCACGACCAACTGGCAGCCTTGGATGACGGCATTTAACAATGCGCACAGTCGGCAGCGCGTTGTTGTGGAGGGCAGCTTCGGCCTGCTGAAGGCGCGGTTTCAGCGGCTCCTTTACATCGACGTCGCAAGGATAAGCCAGGCGGTGCACATTGTGCTGGCAGCTTGCGTGCTGCACAACAAGGCAAGAAGGCGCGGCGACGCGATGGAAATGATGGAAGAGGTGGACAGCAGAACCAACGTGTCGCCAACCGAGCCTGCCGACGACGACGAAGAGTGTGCTGTCTCGGCAGGAACTTTGCGCGACAGCGTGGCTCAGAGACTGTAATCGTGAAGTATATATGCCTCCTGTGTATGCCTTCCTTCATTTGTTTTTTCATTGCTTGAGTTTATATTATAATGCATGCATTGTGAGCTTCCATCACTCTTTTACATTTAAAGATAAAATTAAGGCTGAAAGCATAGAAATTGAATTATTTGCTTTCAGCAAAAATATATGTTAGCGTTATGTATATATATGTTGCCTGTTGGGACTATAAATGAAGCAACGCAATTGGCACTGTGATGATTGACTTGCAGCCTTTCAATCTTTTCTTTAAATGTAATGGAGTGGTCTTCCTAGATTTTTTTGCCAAGAGTATTAAATTTTTGTCCTTTTCATTTCTGTACCTTTGTATTTGCATGCCATTTCTGTTTTTTTTTCATTGAAATATTTTTAATATACACTGCAGATAGATGATGTGGTGAAGAATGGCGTATTGTTAATTGCAACTGCGCTTTAATTAAATGGCTGTGACCGTTCTTTCTTACTTTATATCTAAAGATATGGTTTTACCACATCACAGTAATATCCCAGGTGTTGATTTGCTAATGGGAATTGCTTTTTCTGTGGTTTTATTTGTCCCAGAAGGAACAGTTTTTTTTTAGTGTATATATGGTCCTAATAGGGCATCAGCTGATTTTGTGCTGGGCTCATCTTCTGGTCCGTACTGCGAACTTCTGGCTGAAGTGGGATTTGCTAGCTCCTGCTCAGAACTTTTTGTTGTTGAATTGGCAGCCTTTTCTGTCGTTGATGTTCCTGAACCGTGCACTAACAAAATTTTTTAGCTGAATCTCATGATTTTTCATGCAATAAATTGCATAAATAGTACTTAATTTGAAAAAAACTTTGCTTATTTATTAACCATACTCCACTAACACCTGTGGCCTGCCCTTAAAGAGGGAGTATATCATGAGCCCATGGTAAATGAATGTGAGCTGTATAAGTTTCTGATATATGTTGTGTGTATTGCAACGCTTTGTTGTTGGTGGACCTATGTTTGAAGCTCTGTGTTCTCACTATAGGCAAATCTAGCTGTGTGGTCCTGCAGGATGACACATTTTAGTGTAGGTTAATTTCTTCTGTTCTCTTCAGTTCTTGGAGTATGCTACTGCCTGCCACCTGCTTAATGTAGCAAGAGATATTGGTACACAAAATGGTGTTCATGTGTGATGCTTGTGAAATAAATTTTCGTGCGTAAATCATGCAGAGTAGCCTTTCAGTTTTGTCTCCATATATGCTTGCATTCTTCCCCCTGGACAGTAAATGACAAGAGGCAGTGTGTAAGCTAAACTGCTGGAATATGAGACCGGTGTACGACAGAGAAATTTTAGACAGTTATGCTCTACAAGTAATCAGAATGTATATTCAACTAAACACCGAGATCTTATTACATATGGTTGCAGAAGATGAAGCATTAGGATTATTTAAAGTACACACATATTGAAATTCAATATAATTGAGGATAAAATACTAATTTACAAGTGTGCGTATACACGTGCACTTGCAGCCAATTAGTGGAAATATATGGAACCATACAGGTTGAAGCATGCATACAAAAGCAATTAATGAAAGTTATAAAAAATGTCTATTGATTACTAGACGGAATAAAAGAAAAACTATGCATTAGTTAGGAGGCTTGGAGAATGATGGGAGGAAGAGGTTCATCGCTCAATTGCTCCAACCACCCCATTAAGTGCTGCACTCCCCTAGTGAGCAGCAATCTTTCTTCAATGGCCATCCACTGCTTCGTGTGTTAGCTTCGGGCACCGTAAGATGGCTGACAACATGTTCAAATGTGCATTGTGTCCTCTGAACAGTAAATGACAACTATAATGAGAGCTAAACTGCTGGAAGGATGGTGTGTGCTAGAGAAATTTAGACAAGTATGCTCTGGAAATTTTGTTGCCATCAAATTTATTATCAGTACACACAGAAACAAGTGACCAGAATGTCATTGCATGAAACACGCATGCAGATCTTATTAGAGGGTTGTAAAATTTATTAAATTATGTACACAATATGAAGTGCAACCACGAACGAGATGAATATACGTGTGTCTAAGTGTACACACGCACACACACATACTACCTCAATGAAAAGAAAGGCGAACAACCCGGCGCCAACATGCCCCACTGTTGGAATTTCTTTTCATCGCGCTTTTACCTGGGTGGTACGAAAAAGACGTTAGAGTTGTCCTAGAATGTATCATGAACGAGTCTAATGTGTTTTTGCTATCACCGAAGTAAAACCGCGGTGAAAAGAAATTGAAACAGCGGAGCGTGTTTGCGCTGGGTTCGCGTTTCTTTCCATCGAGGTAGTGCATAGCAACTTAGCGGAAATATACGGAACTGAACACAAACATATAACAGCAATTATCAATGAACATTCAATATAAAAAGCGCTGACTAGACAAAAAACGAAACATTAAAACTAAGCATTATAGTAAGGAGGGCTTGGAGAGCGGACTGGAGAACGGATTGGGGAATGAATTGGGGAATGAGCTGGGGCATGTATCGGAGAACAGAGTGAGACAAGCTCGCGCCGTTCAAGTGCTGCAGCCACCCGCTCAAGAGCTGCAGTCCTCCTCTCTTCAGCAGCAACCTTCCTCCCTTCAAGAGCCATGCGCTCCCTGTGCCGCTGCTGTCTGTTAGCTTCGGCCACCTCAAGATGGGCGACGGCACTCTCGAGCACTGCACGAGAGGTGTCTGTCCTGGGCCTCTTCCTGGCTGGGCCTGGTTGCTGTTGCAGGGGGCTAGGCTGCGCGGATGGGCTTGGGGGCTGCGAGTCGCCAGCAGTAGTGCTGCCCCTGCTCGTGCTTGGTTGCGAGCTGCCGGGAATTGGGCTCGCTGTGGCAGTTACCCTGCTGGGGCCAGGCTGGGGGCTGGCTGCAGGTTCAGCCTGGCTGCTGGTGGCAAAACAATGCGACATCATTATGCACTCCTTGCACTAAAGAACAGAGACTTTGTAGTGCATATGTGTTATCCCTACACAAAGGGCACTGTCATTCATTTTGTAGTCATTTAATTTCGTACATAATTCTGCTGGCAGCAAAAGTCAGCTGAGAAACTTTGGTTTGGAGCCTCTTTCACACCATTTACGAAACAGGAATTAAAATTCTATCAAAGGCTTTTCAATTTCAGTTTAGCCAAATAAATTATTTAGCAGTGCAGATTGTTTTGTCATTTTGTTCAAAAAGGTCTACCCTATGAAATTAATCTGTCAAATTTATTGTTGTGCTCTAAAGAGCCATTAAAAAAAATATCGGAGGAACTTTGTAATGCGCACACCACAGTTACATTTACAAATAAGCTAGAGCACAGAATTTTTCAAGAAGTGCAAAGTAATTTCAACAGCTCAATGTCCTTTCAAACGTATCAAGGTCCATTTTAAAAAAATTAGAGCATTTTATTCCCAGTAATTCTCGATTGCCGTCAGGGATGGCACAATATCGCTCAAAACATGAAGCCTTATATATGTGGTGCCATAATGTTCGTAATGTATTGAGCCACTATTTCACATGTTGGCCACATTAATCAAGAAAAACCACTCATTTGTAGACAAAGCAAAATTTTTCAATGCATGTGACCTTCCATGTGCCCTTAAACCAGCTGTTTATTGCCTGCCATATCATTCTGTGCGAGGTTCAGTGGCTTCCCTACACACACCCTTGTTTCTCTGAAGGCCCTTCCTTAATTTGTAGTGAATTTTTTTCATACCTAACTGGTGGATGTAACTGCTAGGATTGTGGCTGAGAATGTGCCATATATTTGTGGCAGTCCAGTTATTTTATTACTAGGAAACACACAGATATATAAGTTTTTAATTGTGTGTTCAAGTGGCATGTAGGACTAGAAAGGCCCATGACTGCAACACTCATCACAAAGAGTGCCAACAATTGCTTCCCTTTAGACAAGGATACAAGTCATATATCAAGAGACAAAGGTAAGGAACAAGGACTGCATGAAATGTGTCCAGAAACGGCGCAGTAGCTCGGAATACTAATAAACCTTACAAGAAGAAATATCGCTGTCAGTCGCCTATCAAAGACTTGTTAAACTCTGCAAAACACGCATCTTTGCTCTGAACTTAACAGATCGAGTCAGTAATTAAACACACACACCAAGAAGTCATGTGCATGCTCAACACTACGCACACGTGGAAGGTGTACATCAGAGCTTTGATATCAGCCGTGATGATTTCTTGATTGCTTTATAATTATTGAGTGAATAGTCGGACAATGCGAAGAGCCTGTGCTTGTACATATTTAACCAACTGTGTGTAGCAGCCATAAATTTTGCTACCTAGATGTTTCAGTGTCATGCAAATCATCACGGCTGATATTAAAGCTCTGATGTACACCTTCCACATGTGCGTAGTGTTCAGCATGCACATGACTTCTTGGTGTGTGTGTTTAATTACTGACTCGATCTGTTATGTTCAGAGCAAAGATGCGTGTTTTGCAGAGTTTAACAAGTCTTTGATAGGCGACTGACAGCGATATTTCTTCTTGTAAGGTTTATTAGTAGTCCGAGCTACTGCGCCGTTTCTGGACACATTTCACGCAGTCCTTGTTCCTTACTTTTGTCTCTTGATATATGACTTGTATCCTTGTCTAAAGCGAAGCAATTGTTGGCACTCTTTGACATGAGTGTTGCAGTCATGAGCCTTTCTAGTCCTACGTGCCACATCAAAACACAATTAAAAACTGAAAAATGACTACCGCTACTCCCCTAGCTTCAACATTCCCCTGATTTTATACTTGGGGAAACCCCTGGTAGTGTTTGATTTCAAATATGTTTTGCACGACATGCACTGTCTTTTTCAAAAGCAACCAAGCAACTGGATTGGTTCTTTCGGCATGTAATGGAGCACATTGCACCCCTTAAACTTTAAATCTTTAAGGAAAACATTCCTCACTATCTGAGGCCATTTGCTGTGTAGTGGTGCCATAAGGATTCCGCTATATGGCTAGGAGGCAAACCCAATTCACCAGTTCTTATTTCGGCAATGCCTGTGCTACAGTGCATGTAAATTCCCTGTCGCACTTGTCGTGTGCAGAAAAAAAAATGACTCACTCTTGGACGCTCCGGACGAGTCCTTGTCCCAGCAGGTAGGGTGGGTTGATGCTGTGAGCTTTTTCAAAAATTTCAGCGAGCTCCCTGAGGACAAAAAAAAATTATGATCCATTTGGCACATATATATGACATCACTTAATATGTGTACAAACATATTATTTCATGCATAAAGCTTGACATATCTACTCAGCGACGCAAGACACATGTATAGCTAGCTTATAACCATGGCCGGCATGCATAATGCCCGATAGTTGCCCAGCAGCAAAGCTGTTGACATGAGCACAAAGTCCGGGTTCATGCCTCTCAGCAGCTGTATGCAATTGACAAAAAAAGAGTCAATTTATCTGCCCAAATGTTGCTGTGTAATCTATAACACCCTAAAATTACAACAGGAATTACATTATTTAGACAAAAGATGTCCAAAATTGGTACAGTTAATTATTCTGTCACAATATCTACCTGCACCAAAAAAGTAAAAAATGCTGCAACATTCTTAATTCGCAGGTTTGTGGAATGACTAAACTGCTTCAGGGGCAAAAGTCACGTATGTAGAATCAGGAAAACAAAGTTTTCCATTCAGTAGAAGTTAATTATCTCTACTGAGACCATGTTCTACGTATACTTACTCTTCAAACTCGCATGTTCTCCGGTCCGCCCCTGACTGGCCATTATGCTGTCGCACCGTTTTATATTTTCTCTCTAGATTTCTCCACTTGTTCTCAATTTGCGAATGGGTCAAATGGCAACCGAATTTGGAATTCACTAAATCTGCCAAATTTTCCCAGAGTTGTCTTTTAGTTTTTAGGCGTTTAGAAGGGTCTGATTTGAAATTTTTATATTCTTGAATCAGGAAAAGAACTTTGGCCCGAGGCCACAACTCCTCGGGCTCGATGGTATGTGGGACGGGGGCTGCCGGCGCATTCAGCCAAACCTGCACGTTGTCTGCAACCAAAGGAGAGCATATGTATGTTGCGCATTAAGTACTGATCAAATATTGCATATACATACAAACGAGAAAGGTACACGTACGTACGTACCTGCTGTCGCATAAAGGCGCTGGTTTCCGTGGACAATGGGTGCACCGGTGTCGTCGACTGCCTCAAAAATTTCTCTCTCCACACCTTCCAAGATGATTCTCAGTGGCGCGGCCATCTCCTCCGAAATGAACGTATGAAGTGAAAGTGTTGGAAGGGAGGTGACGTATAAATAAGGGCCGAAGAAGATGCAAAAGATACCATGCAGAACGAATGACTCCTGCTACACATACATAAACCGCCAAAGAAACAGAATAAGATACTGCCCGTAAGCTTACACGCGCGCGCATGCATGTCGGCACCAAAGTGATGCCGCACGGGTGCCGAGCAGAGCTGGATGCCGAAGTGCTGTCCGAAACAGAACGATATCGCTCAACCTCTGCAAGAGACGAACCAAATTTAAGATATGTTGATACCAGAAGAGAGATATCGATATCGTAGACGCCACAAACTAAGAATTAGATACCACTTAAGCCAGCAGCAAAAAGCGCTACAACGCATGCACGCCGGCACATATGCTTGCATGCACATCAGAGGAGCGCGCCGACACGCGCGTACATGTGCTGCAATAAAACAAGACCGGAAACCAACCGCGTGGAGTTCACGAGATAACGGGTGCATATCGTATATGAGACGCCCGTGTCTCATATATACGATACATCCGTTAATTATCTCGTGAACCGCGTCTCACGCGTGTGTACGGGACGCTCGGAGCGCGCATGCCGATACGATCGAGCCGAAACCCAGAGGTGCGAACGAAACAGGCGTCGTTAGCGGTCGCTGAGCCTGCAAGAGAAAAAAAAGCAAATATATACAATACAGCTGTACCCGCCGCGCAAACGAAAAGATATAAGCGCGCTAACGAGTTTGAGAGAGATAACGGCGCGCCCGTTTGAGACGCCACGCAGAACTGCCGAAATTTGCGATATGATATCCGAAGCGCGGCCATCGTCGTTCGAAAAACAAATCGGTAGCGTCCGCTGAACCTGCAAGACACGCAACAAAGATAAATACGGCTGATTCAAGAATAGATATATCGTAGACGCCGCAAGAAGAGAAGGTTACCAGCTGCAAGCCAGCGTACAAGAGCACTCATGCATGTATGCAGTTTAGAGAGATGCCGACGTGAACATAGTAAAATAAAATACGACCGGAAACCAACCTATCTTCTCAAGTAATCAAGAGAGGAAACAACGCTTCGCGCGAGACGCCGCGCGGAGATGCCGATAGGAAGCGTCAGTTGAAACGAGTAAACAGGATACGGCTCGGAGATTCCACTCGAAATAAGATACGGTTAGGAAAACAGCACAGATACGAACGCGAACGCCGTTTCTGCGCCCTAGCTATTAACCACCCAAGCTGTCGCGAATGCGCCTCCCTCCATTTTGTCGTCTGCTAGCCGCCAGAGCGGAGAGCTGTGGAACTAGCAGACGACGCTGCCAGCACAAAATCGTCCTGGCGAGTCTGGCTGCCAGCTGGCAGCCCGGCTGCCAGCTGGCAGCCCGAAACCGCCCAGCCAGAGAAAATCGAACGCGTTCTGGGTAGCCACCGAAAGTGGGCGGAGCAGCTCGAGAAAATCGAGCGCCTGGCGGCGCGCTCTGGTAGCCCGCGGGCTGCCTGCGGGCTGCCAGAGGTGGATAATCGAAGAGGCCCACTGCTCGCACGCGGGAGAGGGCAAAAAGGCTGTTCGGCTGGGATCGTCGGCGCGAGCGGACGTGTCGATCGCGGCTTCGCTCTTCGCCAGCTGGGCGAGGAAGCGGCGGGAAGACTGGCTCCCGTATCTCATCCCGTCCGGCCTCGGAGTATATCCCTTGCCCTAGCGCGAGCGAACATTCGCTCGGAACCTTGCTGGTGATTCGGATGACCTCGATTCATTAGCATATCTTGTTGCTAGCGGGCGTTATTGTTGCGGTAGCAATAAATGCCTGTTTGTGTCAGCCAGTGTGTCGTTCCTTTGTTCCCGCAGAGCAAGGCCCGCCGTGATTGGCGTGCGCTCGGTAGCGTACGCGATCACGGGGTGGGGCCTGGCGGTTTTGAACTGTGTCAGCCGTGATTAAGCTTGGAGAAACTATTTATCTCCCGAATCAAACCCCACAATATTTATTATTGATACCATATGGCAGGCGAAATCTTTAAGAGGTACTACCTAGCTTGCAGAACTTGTCAAACGGCAATAATTCGACGTATTCTTCGAGCTATTCTGTTTTCCCTTATTCCGAAACTGGGGGCTCAAAGAGCGAAGGAAATGCCGCCCGCAGAAGTACAGTAGAATTTCATCGGATCAGAATTGGCTTTCAAAAAAAAAATCCACACGGCAGCTTTGACACAGCACTCACAGTGAGCACTCCGGACTTATGCTTCATCCTGCTCTATACTGTCACCACCACCCTCAGTTCTTCCTTCATGGGACTTTGTGCAGCTGAGCAACAACAAACCTACCGATCTACGTCGACCAACCTCATCTTATCGAATCGCGTAACAAGATATCCACCTACCCGCGGCTCAATATATATATATATCCCAGCATCTAGAGCTGTGAAACAACGACTGCTGTTTACTGTCCCTGCAAGCCTGCACATAACAAGACGGCTAGGTTTCAATTTTCGGAACCTCCTTCTTCCTTCTGCGCCGAGCTTATTCCTATGCAAGAGTCACTTCGCTCTGTAGGCCTAGTTACCTTGCTTCCTACAGCCCACATTATCATCTTCACTGACGCCCTTCAAGCAACACGTCCACTCCGACGCGTCAGCCGCAGCCCAGAAATCTTGCAGAATATACATCTTCTGGCGGCTCGCATCCCGCAAACCATTTGAATTGAGTGAATCCCACGTGACATGCTGAGTTCACCAAGCTCTCCATATTCTGCTACCCGCTTGGCGACCCTACCCACATAAATGCCTAAATTCCTCAGCATGTATGATGCTACCCTCCTTCTCCCAATAAAGGAACACCATCGGCGCCACACACGTGCTCTCGTCCCTCCGTGTGCGATAACCCATGCAGAGGAGGTTGGGCTCTGGAGGATCCGGGTTGGGGTTGCCCTCCCTCCTGCCCTCACTCGGACGTGGCTTCAATTTCGCCACTTATAACCCCTCCCCTGCTTGTCCTGTCTGCAACTCGCAAGATCCTCAGGCTGATATTCACCACTCATTGTGGGTTTGCCCGGCGCTCAAGCCAATCAGAATTCGCCACCTGGCACCAGTGGGTCTAAAGCCGAACAACCCGTCCTCATATATTCCTTGGATGCAGGGGTCACACCACCGTTCGCTCCTCGATATCATTAGATCGGCACACCTTTTCTCCTTCATTTAACACCCGCCTACTCTTTTATTTCTACATTCCCATTACCCGTATGCCCTGAGGATATAAATAACGTTATCAAAAAAGTATATACATGACTGTAGGAAATGGAGCACGTGAAGGGGTGAGAGACAATGACACAAGACGAGCACGGAGCTCCCAGGCACTTTCTCAAGCAAAGAAGTTGCACAAATTAAAATTTAATAACACGCCTTGCAATATAAGTGTGCACCCAAGGAAGAGCCAGCAAAACCTCAACACAGCATGTAGTAACCTCGATTGACATAAAACATCATATTTAAAGGAAACGCAGAAAGATAAAGGGCAGAAGGTATCGGCTGCTTAGAAAACGTTCAAAAAATCAAACACTATTCATCTAACAAAAATCCGAAGAGTTCCATATCTTCTTTTCGCAATTTCATGGCATTGCTCTCTTCTGGATGCCTCTGTTTTTCCCTCGGATTCCTCGCCTCCTATTCCCCAGATGCAACCCGTCGCGGCACTTGAATTCCAACACAGATGTCTACTATTGGCGGGACGAGCTCAGGAGTAGCAAGAGTCGGAGCCAATGTGGCGATTGCTGGAATCACCGTCACCGACAGGCCAGTGCCACTCAGATAAGCCTTCGAGCGATTGGCCGTCAATGGTGGTCCGCCGTCTCCATGGCGTACACCGCAATGCTTATTTGCGTGCTGTCCACAGTTCTTACAAGCCAGCGTCTTTCTCTCCCGCGGAATGTTCTTCCCAAGAGACGAATCGATGGCGGCTGAAGAACCACTGCCATCTGAAGCACCTGCTTTCCTTGCAATAGTCGGAGCCCATGCATTCGTTGAACTTGATGACACCGCGGTTAATGATGTGGCTCTGAAACTCGCCTCAGCTGCCGTCACGGGACTGGACGCCCGTGGTAGCCCTGGCTTGGACAGCAGTCGCAGACCTGCTGGTGTCAAAGATTGCTGCTGGACACAGCGCAGTTCCATCTCGTGCCCGGGCGAGCCGTCCCACGCACCAACTGACTCGGGACGACGTGGCAGTGACGGCGGCTGGACTGGAGCTTCAGGAGGAACAGCGTAGATGTTGACTTCCCACTGCTCTGTCGCCTAGCCCACAGCGAGGAAACAGGCGGAGCCGCTGCTGTAGTGGACGGTTGTTCTTCGCGTCCGCTCGAGAGCTGTAGCGTTAAAGGTGATGATGACGAAGAAGGCGAAGAAGAAGAAGCCACGGATGGCAATAAAGAAGAAGTACGCGTAATCGATGCCTCTTGGCTTTTCTAGCTCAAATTACGCCTTTAAAAGTGTAATTTGTGATTGGCCCCGGCGTTAACTGAAAGCCACCCCAACGAATTTGCGCTTCCTGATTAATTTTTACCCCTTCATCGTTGGTGGAATCGTTGACGATAGAAAACTGAAGAGAGCGAGAGTGATACAGAGAAAACTGATAGGGAGCATTACGACATGCAGCCGGTTTCCGCATGAGAAGCTCTCTTATAACTACTTTGAGGGTTTTCAGCGCGCATGGCAAAGTCCCCGGCTAAGTGCTTCTGTACGATGCGAAGAGTCCCTCGACGACAGGAATATGATGCCCAGTTGCAGACTGTGGTTCAGTTCTTTCCAGAAGATGGAAATGCAATTTTCAGGAAGTCTTCGTGAAAGGTACAAGAGGGAGCTACCGTGGTGACATGCTCTCTCTCTCGGAATAGAGGGGAAATCGCCAACTAGATGTTTAAGTGAACGTTTTTAACGCGTTTTAGCCCTAGCCGCAACAGCGCATAAAAATGTGCCGATAGGAAGAAATGGCCAGGAACTATTCTTATCCAGTTAGATCTGATTGCAGTCTTGGCATTCAATGTTGTACTCGCCGTTCCTGGTGCCCTGCATGCAGCGTTTGTAATGCGTTTGTTAGTCTATATTCATTATTTGAGTAAAGTTCTTGAGACAGCCGATTGTTGGGGAACAACGGACGAAACGCAAGGTACTGTAGCGCTTTTATCGAAGATTTTGGAGAAGTGTTTTAAGAATTCTAAACACAAAGGTATACGCCGATACTTTTATGGTCTTGCTCTGCAACATCTGTACTGTCCCACAGGACCGCAGAACAACTGAGTGAAGTTACGCCCAAATAAGGTGATCGTGTGCGTCTGGATGTTAAGCTTAGAGAGCAGGTTCCGGCCGTCACGGGCGCAAAAGAACACTTATTAGATACTCTCTCTTCACTGATCCCGCTGGGGAATCTACTTTGTGAATCTCCAAATAAAACGTTCCACAAAAGATCAGCCGTCTGCATTTCATATGCACCCGCTCCACCATGCACACCAGACCGGCTGCACATCATTCGCACATCTCTGCGTCACACTGAGTGGTGTTAGCGGCGCAGTCGCCTTCAGTTGGAGCTTGCAGCAGCTACAATGGCTACAACGCCATTTCATCACGGCGATTGAAGCACAGCAGCTCGCCGTGCGAGTCAATTACTGTTGCACGTGTTCACTCGGACTCCAGAAATAAGGAAAATAATCCGTGCTGTCTCCATGCCTGGTACGATGCCTATGTGGTCCAGGCCATTTCATTTGTGCACCCTTCGACGTCCCTTGAAACCACCACAACTGGACAGGTGTAAACCTCGGAACGGCTGCCTTCGAAACTGAGCCGTCCGTTAGATACAGAAACGCCTTTTTCGCATGCAAGCACTGTCACGACCATGGTGTTAGAGCGACTGACATTAAGTGGCACGGGCAGCGACACTTTATTTTTCATTCTTTTTACAGTCCCACAAAAATTTGAGTCTTTTCCTTCGCATTGCCATCAAAAAGCAGGCACCTCGGAGTATGTAGGGCCTGGGCCTTAAGAGCACTGAGCACGCTACGTCGATCAAACTTCATGCCTTACCGAGAGAAAATTAGGTAGTACTTTATACATTAGTTAGCACATCCCGCCGGTGCCTTCGGAAATAAATCTAAAGAAAATCTCAAACGCCGAATCGTGATCCGTAATATTTTGACCGCACTTTTACCTTCACGGCTGCCTTGCTAATCTTAACAGTAGGCGCATACATATCTCGAATTAAAAGCCTAGCTACAGAAAACGACCGACAATGTGTTGACCAGCACCTCAAATTAATACATTAAACAAGAAAATTCCTGTCCATTTTCGTCAAGGCAAAATGCAGTGCCAGCTACTCCAACGTCTTGATTAGCACACCTTAAACTCATACCACAGCATAGCACCCGAGAAATGCTGACATTCGGGTTTCATCCCCTCATTTGCCTCTATGTGCACTTCCTTGTTGTGTCTACGCAACCCAGTTGAAGTTAAAATAGGGTGCACAAGCCCTTTTAATTAATTCCCTTAAAAACGAAGATGAAACTCACGCATTTGATGTCCACACGCGCGGCAAAACGCGCTGATGTTCTTGTCTGGCACTCTGCCCTAGCCACCCTGCGAAAGACGCCGCCATCTGCATGCTATCTTCAAGGGTTGCTTCTTCGGTTCTCCACAACTAAAGACGCGAACCTCAGTCCCTGCGCGTCGTCTCTCTGTGCACAACGAGTCGACGACGCTTCAGGACCCCCTTTTGCCAACACTGGACATGCTGGTGGGCCTCAGGGAATGGCACCTGCGCTCCGCGAGTCCGGTGCGCCACTCGTGTCGGAATCTTGTGCCTGCGCAAGCCCAGGGTGAGGGAAGTCAACTGAGCGCTGCCGTTGTGCGTCTTCATCCGATGGTGGAATACCGACCCCCAACATTTCAAGCTAAACAGCCACAGTC
The DNA here is from genome assembly GCF_052857255.1 of Amblyomma americanum. Classification (NCBI taxonomy): domain Eukaryota; kingdom Metazoa; phylum Arthropoda; class Arachnida; order Ixodida; family Ixodidae; genus Amblyomma; species Amblyomma americanum. The sequence goes on from NC_135497.1 coordinate 89,273,915, forward strand.
GCCCTGGAGCCCCCCTTAACCCTCTGTGCCCGGTTGCTGCAAGGAGAGAAGCAAGTGCTTTTTGGCGGGACCTCCGCTCCACGTACAGCGACAGCAGCAGTTGCGCTTCTCGCCACTGCAGCGCACACCGGTTTGCAGTTGGTACGCGTCCTGCAGCGACAGCGCGTTTTCACCCTTAACCGCCTCCTTGCCATGCCCTGCAAGAGCGAAGCGCCTGCTCCTGAATATGACGCAGAGGGCACTAGTCAGCATCAAGCGCTGGTCGTTATTCCAATCGATGATGCCTATGGTGAAGGTGACTACCTCATGCTGCTGGTATACCACAACGCTGACCTCAGACTCCCGGATCTTGCTACTGACGCCATTCTTGATGCGGCGCAGCATCTTGCACCACATGGTATTCACGTCACCAAAGCAAAAAATGTACTCACCGAGGGAAAGGAAGTACTCGCCAGACACAACGACGTTAATGAGCATGGAGCGTTCACAGCATCTGGCCTCCATGGCGTCAAAGAAGACGAGGAAGAGCTTGAACACCTTCTGCTGGCTCTCGCCTAGGCCTCTCATACCTGCCTAGCGATCGAGCCTCTTGTTGGTGCGCCTGCTGAGCGTCTACACTTTGGCGTCCATGCCATGAGAATACCGCAGTCCTCCTAAAAATGATTTTGTCGTACTGAGCATGATCATAGGTACTGTGTCGAAAGGAACCAATTTAATCGGTGTTCTATAATGATGCGCGCGGTTTCTCCGCCCTCCTTTTTTCTATTTATTTGCTGTACCTGCCTCATTACTCGCAGGTGTGTTTATTTTAATTATATAGATTTATGAATTTCGGCATTCAGAACTGTGGCTGATTCCTTGTTTCCCAAGTGATTTCGTATGATTAGGAACGTTGAAAACACACTGGCCTTCCAGGCGCAAAATTACAGCCTATACTACTGACATCTGAACAATAGATACAAAGCGGGATGTATGGATAGAAATATGCTCAACACACTTCGTGTCTGCAGTCGAGTAGTGCGCTTCCGGAGCTAAACCATGCGGCGGCCAATAGCTGCAGTTGCTCAGTTTCAAAGCCCATCCCCTTAGCATAAGGCTGCAATGACAAGCACTGTTCGGCATGCCTGGTAGCATCCCGGAGGTTTCGTTTCTTCTGAAACGCAGAACTAGAGAGCTCGGCTTCACGTGAAACGCAGCAGACAGTGTTATTCATCGAAGTTAAAAGAGAGCGAAGAAACGAGGCCGCTAAAATCTTCTTGAGGCGGTTTTATTGCGCTTAAGCCATCACAGATCCTGCAACCATACAGAGCTGCTCGTTCCCGAATCTCCGCAGGTTTTTATCGACTCTCACTCCGGCAGAGATATTATAAGGTTTGGGTCTCGTGGTAAAGAGCCTTTGCCAGCGAAATGTGTTAGCGGCGAAAGAAAAGTGCGCCAGGCAACAAGCGTTATCCCTGTCTGTTTTTTTTTGTTTCATTTAACGTGGTTACGTGAATGGCGATGTTGTTAAGGCCTGCAACTCTTACGCTCTTTAATTGAGATACTCGGTGAGCCCCAACCGAAGCTTAGAGCATAAGATCGTCACTTGAGCTGAGTTCACAAAATGATGAAATTTTGCAAGCTTAAGAAAAATCCACGCCTTGCGGTATAGCTATAGTAATTCCGCAGGTCTTCGAAGTTCCTGGGATTTCATTAGCACGCTCCGTCCGCAGACAGCTGAGTCTTTCCTTACCAGCGAGAGTCTTTTAAAACCAAGAAGATAAACAAGAACTTCGCTGTAACGGAGTTGCCTTTAAGATAAAAACAACATTGGGTGTTTTAATTGGCGACTTAAAGCTTTAACGGACTGTTTACGGAATCCTCCTCAACGGCATGCAGTAGAAGCCCGCGCAGCAGCGGAGCGAAAATTCGTAGGGGCGGTAAATTTGGTTGATGCGGAGCAAATGGGATAGCATTTTCGTTTGATTCGCCAAACTATTTCAATTCACTTTTTTTCCAATTTTGATTGTATTCAAATTCTATTCTTATCCAATTTCCATTTGTAATCGCTTCTTTTATTCATTATTGCTGAGTCATTCTTAACCATATTCATTTTAGGGCGGTAGCACTAATTGGCGAATTTTCCGTTTATGTGGCATACGTACATATGTCCCTGAAGCCTGCTTTGAGGCAGCCTGCCCACCGAGTTCAGGGCAACTCTCGAGGTGGGCGTGCCTGGAGTGCCTTTAAGCCTTTACACCGTTTTTTACCCAAAGGCGCTTAGGATGTAGGCCTTTAGGAAGAGGGCCTTTACGCCAAAGGTCTATATGTTAAAGGACTTTAAGTCAAATCCCTTTAGCCTGTAAACAACCTAAGTATATCTATCCTAACTAGTGGTACTACACGATATCGCGCGTTCAAAAATGTTAAACCATCCTTTATTTCATTGAATTCAATACACATGATATTAAATTTCTGGTCTCAGCTGCAATAGAGTGCGAACAAAACGGGTTCAAATGTCACTTTTCTCCCAGCGGGGTTCACCTGCCGCAAACCGTCAAAGCGCTGCAGTGCGTCGTAGAGCAGAATACGTTGGTGTAAACGCTGCTGGCAAAAGACCTGCTCGGTTAAAACTCAATGTCAAAGCTGGGTTTAATGTCTCTTGCTGCAGATGCGGCACAAGGCAACGGGGCCTGTGCAAAGCCGGCTGAGCCTCTTCCAAGCCGAGTTGAATAAGCTCCCGATGAGAACACCCTGTACAGGACGGGCACGAGCGTCTCCATTGTCGTGGCGTTCAAATCATTGGCTTCACTTCAGTGCGCTTGATTTTATACCCGCTGCTTTGTGTTCTGTCGTGGTAATTTACGCTCGTATCTAATGTCGTTCTGCACTCCTTGTTTGCTGAGTCATCCTTAGACAGGCGTCTCCCTCCAATCTCCTGCAAGTGGAGAGGGCAGAGAGGGGGATGGTTGGCAGGTGGCAGAGGATAAGAGGGAAATCCCCCTGACCACCTCCCAAAGACTGCCGTGGTTGGCAGGGGGAGGCTTCGCGCAGACGCCGGACAGGTTTTGCCTTCATATATGTCTTATCGCATTAAAAGCGACGGCGAAATCGAAATCAAAGACGCAGTGGAAAAGCCAGCTTCCCTTCAACACTTGAAAACTGAGCTGGTAGCAACGTCTCCGACAACCCATCGGAAGCCACCCTGTTGAGGTTACCCTAAAGATATACCAATGTTTTCTCGCGTGGTATATTATGACGCGCTACCATCAATTCGTAGCTGAAATGGTGACTCCGGGGTTCAGAAAGAAAACAATTAGGACAGAAAAAGAAAACGAGAAATGGTAGCGTTCACTATTTCTAGTTCAAGAGTATTGAAAAACTGCATCAGGCATGTTGACAGCGTGACTGCACGTGCGTGACATAAATAACTTCATTGCTGGGAGCATGACTACGAGGTTTAGTATAGACACAATGATGTCACAAGATTAGCTATAGCTTGCAGAGTTCGTGACAGCTCATGATTAAAGAACGACTGCGTGCTCGCAAACAGCGGAAAAGCGAAAGAGTATACATACAGTCTTTTGGGCAAGCGACTGACGAGAAGAAATGTAAAACTGCCCCTATAGCGAACAACAGAAGAGGGGTATTTCTTCTTTCCTACGCCGGGCTCATATCCTGCTGCGCACTCTAAAATGATGCCCTGCGTGGTCATGCAGCGCCTGCGGTGCTCTGCTCTTGAGCACGATGACATAGTTGGATCACAAATCCAGCACGCGAAGCCGCATATACAGCGCCCCAGCCACACCACACATAAACGAAAAGCACTGGCGTAAGCACTGGTGCATACAGCACTGGTGCATAAAGCACTGGTGCCTACAGCAGTGGAACCCCCCTCGCAAGAACGCCGCTCCACGAAAAGGCAAATCATAGCCCCAAAGAGAAACCAGTATAAGCGAAAGGCAACCCCCCTCCCCCTTTTTTTGCTTTCGAAGCTTCGCCGCATCACTTCAACTTACCACACATGACAATTTTTTTTTCTGTGCTGTTTAACCGAGACTGCTATGGTGTACAGCGACGCAAACGCTAGAGACGGGAGCGTGGAACTCATCGGTTTTCGCATCGCGCATTCGTAGTGCAGCCGTGCCCCGTAACGATGCACTCCCGATGGCAGGGCCATCCGTGATAGAAGGCTATTTTTCCTGTCATTTGTCGGCCATTTGTCCACGGATCGTAGAATTATGCTGTTGGGAGATTTCAATTGTGTTTGTATGCATGAAGACCGAGCACTGTTAAGTAAGCGATATGACCCTGGTGCTACTTTACTCACTGATTTGGCATGCGAATACAACCTGGTGGATGTTGGGCAAGATAAGGGACATAACATTCATTTCACTCATTTTCAGTGCTCCTCTGGTGCTCGGCTTGTCAGGATTTACGTTTCAGCAGACATGTTATCCAGCGTTTTTGGTTTCTGGGTGCGGCCCGTATTGTTCAGTGATCACTGCATGGCGTCTCGTCAGATAGGGAGGTGCAGTCGGCGCATACTCCATCCTCGATGGGAGCTGTGGAAGCTGAATACCTGCCTGCTCTCAGATGAAATCTTGAAACGTGCTGTATCTACTTGCTTAAAGGACACGTGGTCACGTAGTTATCTCTCAGTTTTGCAAAAATGTGACCTATTTAAACAAGAAACAAAAAACATTGCTATTGAAGCCTCAGGAAGAATCGCGTTTTTGAAGAGACATCACCTTCGTAAGCTGAGCCGTACTTTGGTTGAGCTACATGAGTTAGAGAGGATTAGCCCACGTGCCTATGTAGGAGATATCACTGCCGTAAAAGCAGAGCTTCACCAGTGTGAAACCGAAAGATACAAAGTGGCCTCGATAAGATCTAGGACCCGTAGTTTTCTGGATGAGCAGAAATCTCGTCAGGCACTCAGTGATGAAAGGCAGACTGCTCTAGCTAAAGAAATATTGGAAATTCAGAATGGAGATTGCACATACACCGATGGTCCTGGTATTATTGAGGCTTTCATTGACTATTATTGGAAGCTTTTTGGTGGTTGTGTGGGCACAAATGTGACATCGGATTATAGTCACTTATTTGAAGCCTCGCGCCGACTTGACGATGAGCAGCGTGCTGTAGTGGAGGGGCCTATCACTTTGGACGAAATTAAATCTGCCATTTTCGACCTAACGGCTCAGAAATCTCCTGTTCCAGATTGCACTACTACCGAGTTCTATAAACATTTTCCTCTTGCCTAGCGCCTGTCTTGATGGAGGTTTTCCAGGCTTACGATGTTGGCTTTTTGCCTCTCACTTTCTATTCTGGGCATACTATATTAATTCCAAAAAAACACGGATTCAAACCTGTTGAAAACAGTTGAGAGATATCGTCCAATTTCCCTCTGTAATGTAGGGGATAGAAGGTGTGGGAAGGTAGGACATGTGAGCAGGACGTGGAGACAGTCTCCAGGTTTCCCACAGAGTTTACAGGAAGAGAGGAATTGATCAGAATAGCGGTCATGGAATGGGGTAGTGAACAGTATATCGAAATTTTGACTCGTCGGACTATGCACCGACACAATTACAGAAAATTAAAAAAAACACCTGCAAAACCGTTGATTAAATTCTTTCTTCCCTGGAACTGTCAGTGAGTGGAACGCACTTCCTGCTCGTACACATCGGATGCCCCACTGTCGGGTATCCTGTATGGAGATTGAAATACCGATCTTAATCTGTTCGCGTGTGGTGCTCCTGCATTGCATATGGTATTATATATATGGTTTCATTCTCCTTTTTCTCCTTTTCGTTTTTTTTCATTTCCTTATTGGAATGCGGAATGGCCGAGTCCTTGTATCAAAATTAAACGCCGTTCTTTGCCTGTTCGCTAGTGGTACAGCTGTGATGCTGTTAGCGGTTTTTTCATGTGTGTAGTTTTTCATTTTTTCTCATTATTTTCCTTTTATCTATGTATGGTTGTCACATTTACTGTAGGAACAGCGTGTCGATGTGCAGGACATCCTACCCACTTTTTTGGTCGCAGGCCAACTCCCGAAGCGGGCTGGTCATGTCTTATGTTTTGCTCTATTCCCGTCTTGTTAAGCTGCCTTTTTTTTCATTTCATGCTATGTAGCTTTTTTTTTACTTTTTCTCGTGTACGTTCTACTCCTGCCTAAGACCATCTGTGAAGGTTGGCAGTAATTGTGAAATAAAATAATAAAATTTCGAAGAAATCGCCAGTGTTGTTCGTAAGCAAGGGCCTCCAAACATGCGCATCAATACTTCAGAGGAACGGCTTGCGCCCAAAGAAATCATACTCCCGGCATCTTGTGCAAGCGCATACCACTTGGTTTTCATGTGGATATCAGGTTCGCGTTGGGGATCAACTTGATTGAATGATTGCGACTTCAGTCACTCGCGGCGGCCAATCAAGCAGCATCGACCGGCTCCTGACCCACTTCCGGAATGACATTCCGGCTTTTGCGTTCGACGTCTCATCACCCGACGAATGTTCCAGTGCACGTATTCACACGATAAAGTTTAGCGCAACACGACATCACACGGCGACACAAAGAAAAACTTTTCGAGAGACCGCCGTCTACTGTGTGCATGCAAGCACCTCAACAGAGCGCAGCATACGACGTGGGGTGGGTATGCCCTTGTGACGTCAGCGATCAGAGGTTGCCATCCAGACCAGCAAGCAGTTCGCAGAAGAAACGGAATAAATTCTTTTTAAAAATATTTACCGCACAGAATGAACAGAAACTTGAGGGAATTTTAATCTAACGTGTTGAGAATTAAATGCGATAAGCAGGAAGAGGGGGAACCCGGACCGACATTGAATACAGCACAGGTGTCCAGTGAGTTCGAGGCCCACAGAAACACAGCCGTCTCAGCCAGCATTGATGTAATGTGTGGTTTCTAAAGGAAGGAAATGGCGCATTAACTGCCTGATTTCTCGGTAGGCATCTCAACCGCGCGTCAGGAAAGAGAGGAAGAGGGAATTATGTATGAATAGAGAAAGAGCTGGCGTTGTGGAGGCCACAGGAATATTTTCCATCGCCCAGTGACCTCAAACGTCCGTTGACACGCACGGCACTTCGGCGCTTTTAGCACTTCGCCTCCGTCAAGAATAGAAGGACGCTTAAGCTTCGTCTAAGAGTGGGATGCGACAGCGTGTTGCAGCGTTGCCGGGAATCCACGGAACGCCATCACCAGTTCTACGCGAGGCCTTGCCCTTTGGACAATTTGAGGAAAGGAAATGACGCCTGGCTCACATATCTCGGTGGACACCTGAACCGACAAAATATCAAGCAAGCAATAAGGGCGTAGAAAGGGAAAAAAAGCAACAACGAAACGTTTGAAAAAAGTACTCCTGCCAGCATTTTTTTTTTGCTACCGAGTGGACGCTACCAGCGCGAGGCAAATGTTACCTGGAGCCTGCGTTCGGCTCGCGCGTGAGAATTGATGTTAACACTTGTATAAGCCGTGGTCTAGCGCAATGGATGGATATAGGGCGTACGCATAGCAAACCAAGCAAACGCCGGAGTTATGAAAAGCCTGCAAAGCCATAGCACACCTTCGTTTTTTTTGCTTTTCAGCTCGTGTACGTAACAACTTAATTTACAAACTAATGTAACCTGTTCAATAGCAGTTTCTTGCGCCGATGCGGTGTTATATCTATTTCAAATCAATTGTACATTTACGGAGTAGTCGCGCTCAGAGTGGAGCCACTCTGCGTGCTAAAAAGCACGGCATGAAGGAGCGGTTGCCGTTCAGGAAGCAACTGAATAGCGATATAGCAGGAATTCTCGTTAGCACAGATTGTGGTGCAGATTATGGCCAGGAGTAGCAATCGGAACATCAATATCTTTGTACAAGACGGAAAAGCAGTTTTTTGAAAGATATATGCTTATCCTGTACGACTTTATGAGTGAATATGCTCATGGCGCAGGCGCTGGATGACTGTATATATATATGCATGTATGTGTTTCCTGCAAAATTAAACAAGTTGTGTGTGTGTGTTATTTTGCCGCCTTAAAAGAGCAATGCTCAATTACTCGCCACACATGAAGTTCTCTTAAACCAGGTGGATGTTGGGCAAGGTCAGAGACAACTTGCATTTACGTTTCAGCAGACATGTTATCCAGCGTTTTTGATTTCTGGGTGCGGCCCATATTGTTCAGTGATCACTGCATGGCGACTCTTAGACAGGGAGGTGCAGTCGGCGCATACTCCATCCTCGATGGGAGCTGTGGAAGCTGAATAGCTGCCTGCTCTCAGATGAAATCTTCAAACGGGCTGTATCTACTTGCTCGAAGGACACGTGGTGACGCGGTGATCTCAGTTTTGCAAAAATGGGACTTATTTAAACAAGAAACAAAAACATTGCTTATTGAAGCCTCAGCAAGAATAGCGTTTTTGAAGAGACATCACCTTCGAGAGCTCGGCCGTACTTTGGTTGAGCTACATGAGTTAGAGAGGATTAGCCCACGTGCCTATGTAGGAGATATCACTGCCTTAAAAGCAGAGCTTCAGCAGTGTGAACCCGAAAGATACAAAGGGGCCTTGATAAGATCTAGGACCCGTAGGTTTCTGGATGAGCAACCATCTCGTCGGGCCCTGAGTGATGAAAGGCAGACGGCTCTAGCTAAAGAAATACTGTAAATTAAGTATTGAGGATGCACATACAGCGATGGTCCTGGCATTATTTAGGCTTTCTTTGACTATTATCGGAAGCTGTTTGGTGGTTGTGCGGGCAAAAATGCGACATCAGATTACAGTCACTTATTAGAAGCCTTGCCCCAACTTGACGATGAGCAGCGTGCCGTAGTGGAGGGGCCTATCACTCCGGACGAAATTAAATCTGCCATTTATGACCTGACGGCTAAGAGATCTCCTGGGCCAGATGGCATTACTAGCGAGTTCTATAAACATTTCCCCCTTGCCTAGCACCTGTCTTGATGGAGGTTTTCCAGGCTTCTTACGATGCTGGTTTTTTGCCCCCACTTTCTATTCTGGGCATACCATATTAATTCCAAAAAGCACGGATGCATATCGGTTGAAAATAGTTGAGGGATATCGTCCAATTTCCCTCTGTAATGTAGATCACAAGCTTTTTGCAAAGGTTCTTTGCAATCGTCTGAAGCTGGTTGTCGCTCACCTAAAGGGACTATGCAAACAATTCAAAGTCGCTTGTAAATGTTTTCTATGTTTAGAAATGATGCTAATGAGCATTCACACAAAGCATAAGTCTTCGGAACTGAGCCGGCAATTTATTATCAATTAAAAAAAGCGTGTTTTTTTAAATTCGCGGGCTGATTGGTGTGCTTGTAGTGACCGATTTTGGAAGTAAAATCGTGGAAGAAAGACGTCACTGTACCATGACGTCACCAGGCCACCACACGCTGTCATTCGCTGGAGCCACGGCAGCCACGACGTCACGGGCACACTTCCGGTAGCCGTGAAAATCGTCTGCTCGTGCCGCCGCGCGGCCCTCTCGGGCAAGCGCGGGCCAGGGCATTGCCTTCGCATATGGTTTCAATTTTCCTCGGCTGCCTCCTTCTGTCGGGAGTTCCGGAGCCACTCGCACGGCTCTTCGTGGGCACGCATAGGGCTCGATGCCTATCACGGCCGTAAGAGCGAGCAGTCGCACCTCGAGGTCCGGGTTTATTACTGCTAACTACAGCAGACGACAAGCAAAGAAACCCGACGCGCGCCGCAATCCAGCAGGTACGGACACACTGGCGGCAAGACGCGCGCGGCACGCCGCCGGCGGCGCGCCGCGTGCCGCGAAACCTGCCGCGGAGGCGGTTTGGTCTGCCGCGCAGAGGATGGGTCGAGGAGCCATTTTCGGCGGCTTGCCGCGTGCCGCGAACCAATGAGAAACGCCCAGGCTTTCTCCTAGCGCCACCTCTTGGCTACTGCCAAAGTTAACTTCCAGCGGCGGCGGCAGAACCACGATCGACGACCAAGCGCTCCGAGCCAGCCGCGACAAACAGCGCTAGTGCTTTCTTCTCGTGTACATCCAATTGGCAAAATGAATTTCAACCGGGAGAACATGATGGAACAATTTCTGGAGACTGTTCGCGTGTTCCCCTTTTTGTACGACAAAACTCACCCGGAGTACAAAGATAAGGACGCCAAAATGAACCGGTGGGCGATCATCGGCAGAACATTCGATCTGACTGGTGAGTTGTTTTCATTCTTTATCTGAGTTTCCGCTGAATGTTCACGTCGGCAGGAATGTGCGGGGGTGAGCACACTTGTTTAGAGTGCTCTAGCGGTGTGCTGCGGAGCAAATGATGTGGAATCTCGGTTTCCTACGGGCATGGTGATTTTGCCTGAGCGGTTCGCATGTCGTATCAGGCTGCGCGCTTCGTACAGCGCCGCTTGAGCACTCAAACAAGTTGCTCATCTTTTCATTTTTCGACCTTTCTTGGTGATAAACAGTGGCATTTCTGTAGGACCGCAAGCAGCCGCAAAATTTAAAAACGTGAAGGATCGTTGGCTGAAAATTGTGTCGGCGTCGGAGGGGAGCCGGAAAAGTGGCGCCGGAGGAGAGGCCGGAAAGGTCCACACGAAGTGGACACTTTTTGACATCGTGGATGGCATGCTGAGGAGCACACCACATTATGCCGAAAGGTAAAAAAAAAAGGCAACTTAGTTGCGTAGCCATCTGCGCCAACTCAAGCCTGGCATTGATAACTTCACTACTGTCACCTGTCCTACCATTCTTTTTAAGCTGCTTTCTTCGTGTTTAATATCTTTTTACGTAATTTGACTGCCCAAGCGTCTGTGTTTTTAACAATTTATCTTCTCTTCATCTGCGCTGATAGCTTCGCTATTGGTATTTTCACATTACCTTTTTCCTGGCAAGAAATCTGCAGGCTTTGCATCAAAACACCTCAAATTTTACATTTCAGGTCTTCATCAAATGTGCCCCCAGAAGAGGACATGTACGTTAAGTCTTGTTTTCATAAGTATAACTTCAGTTTATAAAGCTTCAAGTGATTTAACTTGTTATGCATCTGTGCTTTTGTGCAGCTCCATTCTGACATCTCCACTGTCATCCAACTGCCCTTCCAGTCCTAGACTGGTGGCCAGGTGTGCACCTCGTAGTTTGCTTACCATAACGGTTACTGCAGCGAAACAGTTTATGTACAACATTGTCATTTCATTCACCTGTGCAGCTGTATATCAAGCCCGGCTGCTGCGCTTTTTCAAGAAATGTAAGCTGTACTAATTGTGGTGTCATTATCCACCAATAGTAACAACATCCTATGTCTTTATATAATGCAGGTACTCTGACAGCCCCAATGACTTTACCGATGAGGACGATTTGAGGTGAGTGGTGATTTTCAGTTTTCCTAGCTGTGGTGCACCCCAGGTTCCATGTCAATACACCCTTTTCACCAGCCTTTCACGTTTAAGAGTGTGTCCACTCTATTATGCGCTGTTATGCTGCACTCCCATAGAAATGGATTAGTTTTCTGTGCATACAGATCTTGGCTTAGTTGCTGTCATGACTCGTCACTGGTCTGCAGTTTCAAGTGAATCACACACTCAACACTGCAATGCACGGGGAAAAACTTGTGTTCTATTCAATGACTGCACGTCTAAAAACTGCAACAAGGTGTGAAACCAAGCTTTCGGGTACTAGATGAGTGTGATATGTCTTGCTCCTTTTCATAGCATTGCAAGTAGACAACATGTTTTTTGCACGACATAAATGGCAGCATTTTTATTTTTTCTATAGGCTCCCCAGCACATCAGAAGGTGCGGCATCTGCTGCTGGCTCTTCAGGGTAAGTTGGTGTTCACTTTCTTGTGTCGGAATATGACACCATAACAAACAATTTTTTGAGGCAGGTTGTCAACTTCACAAGCAGGAGCCGCTGCCCCAGATCCAGGGTAAGAAAGCTGTGTGCACTTTCTTTTATTGGAAGCAGACATACTTTTCCAGTGCATTTCTCTTGAGTCTAACGATGTGGCCTGTCCTGCAGGTGTGCCAAAAGGCGAGCATCCGGTGTACCTTCCTCTCGGTACTGGCATGGTTCACATTTCCTGCGGTATTTGAATGATAATCAGTGATTGCAAGAAAACATTGTGCGGATATATTTATATGCAGGACCAAAAGAAGCCAGTCTGACAGCTTCGACGATGCGATGAAAGATGTCTTGGGGAGCTGCTCAGCTACGCTGTTAGAACTAAAAAAGAAAAATGAAATGCCTGCACCGAAAGATGACAGTCAAGAGGCAGCACACTGGATAGCTGCTAAACTGAGGATGCTACCACACAAAAAAAGATGTGAGGTAACATTCCAAATCCACAAGCTGCTGTATGAAGCCGAAATGGAGCAGTATGAATAAATGCAATGTAAAGTGCAAGCAATCGATAATATTTTTCTATGAAAGCAAGCAATTTCGGCTTTCTTTTGACATGATAGTGTTTGTGCATGCTGACAAGTAGTTGCCTGTTATTGGAAATTACCTGCCGTCCTGCACGGGTCACGACACTTTCCTGCCATGGCACCTGGCCGTCGCTCATGAAGTAGGATGCCAGCCTATCCCTTATCTCCAATGCAGCCCTGTAACACAGAAATGCACGAGATGTTCAACCTTTTCCTTCAGCTTATTCTGCCTGTCTGTCTGAGGTCACAGTTCTAATGGGCGTGTTTTACTCCTCGTCGTTAGCTGTACCCACTGACTTTGTTGAAAACATGAAATACGCATGTATTTTTGCACTGCTACAATTCTTAACGCAAACTCTAATGAACAAGATCTTAAGTCGTGTTAAATGATCAAGTTAAATCAAATGTTTTGAATGTTTCGCTGTTTGTTATCGATGAGCTTCAATTGCTTTAATGTAAATAAAGCAGGAAATGCAAACTATTATTGATTTCATTCCGTCATGGAAATAATAGTTACCGAGCAGAGTGGTACCCCTGGTCTTTCCATCCAGGAAGGGCACTACTGTCGTTCTTCCATGCCCCATTTGTGACATTTCCCTCCCAGTCTTCATGGTCAACAAATCCAGGAGGGTTGTACGTTGTCCTGGAAAACACCGAATCTTTCATTAGAAAATTGTGGAGCGCCACACATGCCTTTACAATGTTCTCGGTGGTTTCTTCTGACGCTCGAAAGGGTCTCTTCAGTATTCGCCACCTACTAGCCAGGATACCAAAACTGTTTTCTATGAGCCTCCTTGCACGACTCAGCCGGTAATTAAACACTGCCCTCTTCAAGTACTCGCTGTACTGGCTGACCCTGTAGGCATGAAGAGCTAGAAAAAACAAAAGGTCAGGGCATTAAAATTGCAGCAAACATGTACATACTTAGATGAAGAAGGCAATGGCACTAATTTCAAATCATTGAAATAATTGGCAGCTCTGCGCACCCACTGAATACAACTTGAAAAGAAAAAAACTGTTCCTACATCTTATGTCCTCTGGGTGCCTGTTTCTGGTGCGGACAATTTCAAATGCTACATAAACTGATATTATAAGGGTTTTTATTCATTTTTTGCATGCTTAAGTTGTGCTAAAGAAATGCTACATAGGGCCCCCTTTGGCTGCATTGCACAACTTGAGATTTTCGTATATTATCCAGTCAGTAAAACAGGTTAAATAGTGCTCATGCATTTGCTTGCAATCATTCAACTAAACCATATATGTAAACATTACATTTTATTACTGCATCATGTTATTGCTTTCACACAAAATGCAACATAACATGTAAATTATCAGTAATAAAACTATTTTAATACACTCATATTGCACTGCATACACGAAATTTAGTCCTCTGAACCATTTTTTTTTTCATGCAGAAACTAAACCTTTCCTTGTAAGACTTGCTATATACATGCATGCAGGCTAGACTGGATTTGTAATTTTTTTGTAGAAATGGTTTGACCATTTTTGCCGTATGTATGCATTGCACGAAACTGTATCTGCTATGGCCAACAGCGGCAGCAGTAACACAGTACAGCTGCATTGATATTTCATCTCGGCAATCAGAGGAAGATGTCAGCATTAAAAGTAATTGAAGCAACTTGCCACGTCGAGGATAAGGCCGCATGAGGTAAGGCTTCAATGGAAAGGCCTCGTCGCCCACCATCAAGTATGGTATCAGTCCCGCTGAACCCACTGTTGCTGCTGGGGGGATCCCAAATCTGCGCTCGCCCAATATATGCATCAGCTTCGTTCTTAACAAAACTCCTCCATCGCTTTCTCCCCCGTTGTGGCCAACGACCGCATACACAAATCTGAAATAAAGCAAGAAGTTTCAGTGTAGCCCATTTAGCATCTGATGTAGAACATGACTTTCTCCTTGCTCCTGCTGAAGTCACTAATGCGTTCAAGTCTTGTAAAGTCATTTCTGTGCTGCATTATAGTTTGACTAAATATACATGCCACACACAATCACAATTCAGAGATTGCCATTTTAACATCTGCTGCTATTTGTGCAGAATCAAATATGTTTACTGTCAACCTGCATGAGCAAACCATTGCAATCATACACCTGTCTACGCTATGCTCCTTAATTCGTCATGTAACTTACACCACTGAACTGTCCTCTTTTCTTTCAGTGCATACAATAGCACTCTCTTTCAATGAATATAATACACTGTTTGCATGATTCACAAGAAAAATGCACCATACCTATAATGTGCATCGCATGTTGCCATGAGGACTGTGCTGAATGACTTTTTGTAATTAAAGTTTTGTGACCCTGAATTTGCAGGACATTCAATGCTCACATGCTTGCCATCAATACATCCAATGCAGTTGGGAAAATTCCACTCGACAAGCATGTCTGTGGCAATCTGAAAGAGTGATCGGGAGGCAATATAATATGAGACTGTGACAAAACAATAGCGTAGTAATGCATAAGGCAACCTTTAGTTGTCTTATACATTATGAGATGCAGGAGTTCAACACATTTGAAAAGTCGGTACGCAGGCGGCATTGGGAAAGTCAGTAGCATAACAAATGAGGTAAAGAAAGGCAAGCTGGACGCTTGTCAACACTATAAACCCTCTCCGCAGTAACAAAACGGACTGCAGTGCACTTACTTTTTTCCATTCTTCTGCTGTTTGTGGAAATCTTACATAGGTTGGCTGAAGTATTTCCCATAATGCAGCACAAGTTTCCCTTACGATCATTCCAGCCGTTGATCGTCCTGTCAGGAAGTTGAACGACAAACTTCTCATTGTGTCGCCGTTTGCGAGAAATCTGAAAAGCGTATTCTCATCACATACGTCTCAAAGGATAAATGAGGAGGGGGGGGATGAGTTGCATCACAGTGCTCATGCGGTATGTTTTACAGAATATTTTCCGAGGGACCGCTGATCAGGCACTGTGACGGGACAGTACCGGGTCACGGACTTTCGGACTTACCTTACTGTCATGGCAAGTCGATCGTGTGCGGATATCGACCGCCTGAACGGAGTGTCCTGCCGCTCAATCACAGGCCGAACTAGGTGGAGCAATGTGTCGAACGAGCTCGGCGGCATCCGAAGGAAGCTATAATCAAGAATCAAAGACATCACTATCACGTCACACACACGGCACACTACGCGTTTGAAAAGGTTGTAATCACTCACTCTCGGAAGAAGCCTTCATCTCGGGCGCGCAGCCGGGGAAGCAAAGCATTCGCTTGCCCTTCAACGTCTCGGTAGCGCCAGCAGGGGTGCACCCAAAACCTTCGTCTGCGTGCCTTTTGCGCGCGCCGCCGTCGCAACAGCAGGGAACACACAATGACCAAAACGCTCATCGTCGTCAGAACATCGTCGTCTGCACCTGCCATTGCAGAAGTCAACGCGATCAGCGCGGTTGATGAGGGACGAGGAGCTGGTATGTGGTCTGTTTACCGAGAAAGGAAAAAGCGCGCGAGAACCGCGAAATCGCGCCTATGCTCGCGCAGTTCGAGACAAGGCGAGATCAGCGCTGTCACGTGACTCCGCGGCGGCCGCCGCGCGCACAACCAAGGCTGCGTTCCAATACTCCCAAGTAGACGGCTATACTTAGACGTCTAGCCGGACAGCCGCCATCTTGGGACGCGTTCCATTTCTCGGCGAAGCAGTCTCATAAGACTGCTTCGCCGAAGTCCACATCGATGCAGGCTAACTTGCTGTCTAAAGATGGCGGAGCTGATGTACGCGGATGAGCGAGTCGTGCTCTTGCGGGCGTCGGACTGTACACGGAGTATAGGAAAGGAAAAATGTGAGTCATTCTATTATGTTATTTGGTACGCAAACTAGTGGCTAATTAATCTTCGTGGACGTGCGATTCCTAGAAGTGAATCACGCAGGAGAAAATCGTGCAGTTGAGAGCTTTGCTACAGCAGCGGACGCTGTAGGTCTGTTTACGTGATCCGGCATCTGACGATGCCGGATCTTAATTAGCACCTTGATTTTAGAGAATACTCGTCGCTGTCGTTGGTTTCCTCGACGGGCGTTAAGACGGCTGGCGTGACGGTTAACAAATGTGTTCTTCTGTTGCTGTATTAGTTGCATCAACTCTTTCGCGTGCATTTTTTTATCTCTACACTCTCAGAACAAATACACCGGCATGTTGCGAATTGATTTTAGCCTTTGCAGGATTAAAGATCGCTGCTGTATTTAGGTCTCTCGCTGTCTCCGAGTGCCACGTAGGGCAGACAGCAGGTTTAATGTCACGTATGTGTTTTCCTGTTGCAGTGTATATTAGCCGTATCGCATTTCGCGCATATTGATTCACAGTCTTTCGTATTCTTTCTTATGTTTACAGGACCGTCTGAACGAGCACGTTCGAGGAGCATGTACAGTTGAGCATCAATAATAAAAGAATAATCGCATATCTCTTTAGCGTCGTCTTCGGAGAGCGGCCCCGTCTGCTACAAGTAGACTGACCGATAGGCACATCCACCAGTCCGGTTTACGCGCAATGTCATTGCAGAAGAAATGTGTAAACTTGTTGAAAACACGTTTTTAATTATCGTTATTGCTCACTTTGTGAAAAATAGTAGTACAACTGTTCATAAGCTTTAGTTACATTATTATGCCGCGAGGCGGCGTGAGTAGTAGACAAGTTCCAATACACGGACATGTAGACTGCTTCCTAGACGTCACACTAGACGTCTTGTTAGACGTCTAGAGTATTGGAACGCAGCCCGATGTGGCCTCTCTGCCGCGCGGCGTTCTTGCCACCGGTGGCGTGCCGCGCGCGTCTTGCCGCCAGTGTGTGCGTACCAGAAGAGAGACCGGAGAGATGCCGCCACGCCGCCGACGCTGCTGCTGGGGGGCTAGGAGCGACAACCGGAAGTTACAAAGCGAACGTCATCTGATGACGTTTTCAAAGGCGGGGCCCAGTCCCAGACCTGTTTTCTTTATTTTTGTCTGGTTCCCCGCGTGTACGAGTTGAGGGGAGAGAGGAGGAGCGTAATTTTTAAACGCCTATATCTTCGTTGTTATTGATGCTAGCTTAAATATTCTTGCACTGGGGTGACGAGTGATGAAATGCCTTTCTCTCGTCTGCTTTACGTAATCTCAAATAATTTATTACATATGCCTTCAATAGGCACGCATCAGGTCTGCGGTATCAGAGGCCGCAGCATCCAAACCCATATTCATATCGCACGTGCAGTAGTGGAGGCAGTATCAGATGAGATCGGACAATTAAGTATCTCTAATTTAGATTGTCCTTGCCAAGGCCTTTGATAAAGTTCGTCACGATTTCTTATTTGCTGTCTTAGAGCACGCAAATACTAGAGATGTTTTGATTAGGGGCATAAGACTGTGCTATAAGGAGTTCTATACAAGGCTAATTGTTAACCAAGAGCTAACCAAACCTATTCCATTGAAATTATCTGTTCGCCAAGGCTTTCCATTATCGCCTTTGTTGTTTGCCCTATATCTTAAACCCCTTTGCCTCAGTATCATTAACTCCACATCTATCCGTGATTTCTCCCTGGCGCAGTGTGAAATTAGGATTTTAGCCTATGCAGATGATGTCGCCCTCTTTTGTTCTGACAATAAGAGTGTGCTTGAGGCATTGCATTTAACTGAACAGTTTACCGAGGTATCAGGTGCGGCTCTTAATATGGATAATTCCAAGGGGTTTTGGTTGAGCCATTGGGGTACAATGCCGAGTCATTATGGTGGCATACGCAGGGACTGACTGACCCTTCACTACCTAGGGATTCCTCTTCACCAAATTCGCAACAATGGCGCCTACTGGGATTCACAGATAGTCTCCATGAGGCAACAAACCCTGGCTTGGCTGGGCAGGGAACTCTCAGTGTTTGCTCGGTCTCAAGTCTGCAACATTTTTTTATTTGCAAAACTTGCCTGTGTGTTGCACGTTCTCCACTGTGCGAGGAAGAAAGTGCAGGTGATGCACAGAATATTCGCTACATTCGTATGGCGTTCCCAATGGGAACCAATGCGTCGCGATAACCTATTTCTTTCTCTAGAGTCTGGCGGAATCGGCCTTGTTCACTTATTCGTGCATCAGCTTGTTTCACATTTTTTTTCTTTTTCAAATCATCAAACCACCCTTTTTTAGTACCTGTGCTTATTAGGCGTATCAGTGCTCATTTGCCTTTCCTATTCACACCGACGGGACACACTCGTCAGGGATAAGAAAGGACAAACTTTAGTGCTCTATTTTCTATACACTTCAGAGTTCAGAGGACGTCTTCATCTTGCGATGTCTTCACACCTCTTCAGCGGGTGGAGCCCCTATTCTAGGGCCCCATTGGATCTGGCAACCTTCACAGCATGTTGTACCAGCCTTCGTTGGAAGGCTGGACTGTGGCTGGAAAGCGCTTCCTCCCCCTGCTCCCGACACGGTTCTTTCTGATCATGGAAACTATAATTGTCCTTGCACTCCCACGTTGTGTGATACACCGTGGGTCTGCCGCTATGTCCAGGGTGTGTTTGTACAGTTTGCACATGTCCCACGCCATCGACTGCTGAAATCTGACCACTTCGAGCTGCCGGCTATCCATCGTGCTACCGTTCGAGCAAGAGGCCCTGCTGCTATCTTGTCGTCTCGTGCCCTTGCGCCAACTGGACTCATCGCAGACGAAGATGCGGAAGACCTCGACGTCCTGCTGGAAGGCTTTGCGCCCGGTGTTGATGGCGTTTTCAACCTCATGACAAACCTTTGTACAGGTGAGCTCTGCGCGCTTTCGCCAACCACCATCAAAGTCGCTGAACATGCGGAACTCGTGCGCCTCCTGCAACATAGGGTTCCTGATGCTGTTGCATTCTCCTTCCGCCTCACGTTCGACCCTACTGACGGCACACCTGGAGCACTTGCGCCTCACTGCCTCCAAGCTGTCAAAGAATGCGAGGAAGAAACTGTTAACCTGCCACTGGTCAAGGCTGCTACTCGACTCCTTCGTCTTACCTCCGACTCCGCTCACGGTGCTCCCGCTGCGCTTTCGCCATATGGCCTCCGTGGTGCCATGGAAGACGAGGAAGAACTAGTGCACCGCCTGCAGAAGGAGCGTACCACACCTGCTGTTGATGATGGCCAGCGGGACATCGGAGGCACTGCGAAAGAGACGTCAAGTTCTAACTGGCGCGTCAGCTTCATCGTCGTGCCTATAGTCAGCAAAAATCGACGGAAAGACGAATGTCTGGGGTGGCCGCATGCTGGAGTGTTCGCAAGAGGGCTTCCCCTTGTACAGGACGTTGAGTTGCAGCCCTCTGGCATTATTCCACATCGCTTCTAGATGACCAATGTTGGCTGAAAGATGAACGTGTGGAGTGCCCGGTGTTGGACCGTTTGGGAAAGTCGTCACGGCTATCCTCCATGACGCTGCCTCCACTGACCCCTATGAAGGAACTTCGCCTCCGGTATAAATATCAAGCCAGACGATTGAATCCAAATTGTGACTGGGTAAGGAGAGGATGACGGCGCTGGCTTTCGCGAACAGAATGAAGAATGCGCCGTTACAAATGTCAGATTTTGTTCTATCAATGACTTTGTCGTCGGCAAACTATGGTACTATGCTTTCATTTTCTCACACACATCTATATTCCTTTTTTCTCTCAAGCCATGATGCCTTTGCAAGTGTGTGCAAGCAGCTTTGTTGCAAGAACAGTGCAGTCAGCAGAGTGAACGGCACCTGGTGTGGTTTCCCCGCGTGTTTCGTCCCCTACCCCTACTCGCCGCATATTAACATGATTGCTCTGCGTCACTGTGAATCTGTCTACAGTTATGCTAACCACTATACCACCGACGTCTACAGTACCGCGTGAACATATCTTAAGGTGGGAGAAATATACCATGCGCTTTGAAACTTTCCTGCTCAGGTATTTGATTTGAAAGCTGTGTAATCCGGCGGTGTGGTCTGTGCCAGTAGATTGGGTATACATACAAGGCGTACAGTATTTACGTAATAAAACACAACTAAAGTCGAATAATTCTCGAAAAAAACATAAGCAACCTAATAATGTTTGGCATCAGGATAAAAGTTTATATTTTCAATTTGAAGCCCGAGAGAATTGAAAGAGAGACCATTTTCTAAATTTATAATTTGGCAACGTGGTTCGAGATATATCCAAATTGAAAACATGTCAGCGAATTAACGCACTGTGGTTGACTTTCCCACATTCCACTGTCATCAGGTGCTGTCGCTAAACGCGGTGCTGACACGAATACAATGCCAGGATCTTCTACACCTAACATGTATAAACTGCATAAGTATTTTCTCTGCTGAATACTCAACTGACCTCACTTGCTCAATGTGCGACACGGGAAAGCCAGCCTAACTAGTCTCCAAAACAATGTTATTCCCTTTCGGCATTGCGAACCTTAGTGCGTATTTAGACATTGTAAATCCCAGTTCATTTTCCACGTTAAAAGCTTTCAATTTGCAAATGTAGCCTTGAGTCCTCAGAACACATATTTAAAAAGTTGGGTAGTTAAACTGTAAATAATTTGCCTTTGCTTTTAATTTTCCATGAAGATATTGTGCGTTTTGCAGAGAAACCCTTATGCAAAGACCGCAACGAAGTATCTTTCACTGTTTTTGAAAGAAAAACTGTATTGGATAATATGTACCACCCGTTAATAAAGTAAAGGACGTAGGCACAGTTGCAACCGAAGAGCTAGTTAGGCAAGAAGCACCATGAGCAAGAACCGCGCTTCACTGTTTTCAGCACGCACCGTCGTGAGACAATCCTCAGGTGGCAACACCAACTCCCTAGAGCTAATCTGAAGGCGTGTCAGCTGCTCCGTGAGGTTTAAGGCGAACATGAACCGCGCTAGTTGCGCGACAGGTGGACCACTACGGAGAATAATCATCATCATCGGCCAACCTACTACTCCCGCTGCAGTGATAAGGTCTCTGCCATGTCTTTCCAATAGTCCCTGTCCTTTGGCAGCTGCGGTCACCGTATGCTCACATACTTCTTAGTCCCATTCGCCCAGCTAACTTTCTGCCGCCCCCTGCTACGCTTTTCTTCTCTTCGAATCCACTCGGTTACCGTTAAAGACCAGCGGTTATCATGAATTCATCCCTAGGATAGTGTAGTCATAATGTGCATTATACTGAAATGCGACAGTATTTTTTGCACTTCTACAAGTGTTAGAAATGTCAGTGATATTTCGTTTTTAATTTTGCAGGACCAAGCACTTACAGCATGCCTCCTCACCTATCAAGGCGCCGTTTTCCTGTTTATTGTTCATTACCCTGTAGTGAAAACCTCATCGCTTCTGTGGGGATTCTGCTGTTTGCAGCCTCCTGGGTGTTCCGTTTCGAAAATCTAAAAAAGGAACTCTGTCTGCTGACCTTTCTTGAGAGTGCTTTTAGATATTTGGCTTAAAATAAACAACGCTTCGATGGTTTTGAGCTCATCAGTTTTTAAAAACTACTTCGTCTTTCCTTCACAGTTTCCTCTTCTATCTGCCTGTACATGTTTTACATGTCTAGTTTTTTAGTACTGTTTGGAATACTGGTAGTAGAACACAAACTGTGTTGATATAACTTATCAATGTTAACATGATACAGTTGGCCAGAGCGAAGAAAAAGGAAAACAATATCAGCATGAATCTGTGAGAAAACTGATGTATAGGCTTTGTCAAAAAGTACAGAGCCAAAGGGTTTGGCTTCGAAGCCGTGTAATAAGGCCTCTGAGCATCCGTGGATGTCCAACATTCACGGTGGTCAGGGCAAGATTTTCTGTACCTTCAAGAGATCTGGAATTCTAGTGATGCACAACAAGGCTCAGAAGCGAATTCCTTGGGCTCTAAACTTCGACAAATGCTGTACTCGCATTATGTGACAGCATGGAAAGACATGACAAACAGGAACAGCAACATTTCGTTGACCCTAAGAATCATCGCCCCACTGGTTTCTTGTCCCTACATAGTCTAGTCATGGCTTTTATCTTTCTGCATCTAGCTCGGACAGCTTCTTGGGAGCACTTTCGGCATTTTGTAATTTTTTGTTTTTTTAATGACTTCCCGTTCTGCCACATGACACATTTGCTAGCATTTATACATATCCTTTAATTAGAAAAAAATAATGGTGATAATGGATTTGGTGAACAATTAAGTTTTCAAGCAAATATGTGCTTAGACACCGGTCTTCAGAAATTCAATTACTTATTTAATCAAAAACTTACTAGTCCTTAGTCTGATCGGTTGCCATGGGAACTTTTCTGGAATTTTTCTTCACTTCGTCCTGAAGTGAAGGTGATGAATGCCTTTCTCGCGATCAAAGAGAATGCCTGTGTCCTGAGCACTGTCACCTTAACCCATGTGTTTTTGCTTTGCTTGTAGTGCGCACTGTCACGTAATACCAGGTTGACTAATTCCTTGTGTTTCAGCATTAGTCATTACTTGTTAGCTAGATTGAAAAGCATGTGTGCATGTGTTTCTGTATTCTAATTTTTTCCATATAAGTTATGAGTGCTGCATTTTATTTGCGACAGGCTCCTTCAAATGGGTGGCTAACATATCTTTTGGGGCACATAAACTTTCTCTAGAGCATAGGCCTCCATACATTGAGTGTAAAGTTTTGTTTTGTGTTCTTTTTATGTGATTGTGTTAAATTTAATGTATTGTATACGTTTTCTAAGGTTATGTTGATCTTATGTGTTTTTCAAGAACAAACACAAACATTAGAGATTGGATACCTGTGATATTTTACTGTAGATTTAGTGGGCTGTTTTAGGATGTCTGTTTAGTATTTCTTTTACTGTAGTTTGCAATCTGCATCTTGAAGTTAGCCACTTGGAATTAGCCACTGGGAATTGTCTGGTGCATAACATTTTTTAGCTAATCTTATCTGACAGCACCAGTTAGCCTGAACTGTAGCGAAGAAGTTTTCAAGTCAACTCTGCATTGTTTTTCAAGATTTGCTATTGTATCGTTTTGATTACTTTTAGGTGCTGATTTCAAGTTAGTCCTTATCTCTAATACCTGTCCAAGAATTGTGGTTTCAAATGCTGTTTATTGTCCTCCATTTAAAAAAATAAAATTGTAATTTACAGGTCTTTGTGACCTTTTCTTTACTTATCGCAGGCTCTTCAATTTCTTTTCAATTGAATAAGCGTGACAGATTAAGCAGCCTTTTAATGCTGCTGGTGTTAATATTTCAGACATGTGTGTAGGTTAGTAACTGACATTTGTGATAATCCAGTGCTATTTGTAGTGGTGGTCTGTGTAGTTCAGTATTTTCTAACACCCAATAGAATGAATGTAAGTCGCATGCACAAGTTAAATTGCGAACATTGTTTTGAGGACGTGCTAGTAACAATGTTCTGTAAAGCGCTTAAAACTGCAGTCTCGAAAAAAAATGTAACAAACTTACACAGCTACCTTGCACTATGAAGGTAAAATCCAAGAACTATATTTGTTCGAAAATAAAACCACGGAGCACAAGCTATATGCAATGTTTTTGCGTAATCCTTACTGCGAATCCTGCTTTTATCGACTTTGAAAACTTAGACTGGATGAAAATAGTGCTGGAAAAATATTTTCAATGCGTGAGTGGAGCACGGAATTCAAAATTTTCTTTAAAAAGGTCCATTATGGACTGCAAAAATAAGTAACAGTAATGAACAGATTTTAAGGATACAATATACAAATGCATTCTTTTTAAAAAAACTTGTAAAAACAGAGAGATGGCAAACTTTATTTGTACAATGTGGAGCTGCCCGCAAGTGGCTTGTACACCATTCAGGTTATTTAACTTCAGGGATTCGGTTTTTGGACCACAGTGAAGAGATGGTATACTTTTACGAGAAGAAAAATGTGTTGCAGTAATTTGGCACGTAGATCCGTTACCACGGTCTTGTTTTCAGTTTCATTGCCTGTCGTCTCCCCAACTCTGCTTTTCTTGCCCATTGCGAACCACCCCGTCAAGATACTTTCGGCTAGCGCCGGAGCCATGGTTTGTGTATTTTTTTACAGAAGTGTCGTATACTCAGCGGAGTCAGATTAAAGACGTTTCATTGCCGCCCCCGCTGGTCTCGTTTTGTTTCCGCGATGAACGGCAGTACGCTGCGACGTGACTGGGACGCCGTATGTATGCATGGCGCCACGATCGTGCAACGCAGGCATCCAGGATGAGGTGAAGACAGCGGTCCGATGCACTTTGTATCCAGCGTTCTTGCCCTGTTCCTTACAGTAATACTTCGTAACGGCATGGACGGAACGGGGCTGGTTGTTATATCTCAAAATTAAAGTTCGATTGGGCTTTATTCATGATTACAAAGCGCATTCGAACCTGATTATTGTGATTAACTAGCACCGTTCCGCCTATATAATTAGCAGTTCTAGTAGCCCTGTAAGAAAGAGCAAAAATGCAATATAGAAAAACGGACCGCTGTCATCACCTCCTCCTAGATGCCGGCGTTGCAAAATCGGTGCCTGCATAAACACGACACCGCAGCCACCGCTCAGCGTATCGCCGCGGTTGAAACCTCCAATTGAAAACCGGAAGTGCATCGTATTTTTTGGTGTAAAAATCTACACCAAATATACTCCCATTGTCAACCGCAAGTGCTTCGTATTTTTGGTGTAAAAATTTACACCCAATCAGCTCCCTTCGCCAACCGTGAGTCCGTATTTTTTGGTGCTGAAATCTACCCCAAGTCTAACTGTGTATATCGAACCTCGATTTGGGAGGACGCTAGAGGACAAGCCAAAAACATCCATCTGGGTCGATTTCTGTTTAGTGTGTATGGGGTAAACCCGCGTGGGCGTGGACGTTGCCTGGTATGTCTGAAACAGAGTATAGCAGGCGTGCCACTTCTATGTGAACACCTGAACCGCACCGTGAGATCTGTATTTTAAAGCGAACGCTTTACTGGCCGCGAACTTGCGATTTCGCCGTGGCGGTGCTCTGAGGAGGCACATGACGTCACAACACGAACCTCGGCGTGGAGCAGAACCGGTCTGGCCGGGTCGGCGGCGGCTGGTGCACTCGGCGCGAAATTGAGACGTGCTCCAAGTCTCCGCCAGTGCGGTCAGAGTTCGCCGAAGCCGCCGAAGGCGTCGGCGGTCAAGCGCAGTTGAAGTATAGAGGGTCTCGCTTTGGCCGACGTGACGTCGCCGTGCAGCGCAGGCGCACGTGTTACGCCGCAGTATAAACGCGCCTTGACAGAGCCTGCGCTTAACCGCTAACCAACGTATTTAATGGCGGCATCTATGGGAACCACTGAAACCCCCCGCACACTCACTGAATAAAAAAAAAAACCTGTGCCGAGGCCCGGACTCGAACCAGGGCCATTGGCGTTGGAGGCGGGGATGCTACCACACCGCCACGACGGCTCTTTTTTTTATTTATTGCATGGAAATAGTGCCGAAAATAAAAGTCTAAACACGCTTACTCCGCAAAACACCAGGCCACCTTAACCCTGCATGACCCCTCCTTCCCAAAATTCAAAAGTCTGGGAAGCACACAAATGCATCCAGATAGGGGAGCCAGCTAGGCGGCTCTTGCAGGTCAGCATATACTCCCCGCACCAAAGCGCATTGTTCACGAAACAAAGATTTCGACCACCGTGGTGATTAGGCATGGCGGCTCATCATGCGGCTCTTCCAGAGACTAAATAGTCCCAGCAACATAAATATATCATATGGCACAACACAGTTTTTCTCGACCGGCAAAAAACGGATACTGTGGGGTGTGATGTCAACGTCCTTCTGAATTGTTCGTTGCAAAATGTCCCAGAAGAATTTAGCATCAATGCACATAATAAAACAATGGTCAATTGTCTCTGGTGTATTGCACAGGCGGCAATTCACCGTCGATGGCGCATCTCCTGAACATGAAGCCATGCCTTCACAGGCAGCGTTGATGTGTGCAGTTTAAAGAAGAATGTTTTTGCGGCAGAAGAAATGCACATTCGCCTGACACGTTTAAAAACACTGGTGTCAAGGGACTGCAGAAAAGGTTGCCGATACAACGGTACAGGGAACAAATACTCTGTAAATGTATGAGTGATCTGCTTTCTGGAGAGGCTATACAGGTAGTCTAAAGAAAAGCGCACAGTGACGAAATTGAAAGTGACGGCAACTTCCTTAAGGAATACCCATAAAGGCCCCTCACGAGTGGGCACCAGAGGAGTGAAATACGCTACGGTGGTGATGATTCCCAAACCCGGAAAGAAGGTACAAATAGAAAACTTAAGGCCGATATCGCTAACGTCATGCCTGGGAAAACTTTTTGAGCAAATAGTCACCCGTCTACTACAGCAACACCTAGAAGAGAAGGGGCACTACATGGGCAGCATATTCGGTTTCCGGGCAAAGCTGTCCACGCAGGACGTCCTCCTTCAGATCAAAGAAGTCCTAACGCAGGTCCCGTACAATGGTGAAAACGTTATCACTGCCCTAGACGTCAAAGGCGCTTTTGATAATGTAGGCCACGCCGCCATCAGAGAGGAACTCAACAACGCCAACTGCGGAAAGAAGATCCACCATTACACGAGGGCCTTCCTAAGCAACAGGACAGCCACGTTGGGAATCGGGAAACACAAAGGAGAAAAAATCAACACGCGAAAGAAGGGCACGTCGCAAGCCTCGTTCATATCACCGGTACTGTTCAACGTAGCGATGATAGAACTAGCAAGAAGACTCAAAAAGATCGAGGACATCGGCTTCGAAATCTATGCGGACGACTTCACGATATCGGCCGACCAGGGAACGCTAGGACAAAAAGAGAGAAGTTTACAAGAAGTGGCGACCTGTGTGCAAGAGTATGTGAAAGAGTACTGGCGTGCTCCACTGAAAAGTCGGAGATCCTCAGAATCCAGAGAGGGAAGAAAAACCCGGAGAAGGTAGAAATCCTGCTCGAAGGAAGCCACATTCCGGAGAGGGAACAGGTCAGAATCCTCCGAATGTGGATCCAAACAAACAGGAGGTGCGGATTCGAAGCTGACTGCTACGCAAGTGGCAAGAATGATAACCAGAGTATCGCAGAGAAGACGTGGCATAAAATAAAGCGACACTCTGAAACTCGTAAGAAGCTTGATCGTAAGTAGGGTCACCTACTCCCTCCCATACTACCAAACAACCCAAGAGGAAAGGAACCAGATCAACGCAAACATTCGGAAGGCGTATAAAACGGCTCTTCATCTGCCGATGCATACAGCAAACGAAAAGTTACTAGCACCCGGCATTCAATGTATATTCGAAGAGCTGCAAGAGGCACACCTAGAGACGCAAAACGACAGGCTGGTGCAAACAAGAAGCGGTAGAAGAATCCTACAAAAGTTGGGATAAAACTTAGAAAAAATACTAGAAAAGGAAGCAGATATCCCCGACAACATCAGAGCAACTATCAAAGTCTGCTCGATTTCCAAAAACACGGACCAAAACCTACACCCCGCTAGGAGAAAGGCGAGAGCAAAATACATCGAAGAGAAACTGGCGGTCAAAGAAAAGTTTATGCGGACGCGTCCAGATATAGAGGAAGAGACGTGAGAATGGCAGCGGTAGCACTCAACTGGGAGGGCGCAGAATTAGCTAGCGCATCCATTAAAAACGGTACGGTTGATGAGGGCGAGGAACTCGCATTTGCTCTAGCGATCGCCGAAAGCAACCGGATCGGAAGATCTTTAACCATCCTAACGGACTCGAAAGAGGCGTGCAGGAAATATATGAAAGGAAGGATAGGTAAATGTGCAAAGCAGGTCCTAGCACAAGTGGCTGCAAAAAAGGACCTGGCGAGGCACGTTATTTTCTGGGTACCCGGACATGCGGATGTATGGGGCAACCTCAGGGCCGGTGAGACCGCTCCGAGCTTACACGAACCGAGCCTCTCATCCATTCAGCCAGGAGGGGGGCCTCAGAAAACGTAATGCCCACCATCTCAGAAATCAAGATATGCTACAGGGGGGGGGGGAGAGGGGGGGAGGAAAATATATCCGGAACCGCACTCTAGCCTGACTCAGGAAGAGGCGGTAATATAGAGGAGGCTCCAAACTGAAACCTTACCTAATATTTTCATAATAAATAAGAAGTATCCAACGCAGTATCCACCTCGCTACCAATTGTGAACTGCTGTTCCCTTGCTAGGCTGTTGAACATTACTGTGGTTTTCTGCATGTTAATTTTTAGACCCGCCGTTCTTCTCTGCCTCTCTAACTCATGATCATGCACTGCAGTACATTGATCATGCACCTGGAAGCCCAAATGGTGAGATTAAAAATGAAATCGACTTCATACTATGCGCTCAACCTGGCATCGTTCAGGATGTGGACGTCCTCGGAACGGTGCGCTATAGCGGCCACAGAATGGTAAGGTCTCGAATTAGCATAGTCTTTAGAAGCGAACGGAAGAAGCTAGTGAAGAAGTCCATTAGCGAGTTAGCAATAATAGGGAAAATGGAATTCAGGTTATCGCTGGAGAACAGATATCCAGCCTTGACTGAGGAAGACGATCCTAATGTTCATACAATGAACGATAATCTGACAGCTATAATTACGGAGTGCGCAGTAGAAGTAGGCGGTAGGACGGCTCGACAGAATACCGGCAAGCTATCTCACGAGACGAAATATCTGATTAAGAAACGCCAAAGCATGAGGGCGTCTGACCCTAGAGGCAGGATAGAACTAGCAGAGCTATCGAAGTTAATAAATAAGCGTGAGGTAGCCGACATAAGGAAGTTGAATATGGAGAAGATCGAGCATGATCTAAAGAACGCAGGTAGCCAGAAAGCGGTGAAGAGGAAACTAGGCATTGGCAAAAATAAGATGTATGCGGTAAGGGATCGGGAGGACAATGCCAATAGCAATATGGATAAGGTAGTTAAAGTAGCCGAAGGGTTCGACACAAATCTCTACAGTAGTGAATGTAATGAGAACGTTAATGAGATAGACAGTAGCGCACAGCAATGTGTCATCCCGTCAATAATAAAAAATTAAGTAAAGAAAGCCTTAGAAGCAATACAAAGGGGAAAAGCAGCTGGTGAAGATCAGGTAACAGCAGATCTGTTGAAGGACGGAGGGGAAACTGGGCTAGAAAAACTGGCCACCCTGTATACGCAATGCCTTATGACCTTGGCCGTACCAGAAGCTTGGAAGAACGCTAACATTGTCTTAATTCATGCGAAAGGAGACACCAAATACTTGAAAAATTACACACCTATTAGCTTACTGTCCGTTGCCTACAAGATATTTATAAGGTAACCGCTAATAGAGTCAGGACAACCTTAGACTTTAATCAGCCAAATGATCAGACAGGCATTCGTAAAGGGTATTCAATAATAGATCATATTCACATTATCAATCAGGTGATAGAGAAATGCGCTGAATAATACCAACCCCTATATATAGCCTTCATTGATTACACGAAAGCATTCGACTCTGTGGAAACCTCAGCTGTCATAGCCGCAATGCGGAATCAGACTGTTCGAACCCGACCGCGGCGGCTGCGTTTTTATGGAGGAAAAACGCTAAGGCGCCCATGTGCTGTGCGATGTCAGTGCACGTTAAAGATCCCCAGGTGGTCGAAATTATTCCGGAGCCCTCCACTACGGGACCTCATTGTTACTCTCTTCTTTCACTCCCTCCTTTATCCCTTCCCTTACGGCGCGGTTCAGGTGTCCAACGATATATGAGACAGATACTGCGCCATTTCCTTTCCCCCAAAAGCAAATTGTTATTATTATTATTATTAGAAGGGCCTTATGTGAAAATACTGGAAGATATCTATAGCAACTGCACAGCTACCATAGTCCTCCATAAAGTCAGCAATAAAATTCCAATAAGCAATAGCGTCAGGCAAGGAGATACGATCTCGCCAATGCTATTCATCCGCATGTTTACAGGAGGTATTCAGAGGCCTGAAATGGGAACAGTTGGGGATACGTGTTAATGGAGAATACTTAAATAATCTGCGATTCGCTGATGACGTTGCCTTGCTGACCCACTCAGGAGGTGAACTGCAATTCATGATCAATGAGTTAGACAGGCAGAGCAGAACGGCGAGTTTGAAAATTTACATGCAGAAAACCAAAGTGATGTTCATCATCCTAGCAAGGGAACAGCAGTTCACAGTTGGTAGCGAGGTGCTGGAAGTGTTAAAAGAATACGTCTACTTAGGGCAGGTAGTGACAGCTGATCCGGTACATGAGAGGGAAATAACTATAGAAGGATAAGAATGGGGTGAAGCGCATATGGCAGGTTCTCTCAGATCATGAATAGCAGTTTACCGATATCCATCAAGAGAAAAGTGTACAACAGCTGTATCTTGCGGGTACTAACCAACGGGGCAGAAACGTTGAGGCTAACGAAAAGGGTTCAGAATAAGTTAAGGACAACGGAGCGAGCCACGGAAAGAAAACCGATAGGTGTGACGTCAAGAATATTGGTTTGGTTTGAGTTGTGCTGGTTTAACGTCCCAAAGTGACTCAGTCTATGACGGACGCCGTAGTGATGGGCTCCGGAAGTTTCGACCACCTGGGGTTCTTAAACGTGCACTGACATCGCACAGTACACGGACCTCTAGAATTTCGCCTGCCTCGAAATTCGACCGCCGCGACCCGAAAGACGCGTGTTCGATCCCAGCCGCGGCGCTCGAATTTTGAGGGAGGAGAAATTCTAGAGGCCCGTGTACTGTGCGCTGTCAGGGCACGTTAAAGAACCCCAGGTGGTCGAAATTTCCGGAGCCCTTCACTACGGCGTTCCTCATAGCCTGAGTCGCTTTTGACGTTAAACCAGCATAAACCAAACCAATCCAAACCAAACCAATAAACTTAACGTTACACCTATCATTGTTCTTTCCATGACTCGCTGCGTTGTGCAACTTAAGCTGAACCCTTTTCGTTAGCCTTCACGTTTCCCCGCCACCGCGGTGGCTGAGTGGTTTTAGCGCTCGGCTGCCGGCCCGAAAGACGCGGGTTCGATCCCGGCCGCGGCGGTCGAATTTCGATGGAGGCAAAAATCTAGAGGGCCATGTGCTGTGCGATGTCAGTGCCCGTTAAATAACCCCAGGTGATCGAAATTTCCGGAGCCCTTCACTACGGCGTGTCTCATAGCCTGAGTCGCTTTGGGACGTTAAACCACCTTGAAACCTTGAAAACCTTCAGGTTTCTGCCCCGTAGGTGAGTACTGGCAAGATACAGCTGTTGTACACTTTTCTCTTGATGGATATCGGTAAACTGCTATTCATGATCTGAGAGAACCTGCCATATGCGCTCCACCACATTCTTATCACTCTAGTTATTTCCCTCTCATGATCCGGATCAGCTGTCACTACCTGCCCTAAGTAGACGTATTCTTTTAACACTTCCAGCACCTCGCTGCCAATTGTGAACTGCTGTTTTCTTGCTAGGCTGTTGAACATTACTTTGGATTGCTGCATGTTAATTTTAAAACCCGCCGTTCTGCTCTACCTGTCTAACTCATTGATAATGCACTGCAGTTCATCTCCTGAGTGGGTCAGCAAGGCAACGTCATCAACAAATCGTAGATTATTTTAGTTTATTTCTCTATATTAACACTTATCCCCAACTGTTCCCAATTCAGGCCTCTGAATACCTCCTGTAAGCAGGCGGATCAATAGCATTGGCGAGATCGTATCTCCTTGTCTGACGCCATTGCTTATTGGTGTTTTATTGCTGACTTTATGGAGGACTATGGTAGCTGTGCAGTTGCTATAGATATCTTCCAGTATTTTCACATAAGGCTCTTCTACACCCTGATTCCGCAATACCTGTGTGACAGCTGAGGTTTCCACAGAGTCGAATGCTTTCTCGTAATCAATGAAGGCTATATACAGGGGTTGGTTATATTCAGCGCATTTATCTCTCACCTGACAGACAATGCAAATAAGATCTATTGTTGAATACCCTTTATGAAAGCCTGCCTGATCATGTGGCTGATTATGTCTAAGGTTGCCCTGGCTCTATTAGCGGTTACCTTAGTAATTACCTTGTAGGCAACGGACAGTAAGCTAATAGGCCCGTAATTTTTCAACCCTTTGGTGTCTCCTTTCTTATGAATTAAGACAATGTTCGCATTATTTTAAGCTTCTCGTACTGTCGAGGTCATACGGCATTGCGTATACAGGGTGGCTAGCTTTTATAGCGCAATTTCCCCTCCTTCCTTCAACAGATCTGCTGTTACCTGATCTTCGCCAGCTGCTTTTACCCTTTGCATTGCTCCTAGGGCTTTCTTTACTTACTCTTTCGTTATTGGCGGGATGACACATTGCTGTGCGCTACTTTCCCTCTCATTAACGTTCTGGCTACATTCACTACTGTAGATATTTGTGTCGAACTCCTCGGCCAGTTTAACTATCTTATCCATATGGCTAATGACATCGGCCTCCCTGTCTCTTAACGCATACATCTGATTTTTACCAATGCCTAGTTTCCTCTTCACCGCTTTCAGGATACCCCCTTTCTTTAGAGCATGCTCGATCCTCTCGGTATTGAACTTCCTTATGTCGGCTTCCTCGCGCTTATTTTTTAACTTCGGTAGCTCTGCTAGTTCTATCTTGTCTGTAGGGTTAGACGCCCTCAAGTTTTTTTTTTATTAAGAAGATCTTTCGTCTCCTGAGATAGCT
This sequence comes from Amblyomma americanum, assembly GCF_052857255.1. NCBI lineage: Eukaryota > Metazoa > Arthropoda > Arachnida > Ixodida > Ixodidae > Amblyomma > Amblyomma americanum. The sequence goes on from NC_135497.1 coordinate 89,306,920, forward strand.
TGCCGGTATGCTGTCGAGCCGTCCTATCGCCTACTTCTACAGCGCACTCCGTAATGATAGCTGTCAGATTATCGTTCGTTGTATGGACACTAAGATCGTCTTCCTCAGTTAAAGCCGAATATCTGTTCTGCAGCGATATCCTGAAATCCTCTATTTTCGCTGCTATTGCTAACTCGTTAATTTACTTCTTCTTCCCTAGCTTCTTCCGTTCCCGTCTCAGGTCTAAGCTAATTCGAGACCTTAGAATTCAGTGGTCGCTACAGCGGACCTTTCAGAGGACGTCCACATCCTGACCGATGCCAGGTTGAGCGCATAGTATGAAGTCGATTCCATTTTTAGTCTCACCATTGGGGCTCTTCCAGGTCCATTTCCTGTTCTCTCGCTTGCAGGAGAAGGTATACATAATCCATAAATTATTTCTTTCCGCGAATTCTACTTATAACTCTCCCCTGCTATTCCTAGAACCTATCCCGTAGTCGTATATCGCCTGGTCGCCAGCCTGCTTCTTGCCCACCTTCGCATTGAAGTCGCCCATCAGTACAGTGCACTGTGATTTTACTTTGTTCATTGCCGATTCCACGTCTTCATAGAAGCATTCAACGGCCTGGTCATATTTGGCTGGATGTAGGCGCGTAGGCCTGCACCACCTTCAGCCTGTACTTCCTATTGAGCCTAATAACGATAGCTGCCACTCTCTCATTAATACTATAATAGAACTCCTCTACGTTGCTAGCTATATCCTTATTAATGAGGAATCCCACACCGAGTTCTCGTCTATCCGCTAATCCGCGATAACACAGTATGTGCCCGTCCTTTCGTACAGTAAACGCCTCACCTGTCCTCCTAACTTCATTGAGCCCTATGCCATCCCATTTAATGCCCGCTAATTCTTCGAACAGCACTGCTAGGCTAGCCTCACTAGATAAGGTTCTAGCGTTGAACTTTGCCAGGTTCAGTTTGCAGTGGCGGCCTGTCCGGAGCCAGAGATTCTTAGCACCATCCGCTGCGTCACAGGTCCTACCGCCGCCTTGACCACTTGCTCCGCAGCCGCTGCGTACTGAGGGCTGAGGGTTAATTCGTTTGATCATAGAAGGTTGTGGCCAAGTGCTACACCAGGGTGGCCAAATCCTGTTCTGGTGAGGGAGTGCGTTTGTCGGTTCTGGTCACCGAGCTCAGGCCGCACTCCAGGCCTGGTGTGCAATTCATTAGACACGCGGAGATTTTTTTTAACCGGTGGAGTATTGCACGGCACCGGGATTCCAACCCCGGTCCTCTTGCACACGAGGCAGATGTTCGACCTCGAAGGCATTGTTAACCAGAGCTAAACCGCAGCCAATTTTTTCCTTCCTGTTTTTTACCGCACCGTATTGCTGCCACCTATGACCTCTTTTAGAGTAAGAAAAAGTCATCTACAGCCTGTTGGTCCCCTTCAACCTATAGACAATTACCTCCTAACCTGTTTCTTACGTTGGTCTCAACTTGCAGAGTCCTTTGCCGGCGTCTCGTACAAACAATAACTGGATTGATATTACAACTTACTGGGCGAACAGGTACGATATGACACACCCGTTAGCCAGAAGGCATGATGGTACCGCATTTGCAGATTTTGTTTTGCAAGACATTCTTCACCATGGTGCCACGCGAGTGTTCGCGATCGAGGTCGCTACTTTCTGACGGAACTAGGCGATGAGATCCTTCGCTTGAATTACATCTGCACAAGCTGACAACCTATGGTCCCCAGACCAATGCTCTTACTAAACATCTCAATTGAACACTGACCGCTTTGTTGTCAAGCTACATATCTGCCGAGCAGTGCCTGATACATTGTTATACCTTATGTTACGTTCGTCTACAAGTCTTCTCGCCGCAACACCGCCGGATCGATCGTACTATACGCACGAGATCCGATTGCGCAGTGCCACCACGCGAGACAGAATTCGCACCAACCGCCTCCGCCCGCCTTTCCACGTCAGAGACCTATCTTACATCAGTTTACGACCGCAGACATCGGCAAGCCCATTTGTCTCCAGGCTGGCTTAATCTGTACAATGGTCCTCACTTCGTGGTCCCTAAGTTAGCCGAAGTGATACACGAAATTGCCCTACTCGATTCTCCGAAGTGGTCCAGCTGTCTCGCGAATGGCGTTTCCTGATGCTCGCCTTTTAAACCTTACGGAGAAGCTGATCCGCCTTCAGCTTCGCACCAGGGAGGTTGTTTCGACACCTGAGGATTGTCACACGACGATGCACGCGGAAAACCGTTGAAGAGCGGTTCTTGTTCAAGGTGCGTCTTGCATAACTAGCTGTTTGGCTGCAACTTTGTGTCTTTTACTTTGTGTTTAAAATCATCCAATACAGTTTTTGTTTCAAAAAGAGTTAAACATACTTCGATGCGGTCTGTGCATAAGGAGTTCCCCCAAAACGGATATTATTTTTATGAAATATTTAGAATGAAGGCAAATTATTGACAATTTAACTAACCAACATTTTTAATTTGAGTTTTTAGGGCTCAAGGCTGCATGAAAACCTTTTAACATGAAAAATCGACTGCGAATTAAAATGTCTAAATCCACACTGTGCTTCGAAGTGCAGAAAGTGAAAGACGTGGTATTGAAGACTTGTTAGGTTTCTTTCTCGTGTCGCGCATTGATCAGATGGCGTCAAATGAGTATTGAGCAGAGAAAATAATTATGCGGTTCATACATGTTGTGATGTGAAATATAGTGACGTTGTATCTGTGCCAGCACAACATTTAGCTGCAGCACTTGATGAGAGCACAATGTGGGAAATTCATTCGTAGTGCGTTCGCTGACATGTTTTCACTTCGGATATTACTCGGGCCATGTTGCCATTTTTGCAATTTAGAAAATGGACTCTTTCAATTTTCACAGGCTTCTACTGCGCAATATAACCTTGTACCCTGAAGCCAAAAATTATTAGGTTGCTTATATTTTTTCGGTAATTATTCGACTTTAGCTGTGTTTTATTAGGTAAATACTTCACGCCTTATACGTTTACGAAATCTACGAGCACAAACCAAACCGGCGGATTAAGCGGCTATGAAATCAAATTCCTGCGCAGGAAAGTTTCAAAGCACTTGGCTATTTCTCCCACCTTAAAATATCTTCACGCGGTACGGTAGACAGATTCACAGCGACGCAGAGCAATCATGTTATAATGCGGCAAGTAGGGGGAGGGGACTAAACACGCGGGAAAATCACACCAGGTGCCATTCACTCTACTGACTGCACTGTTCTTGCAACAATACTGCTTGCACACACTGGCGAAGGCATCATGGCTTGAGAGAAAAAGCAATTAAGATGTGTGTGAGAAAATGAAAGCATAGTACCATAGTTTGCCGACGACAAAGTCATTGATAGAACAAAATCTGACATTCACAACGGCGCATTCTTCATTCTGTTCGCGAAAGCCTGCGCCGTCATCCTCTCCTTACCCTGCCACCATTAGGACTCCACCCGTCTGGATGAAATTTATACCGGAGGCGAAGTTCATTCGTAGGGGTCAGTGGAGGCAGCGTCATGGAGGATAGCCGTGAGGCCTTTCCAAAAGGGTCCAACACCGGGCACTCCACACGTTCATCTTTCAGCCAACATTGGTCATCTAGAAGCGATGTGGAATAATGCCAGAGGGCTGCAACTCAACGTCCTGTACAAGGGGAAGCCCTCTTGCGAACACTCCAGCATGCGGCCACCCCAGACATTCGTCTTTCCGTCGGTTTTTGCTGACTATAGGCACGACGATGAAGCTGACGCGCCAGTTAGAACTTGACGTCTCATTCGCAGTGCCTCCGATGTCCCGCTGGCCATCACCAACAGCAGGTGTGGTACGCTCCTTCTGCAGGCGGTGCACTAGTTCATCCTCGTCTTCCATGGCACCACGGAGGCCCGATGGCGAAAGCGCAGCGGGAGCACCGTGAGCGGAGTCGGAGGTAAGACGAAGGAGTCGAGTAGCAGCCTTGACCAGTGGCAGGTTAACAGTTTCTTCCTCGCATTCTTTGACAAGCACAAGCGCTCCAAGTGCATCACCAGTGGGGTCGATCTCGAGGCAGAAGGAGTCTGCAACAGCATCACGAACCAGATATAACAGGAGGTCTACGAGTTCCGCATGTTCAGTGACCTTGATGGCGGTTGGCGCAAGCGCAAAGAATTCGTCTGCGCAAAAGTTTGCCTTGAAGCGGAAAACTCCACCAACGCCGTGCGCTAAGTCTTCCAGCAGGCCGTCGAGGTCTTCCGCATATTCGACTGCAATGAGTCCAGTTGGCGCAAGTGAACGAGACGACAGGATAGCAGCAGGGCCTGTCGCTAGTTGAAAGAGACGAACAGTAGCGCTGTGGACCGCCGGCAGCACGAGGTGGTCAATTTTCACAAGCCGATGGCGTGGGCTGTGTGCCAACAATACAAACACACCCTGGACGTAGACAGCCTTGACACTGATCCCAGCGTCTGTTGTAGTCCGGAGGAGGTGTTCATACTGACCGGAGTTCTCACTTTTATCGCTGGGCACACGCTTTTCGTATTGATAAGGATGGGTAAGGTGGATGTTTCTCTGCGTGAAGTCGCTGAAGGGTTGCGGAGCCTGGGCCAAGTGCGCAGCGTTCTCCCATGCTCCCACGAGTAGAGTTACACCGGCTCCATGCGAAAGGTACGTCGTGCTGCAGGGTACAAGGCACACGCTTCTCGGTATCCAAGCAAATACAGCGATGTTCGGGCTGCAGGGTGACCGCGACTGTTGCAGCTCAAAAATGGCTCGCTGCTGTGCCATGGAAGCAGCACTTACAGCTGTGCAGCGGCGTACACCGTCGACGCTCTGCTGAGTACCGTGGTCGCGCGTGTACAGCCCAGTGGAAGCACCCCGTCGCCGCGCCAGGCGTTGACGCTGCGGTTGGCAAAACACACCGATGCTCTTGGTTCCGGCTCCGAGCTCAGTGTCGTCGCACAGCGAAGCAGGGCAGCAAACAGTTTGCGACTTGAAATATGCTCAGGAGTCAGGGCTCGTTCGCTATGGTGACTAGTGCAAACCGCCACCCAGAGGCACGAAAGCGGTGAACTTCGTGAGAGAGAAGGCAGCTTCCCTCATCTTTCTCTTCCTCGCGATCAGGTATGAAAAGTCGCCCAGATGCCGGGAGACGTTTTACCATGCCAAAGAGTTCAGTTATGTCGTACAGAAGCACGGTTTCGACAGAAAACGGTTATAAGTGACGCCTAGAACACATCGATTCCAATATTTTTGCCCGACCATGTGGGTCAAGTTTTCCGTTCTACAACAAGAAAAAAGACATATAGGAACCATTTAAAAAAAATCACCGCTACGTAATCGAGACGAGCTTTGGCAAGCAGGAGTGAATCAAGCATGCACTGCTGTTTCCTTATTCCGCGTTCATTAGAAGTACCGTCCCATTTTATGTGCCTACAAGAAATAATGTCCACATTTCGAAAACGCGCACCACGGACACAGATACGCGTCCCACGGAATTGTCATATCCGAATACGGCCTTTCACATAGTCGATTAAAATATTTTTTCGCATCTTGACGCACTCTTGACGGTGATTTGTAAATGTGGATCATTAGTACTCAGCTGGAGCAGATACACCCGGCACCTGTGACAGTCTTCCCGCGAGGAAATTTATATGGGAGTGTCAGGGCATATCGTGATCAAACTGCACTCCCAAACATTCCATTGATCGTACAACTTCAGTTGCACAGTTAAGCACACTGTCTCTAGGTAACGCGACATTAATATTTTTAGATCAAAGATTAAGGCTTTGGTTCTTTCTGCGTTAATCATTAGTCCGTTTTGGAGAGACAACTGATGTAACTTAGCACGCTGTTAAGAAGTAGGAGCAAATCATCTGGGGGTTTGGATGAAAAAAGAAGTGTAGTGTCATTGGTACATATATGTACGTGGTCACGGGATCAATGTTATTCAGATTGTTGACGAAAATGCTTGAAAAGAGTGCCCAAGATGCTTCCTTGAGGGGCACCTACATGAACAGAAAAGACATTAGATGATCAGCCGTTAACATGCACAAATTGCACGCTTTCTGTGGCTCAAGTAATTCAAGTCGAGTATCGTATTTTGAATGCCATAAATCAATTAACGACGCAATTTGCGAAGCAATTTATGAAGCAACGGGCACGTTGAGTGCCCCGCAAAACTACAGGCTGCCCCAGTTGTCCAGATTTTCTCCTAAGTGTCCATTTCTGCCTCCATTATGTTGTTAATTTACTAGTGCCTCTACTGAACAGACGCTGTTGTCGGCCTGCGATCCTGAGTATGATATTCGAGGAGGCATGGCGCAGGAAGTCGGGGGCGATCCAGCGCGAATTTACGAATGCTTGCCACAAATATTCACTGGATAGGGTCCAGCCGACACGCAGCTATTTTTTTTTCACGATTTCTTGTACCGAGATGGGAGTGTAAGACTGATTCTTGTAACGACTGGCCAAGCTTCATACAAGAAAGCCGCGTTCCCAAATTTCAAATCTGTTTACCAACCTACAACACTTCACTTCCGTTTCTTATGTTCAGCACCGTGCGGCAGATGAGATCCGCAACACGTGCTCTACGATTAATCTGTTTGCGTGCAAATTTAAAACAAAAGGGCTGCCGTAATCCCTCAAGCGGCGCTAGCTCTTCGCTTCTGCTGCAAACAGTGCCTTGCCTCCAGAACCAGTGACGACCCGATGGGGTGCATTTCCAGGAGCAGCAAAGTGCTATGCAGAAGACCGCACCAGTGCAGCAGACTTCGTGCAGAAGGTGAGATCTATTGCCGCACAGCTGCTGCAAGAAATTGCAACCAACGGCCGTTTTTTCCAGTGAGATTTTCAGCGTCGAGAAGTACCGATTTATTCCAAGCCCATTTGCAAAACTACAAACCGCGGTACTGGTTCTGGATACGTAGCTCGACAATTTGTATTTTGTTGCAGAGTAGTTGGATGGCACTGCGAAAGACAAGCTTCGGAAGTTGCTTGAGAAAAGTGCAGATGTGAATTGGCTTCGTTCACAAGGAAAACAAAACTAAGCTCATGACTTTAGCGTAAAAAGAGCATTCAGGTTTCTGCCAGTGGTCTCCGTGGAAGCGTAGCCCTTTATGACTTCAAGAATGCAGTAGCGGAGGAAAGGCGTAATCTAAGCAAATGGGTACTACAGTTATATGTCTGACTATGTCTTAAAGTGGAGAAAGTAAAAGATTCGATACGTGAAGGTAGCGGGTCTTTCTCAGTGCAACCCTGCTTCATGCATCGCCTGCACGCAAAGACCGTATCATCTGTCTCTACTGGACTTTAGAAAATTAGCCAACTTTCTTTCATTACATTATTCATTACTGCATCCTTCATCACAACTTCGCCCATTAATGCCCAGAAGCAATAAATCTCTTTAAAAGAAAGTGTAAAGAACACCACCAAAATACAACGCTGCCTACCCTTACAATATCTGAGGGCAAAAAAAGGAACTTTGAAGCATTCACGCATTCCCACGTTGTCCCAAAAAGTATCCTGATATTTTAGTGTTTTGCAGTGGTAACATTGTCCCGGTAATCTCAGCTCCAGTGATCACATAGCAGGTAGAGAAAATTTGGCATTCAATCGCTGGTTTATTGGCTGTGTAAGACGTGCGTGATTATACTGTGACGTGTGGTGGACGGAGCCGCTCTCTTCGAGAGGAAGAATATGCGAGTAAATTGCTTTTTATAAAACGAACTTGTGGCCACAAAAGAAAAGAAAACAACACGCACTCAGCCGAGTTGTTTCCAGCGATGAAATCCTCGAAGATCGCAGAAACTGTCGTGCGTCATGGATCCAGAGCTTTCTACTCGCGTCCCGTGCAGTCAACGCAATTTATAGTCAAGGGAATTTCTAGAAGCAATAACTCAACGAATCATCGCGGCAACATTCGGAGGAAACAAGCGGATGCATTCAGATATATACACATCTATCAAATAACACTATCCTGTACATCATTTGTCCCTCGACACCGGATGAGGTCACAGTAGCAGCACTGTTGGATGTCTGCACACGAACAAACACGTGCTGTATCCACGTGTTAGAGAATTCATCGAAAGTTGAAAGGCGGAGTTAAGATATTCTCGCAACATTGATTCGCAGAAGCACATAGGATCATGTCACCTGCTGGGGCTGAATGACGACCAAACAGAATTCTTCGAAGATTGCCTTTGCGCGGCCATATTTATTAGGCGTCTATACTTTCGCGCCTGAATTCAACGCACACGCAAGATGTAAAAGAAAAACAGGTATAGAATTTCGAATTTTCCATGCATGCTTTTGGATAAGTGCCTATCGTTAGAACACCTCACGGGACAATCAAACACTTCAAAGAGAGCATGTAAAAGACATTTGCGAATCTGCGCCCCCGATTCCAAGCCACGTGACAAATATGGACTCTTTGCAACACTCTGGATGTCAGCTTCCTTGCCGAGCGAGAACCCTTTCAACATGCAACACGGCCTCTTTTTTTTGCGCAGAAATTAGATGCCACTCTAGCAACTTATGGTCACAAAATAATTCTGGGGGTTTCTCCTGCACACTTCAGCAGTGTGTTGCGATCGCAGTAAAGGGGTTAAGTGCTGTTCTGACAAGTCACTGCTTGGCAGGTGACACACCTGTCGCGCGTTGCACTCGCGACGGGGGAAAGAGCAACTGTGTGAAGCTGCTGCTCGCCAGGTGCGTGCACGGCATAAGTCTTTCTGTTTATATCCAGGCCTGCACCCAACTTCTGCCCTTGGGACGAGCCACGCCGCTATGGTAAAGGAGGTGTTCATGTTGCGGGAGGCTAAGTTTCGGAGATTTGGAAAGGATCTACGAAGCCTTTGTAGAAGTGATCATATCACTGGACATTATGCGAGGTTTCTATCGTCAGACAGCGCTCGGAAGCGACTAAAAACCGTTCCGTAGCTACTCCACAATGATTTATTTAGCGGTGCACTCCGCTGCTCAATGTAGGAGCAGAGGCTCTGAATACATATTGGCAGAAATAAACTGATCGGAACAAATAATAAAAAAGTAGAAGATGAAGACGCGTATGTTCTGGCCCTAAATCTTTAAGCACATATTTGCAAAATCACTGTGGCTATAGAAGGGGTACATAAGATGAATGAGTGAAAAAAACGCTGTACTAGTTTGCCGATGACAAACTCCAAGTTAGTTCATTGGTGAGGGAAGGCGGAGGCAAGGGTATGGCATATGGCCGCAATGTTTTTCCCAAAAAACACAACATGCGGCCACTCCACATGTTCACATTTCCCTAATTCTTCGTTGGCTACTCTCTACGAGGAAGACGGGGTACCGGTTGCAACTCAACGTCCTGATGCGGCCGCCTCGCCATGCCCCCAACATCCCGCTGGCCATCATTGAAGGCGACCGTGGCGCGCTCCTTCTCTGGGCGGTGCACAAGTTCTTCCTCGTCTTCTATGGCACCACGGAGGCCAGGTAGCAAGAGTGCAGTCGGTGCGTTGTCAGCACGGTCAGAGGTAGAGCGAAGGAGTCGAGTAGCAGCCTTGGGTAGCGGAAGGTCAGCAAGTCCTTTCGCGTGTCTTTCAACATCGCCAAGGCCTTACGCCACAAGCTCTGCAGATATATCATCAGTAGGGTGCATCATGAGACAGACGATTCGGACATTATCGCTAAGCCGATGTCGAAGCAGGTCCCTGAGTTCTTGTGCACCTTCGGTGACACGGCGGGCAGGTGTTGTAAGCGAACCACGCGCGTCAAAACCAAGGGTTTTTTGAAACGAAAGACAAGTGCGCCGTACTCGACAATAGCTTCCAGATATACGGCAGTCTCCACAGTGTCTTCGATTGTGGCGAAGCCAGGCGTCGCAAGCACATACGGGGCCTCAAGAAAAAGGTCCGTCGTAAGATGCAAAAGATGAGTGAGAGCAGAGTGAAGAATCAGGAGGGGTACGAGGCGGTCACATTTACCATAAGGGCGGTTGGGTCTGTGCGCCACGAGTACCAAAATTCCCCGGTAGCAGGCAACGATTGCTTTGTCCCGACCTGTTCTGTAGACTTTACAAGCTCCTCTCTGTCACCAGCGTCTTCTTTGCTGTCAAGTATAGAGCTTTTGTACTAGGAGATACGATGGATGACGGCGCTTACGTGCGTAAAATTGTAACGGCACTCTACGGCCGTGACGAATAGCAGGACATTGAACGGCACCCCGACGATCGCTATTACACCAGCTACCACAGTGTCGGAAGTGCATGGCTGGTCGTAGGGGTCTAGGCACTTCCTGGACACCAGCTGCGCATAAAGAGCGAGCGAGGCGTCGTAGGGTGACCATGGCTGTCGCAGCTCGAAGGTGGGGCGGTGCTGCCCCATCGGACGCGACTCACGGCCTAACCGTCAGGAAGATAAGCAAAGCTGTGCGAACGGGGTGAACCTTGAGCCCTTGTGAACTGCCGACCGATAACCGAAAGTGATCTGGAGTCGTTCAAACCCATGTTGCCGTCCATGAATCCCGTCGACGCATCCAGCTCCGGTCTTCAGCAGGTTTTGAAACATCTTCTGTAGTGCTAGATAGGGAGATGGGACATCATTTGATGGTGCACGGTGGTACAGCAAGGCTTAGGACGGGACCAGCACTTTCGCTACGCGGCCTGCGCCAAAGGCGATTCGGCGGCACCTGTGCCCCGAAGTTGGCGAGAGTGGCACGAGCTCCCTTCATCTGTTTCTTCGTTGATACGAGCTGAAACGGCCTCCAAACACCGACGGCCGGCTTCGTTTTGAAGGGTTCTTCTTTTTAGCCAGTTTTTAACTCGAGAGCTAGAAGGTCCCCTGTCGCAGAAAAGCCGGCGTCGGCGTCGTTGGCCGCGAGCGAAGAATTCCCGAAAAAAACCCATATATGTATTTAACCTAGATAGCAGGTGGGCCACCTACGTCACAAGCCCCTGTGACGTCATCAAAATCAGTCCACTGCATTGTGAGCACACTGGCCACCGCGGCAGGTGGCAGTTAAATAAATGATTGGTCACGAGAGGTTGCTCTTGAAGTGCCACCTGGGTGGCAAAAGCCCCACCATTGGCAGCAGCTGTCATCGAAGGGCAGTGGCACACAGCTTAGCCAGCGCACCACTGCACCAGAAGTGGTATGAGGACTCTCAGGGATCTATGAATGTAATATAGAAAATCTCCAATTCCTCCTATATGGACATTAACACATTAATGCTTTCGCATCACACCCTTAAGGCGGAGCTGAAGTGGTTTGGTTTGATTATGGGGTTTAACTTTTCAAAGCGACACAGGCTATGAGGCACGTCGTAGTGAAGGGCTCGGAAGATGTTAACCACCTGGGGTTCTTTAGCGTGCTCTGACGTCGCAAAGTACACGGGTCTTCAGCATTTATCCTTCATCGAAATTCTACCGCTGGGGACGGGATCGAGCCTGCGTCTTTCGGGGCAGCAGCCGTGCGCCATGACCACTGAGCCACCGCGGTGACACGGAACGTGTCATTCAGCTTCTGTCTTCTCCCCGCCTGGCTTCTGTGTACCATGCATTAGGTGAAAATTGTTGCGAAGTGATTTACCTGCATTCTGCACTCTTTATTTTGGGGATTTCTCTTAATGTCTGTTTTGTTTTGCAGATTACCGCCTCTTTCACACACAGTCGAGGGTTCAACGGCATACCGTCTGGTCAGGAATCATGGCTTGATGAGATGGCTGCCCATCTCGGTCACGGCGGCTAGCATCGCTATGGAAGCCATCGAAAGCAAAGCTGTGGCCACTTTCCAACCGCGACCAAAAGTGTTTCTTAGGTATGTGGACGACTGCTTCTGCGTCATAGACCGAAAGCACCACCGCACTTTCCTGGATCCCCTCCACGACATTCAGCCCTCAATAAACTTTACTGTTGAAGAAGAGACCGACGGCTGCCTTCCGTTCCTTGGCACCATGGTAACCCATACTCCGACAGGTCTCAGTTTTTGCGTCTACCGGAAACCGACGCACTCTGGAAGGTACCTAGATTTCAATTCAGCGCACCCTGTCAGTCATAAGCGGTCATCTCGTTCTCGAAGCCCAACGTGCATTTAAGAAAAATGGCGTCGCCACATTCGAAGATATGAAAGAAGTCGACGTCCTGCTGGAAGACCACCAGGATGTTCACGAGGTCTTCAGTCTCACTGCAAACCTTGCTGTTGGTAAGTCTTGTGCGCTTACGCTAGCCGCCGTCAAAGTCACGGAACGTACAGATCTCAAGAAGGTCCTCCGACATCCGTTTCATGGTGCTGTTCGTGTTTACCGACGCGTGATTGACCCTACTCATCATGTGCCCAAAGACGAGGAAGACATTTACCTGCTGCTGTCCAAGGCTGACGCCTTCTTACCGGAGACCCTGCTGCCAACGCACCCGCTGCACTTTTGCCACCTGCAGGCCTCCGTGGCGCCATAAAAGACGAGGAAGGTTTGGTGCATCACTTAGAGAAGGAGCGCGCCACGGTGGCCGGCCGTTGGTGATGGCTAGCTGGACCTCGGAGGCGGGGCGAAGCGGCTGCATCATGTCGTCGAGTTGCAGCCAGCGCGCTATCTTCGTTTTCGCACCTTGTCGACTACCGATGCAAAGATTAACGTGTGGAGTGGCCAAGTGTTTAGCCCTTTACGAAAGACACTGGAGCCATCCGCTATTTAATTCTCCCTTTTCATCCCGGGCAATGAACTTCGCCTCCCGCAAACTATTACACTGCTCAATTTTCCCGTGTAAAAAAATACTTACGTTTTGGCTTAATTAAGCAACGGTGCCATTATTAATATGTTTGTGAGTGAAAGCGCAAAGGATATTTCGATCGATTTTCGCCATTCTAACTTTGTTTTGCCTGAAGTAGCCGCATGTCGGCCGCTTTAGAAAAACCACCACGGCCACTCGGTTTCATGTTGTATCCAGTTGTTCCGGCCAATGAACTTTGAGCCGTACGGTTTGATTCCCGATGGTTGCCGAATAAAGCGGATTCCGGATCTTGCTTTGTCAAATATGGAAGGGCATCGCCGGATGCATGAAATCGGGAAGTTATCTGCAGAGTAGTAGTGTGATTTTCATGCAGAACAACACAATCTTGGCTTGGCTAAGCCACACTGCATTTACTTGTGCGCCTTCGAAAGATTGATTAAAAATGTGCTGCTTGATCTTGGCCGTTCGCAGTTTCTGTTTGCTGTGGTGGGTTGACAGCTGTGGTACCGGCGGAGAGCAGCGCAGTGCCCCGTCAAATGAGTCAACGCGAACGAACACTACGGAACTGCAATTACTTGCTGCCCACCGCGATCGTGTGATGAAGATTTGGCTGCTACGGTTAGGACCTTCGCTGCAAGGAAATCCTTAGGATAAAAACAAGCCCAGAAAATTCCGTAAGACGCTTCTAGTTTGCGCGGCTACCACCCTCTTCTGCACGACGCTGAACATCAAAAATAGGTGCGGAAATTAGGAATTCTTGAAGAACTACATTGATTTCTTAAGGCTGTGAGAACTAGGGGGGCGAGCGCAGCAGGCATTTATAAATTAAGATTCTGCAGCATGCAGAAAGAGCAAGACATCACTAACAGCGTCTTCGCGGATTATCTCACAGCCAGCTATTTAGTTTCTTCTCAATAATAAACAAAAATATTCCTACGCAGATGACCCTAACTCGTGACGCCGATGAGCACGGGAAGCGCGGGAAGCACGGGAAGCACGGGAATGGAAACTCGGAGTATGAAGATACGAAGAACGCCTGAAGTAAGTGAACGATAACAGGTTGGCAACTAAGGTATTTAAGCACTTGCGTAGGAAGAGATTGATTCACAGTGATGGTAAAGGTCTAGAAAACTAACCAGTAAGTTTTTAGAAAACCGGCACGGAGAAGGAAGGAGCTTTGACCGATACGTCAAAAGCACTGAGCGTAAGAACTTGATTGATTCAATAGGAAAAAATCAGACTAGACCTCCATAGAAAATGGAAAAAGCAAATCAGGAAGGAATCATTCCATGATAACGCAAGAGGCTACGCCCTACTCTTTGAAGCGAGATCTGGGTGTCTTAGAGCGAGAAGGAACAAAAAAATTTAACAAGCTGGCACATGTGTAGTAACTTGCTAGCAACAACTGAGCATGTGTTAGTAGAATGTGCAGTATCCACCCAGAGGTACACAAAGGTACAGTCGCTCTCCCCGAGGCCCTGAGCCACGTGACGTTCAGCGCTTCTTGTGGGCGTTGTATGCCGGAGCTCTATACCGTCACTAATATAGAGAGATTTGGCATTGTCGTGCGGTAAATACGTTAACTACGGTAATTACGATCATACGGCGAATGCGGCTAAGCAAGCAATGTAACCGTAGCAACGGCAACGTAATACATGTTACCATATTTGCCGTACTGGCCCTACTGCTTTCCGTAATAAAACTCCAATGTCGGGTTGCTGAAGGCCTATAGACCCAGCCGTTAATGTAGAGCTGTCTCAACGAAGTAATAACATACTACATAACCATATACACAGCATACTTTAAGTGTTATCATATCAACCTATTTCCTCTAATTAAAAGCGTATATCCGTATTCTGAGGCAGCTTGAACAAGTCGCATTGCGAAAAGAAAAATTCCCTCGCCTGATTCTCAGCACAAACGATGAAAGACTAAATAGGGACGCAGAGCACTTGGCGTCTGCCTTCGCTTTCACTGAGTTAGGATACAGTCCATAGATGTTCACACTACAGGGACGGGGTGTATATATATATATATATATATATATATATATATATATATATATATATATATATATATATATATATATATATATATATATATATATATATATATATATATATATATATATATATATATATATATATATACGGACGACTGCTTCTGCCTCATAGACCGAAAACACACCCGCAGTTTCCTGGATCACTTCAGCGCCATTGAGCCCTCGGAAGAGAACGACAGCTGCCTTCCGTTCCTCGACACCATGGTAACCCGTACACCGACAGGTCTGAGTTTTCGCGTCTACCGGAAACTGAGGCACTCTGGAAGGTACGTAGATTTCAATTCAGCGCACCCCGTCAGTCATTAGCGGTCAGTGGTTGCATCTCTAATCAACCATGCCAGGGAAGTATGCAGTGAAGACGCCGCCCTAAACCGCGAAATGAAGACCGTGGAAAACGACCTGATAAGCAACGACTACCCGCTTTCCTTCATTCCGAACACGAAAAGAGCGGCTCAATAGAAAAAAGCCTACTGCCGAGGAAGACAAAAGTGCTAACGCTCCGAAACCAAAACGAGCCCCTATCCCGTATGTATCAGGGATCAGCGAGGCGCTGGCAAGGATGTTCCGCAAGCACGGCCTACATGTTGCACAGCGTCCCAACAAGCAAGATAAGAAATGAGCTTGCAAACGTGAAAGACCAGCTCCCTCGTGCCCAATTTCCCGGCGTGGTATAAAAAATTTCCTCCGCCGACTGTTCATCAGTTTACATTGGCGAAACGAAAGATTTCACGAGACGCCTGAAAGAACATCAGTAGGATGTACGAAAAAAAAGTGGCACCGAACGCAATCACGAAGCATGCGCAAGAGACCTCCATGAAATTAAATGGGATGAAGCAAATATATTAACAACAGAAAAGAATGTATCAGCCCGCCGAAACCTCGAATCACTAATAATCCAGACTACGCCCAACACAATAAATAAGAATGATGGCACATTACACCCTATCTACTCGATATGGCTAAGAACGCTACAAACCGCTAGAAAAGGCCCGGGACGTCCAGCTGGTTGCTCATTGTGTACAAGGGAGCCGTAGCGCTCTCGAAGCATCATTATTTGTGTTTGCTTTGGTCAGTGACCAGTGAATCTCATCAAGCCATGATTCCTGACCAGACGGTATGCCGTCGAACCCTCGACTACAGGTGTGTGAAAGACGCGGTAATCCGCAAAACAAAACAGACGTTAAGAGAAACCCCAAAATAAGGAGTGCAGAATGCAGGTAAATCACTTCTCAGCAATTTTTATCTAATGCATGGTATAGAGAAGCGCGGCGGAGAGAAGCCAAAAGAATGAATGTGACTTTCCGTGCCGCCGCGGTGGCTCAGTGGTCATGGCGCACGGCTGCTGCCCCAAAAGACGCAGGCTCGATCCCGTCCGCGGCGGTAGCAGTTCGACGAAGGATAAATGTTAAGATTCGCGTACTTTGCGACGTCAGAGCACGCTAAAGAACCCCAGGTGGTTAAAATCTCCCGAGCCCTTCACTACGACGTCCCTCATAG
Source organism: Amblyomma americanum (assembly GCF_052857255.1). Taxonomy (NCBI): domain Eukaryota; kingdom Metazoa; phylum Arthropoda; class Arachnida; order Ixodida; family Ixodidae; genus Amblyomma; species Amblyomma americanum. Next base: position 89,323,175 of record NC_135497.1, read on the forward strand.
CCTCAGTCGCTCTGGAACGTTTAAAACCCATAAACCAACCAAACTACATCAGCTCCGCCTTAACGGTGTGACGCGATAGCGTTAGTGGGTTAATGCCCATATATGCGGAATTGACATTCTCTACATTACATTCATAGATCCCTGAATGTTCTCCTACCACTTCTGGTGCAGTGGTGCACTGGTTAAGCTGTGCGCCACTGCCCTGCGATGACAGCTGCTGCCAATGGTGGGGCTTCTGCCACCCAGGTGGCACTTCCGGAGCAACCTCTCGCGAGAAATCATTGATTTAACTGCCATGTGTCGTGGTGGCCAGTGCACTTACAATGCGTTAAGCTGGTTGTGATGACATCACAAGGTCACATGACGTAGGTGGCCCACCTGCTACCTAGGTTAAATACATCTGTGGGTTTTTTCCGTGAATTTTTCGGTCGCGGCCAACGACGCCGGCGCCGCGTTTTCTGCGTCACGGGGACCTTAACGCGGCTGCGTTAAAAACTGGCTAAAAAAAGAACCCTTCAAACGAAGCCGGTCGTCGCTGTTTGGACGCTGTTTTAGCTCGTGTCAACGAAGAGAAAGATGAAGGGAGCTCGTTCCACTCTTGCCCACTTCGGGACACAGGTGCTGCCAAATCGCCTTTGGCACAGGCCACGCAGCGAAAGTGCCGGTCTTCGGAAAGATGAACGTGTGGAGTGGCCGCATGCTGTATTATTTGGGAGAAACATTGCGGCCATATGTCATATCCTTGCCTTCACTTTCCCTAACCCATGAACTTGGAATTTGTCATCGGCAAACTAATACTGCGTTTAGTTTTTTTCCACTCAATGATCTTATGTACCCCTTCTATATAGCCACAGTGCTTTTTGCAAATATGTGCTTGAAGCTTTAGGGCCAGGGCATACGTCTTCGCCTTCTACCTTTTTTATTATTTTTTCCGCTCAGTTTATTTCTGCCAATATGTATTCACAGCCTCTGCTCCGACAGTGAGCAGCGGAGTGCACCGCTAAATAAATCATTATGGAGTAGCTACGGAACGGTATTTAGTCGCGAGATCAAACTGAAAACCAGGTTCGAAGCCGTAGCAGCCACCGTGGTTGGTTACAAAACCACTACACTTTGTAGCGTATATCTCCAACCACATCTCGAAGTAAGAGAGCATGAATTAGAGAACCTTTAAGAACAGTTACCGGAGCCATACATGATAGTTGGCGATTTTAATGCACACTCTTGTTTCTGGGGCAGTGAGAAGACCGATAGAAGAGGTCAGGTTATTGAGGATTTTATACAATCCAACAATATTTTTGTATTGAACACCGGTAAACCTACTTATTGCTCCCCTAGTTCAGGAAAAATGAGTGCTTTAGATTTGTCCTTTAGCTCTCCATCAGTTTTTAGCGATTTTAAATGGGATGTTTTAGACAACCCATATGTAAGCGATCATCTCCCTGCTGAAATCTGCCTGTCGTCCCCACCATCAGTCACCCATACAAAATCACGGTGTTGGAAGCTCAATTTAGCAAACTGGCAGCTTTTTAGAACTGCAGCAACGTTAGAAAATATTACGTTAGAAAATCTTAATGTAAATGAAATAAATGAAAAGTTCACAAATTTTATTCTTGCTGCCGCACACTTGGCTATCCCCCAATCTTCAGGAATAGTGCAACGCGACCATAAAGTGTTTTGGACACGAAATTGCAAAGAAGCAAAAAAACAACAAAATAAAGCTTGGGGTATATTTCGCCGATACCCCGCACAGTAGAACCTTATAAACTTTAAAAAAGCAAGCGCAAAAGCGCTGTACATACGTTGAAATGCCGAAAAATCATCCTGGCAGCGTTTCATTACCTCGATAAACAGCCAAATTTCTTCGAAAAAATGTGGGAGGCAGTACACAAAATGGATGGTCGCTACTCTCCATTCACAGTTCCTCTTCTGACCGCCCCTGGTGTGCAGACAAATATAAAAGAACAAGCAGACATATTAGGCGAACATTTTTCCACTGTATCTAGTTCCTCTAACTATACAGAATCATTTTTAAAATATAAAGACAGAGCCGAAAAAGAAAGACTGCCGATAAAGGGCAGTGCACACGAAGCATATAAGAGCCCATTTACACTACAAGAAATTAACAGCGTACTTTTTTCCGGTAAACAGACTGCACCAGGACCAGATGAAGTCCATTATGAAATGCTTGCCCACCTGTCCGAACACGCTGTATACTCGCTTCTTAAATTTTTTAACAAAATATGGTTATTAGGAGAGATATTGCAGAGGCTTGGAAAAAGCCATTATGGTACCGTTATTGAAGCCGGGAAAAGAACCTACCTCCCCTGGCAATTACAGACACATAGCCCTAACAAGCGTACTTGCCAAATCCTTCGAAAGAGTCCTTAACATTAGATTAATGTTTATATTACAATCCCCTTATCTTCTTGACATCCATCGGTGTGGGTTTAAAAAGGCGTGCTCTACAACCTACCACCTAGTCCGCCTAGAGAACACAGTACGTGAAGCATTTATACTCAAGCAACACTGCCTTGAGGTCTTTTTCGATTTAGAGAAAGCCTATGACACCACATGGAGGTTTGACGTACTGCGGGACCTTGGAGACCTTGGAAACCGTGGTAGAATGCTGAAATGCTAGAGTGACTTTTTGACTAACCGTTCATTTCAAGTACTCCTGGGTTCCACCCTTTCTAAGAATTTCATTCATGAGAACGGCGTGCCTCAGGGGTGCATTTTAAGCACCACGCTTTTTATAGTAATAATGAATTCCCTAGCAAAAATAATTCCAAAATCTATCATGTATTCAGTCTACGTCGACGATCTCCAGATTACTTGCACATCCTCTAGCGTTACATCGTGCGAGAGGCAAATACAGCTGACAGTAAATAACCTAACAACATGGGAAGAAAAAAAATGGTTTCAAGTTTTCTACGCAAAAGTCAGTAGCTGTTCTTTTTTGCTTAGAATAGGACTGCACACTGATCGCTCCCTGTATTTAAATGAAGTCGCACTGCCAATTGAAGATGAGCACAAATTTCTAGGAATAACTTATGACAAAAAGCTCACATTCCTACCACAAATAAACATACTCAAAAGAAAACTTCCAAATCTCTGAATATGCTAAAAGTACTTTCACGAAAACACTGGGGTTCCGATAGGACTTGTCTTTTACAGATTCATCACTCTGTAGTACGTTCTAGTTTAGATTACGGATGCATAGTTTATGGATCAGCGAGGCAATCGTACCTTAAACGGCTAGATTCAGTACATAATTTAGGCTTGCGTCTTTCCACCGGTACATACAGGACGTCACCAATAAACAGTCTTTATGTGGAAACCAACGAACTATCACTTACAGAGAGAGGAACCATGCTCACATGCTCGTACGTTTTAAAAATCCGTTCACTACCTAAACATACCTGTCACCAAATAGTCACAAAGTGCCCCTCTAGAACACTATTTAACAGCAAACCATTAGCTATAAGGCTACTTCTTCTGCGTTTTGAAGATATGTGCAAAAACCTCAGCGTAATGGATGCATTACCTGGCATTGCTCGAAGACGTGGTCCACTGCCTCCGTGGTTCAATTTTCCTGCAATCTGTGACCTCACTCTTGCATATTTCCGTAAAAAACTAATTCCACAGCAACATATAATACAAGAATTACGTGCCCTTGAAGAAAAATACAGTAGTAGTTTTACAGATTTTTATACTCATGGATCAAATACAGATAGCTGCGTAGGAAGCGCAGTGGTGCGAAGGATTTCGGAGGAAATAGTAAGACTACCACAGTGTTCCTCTATCTTCACCGCGGAGTGCTACGCAGTATGTGTGGCCATAGAAAAAATACTAAGTGAGAACCCCAAAATGCGATTATTTACACAGACTCCTTAAGTGTACTTACAGCTCTCCATTCAAAAAATGCAATCTCCCCTCTTCTTGGTTACATCATACACAACATAGTAACTGCCACAGCTCAATGACAAAATATAAAACTGTGCTGGGTCCCTAGTCATGTGGAAATAAAAGGCAATGAGAGAGCAGATGTGTGTTCTGCTAAAGCTCGTGGCAAGGAAATAAAGTAAATATACTGTTTAATGATTGCATGAAATTAGTAGCAAGGAAACTAAGAAAAAATGGCAGTCGGCCTGGACGAATGAGGTAAATAATAAACTACACTTGGTAAAACTACTTTTACGTGAATTTAAGTCGTGTGTGCACCAAGAACGTTTCAAGGAAGTGATCTTATACCGTCTCCGAATAGGCCACGCGCACCTTACGCACAACTTCCTACTAACAAAACAAGACAAACCTGTTTGCCAAGAATTCGGAGATGAACTCACGGTTAACCACATTTTATTCTCTTGTGTGGAACTGGAAGGACTAGAAAAAACGTATTTTACTGAATTTTATAATAAACGCATTTCTTTTCATCCCGCACTGCTTTTAGGAGATGGTGCAATTGTTGATTTATCATGCGTTTTTAGCTTTCTTAACGAAACGGGATTTCTCAAGAGACTTAATTTTTTCCCACTGGTTTGTTTCAATTTTAGTACACCTCAGCCACTTTCTCATGCCTGAGAAGAAAGTTGAGGCTTTTGTTATGAATTGGTTGGGAGACTCGATATCCTTGCGCAGCCAAGGAAAACTACTGAGGTTACCCGGCTCTCTTTAAAGCTTCTGTTTGTAACCATTTCAAAAATTTGTGTAAGTGTTTACTGGGTAATATTAACGTTTGAGGGCCTCAAGAGCAGGGATGATTCTAACATTTCTATAATATTCAACAAAAGACTTTTCCTATACCTTGTTCTTGCCGCATGATGGCCTCAGTTGCCTATGTGCCATAAAACACAACACAACACGCACAACACACATATTTGCAAATCTCCGAAGCCTAGCCTCCCTCAACGTGAACACCTCCTTCACAATGGTGGCGTGGCCCGTCCTGAGGGCAGAAGTTGGGTGCAGGGCAGGAGACAAACAGAAAGACTTATGCCATCCACGCACCTGGCGAGCAGCAGCTTGACACAGTTTCTCTTCCCCCCATCGCGAGCGCAACGCGCAGCAGGTGTATTGCACCTGCCCAGCGGTGACTTGTCAGAAGAGCGCTTAACACCTTTACTGCGATCGAAACACACTGCAGAAGTGTGCAGGAGGGACCCGTGGAATAATTTTGTGAGCAGCAGTGCCTAGAGCTGCTCCTAGTTTCTGGCCCCCAAAAAAGAGGTGCGGTTCTGGTGTTCGCCGATATGTGAGAGAGATACTGCGCCATTTCCTTTCCCCAAAAAGCAATTTTCAATTTTCAGTTGGACACCAACCACACATACATTAAAGCTAGATTTAGGCCTCCACTGACCCGCCGCGGTGGCTCAGTGGTTAGAGCGCTCGGCTAATGATCCGGAGTTCCCGGGTTCGAACCCGACCGCGGCGGCTGCGTTTTTATGGAGGCAAAACGCTTAGGCGCCAGTGGGCTGTGCGATGTCAGTGCACGTTAAAGATCCCTAGGCAGTCGAAATTATTCCGGAGCCCTCCACTACTGCACCTCTAATTCTTCCTTTATTCTTTCACTCCCTCCTTTACCCCTTCCCTTACGGAGCGGTTCAGGTATAATTGGTTTTTTGGGGAAAGGAAATGGCGCAGTATCTGTCTCATATATCGTTGGACACCTGAACCGCGCTGTAAAGGAAGGGATAAAGGAGGGAGTGAAAGAAGAAAGGAAGAAGAGGTGCCGTAGTGGAGGGCTCCGGAATAATTTCGACCACCTGGGGATCTTTAACGTGCACTGACATCGCACAGCACACGGGCGCCTTAGCGTTTTTCCTCCATAAAAACGCAGCCGCCGCGGTCGGGTTCGAACCCGGGAACTCCGGATCAGTAGTCGAGCGCCCTAACCACTGAGCCACCGCGGCGGGGCCGGTTCAGGTATCCGCCGATATATGAGACAGACACTGCGCCATTTCCTTTCCCCCAAAACCAATTATTGTTATCATAAGGTCTCCACTGACTCACGGAGCCGGTTGTGCGCATTTCATTTCGTGAAAATGAGTGGCCTTTACAAATTTGTCAACGCCAATGAACTCTATGAACGTCGTCGGCTCACGTGTTTCTTTTTGTTTTTGAGGAAAGGAAATTGCACAGTAACCGTCTCGTATATCTCGGTGGACACCCGAACCACGCCTTAGAGGAAGGGATAAAGGAGGGAGGGAAAGAAGAAAGAGAAAACTGAAAGTTGAAAGTTCGATTTTGAGGAAAGGCGCAGCGCCGGAACACCTGTGGCTCGGTGCTACTAGTGGCGCATGCGCAGTAGTGACTAGGGAGCGAGAGAGAGAGAAATATCCGCGGCGACGCGCGCGTTGTAACGTCATGTGCCTCCTCGGAGCGCCTTCACGGCGAAATCGCAAATTCGCGGCCAGTAAAGCTTTCGCTCTAATATTTGTCACTGTATATAAACTTGGGTGCCTCAGATTTGTCGCAAATGCTCGCCTTCAAGCGCCATGCAATGCCTTGGTATAACTCCGCTCACGCGAGAGACGTGACTCCAAAGCTTGGTGGCAAAACCCGGTGTTCCCCGAGGCGGCTCAACTGTATCCCCTAGAACCTGCTTTTAAACGAATGTGTTTAGAAATCAGAAGCATGGCAAGTGACCGCTGCACTATCGAGCGGTAGCGAGTTATGCAAGGCAGCTACGAATACTGTACATGGGCGTGCGTAGAGTCACTTAGATGGATGCACATTTTCAGTCGTATGTTTCTGGCAGCAGCGTAACGCCTGCGCCCTTTAACTCCAGGGCTGTTCCTTCAACGAAGAGCGCGGATGTGAGCAGAGGTTCAGGTTTTGAACGCCATGTCTCTGCCGCTTCGAACGGAGCTTGGGCCTTTGTGTACGATATGGAGCTCACAACAGTCGGTGGAGTTCTCTTTTACACTTTGCTACAATCAAGCTGAAAGAAATTTCCTCAGCCGCCACGACACAGCGATTGCCGAAATATCGTGCTCCTATTCTGATCCCCATCCTCTATCCAGACTTTTTTTCCCCGCGCAGGACGCAATGAAATATGATGACGATGTCTGGGCCTGCTCCATCTCGTTTCCCCCTGATTTACAGCTGCGCCCCTAGCTGTAGGTCCTGTCTTTTTGTCAAGCTTTCGTGGATGCTTCGCCAGCAAAAACCGCAATTGACACTTAATAATCCTGCGCACTGCTGTACCTCTATGCTGTCTTACAGCATGCAGGAAGATATACTGGGTTCATATAAGTGTTACGGAGGATTTCTCCTGTTTCCTTTGGAATCATGGCGCACTCGTATCAGTAAAATCTCAATGCTGAGATATTTTTCAGTAGATACCTCCATAGTACAAACTGCTAAGGACACCAACAATCCTGCGCACGGCCGTACCTCTATGCTGTCTTAGCACGCAGGGAGATGTACTGGCTTCATATAAGTATTACGGAGGATTTCTCCTGTTTCCTTTGGAATCATGGCGCACTCGTATCAGTAAAATCGCAATGCTTAGATATTTGCATGCGCCTTTTAGTTTCAGCAGAATTTAAGTTCAAGCGGCTTCTGACTTTTTTTTCAACTTGCACACGAGCTCGCATAGTTATATAAAGCGTCGCGCTTCGCCGTTGTTCGCGCTCTGGGGAGGCAAAGCCCGAGCTCACTAAACATGACATTCTGTTGTGCCGCCGCGACGAAATGCGAATCCCGGAAAGAGGGGCTAGTCACATGCAGGACGCTCGGCCTGCATCTCCGGACACCCTCGCGGACACCCGCAGCCCGGCCATTGTCTCTCTATCGCGAACGAATATTCCACGCTAGCACTATAGTCTTTTCCACTAAGTTAGTTTCCGGTCTTGCAGTGGTGGTTACAGCTTATTTTTCGAATAGATAGTAGTACACTGCTATATTCGATTGCTGAAAAATAATTTTATTATCGATGACGTTACACCTTGAAAAAGTAATCAATGCTGTACAAAATTTTTAGAAAGTACAGTTTATTACAAATGATCAATTTATTTATTTATTTATTTATTTATTTATTATCAATACCTCAAATGCCCCAGGAATGGGGTATTACATGAGGGATGGGCTGAGTGTGTCACTAATGGGAGATTGGATGGCAGCCTTGAAGTGCAGTGGATCGGAGTGGTGCACGGAGTCGAATGGCAAGCCGTTCCAGTCTCGAGCAGTTTGCACGAAGAATGAGCGAAGATGAGCTGTAGTCTGTGCTGGGGGAGGGTAGACTGTTTTGGGATGGTTGGTGCGGCTTGATAAGCGATGAGCTGGCAGGATAGCTGAAACATCAAGTTGGCTGTGATAAAATTTATGAAAGAGGCAGAGCCGAAAGATGCAACGTCTGGACTCGAGATTAGTAAGATTAGCCTCAGATTTAAGTGCAGTGACGCTGGTGTGATACGAGTAGTCCGAAAAAATAAATCTAGCTGCGCGATTCTGAACTGATTCGAGGGTGTTTGAAAGGTTAGATTGATGAGGGTCCCAGACTGAGCATGCGTACTCCAACTTCGGCCGGACAAATGTGAGGTATGTTAACGTTTTAATAGAAGCAGAAGCGAGTCGCAAGTTCCTACGGAGGAAGCCAAGAGTGCGATTGGCTTCGTTTGTTATGTTTGTTATGTGCGCTGACCAATTAAGTGTGTTAGAAAATGTGATACCGAGATATTTATACGATTGAACAGATGCTATTTCAGATGCACTAATTTCGTACTTGAAGGGTTGATAGTTTTGACGCCGATGGAAAGAAAGCAATGACGTTTTGTTAGTGTTTAAGGACATTAACCAAGTGTTGCACCAGGCTTCAACACGTTTAAGGTCGTCTTGAAGTAAGCGAGAGTCCGAGGTGTTATGGATGGGGCGGTAGATTACACAGTCGTCTGCAAATAGGCGGATATGAGAAGTGATATTATTAGGCAGGTCGTTAATATAGATTAGAAAAAGCAAAGGCCCAAGCACAGTGCCTTGGGGGACACCGGAAAGGACCGGGGAGCAAGATGACGAAAGTTTATTAGCATACACAAATTGTTTCCGGTTAGTGAGAAAATTGCGTATCCAATCTAATACAAGGGGGTTAATGTGTAAGCTTGAAAGTTTAGGTAGAAGTCTTTGATGGGGAACCTTGTCGAATGCCTTTTCAAAATCCAAAAAGAGAGCGTCCACCGGAATGTTTAAATCGAGATTAGAGCTTATGTCGTTAATGAATAAAGCGAGTTGAGTATCACATGATAGCCCTTTGCGAAACCCATGCTGATTAGGATGAAAAAAAGTGACAGATATCAGGAATTTTACTATGTGAGAGTAAAGCACATGCTCCATTAGTTTTGAACAAACGCTAGTTAGTGAAATGGGACGATAACTAGAACATAAAGATGGAGGACCTTTTTTCGGGACTGGAACAACCTTGCCTACTCTCCAATCTTCCGGCACCACTCCTGATGACAATGATTGCTGGAAAATATGGCATAAAATCACACTGACAGTGTTTTTCGTATGTTTTAGTACCTTGGTGTTAATGCCATCGACACCTGCAGAAGATGAAAGCCTTAATGAGTCAATGATTTTCACAATACCGGGAGGATTAAAAGTGATCTCAGGAATAACAGTGTGATCGTAATGGGGAAAATCTGGTAAATTGTTAGCAGGTTCTTGTGTGAAAACAGAAGTGAATGCACGGTTTAGTTCTTCGGCTGTTTGACTCGCAGGAATCGGGCGATTGCAGTGATCGCGTAATTGTAATGGTTGCGAGCGTTTAATGTTTATAGTGCTCCAAAATTTTTTAGGGTCATTTTTTAACATGGTTGGCAAAACTGATGAATAGAAAATACACTTTGTTTTGTTAGCAAGTGACACAAACTCCTTTTCCGCAGTGTAATACTTTTTCCATGAGCATTCGTTGTTAATTCGTTTAGCAGTGCGAAAGAGTCTTTTCTTTATGTTGTTGAGACGTTTCAGCGTGCGGTTGAACCATGGCGATGATTGTTTATCGGTTACAGTGATAGTGGGTATGTACGTCTTTATCAGCACATTAAGAGAAATCAAACAGTTCATTCACGCCGTGGAGCGGTCTATATATATATATATATATATATATATATATATACTGAAACCAAGGTATGTTTGTTACACGAGCCCCTCATTTCATTTGCCTTGCATATATATATATATATATATATATATATATATATATATATATAGCCCTCAACCGTTTCCTGGCTTGCCTGTGCAATGTCAGTGCACATTAAAAATCCCCACTTGGTCGAAATCTCCCCAAAAAATCCCCAGTTCGTCCCCCTCCCCCTCTGCTTTCAGTGCCACCTTCCTTCCTTCCCTCAAGGCGTGGTTCAGGTGTACACCGAGACAGTTACTGCGCCATTTCCTTCCCATGATAGCCTGTGCGCACTTAACTGAGCCTTCAGTCTGCTGTTATTCTTCGGTTTCTCACACTTTGTATCATAGCTGTATAGCCCAGCACAGAAGTACTAGCCTACAGGTTCGGAAATAAGTAAACGGAGCGCGCTGTTCCGTTCTATTTGAGATAATTATTTTTCTATTGGGCATGAAGAAACAGTATTTTTCTATCAGAATGTGAACTAGCGTCTACTACCAGCCTGGAGATAATAAAGCTGTCAGTTTCGATTAGGCAGCGTGCGAAAAATGTTTGAAGGCAAGAGCATGCTCCGCTTACTTTTGTCCGGGCCTGTGCATTATGTATCGCTAATTTTAACATCGACTGCATGAAGCACCGCTACTGGGATGCGATCCTTCTAAATCCACCTAGATTTGGTGGTTGTGAGTAACGTTCAGGCTTAGATCTTGCCGCTATGTAGAATAGAATAGCAACAGTTCTTCACAGTCACTTCGTAATATGCATTCCCTGTCAAAGTCTTAGTTTCATTTCTTTTTCTTTCTCCTCTCCAAAAAATTAACGTGGATTAGCTCAGCTAATCCAGGATATACAAAGCTAAAGATGTCGGCGTTCACTGTGTTCATTGGCGTTGACAATGCGTTAGACGGCGATGGCTTTGAGGAAAGGAAGGGTGCATAACTAGCTCCCTGTATATGCAGACGCCTCATTCTTGCTTTGATACATGCGGCGGTGGTGAGAGAGAGATGTGGCCTGAATGCATTAGCGCTGACAGCGTTGTGGCTGACATGCGGCACTGCAGCAGTAGCTCGGCCGCAGCGTTCATTTAGTGATCTATCTCTCGCGATCAACCATTAACTGCAAACCACCTCCCAGGGTGGCAGGGAGGACGCGCTGCCTATCCAGTGCGCGGAACGCAATCAAAGCAGGCTTTTGCAGTTGGACACCGACGTTAAATATCCCCTGGTGGTCGAAATTATTCCGGAGCCCTCCACTATGGCACCTATTCTTCCTTTCTTCTTTCACTCCCTCCTTTATCCCTTCCCTTACGGCGCGGTTCAGGTGTCCAAAGATATATGAGACAGATACTGCGCCATTTCCTTCCCCAAAAAACCAATTATTATTATTATTATTATTCACCGACGCCACGTACACGAAAGCGAGATTGTTTCCACTGACCCACGGAGCCGGTTGTGCGCCTTTCCTCTCGTGAAAATGAACGGCCTTTGCAAAGCTGTCAACGCCGATGAACTCTATGAACGCCGTCGGCTCACTTGTTTTGTTCGGTTTTTGAGGAAAGGAAATGGCACAGTAACCGTCTCGCATATCTCGGTGGACACCAGAACCGCGCCATAAAGGAAGAGATAAAGGAGGGAGGGAAAGAAGAAAGAGAAAACTGAAAATTGTATGTTAGATTTTGAGGAAAGGCGCGGCGCTGCGCAGCGGCGGTACACCTGTGGCTCGGTGCTTCTATTGGCGCATACGCAGTAGTGACTAGGGAGTGAGAGAGACAGAGAGAGAAATGTCCGCGGCGAGGCGCGCGTTGTGACGTCATGTGCCTCCTCGGAGTACAGCCACGGCGAAATCGCAAGTTCACGGCCAGTAAAGCTTTCGCTTTAAAAAATTCGAGGACGCTTAAGCTTCCTCTATAAGAGCAGGACACGAAAGCGTGTTGCAGCGTTGCCAAGGAATCCACGGAACGCCAATGTCCGTTCTGCGTGACGCTTTGCCCGGGCAATTTAAGCTAGAAAGGAAACACCTCTTTCTTCTTTTCTTCTTTCACTCCCTCCTTTATCCCTTTCTTTAAGGCGCGGTTCAGGTGTCGGCCGATATGTGAGACAGATATTGCTCTATTTCCTTTCCCCAAAAAACAATCTTCGACTCGGAACCCAGCAACGGTGGCTCAGTGGTTACGGCGCTCGGCTACTGATCCGGAGTTCCTGGGTTCGAACCCGACCGCGGCGGCTGCGTTTCGATGGAGGCGAAACGCTGAGGCGCCCGCGTGCTGTGCGATGTCAGTGCCCGTTAACGATCCCCTGGTGGTCGAAATTATTCCGGAAAACTCCACTACGACACATCTTTCTTTCTTTCTTCTTTCACTCCCTCCTTTATCCCTTCCCTTACGGCGCGGTCAAGGTGTCCGCCGAGATATGAGGCATATACTGCGCCATTTTATTTCCCTAACAACCAACAATCAATTATAGAAGAAAGGGAGGGCTTTAACAAGGAGAACTGGAGCCGCATTAGGATCCCCCTTTCTCGAAAAACATGCACCCAGATCTAGATATGAAAGAAGACAACAGAGATATGAAGCTCTGGAACGCATATACGACCCATGACTACGATTGAATTGTGCAGGTGGCGAACTTTGTCCAATTCCTCAATGGCCTGCGCCGTCTTGGTAGTCCCGTCGATCGCTTTGTCATGGTAGCGAACGCAGTCTATCTTGTGAAAACAGCGCGCCAGCTCAACTTCACTCAGCGAAATGCGGCAGCCGAAATATTAGGAAGAGCGGTGGTTGCCAGAGCTAGCACGCGCATCTTCGCGGGCCACTACTAATTCCCGCGAGAGGAGAAGCACTTGAATTTCCTTGATTGTCCGGTCCGCGGGCCGACAGCACGCCTCTCAATTTGGTGGCGCACGAACACGTGATGCGCGGGCCTCGGGCGAACGGTCCGTTGTGTGAATCGGCCTTTACGACGCGATTCGGGTGTCGGCCGATATGTGAGATACTGCGCCATTTCCTTTCCCCAAAACCAATTTTCAATTTTTTTGTCACCCGAACCCCGCGAGAAGAAAGGAAATTGAAAATAAAATTGTGTTTAAGGAAAGGAAATGACGCATGCCTCACATATCTCGATAGACACCCAAACCGTGCCGTAAGTGAAGGAAAAGCACCCTTCAAAGCCAACACCGTATTCACTAGTGTTTATTCCACACCACCGAGGTGACATGACGATGGGAGTGGCTAGTGAGTGGCTAGTGAGGGAGTGGCTAGTGACTAGGGAGCGAGAGAGAGCGAGAAATATCCTTGGCGAGGTGCGCGTTGTGACTTCATGGGACTCCTCGGAGCACCGCCACGGCGAAATCGCAAGTTCGCGGCCAGTAAAGCTTTCGCTTTAAAATTTGGAGGACGCTTAAGCTTTGTCTTTAAAGGGTGGCTGAAACGGTTTTCAAATCGCATGAAGCGTTGTGGTTGGGAAGAAAGGACCTTGAAAATCGTGTGTAAATTTTTTCCCGATTCTGTCCACAAACAGAGCTGCAATCGCTTCTTAAATACCCGCCGCCCGTACGCCCTCGTCGCTTCCGGAAGCGCCGGATGGGGGGACGGCAGAGGAGTACTGTCACGGAGAGTCGGCCGGCTGTCCGGCTGCGCTTGCTTCGCTGCGGTCAGCGCTTTGGCGAACAGCGCTCAGCACACAGCTTGGTAGAATCCGTCGGTTGTTCTCCCCCAGCCTCTTCCTCGTTAACCAGAGGTTGAGGTTGAGGTGAGGTTGAGGTGTTGAATGCTACAGGTGGGGTTAGCCTTGCTTTGTCTGCCGGCAATTGCTCCACCGCAGCGTCCCTTCGATATTAACAATGCCGCATCAACCCCGCTAAGCGCACAGTCTCTTATAATAGCACACATTCTCTCCCGCAGTCACCATCTATGCACACAATCAATCCACACAGTTCACATCACAGTCCACTCCAGAAGTCACCATCTATGCACATATTCAGTCACACTAGAACATAGGCCATTGTAGTGCCACGCTCCATAACCGCACTCCATAACCACACTCGTTAACCAGACAATCTGGTGGTATGCAGCATGCCGAAACTGCCTGCACAAAACATGTGAATGAATATTTCTCTTTTCGTTACAATACTTTCTTAGCTGTTTGCAAACTCTGCCTTTTCCAGCTAGTTCACATCCATGCTGAGCTAAAGCATCTTCCAGCACTGTCTTTAAGACACACAGTCTTGAACTCTTTGAGCTCGTTACGCACTGTGTGCCTTTTGCTTTTTCCTGATTGCTTGCACCTCATGGCAACACAAGCAATTATCTTATTCTCGTCAGTGCGCAGCAAACGCAGCTGCACCTAATTGAACAAAAAAGCGATTATATAAGCCTGGTATACTTGAGCAAAGCAAACATCGGCGTTCATGAGCGCTGGGTCATGGCTGACTATCGACAATGGCGCCAGAATTCATGCTAATTTGTCCTTGAGTCAGAACGGCAAAGTGGTCGAGCCGCGTTACGCATACAAGTATGCCATCCACAAGTAATTCTTCCGGTTATCTCGATACGCAACAGCAGCAACTATATCTCGCAGCGCACTAGTTTTGATGAGCAGCACTGCGAGCTCCGAAACGCAGCCATAATTATTCTTCAAAAGCGTGTTCAGCATGCAAAAAAAAAACAGCACACGGGGGTAACTGCAGAAGTTTCATGGTTGAACAGTAGCCCGAACATGCGAAAGAAGAAAAGCGCACACGGGAGCTTCCTCCCGGTCGCCTCGTCTCTTCGCGCTGCAGTACAGTAGTGAACCCACTCCAACTGATCTAGTTTGACATTCTTTTGTAGTTCGAAAAGGCCTTCGGGAGTAATTAGGCAAGTAACTATAAATAAATGAACAAATGCTTTACCTTGCGCGACTCGTATAAGCGTGCCGGCGATCTGATTTAGATCATGTTTACAGGCGTTACAAGAAGTTCAAGGAAAAAAAAACAGCGAAAAAAACACGCAGCACCAGGAGAAGACAAACACTGACTGTCGCCGGAACGAAGTTGGTGGCCAGGCTTTTATGCAGCAGTGGTACACAACAACGTTTCTGCGCAATTTTCTTGTTTTTTCATTGCCACTTGAAACATGCACCTACACAAAAGATATGCACGCTCATGCACCTACGCAAAACATACGTATCAGTCGATCAGATTTGGTTTTCGTGTTGCCCTGGTAGGCTGTGAAAGGCCCGTACTGGATTAACGAAATTTCCGGCTTCCAGGCGCCGCCATGCGGTCGCTTCTCTATTACTTAGCTTCTCATCCGGCGGTGTCACCAGTTTTCTGTTTAGTCTGTAGTTCTCAACGATTTCGGAATAGGTTTGCGCGCGCTCGTCCAGGTTCCGACAGTCCGGCGGTTCCACGGTTACCCGGAAGCAAAGAATATGGAAATTCGCTCACTACCTCGAAGTCGACGAAGATATTGATAGCAGAGAAAGCTGGGAACCCCTGCTGCGCAGCGAACCCGCTCGGCAGAAACAAGCCAATCCGCCTGGCGGCTGAGGTTGAGAAGAGATAAAAACCCTCCAGGCCTGCGTGACGGGGGCGGTGAGTAATAAGGGGTCTCCATTTCCGGTGGAAATAAAATCTGTCATCCACCAATCCATCCAGTCGAGATTTCCAACACGTGAAAATGTTGCAACTTGACTTTCTCTGCCGGCGCACTCCGCGGCGTCGTTGGTTCCGCCGTTTTCTGAAGCTGCTGATGGCTCGAACATGCGTGGTGAAAGTCCAAACTGTTCAACACTGCTTGAATTATTCATAATTTCCAAACCTAGTCCTTAAAAGCCAGCTGAAACAACGCGCTACGCAGCAACGCCGTCGGGGCCGGCTGGAGATCTCCGTGGATGACGTCACGACAGTCACGACCAATCGCAGGCAAGGCTGGTGTTCGCTCGGCGCCCTGAGGCAATGGGGCACGTTTTCTTCTAAAAAGCAGCTTTTTGCGTTTATTTTCCTATTTTTGAATGAGATATTTTTTTCAGCGGACTAAAAGCTATAAAATACCGTAGAGAACTCATTTTTTTTTTCGAAAAGTGCTTCAGCTTCCCTTTAAGAGCAGGACGCGACTGCGCGTTGCAGCATTGCCAAGGAATCCACGGAACGCCATCGTTCTTAGGTGCGACCCATTGCCCGGACAATTTAAGGAAACATATCTTGGTGGAAACCCGTACCGCGCCGTAAGGCAAGGTAAATGAAAACAAATTTTTTTAAGGAAAGGAAAAGACGCCTGTCTCACATGTCTCGGTGTGCACGCAAACCGGACCGTAAGAGAGGGAGATTGAAATGAGTAGTAATAACTGGTTTTCGGTGAAAGGAAATGGCGAAAATGGCGAATGACGCAACGCACAACGTGTTTATCTCGTGGTACCTGACTCTAGATATCTTAGTCCGCAAAACTCCCGCCACTAGTGACCGCCATCTGTCGTACCAGCATCAAAATGTGGGTTTAAAATCAGAATTAGTAGAGCTGGGTTGTTTTGTTTGCAGTTAAAAAGGAACTACGCTGAGACGCAACTAAGTAATGCTGTTCTGTTCTCTGTGTCTCTGTCAATTTCTTTTTCCCTTCTTTTTTTAACGGTAGATACAAAATACGAACCCTGTGGCTCTACCTCCCACCGCAGCCGCGGCCTCATGGTAGAGCATCCGCCTCGGCTTCGAGAGGTGGTGGGTTCAACTCCCACTGCCGCCAGTTACCCACCGGTCATGCTTTAATGGGTACAAGCCATTCCCTGGCCTGTTGCTCGGCTTTCTAGGGTGCATGGCTTGAGAAAGGAGCCCGCGCCTTCAAATCCCAACACTATGTGAGCCCTGAAGGGGTGGCCAGTCGTCGTGGGGCTGGAGGGTTGGTGTTCGCTCACAACCAATCCCACCCCATCATGTGCTTGGCTGATGAGTTTGTTGGTTGGCACATCAAGGGGCGCCTTTTTTTGCTTCTTGTCATGGCTTTAGGCCCGTTTATGGTTTATGGCGGTTTAACGTCTCAAAGCGCCTCAGGCAATGAGGGACGCCGTAGTGAAGGTTGACGGGACTCGGAGGGGGGGGGGGGGGGGGGGTTGCAAATCGGTTGCCATTTTTTTAGTATCACGTTTACCGCTACGGCTATAGTTTTAGTATAGTTTTTTGCTGGCCGTGCCGTAGCGTCCCTTACGCGCACGTGTAAACAGTAGCGCCATCAAGGGACAAGACGTCAAAGCACATCAACGCTCGGTGAAAGAAAATTTCATCCGTGATTACTGATAACTAGGGTGGGTGCATTGGGACCTTTTTTTTTTGTTCCAAGAAGAAAAACTATGCAAACCAAACAAAATGCAAACTGACTAAAAACTAAAAAACTGCTTCGCCAGGTATCGTTGCTACGACGAAAATACACTGCATATAGTCAGGCCTAGGAGGTTGAAAATCACCAAATTGTCTGAAAAACAGGGGCTAGTTTTTGCTTATATATATATATATATATATATATATATATATATATATATATATATATATATATATATATATATATATATATATATATATATATATATATATACCGCTGCGTATGGGGAAGAGTAGGCGAAATAAAAGCGAACCGCTACTATTTGAGAGAACTATTGCATCGGAGAATCCAGCGGCGTCATGTATTTATTCCGAAGCGGGCGAGCAGGGCGCCGCCATCCTGTCAACGTTAACGTACGCAAGCCACGCAAGCTCCGCAACGCGAAGTCCGCTGGCTAGCGTACGCACGCAAGACGCAGGGCTTGCGTTCTGCGCATGCGCACTACCGTCCCCGCAAACTCCTTGCGTACGCTAAGCAGTTGCGTACGCACAGCTAGAACTGTCTAATAATAAATGGTTTTTGGGGAAAGGAAATGGCGCAGAGTATCATATAACGGCGGACACCGGAACCGCGCCGTAAGTCAAGGGATAAAGGAGGGAGTAAAAGAAGAAAGCATGATAGAGGTGCCGCAGTGGAGGGCTCCGGAATAATCTCGACCACATGGGGATCTCTAACATGCACTGACATCGCACAGCACACGGGCGCCTTAGCGTTCTGCCTCCATAAAAACGCAGCCGCCGCGGTCGGCTGAGTGTTCTGCGCATGCGCACTGGCGCCCTCTCTCGTACGCTCCGCTGGCCGCTGGCCCGCTCTGCTAAAAGTCTCTATTCACTACGTTCATGCCCTGCGGTCACACCTTGACAACACTTCCTGCACACTTTCTAATTCACACCTTTTTTGGAGCTTTCTTCGTCATCCACCTCACACAAAGGTATGCCCTGCTCACATACATTTTCATCAATTTCATCACACTACGGGGATCATTTCACCTATTCCTTACAAATACGTCATTCTATTCCACAAAATCACAATGACTAACACTCTAACATTTTCATTCATACAAGCTAATCTAGACCACTGACGCAATGCGACCCCTGTGTTGGTAGAAACCATGCGAAACAACAATCACATGTGTGCACTCATTTCAGACCCATACACACGACAAGACACCATACAGGGCATGCCACCACAGTGGCCTATCTTCATCGCCACTACGCGGCCGCGCTTTGCTATTCTAGCACGTCATGCAGCGTTCGACCTCTTCAGCCTTATGACTACGTCGAGTGGTGGCTTTGGTCTGCACTTGCGCCGCTGCTTCATTTACACTCATCTCTGCATACGCTCCGCCACACCTCCCAATGACACCAACATTTTATGACATAAGACACGTGCTTTTACTCACGCAGGGGACACCAGCTGTCAATGCCGGGGATTTTAACGCTCATCTCTCGGCATGGGGTCAACCGATTTCTGATGCTTGAGGTGGTGAATGGTTCAATTTTGCCATGGCGTCTGGTCTCATCATACTGAATGACCTTGAGTCCCCTCCCACTTACACCAATCGATACACAGAGTCGTGGATAGATGTAACACTCGTATCGCCAGCGTTGGCATTGGAGGGTCCGCGCTGACAAGTCTCTGGCACAACGCCATTTTCTGAACATAAATACATCACAGTTTCGTTGGGTGGTCCGGTCGGTGGCCGCGAGCGCCAACTAACGCATCGAGGAACCACTGCGCGTTTTAGCGTCATTAGCCTCATCTTCATTTTTCACTGCAGCGGTCGGAGCAGATCTACAGTCACCACAGTCATTAGAATACACACACCAAATTTTATCAAATATACGACCGCTTGAGACATTTACACTCGTCATCGCGACCAATCCACCACACTTCACTACACTTCCTGCATCCATGGTGGATGCAGGAACATGAGTTTGAGAAATCCAGGGTCCGCGTAATGCGCCGCAGGTTCCAGCGCACAAGGGACTTCCACCTTCGACAACATTTCGCTCACCAATATTACACAGCTCTCAGGTCATATCGTGCACACATTTCATGAGCCCGCGATGCACAAACAAGAACCATTGCACGTGAGTCTATTAAATCCAGTATTTACGGCCGCCCTTTGCAGGTGGCTTTTGCTAAGTATCGAGCGCCGGTGGTGCTGCCACCCCCGTGATGCCCGGACGCCACGTTAACACCACCACACTGGAAACGGTCGAGCTACTCCTTGGCACACGCATCACATCAGACGACATGACTACAGATAACATGATCCACACAGAAATGCGGGTTACTGCAGCGGGCACGCTTCACGGGGGGCCCGATGATGTCCCATTTACACAGGGAGAAATTCATGTAGCTATTTCTAAAGTAAATAGCGGTGTGGCCTCCGGGCTTGATGGCCTCTCGCCGCGTGTTGTCCGTGCTCTTTGGGAGACATAGCCTGTAGTGTTTGTATCACGATAAGCAAACGGCAAACTCATGGCCACGTGCCCGTGTTTGGGCACCGCCCCATTGCCTGTCTGTATCGCGATACAAGTGCATGGCGTGCTTGGTTCCACGGGCAGTCGTCGACCAGCGGGACGCGCGGTCTGACGGCCGGCTGACATTAAACCTGTGTTCTTATTACACCTCGGCTACAGTGTCGTTTCCCTCCCAAGACACAACTTTTGGCGACGAGGATGGGATCCTGAAGCAGGCCGATGACCGTTTCCACGGAGACTTAAGACCGATATTCAGCCAAGCGTACAAGAACGACGGAGCGACGACAAAACATCCAGGATGGTCACGATTGGGCAAGTGAAATCTTTCCATGAATCTCATTCGGATTGGGAAACGTAAGGAAGAAATGAATAATGCATTCCTGCGAGTGAATAAGATTCCTGACGAGAACAAAGTGGATGCCTTCCTGAGTATTGTCGGTCCGAGGACATACAAGTTATTTAAGCGTTTGACCGCCTCGAACACGCCGGCTAGTCAGTCTTTGTTAGAACTGCAGAAAGCATTACGGGAACAACTTTCGCCCAAGCCATCGGTTATAGCGGAAAGAGCAAAGTTTCACCGAAAAACACAACAACAAACAGAGAGCATCGCGCAGTTCGTGGCAGGCCTCAAGCGATCTGCAGAAACATGGAACTTTGGAGCGAACTTAGAAGAAACTCTGAGAGGCCTATTCGTATGTGGTTTGGCCAGCGCTGACATCCAGAAGAGACTTCTTGTTGAAAATGCATCTCTGAACTTCTCGGTTGAGATAGCCTTGTCAGTAGAGGCGGCTTCCAAGAACGTCAGAGTGCCGACCTAACAGTGCAACCCAGGAGAACTTTCAGAAGTTTTCTGCAGAAGAATCCCTTGCACGGGCACGCGATGTAGCTTGCGTCATCGCAACCGGGCTTGCCGGTTCCGAACAGCCACTTGCATTAGATGCCATCAAGTAGGGCATATTCAAAAGGTGTGCCGCTCCCAGTTGTCATCTAATTCGTACTCTCCGAAAACGAGTTGACAAGACACACGGAAAAGAAACCCCCAGATGCATAGTTTCGGCGCGTTCGAGACCGAGGAAGACATCCAGCCACTGTAGCAAACAACGCTCGAGAAACCGCGTCAAGAGTCGGTACGCCTTACGATGTGTGTTCAGGGAGTGCCACTTGACATGGAGCTGGACACTGAAGCAGCAGTGTTGGTGATGCCGTACAGGTTGTTTCGCTCATGCTTCCCACAGATGACGTTACGCCCGGCATCGGCGTTGCTTCGTACCTACACAAGGGAGTGCGTGCGCCCGAAAGGGGTGGTAAAAGTAAACGTCAAGCATCAGCACGAGTCTCTACAGCTACCTCTGCACATTCTCTGCCAGGAGGGTCCTGCTCTGATAGGACAAGACTGGTTGTATCAGCTCAGGCTCAACTGGAGTAGCGTTAATCACGTGGTTGCGCAAGACCGCCGGGCCTTGGAACAAGTCTTAACAAGACATCCTCAGTTGTTCAACGATGAACTCGGCGAAATTCAAGGTAAGCAAGCTCAACTTTCCCTGAAGCTGGAACAACTTCCAAAGTTTTGTAAAGCTAGAAGCATTCCATTCGCACTGAAAGAAGCGGTGGAGAAAGAACTGAAAAAACTAGTTAGTCTGGGCGTGATCGAGCCCATTTCGAATAGTTCTTTCGCCTAACCAGCTGTACCAGTGGTAAAAAAAGATGGCAAAGCCAGCATCTGCGGGGATTATAAGACCTCTTTGAACCCTTGCTTAAATATTGACAACTACCCTTTACCCAAGATCGAAGAAATCTTGGCCACACTTACGGGAGGGCAGGTGTTTTCGAAGATTGACCTGAGTAGAGTGCAGCAATAAGTCTGGATGGATAAGGTTCCACGCGAGTACTTCACCCTCAATACGCACAAAGGACTGTATGCAGTAAATCGCTTAGCTTTCGGGGTGGCATTTGCACCGGCGATTTTTCAAAAGATAATCGACAATTAACATGTTGAAGGGATTGAAAAGTGTAATATGCTACCTAGATGATATTCTCGTCAAGAGTCGGAACGAAAAAGAACACCTAGTGAACCTGGATGCGTTACTAAACCGGTTGCACGAAAGGGGAGTGCGGATTAAGCTAGAGAAGTGAGAATTTTTCAAACTAGAATAGCAGTTTCTGGGTCATGGTCAGTAAACAAGGAATTGCAGCATAACCTGAGAAGGTAAAGGCCGTATTAGAAGCCCCCGTCCCAGCCGATAAAAAACAGCTGAGAACGTTTACGGGCACGGTAACGTAGTACGGAAAATTTTTCCCAGAGTTATCAACAGTCATCTTCCCATTGAATCGGCTGCTGTGCAAGAATGCGCCGTGGTGTGGAATGAACAGTGCAACATAGCGTTTAAAAAGATGAAAAGGTTGCTAACAAAAGCGCCGGTGCTGGAACATTACGATCCAGAAGCCCAGCTTCAGGTAGTGTGCGATGCCTCATCTTATGGGCAGGGTGCCGTCTTCTCGAAAGTGGAATGAGATAGTTCCAGGCTGCCGATCATCTTTGCATCACACACATTATCGCCGAGTGAACGGAACTACAGCCAGTTAGAGCGGGAAGCGCTAGCCTTAGTCTTCGGAATTAAGAAGCTCCTTTGCTATATTTATTGCAACCAGTTCAGTTTGGTAACTGATCACAAGCCCTTACAGACGATGCTCGATCCCAAAACAGCAATACCAAGCATTGCCGCTGCGCGTTTGCAGAGGTGGGCAATTATGCTGTCGGCCTACCGTTACGATGTCGTCTATCGTGCAGGGGAAAGCAACGTAGAGGCAGACTGTCTGTCGCGTCTACCTCTGCCCGGAAATGGCGAGAAGGAAGAGGACGACGAAACAACCGCTTGCTATGCACTCCGGTGGGAGACTTTTCCAGTGTAGAACACTCCATCCTGATACATAGGCTACAGTCTCTTCAATTTCCAGATTATATAGTTGCATGGATATCTGCATTTCTTTATAACAGGGAATTATTTTGCGTCTATAATGGTGTTCATTCAGAGAGGTACAGACAAACGCGAGGTGTACCGCAAGGAGCTGTTCTTTCTCCTGTGCTCTTTAATATTCTGTTGAGCTCAATTCCTCTCCACCGCCATGTACGCACTTACGTCTATGCGGACAACATTACGTTTTTTGCTGCTGCGCCGGATATACATTCCCTGTATGGTCTGTTGCAGTCATATTTGAATACACTTGAGCACTGGTTGAGCGCATTACACCTGAAGTTAAATGTTGGCAAGTCCGCCACCCCTGTTTTCCCTCTATACACTCCTGTAGTGGTCTCTCTCACTTGCCAGTTAAAAATACCGCAGGTTCAATTCCTAAAATACCTAGGGGTCATTTATGAAAACAAGCTCACCTGGCGACCTCACATTGACCATGTCGCGGCGAAAGGGGCTCGTGCCGTGGGCATGCTACGGAGATTATGTCATCACCGGTATGGCATGCGCAGAGATGCGCTAGGAATGATCTACACTGTGTATGTCAGGCAATTTTATAATTTGGATCAGTGTTGTTTTCAGGCTCGGCTACATATAAACTTCGTCCTTTTGTCCTTTTAGAGAGGGAAGCACTTCGCATGTGCCTCGGCCTTCCAAAATTTGTGGCTATCAATGTGAAGCCCGCATTCCGCCTCTTATCACGACTTCAATTTTTAACTGTGCAAACTTACCTCAGGATCTATGAATCCCATTTCCACCGTTCCGAAAGCATTTTCTGTTGTCAGCCGACCTCCTTTTTTGGTGTCCCCTGGTCTCGTTTCAGTTCCCCTCAGGTAGTGTTTGTGCAAAGATTCTTCAGCCTTTAGATGTAAACATTTATGATATCCTTCCTGCGCTTCGCAATGGGCCCGCTATCCACATTGTTTTCGACGACATATTCCCAGAAAATGCAAAACTTTTGCCACCGAGTATTCTAAATGGTCTTCTAGAAGATCATCTGAGGACCCTACCTACAGATATAGCAATAGCCACTGACGCATCGCAATGCAATGAAAAAGCAGGTGTGGGAATATTTTGCTCGCATTTAGACTGGTCCTTTTCACTGCGCCTTCCAGATTTCACCCCTATTTTTCAAGCAGAGTTTCTAGCAGTTGTACTTGCTCTAGACCCCTCTATTACAGCAGTTGCAGTAATTACTGATTCATCTTTGTGTTCGTCCCTCGCTGCACATGTTGACGGTCCCATTTTAACAACTTTCTTATCCCTACTTCCTCCGCATTTGAGCCTTGTTCATTTAGTATGGGTTCCCGGTCACAGCAGTGTGACAGTAAATGAGTTTGCTGACAATCTCGCAAAGGCTTCCCTCAGCGGCCCCGTGTTGCCAATCATCCCGGCTACAGCCTATATTACAGCATCTAGATTTCGGTGACGTGCATTTTTAAGCACGCAAGACACAACACTTTTAACATCGGCGGATTATGAGCACCTTAAATATTATTGGAACAGGAAAATTTGTTGCTCTCGGCAGCTTGAAGTATCACTGACGAGGCTGCGCTGCCGCATCCCCCCTCTAAATTTGTATTTACAACAGTCGGGTTTGGCGCTCTCTCCCCTTTGTGCATTTTGCCGTGAGCCTGAATCTATAGAACATTTTTGGCTGTATTGTCGCCGATTCAACTCTCTGAGAAAAAGGTTGCTGGAGGAGCCCTTGCAGCATCTTGGCCTTAGTTTGAGCAGCCCACTCTTGCTATCATTTGGCGCCACCACATTTGGGTTCAGCCACAGATCTGTTTGTACCGCTGTTCTAAATTTCCTGATAGAATCTCACCGACTGCCTTGCTAAGTGTTCCAAACTTTTCTTTTCTATCAATTATTACATTTTGACTTAATCATTATTATTTAATCTCTCTCTTTATTATTATTCTTATAATTTTGAAATCAAAACTTTCATCCCTTTTCTGTTCATGACGAAGGATTCACCGGTGTTGCGCTCCCACGTGCTTTTCCTTTTTATTAACTGCGTTCAGGTGAATAGCCACCCGATTCTTGGCCAATCCCTCAGAGTGGGTTTGTGTCATCATTTGATAGGCTAACAACAACAACTTTTCCAGTAGCAATTAAGCGCGGACATTGCGCGAGAAACATCACGTGACCACACCTTACAGCGAGTTCACGCGGTAACGGGACAATGGCCCGAGCGGGTGACTGATGAAGAGATGAAACCGTTCGTTTCAAAAAGACTGGAGTTGTCGGTGAACCAAGGATGTTTATTTTGGGGAATGTGGTTCTCCCGTATTTACAGAGGACAATCCTGGACGAGCTGCACGAGAGGCATCCGTTAGTGGTGCGAATGAAGGAGGTTGCCCGGAGCTACGTCTGGTGGCCAGGAATGAGACGAAGACATGGAGAACACCGTTAAAATGTGTGCGGCCAGCAGCAACGAGCGCTGCCTACCCAAGCTCCCCTTCATCCGTGGGCTTGGCCTATACGAGGCCATGGGCCTGACTCCACTTAGATTTTGCTGGCCAGTTTCTTCAGCGCAATTTTTTGGTGGTGGTAGACGCCCATTCAAAGTGGCCGGAGGTGTTCGTGATGCCCTCAACCTCGGCAGAAACTACTATCTGTAATCTGCGTGACCTCTTCAGCCGTTTTGGATTGCCTGAGGTTATCGTGTCAGACAACGGCCCGCAGTTTTGCAGCTAAAAATTTCAGTTATTCCTCAAGATGAACGGTATAAGACATGTACGGTCCGCGCCATATCACCCGTCAAGTAACGGTTTGGCTGAAAGATTTGTCCAAACAGTGAAAGAAGCCCTGCGAAAGGACACCAGAGCCCGGACCATTGAAAAGCGACTAGCCAGTATCCTTCTAGCGTACCGGAATACACCACATGCAACCACCCAGCAATCTCCGGCTTCGCTTTTGATAGGGCGGCCTCTCAGAACCGGACTCGATTTACTTAAGCCTAGTGCTCGTTCAGTGGTCGAGCAAAAACAGTTTCGACAAACGCGCAGTCGCAGAAAACTTCAGAGAAGCTTTGTTGTTGGTGACAGTGTTTGTGAGAAACTCTAGAGAAGTTCCAAGATGGTTGGAGGCAACGGTGACATCACATTCGGGGCCAGTGTCGTATGTGTTACAGGTGACAACACCACGTGGTTTCATGGAATGGAAGAGGCATCAAGACCGCATACGCGCAAGGCAGGCAGAACCGGAAGCACCGTCTGCCGACCACGGCTGCGGCGCTCATGGTGAGGACTCCTGGCAGCCATGGCAACCATCTGGGTCACCGACGGGTACTGATGACCAAAGTGCCGTGCAACCGGAGAAACAAGCAGCGAGTACAACTGAGGGAGATCCAGGGGCGTTTACCGCAGGAGGTGGAGTATCGATGGCAGCGCTCGGTTCCCAATATCCCGATCACGACTCGGGGTTTTCTCCTGGCGCCAGGGGCTACGAAGCCTCAACACATCGGTACCCGACAAGGGAATGATCGGTACACACCAGGGAGGTGATTGCGCCAATCAACGTTTGGAACCACTGTTTGAACACTTAACTTGTTTCTGTTATGCCTGTATAAAAGCTAACCGTTCGTTATAAATGTCAACCATTTGTAATGAGAGCATGCATCGTCTAGGGAAGAGGGAATGTAGTGTTTGTGTCACGATAAGCAAACGGCAGACTCATGGCCACGTGCCGGTATTTGGGCACCACCCCCTTGCCTGTCTGTATCCCGATATAAGTGCATGGCGTGCTGGGTTCCACGGGCAGTCGTCGACCAGCGGGACGCGCGGTCTGACGGCCGGCGGACATTAAACCTGAGTTCTTGTTACACCTCGGCTGAAGTGTCGTTCCCCTCACAAGACACAACATAGCTGCGGTTCTTTCATTCTGTGTTCAACGCGGCGCTAAGGCTGGGCCACTTTCCTTCCGTCTGGGGTAAGGGTCGCATCATTTTCATTCCTAAACCGGTTCGGTCACCTGAAGAGCCGAACTCTAATCGACCCATTGTCATGAATTCCACGCTCGGCAAAGTGCTGGAGCGTCTCATACACCGTCGCGTCTACCATTTCATGGCAACTCGGAATTTACTACATCAGGACCAATTCGGCTTCACTCGACAGCGCGGAGCAGTTCATGCTCTGCATTCTTTAATTACCAGAATTAGAGGCATAAGAGCAAGCGGCCTTCATGCACTACTGGCATCCATTGATCTCAGGGGAGCATTTGACAGTGTCTGGCATCACCTGGTGCTTACTTCCCTTGGACGATGGGGATGCCCGAGAAATCACTGTGCTCCTCCGGTCTTTTTTATTCTACCGAGAGGTGGTTTACCGCTCACGGGTGGGAGGCGCGGTTGCGCGTCCCACCTTAGGGAGTCCGCATGGTTCTCCCCTGTCACTGCTCTTGTGGAACATCGTAGTGCGTGGTTTGCTTGAGCAGCCTATGCCGCAGAGTGTGTCCCTCCAGGCCTATGCGAACGACGTAGTCGTTCTTGTGCCTGGATCGGGCGGGAAGGCGCTGCAGGATTTAGCGGAGAATGCGCTCGGCCGAGTGGCGACGTGGGCGAAGGCGGCGAGGGTTACCATCACTGTGGAGAAGACCGTGTGCTTGTTCATCCCCCCTCCCGGGGGGGGGGGGGGGGCATGGGACGTACGCCACCCACCGTTCGCCTTGGCAGTGTGGCTCTGAAATTAAGGCCGGCCGCAGGGGGCTCGGAGGCTTCTTCGACCGCACCCTCTCGTTCATAGCTCACGGCGACCATCTCCAGGAGCGTGCAGAGCTGCTTGCCGCACGCCTCGGCGCTTTTATTCACCTTGGAGGCACACCGGCACCGGCACAGCTCAGAGCAGTTTACCAACAGGTCGTTCGGCCTGCCCAAGCATATGCGTCTCCCGTGTGGTGGACTGAGTGTCTCCGTTCGGGTCTTCGTGCGCGGTTGGTGCCGGCGCAGCGGGCCCCGCTGATGGCGTTGGCGGGTGCCGACTCCACCACCAGCACGAGGGCGCTTCAATTTCTACTGCACGTGGCACCACTCCAGTTCGACCTTGACCGGTTGAACGCGTAGTTTAGGTTGTTCGCGTTTCGATTTGACACATTTGGCCAGCATTCATTTTTTGACTCCGAAATGGCGGTCCCGTTTGATGACACGCTCCAGCATCGGTTGAGGTCATTTCATTTGAGCACGTCCGTTTGGACATGTTGGCGGCGGAGCTGGCGGCATTTGCTCCGGTGTTTCATGTCTACACGGACGGTTCATTTATCTCGACGTCTATATGTGGTGTCCCCACCGGCTGGTCGAATTTAGTCAGTTGGCCGGTTCCGCGTTGAAGGTGCTTCGAGTGCATATTCCGTCGAATTGGTCACCTTCGAGGAAGCCCTGAGATATTTGATCACCCGTCATGATACAAGACCAGTTCACATTTACACTCATTCTCAATCATTCTTATGTGCTTTATCTACATATATAACTATGGACAACACAATACATTCTATAAAACAACTTCTAAAGTCTATTACACTTACCCGGCCGGTACGCTTGTTCCATGTTCCGGTCGATAGTGGCGTGTTGGGCAATGAAATGGCCGATATCGTTGCCACAAGGGCGGCCTCTTCTCACAGGCTGCGTACCGCACCTCGGTCGAGGGCCACTGTGCCCTGCATCCTCAGTCCGGTCGCCCGTGCGCAGTGGGCGCTGTGGTGGAGGGAGAACAATGAGGGTACAGGTATCTTTTCTTGGATGCCCGACGTCCTCAATCTACCATCAAGTTTCCCTCCGCCGAGGCCCTTACCTCTCTTCTAACGAGACATGGCAGGTTTCCGTCATACTTTCATCGTTCCGATTTTGCTCCGTCATCACATTGTCCATGCGGTCATCCACAGGCTGATGTCCTTCATGTCATAACAGATTGTCCACTCACAAAACACAATGTCAGACGTCTTCCACGCTCGCAATCCAGAAAGTCTCCCACTGCCCATTGGCGATCCTGGTTGGATTCCCGAGAACAGTGCGCATTACTCTTACAAATCACATTTCTCATCATTTCGCCTTTTCCGAGCTATTCTCGTTAACATTTTCATTCATTCCTTTCATTTGTACTTTCATGCGCTCCTTTCATTTGCACACACTTCGCCAAACAGTGTGGCTATGCCGACCTCACAGGGTGCACACGCCTAGCGTCCGCCTCGCCAATTTGCACGATGAGCCCAGCCTCCAAGTCTTGCTCAAAATCGTTTTTTTTTCTATTTATTTATTTATTCATTCCTTTTTTCATTTCTTTACTTCATTTATATTTTATTTCCCCCTTTTTTTCTGCTCCTTCGTTTTTTCTTCTTTTATCTTCCTTCTCTATTATGATTATTCATTTCTAATTTTTAATTATCTATAATTATATCTGTATCTGTTTTTTTTTGTGCGCATCCATTTCGGTGCGCACAACCATTACTGAGGAGCCCGTCCTCGAGGCGCTCCTCTTTTCCGTGGTTTCGTGACCGCTCGGGGGGGCCCTTCTGGCCACATGAGGTGGACACTTTGATGTCTGCTCCTTGGGTGGCCACGTGCCAGGGTTTTGTGTGTGACTTGTTGTGAGTGTGTATGATTGTGTTTTTTCATTTTTTTTGCTTTTTTGTTAGTGTGTTGTGTGTGTTTTTTTTCTTGTTTTGTACGTCTTCTCTGTATGTGTATTTCTGTTTTTATTGTTATTATCATTAATATTTGTTGTTTTTTCTCTTTCCTGTTCTCCTTTTTCTTCGTTTTTTTCTTCTGTTTCCTTTCTTTCTTTCCTCTCTTCTCTTCTAGTTTTGCAGCACCACAGTTGTAGTTTCGCAACCATTCGTCACTGTTAATTACGCTGTCTCCACCTCAAGTTTTCATCCTTCGCACTTCAAAATCATCTCATTTTTATGTTTCTCTAATTTTACCATTTCTTCATTTCACTCATTCTCATCATTCCTACCTATTTTCTTTTCTCTTCTTATACTGTATATTCATTTTTTCCCCTTTCTTCTCTTTTTGTTTTCGGTACCTCCATTGTTATCAACCATCTTTTATTCATTCAATAAAACAGCTCTGCGAGGAGTTTTTCATCCCTGTGTGCTCGTTGTGCCCTTCGGACACCATTTCAGTTACCGTGCCATATTTTATTTTTTCCATTGACTTTTGCTGCTAAAAAAAAATGTGGCCGAATGGGCCTTGTTCATTTTTTGTTTAATTGGTTTAAGCCTGGTGGTGCTATGCAGGTACAGGCTATTTCTCATTCGACTTTATTTTTGCCATTGCTTTTCTGCTGTTTACCGGGAATGAGACTCCGACTGGGGCGGTGGAGCCTTAGGAACGGCGGCATCAAGTCCAGTTATTAGCAGCGGCGACACCAAGTCTCGCCTGTTGGCAGCCAGCACATCAGTTTCTACTGGGTGGCTTCGAGCAACTGGATGATGATTGCTCTCAACCCTGCCCTCATGGACCAGACTAAGAGGACCCAGGAGTTAACTTCTTGCTCTCCTTCTGATGGGATGGCTGGTTTGGGCTGGTCAGTTGCTCGTCGCGAGCGGTGGATGGTGATGGCACGCTGGCCGGTGATCGATACACGGCGGTTAGCAGTACGAAGAGATTAGCGGTCTTCGTCCGCTCGTCTAGCGACACGTTGCCGGTTGGGTCAGCAATTCCAACTTCTTGGGAAACAAACTGATTTATTGCGGGATCGACAAAAAAAGGCAGGGGAACAAAATGCAGTTTAAAAAGACAGTTTTAAAGAGGCTGCTTAAAAAAAGGCTGTTAAAAACGGCCGAGCTTGACACTCGGTGCGCTCGTTCTTAGTCATTGTTTCCAGCGGGTTTTAACCCCTTCGATAATTGGGCGGAGCTTTAGTAAACCAGCTCTCGCCCAATTTGAACCAATAGCAATACAATGGCACCGTATGTACAAGTGGGCGGAGCCCAGGGCTCACCAGTCCGAGCCCAGTGGACCCGGCACCTCCTGGAACGTGCAGGGCGCGTGACTCCGCGTACGCAGCTCGCTGCATGTGCATTCCATTGATTGCCATTCCTCGGATTTGCCGTCTCCGTTGACAGCCAAGGAATGTTTTCCACGGGACAAGGCCGTCGGCGCCCCTGCCGTTCAGCAGGGGATGACTCGGCGCCAGAGCCGAAATGATTAGTGCCGTAGCTGGCGTCGAGGCACCCTAAGCGCATGCGTCACGCCTCGACGTACATTCCTCAATTTCTCACAGGCATGACCGCTCCCAGGAACAGGTGCGGTGTGTGTGTGTGCGGGGGGGGGGGGGAACGACCCATCGGCGCCGTGGGCTTCTAATACCGTAGTTTTACTGCCGACTTAACCGAGGTTCAGTTTATCTCAGTTAATACTATCCATAGTTATGCGCAGTCACACGGAAAATCTAACCGCAGTTATGTCGGTAACCATGGTTATCGTGAACTGAGGTCGGCCACCTCAGTCAAGCCTTGCTAACTCACAAGATGGCTGCCACCATGTCGGTCGAGCCCAGTGCCACGGCTAGCGAAGCGTTCTTTAGAGAAACCACTTTAGAGTTTGCGAGGAATAGTACGGAAAAAGGAATAAACAGAGAGTTGAAAGCAATACCATATGTGCAAACATGCCTTTGTTTCTCCATTTGTGTTGTACCGCATCGTTGCTTACAAAGGGCTAATTGATGTTGATCTAGGTTGCATCGAAGCACTACACTACACCAAAAGCAAACTGCACAAACAATGCGAAGAGCCACCTCACTCAGAACTTGATGTGTTTTTATTAAGAATAGAATGAGTATGCTCGAAAAAGATAAGCATATGAACATAACAGCAAAGTATATATCAGCAATAGCACATGAAAGATATCATACTTGTCTAAAACCCAACAAAAACATTGAAAACCAAAGTGGCAAATCAATAAGTGATAAGGAGGACCATACGCACAGTCCTATAAAGTGTTTTCAGTAGCTTCCTCACACAGAACACAGATGTGCAATGCATCTCAAAATGTGACGGCCCAGACCCTTTCAGTGAGGCTTCATATATGCTCTTTGACAAGAATAGTTTAAGTACAAGAAATTCATCGCAGGGATTGGACATCGTGCGACTACTGACATGAGTGGCGTATGTAGCAGCAGGGCCATCATAAGTCATTTTTCCACAACATGTGGCAGCCGTGTTGTGTTCAGTGTAAAATTGGCAGTGCTCCAGCACAAGAATTTCCTCACATTCAAATATTAATAGAGGTGTTTTACACAAGGACAAGAGGCAATGCAAAGTTTGCGCCGTAAGACAGTTTGTTTTTACTAATGAGTAGGAACCTCTCTTATCCCCCTGCGATTTCTCTGTATCGTGCCCTGTTATGTTTTCAAGAGTCTGTGATCGAGGCTTTACTTGCCTACCAGCCATCATATGATTATGTATTTTAGTGGCTGACATATCTGTGTCATTTTCTTTTTTTTTCTCTATTCACAGATGCCAGAGGATCCAGCACAAACTGGACAAGAGATTTTCTTTGAATATGAAGAAAACTTGAACCTCGTACCCGCTACCCCTGCACCCTGGAAGAGGGTACCGACAGCAGGGCAGGCAGCGAGCCAGCAGGCGGGGAGCAGGGGACAAGTGGGGAGCGATGTGGAAGAGGTGCATCGAATCTTCGCAGAAAGCGACCTTCCAGCTCACTGCTTCGTGAGCTGATGGCCATGCATGAGGAGGCCGAGGAACGTGCAGCCAAGGCTGCGAAGGAAAGCAGCGAGCTGCGAAAGCAGCCCATCGAGCTCCAAAAAGAGAGCAGTGAGGTGCAGAAGGGCATGCTCCAGGTGATGGAGGACTATTTGTGCTCGAAGGAGAATAAAGAATAATTGATTCTGTCCTGTCTGTAATAAGCAAGTCACTGCCACTAACGATATGCTGTTGACAATGCTTATGCAGAAATCTGTTTCAACTATTCTGGAATTCCTCAAAGTTGACATAGACAATGCAAGAACTTGTGTACAGTTACTAATGTACAAGTGGTTAAAAATGTTTCTGGCACACCGAAATCATCAGGCACCTAAATTTCCTCACTGCATATAGAACAGAAGCCATGAACTTAGGGGTGGATTATGGAGGCACACACTGCAGTTTGTGGCTGCATGTTTATACTGCTGAGCGATTAAGTTTTGCTGCAGTTTCCGTCGTCTGAATTTTTTGATGAGGTAGTTTGGTCATGCTTTTCGAAAAACAACTGCGTGCTTACAGACGAAGACTATGTCTATGTTCTGCCTCTGTCTTCGTCTTTTAAGCGCAGTTGTTTTTCCTACATGGAATGGAGGCGTACGACAGTTCCAGTTCAATCTGCGGAACGGTTGCAAAGATGCCACATATGAAAATGTGTAATGAACACACATGAACCAAAAGCATCTTAAAAGCGCATACCTGGTGGTTCAGGGAAGCTGATCACTCATGCTTAAAAATAGGGTTTTTGAGGTGAATCATGTTTAATAGCTAAGTGATTAACTAAATTCTAATAGTTAACTTTTAAACTATTACCAAAAGACACCTTATTGCAATTAGAGATTTGTAGCGGACCTTTAAGAATGCCCATATCAGTTTTTAGAAATTCGAAAATGCCATTACCCTCGGCGTTGTGGCACGACAGAATTTGGCTACATCGTGCTATAGTATTCTTGCGCGGCCTAGGTCTGTCGCTGAGCGCGGACAAATCGGTAGCCATAGCTTGCGTTTCGCGCTCGCGCGCGCGCCTTGCGCCACTTTCACTGGACGGGACTCCGATTGTTTGGCGTAAATCGGTGCGGTACCTTGGCCTGGACATCGACTGTCGCCTTTCCTTCCGCCCCGCGGCGACCAAGGCCTGTTTGCAGATTTAGAGGATCACCGCCGCCGTGCACAAGCTCACCGCTCGAGGCCAGGGCATCTCACAGCAAGCCGCGCTGCGACTGTACAACGCCGCAGCATTGGGAGAGGCACTCTACGCGTTGCCGCTCGTCTCGGTGCGCAAGCCGTGCTGGAGGAAACTGGAGCTCCAGCACCGCAAGTCCCTGCGCGTGTGCCTCGGCCTGCCAAAGAACTCCCAGTGCATCGCAACACTGGTCGAGGCAGGAGCGTGGCCTCTCCAGCTCCAAGCAGCGCGCAGGGCATTGCATCATATCGACCGTCTCCATCGCGCACCGGACGGCGGCTCGCTTCTGCAACGAATGCGCACGCACCCACGCTCACGAATGGGTGCGGCGCTACAGGAATACGAGCGCCTCACAGAAGCCGCCCCCCCCCCCTCCCCCATACGGCCCCTGCCCGCCCTGGCCTGCTGCCTCGGAGATACAGCGAGAAATCGTCGGCATCGCGGGAAAGCGGAGCGCACCCCTGTGCGCTGTGCAGCAGCTGACCAGAGCCGTCCTACACGAGGAGCTTCAGGACCATTTCCTCGTGTACACCGACGGCTCAGTGGTCCGCGACAGCCGCTCCCTCGCAGCGGCGGCTACCATATCCGCCCTGAGGTTGCACAGCCAGACACACACCACCTTCCTGGGCTCCTCCACCACGGCGGAGCTGATGGGTATCCAGCTGGGATTGGACCTGCTGCTCTCCATCGTCCCTTCGCCACCCAGGAGTGCTCTGCTGTGCGACTCCCGCGCCGCCCTCACCCGCCTGCAGTGCAACGGCCGTGGTACTCCATTAGTGCGCGACGTCCGCGCAAGCGTCTCGTGCTTAGCGCAGCAAGGATGCGTTGTGCGCTTACAGTGGGTGCCCGGCCACTGCGGCATCACCGGCAACGAGGAGGCCGACGAACTCGCGACCGCCGCACACCAGCTACCGCCACGAGACCTCCCCCTTGCGCTGGAGGATGTGCGAGCGGTCATTCACGAACATCTCCGACGGCAGCACCCCGACCAACGCATCGCCGGAGGTGAGTGCATCGCCAGCATCAACGGCTGCCGCGCTCTATCGCGGTCGCAACGCGCAATGATCCTCCGTGCGCGCATCGGCTGCGTGTGGCCCGGGGACCGACGGGTGCGTCACGGACTCGCGACGAGTGAAGTGTGTGATGGATGCGGCGCCAGTGAAGACACTGGAGCACCTGCTCCTTCGCTGTACCGCGTTCGCTGATGCTCGTTGCGATATGCTCGCGGCCTACAGAGAGCTGGGCCTACTCCCGGACTCGCTCAAGACACTACTGTGGCCGCAGGGCAGTGCGCGCACCCATGAGCGAACAATGGTGAGCCTCTGTGCATTTCTCGAACAGACGGGCTTGACGTCCCGTCTGTTCTGCGCCAGGTAGTGATGCAATGTGACGGAACGCTTCCCGTGCACTACCTCGGACGCTTAACAGCTGGGCGCCCCACCCCAGCTGTTGTGTGCAAAGTGTTGTGCGCGTGTGTTTTTTATTTTTCCTCATTGGCTGTACGCGCGCACGAACTGGACAACTTTATTTGGACTCTGTAAATAGTGTAAATATGACTACTCACTATGTCCTTTCTTGCTATCCCCTCACCTCTTTCGTTTCTCTTCTTCATACTGCCTTCTATCCTTTATTTCCGCTGCCCCAGCTCAGGTGCCGCCGATACAGTGATGGCAGATGCCGGGGTGAGAAAAAATCTTTTAAGTTCCTTTTTATTATATTTTTTATTATTGAACACTTACTACTACTATAATACATGCACTTTTGAACAGTATGTAGGCAAAGCAACCCCTCCAGTAGTCGTAACTAGTTGAAATAGACAAATTTTGTCGTGCCACAGCGGCGAGAGTAATGGCGTTTTTGAAATTCAAAAACTGATATGGATATTGTTAATGCCCGGCTACAAATCTCTAGTTGCAATCAAGTGCCTATTTGTAAAAGTTAAAAGCTAACTATTATAACTTAGTTAAGCACTTCGCTAGTTAAGATGATTCGCCTGTTTTTTGACGTCCGTCAACACACGTATTACTATGCTGAAAATTCCTTCTCGTTACCTCAAAAACCTTATTTTGAAAAATTGGTTATCACCTTCCCTGAAACATCCGGCATATGCACCGTTGGATAAATATTTTCAACATGTATGCCACAAAACACACTGAAATAAACTCGTGCACCAACACAGCAGTAAATGCAAGGCATTTCACTTTGAAGCAAGGTGCTTTGCCAGGGCATTTCTTACGGCCACCTCTGAAGGTTCCACTTGACTGCTTGTGCAGACGGGCTGTGGCCGTCGCCGGTCTTCTACATGCACCACATCCAGCGAGTTAGAGTCACAGCTGTCAGGAAGTTCTTCACATATGTTGTGAAGGACACAGCATGATAGAAGGACTTAGGGTACATTAACAATGTCACAATCCAGGCCCCTCAGTAGAATTCTGAAGCGTGCCTTGAGGCGCCCAAAGGCATTTTCCACCACACGTCTGGCACTGAAAAGGCGAAAATTCCTGTGCATCAGAACCGATAATGCCGGAATGTGGGTAGGGCTTCATTACAATCTTCTGCAGTGGGAAAGCTTGGTCGGCTAGGAAGAGAGGCCCAATGTGCACACCTTCAATTTCTCTCACTTCCCTCTTGAACAAATCGCCCGCGACACTTCAAAAACTGCTGCATCATGGTTTTGACTAGGAGACCCAGTGTTCGTGTACAAAAATTTGTACCGGTGTTCTGCGACAGCCAAAAGAATTCTGCTGTACCAACCGTTATGTTGTGGTAATCCACAGCGTGTTCCGAGGGTGGACAAACTTCAATGTCGCAGCCGTCAACAGCTCCTACGCCCTGCGGGAAGCCTGCGACTGCTGCAAACTGCCGGAGACCTTCGGCCAGCTCGTGCGTCCTCGGCATTTTTATATACCGAGGTTCCAGCACTTCCACCATCGCGTCGCAAAACTCTCTCACAATATTGTTTACTGATGAGCGGCTCACTCCGAACACATTTGCGACCGTTCTCTCTTCTGCTGAGGTGGCTAGGCGATATATGGCAATCGCCACACGTTTGCGCAGCGGTATCGCCTTGCGCATGTTCGTATCGCGCCGCTTCATGCACTCGCACATACCCACGATGTATCGAAATGTGTCCTGGTCATTGGAAAATTTTCTCTGAAGCCACTCTCCGGAAGGTGCGGGAGAGTTGTTTCATACCACGACGTTTCCCGGGGGTAAGTCCACACACTACGCTCACGCGAGCACAGCCTTGCAGCTAAGGCTTGCAGACGCCTGCACGTTCTCTCCGCTTGCTCTTGTTCAGCTTGCCGTTCTTCCAGCTCGTCGAGAATTGCGAGCTGCCGAAAAAGTCGCTGCTGCATTTCCGTCTGACAGGCTGCGAACATAGCCCAGAACCCGCCGCCTCTGTCCACAGCGTCCGGACGCGCTTGCTGTGAACCATCGCGATGTACTACTTCGCGCCGACGCACGGCGTCACGGCACTCACACTCAAACCACAATAAGAGATGATAGAAGATAATTTAAAATAACACTTAATCTAGCGAACAATTAAAATAGGAAAATAGTTGATAAAATGAAACGTGGAGCGCAGCAGGAAGACGGGCGGAGAGTCGCAGAGAGAGCCAAAACAGACATCGATTGACTTGGCCCTCGGGTTGCCTGCGGAGTCGACTGCACCCAATGTTGAAAGACTTTCTTAAGTTTCGTCTCAATTTCAATAACCTTGGGACCACAAATTTCACTGCACAGATGTAACCAAACTTCGTTCGAGGAAAACTTCCTACGTTTGTTTTAGGTAAGAGTTTGTGTACCACTGGCGTTAAATTAGCCGTGCAGATTTCTCTTCTGGAGCAACAACAAGACCGACACAACTGCGCACACCGAGAACAGGCTTCCGCGTGTACCACCGCCAGACTGCAGTTCACGATAACGAAAGTTAACTCCACCTAACCATGGTTGCGCTTAATCGCGGTTAAGCCGGCCGTGTAACTAGGGTATAAGTTAACACAGGTGTCATCTGGTTAAAATTACCGAGCTTTGCCTGGGCGGAGTGCGGGATCCAAATGAACGAAGGTCTGAAGATTGAACACAAACGGACCCCCATTTCCGAAGTCTCCTCACGTGTCGAACGCGGTCGCGGTGAGCAGGCGGACGTTATCTTCCCCAAATGCCCCGACCATATCGGGGGACCAGAGGGTCTCGTTTCCGGTGGCTCTTCAGCTTGCCGAGCATCGCAGCGGGCTGGAGGGCATCTTCTTCAACCATCGCGAACAGCTCTAAGCACAAAAGACCACTTTCCGCCCTTTTCCATGGCGTTGTGGCCTTGCGCGTCGGGTGTCATCTGAAGAACAGTTGTCGGCAGCACATGGGAAATATCAGCTGGCCAGAGAATATCACCTACCGCTGTCGAGGTTACCTCGACGGCATCCTCCTCGCCCTCGGGCTCGACACGTGATAGGGGCGTGTCCATAAGTTCGGGGCAATGAGTGTGTGCGCTCAAGTGAAAGTTTCAGGCCACTCCCACCCCGGCGAGGGCGTCCTCAACCTAGGGAATTTAGGGAAGAAGAACGCTATAAAACTCGTCCACGAGTGAGGTCGAAGCACATTTTTTGATCTTTACGCTTGTAAAAATGTGAATAAACACAGTCTTCTTTCGCTACCAACGAACTCCTTCACTCAGCGGCACTCCTGTCCTGGTTGGAACGGGCGTCGACTTGCCCGTGGTTCCGTCGAGCCGCGACCCCGAACCCCCACCTACAACAGGGGGCAGTCGCACCCCAAGCGTGAACTTTTACATAGAAAAACCATGCTCAACCCCAATTTATTGACCAAAAACGTCCAAGAAATACTTGGTTCAAACGGCACACTTGTGAACCAGTGCAGAAAGTGCAGCCAAATCAAGGAGACCTATGCATGTGCTTTGACGGAAACCAATGAAGGAAGGAAGGAAGGAAGGAAGGAAGGAAGGAAGGAAGGAAGGAAGGAAGGAAGGAAGGAAGGAAGGAAGGAAGGAAGGAAGGAAGGAAGGAAGGAAGGAAGGAAGGAAGGAAGGAAGGAAGGCCTCAGACGTTGCTGGCACATGCCCACTACGGGGGAGTGGCCAAGACACAGGCGGTTAATTGCTGGATACAGGAAAGTTTTTACGGGAAAAGGAGTGGTAATAGTATGTAGTCTGATAGATTGGAAGAGTCTGCTGTGCGACTCCCGCGCCGCCCTCAGCCGCCTGCAATCTAACGGCCGCGATACCCCACTAGTGCGGGAAATTCGCTCGCGCATCGAGCGCCTCGCGCAGAGAGGTTGTGCCGTGCGTGCACAGTGGGTGCCCGGTCACTGCGCCATCGCCGGCAACGAAGAAGCTGACGACCTCGCGACCGCTGCACACCAACTACCTGCCAGCGATCTGCCCCTTGCGCTGGAGGACGTGCGTGCGGCCATTCACGACCATCTCCGAAAGCAGCACCCCGACCCACGCATCGCGGGAGGTGAGCGCATCGACAGTGTCACCGGCTGTCGCGCACTTACACGGTCGCAACGTGCAATGATCCTCCGCGCGCGCATTGGCTGCGTGTGGCCCGGGGAACGACGGGTGCGTCACGGAATCGCGACGAGTGATGTGTGTGACGGATGCGGTGCAGTGGAAACACTAGAACATCTGCTCCTTCGCTGCTCCGCGTTCGCCGATGCTCGTCGCGATATGCTCGCGGCCTATAGGGCGCAGGGCATACTACTAGACTCCATCAAGACGCTATTGTGGCCGCAGGGCAGTGCGCGCACTCGTGAGCGAACTTTGGTGAGCCTCTGTGCATTCCTCGAACACACGGGCTTGACGTCCCGTCTGTTCTCCGTCAGGTAGTTACACGCAGTGACCGAACGCTCCGCGAGTTCTACCTTGAACGATTAATAACTGGACGCCCCACTCCAGTTGTAACCTACACAGTGCTGTGCGCGTGTGTGATTTAATTCCTCTTAAATGAACTAATCACGCGCACAACCTGGACACATTACTTATGATGTAAATAGTTTGTACATATTACTTCTCCCCCTATCCTCTATTCCTGTCCCCTCACCTCTTTCATTTCATCTCTCCATTCTGGCTGCTGTCCTTTATTTCCGCTGCCCCAGCTCAGGTGCTTCAGTATCGATGGCAGATGCCGGGGCTAGCAAAAATCTTTTCCTTCCTTTTTACTATTATTTTTAATAAAACCACTACCACCACCTAGATTGGAAGACGGAAGGACAGGGGTACTGTTAACTTGGAGATCGAGGACGGGACAATGGCTTAATGTGCATAATAGTATACAATGCCTGTAGTGTTTCAATTTCGTACTGACTGAGAGCGGGAAAAAGGAATTAGAATGGGAGTCGCTGCGTTTCTTGAAGAAAATTTTGCACAGCAGAGCGCACACTCCTGTCGCATCGTCCAAGCAAAGAAGCGCCAATGGAAAGAACAAACGCGGAGGACACAGGCAAGCCCAGTTGATAAAATGGAAATTGCAAAAGACGCTTCCTCAAATGAGAGAAGCGGCGGCAGAACAGCAGGAAGTGATCTGTTGTCTCAGGTTCGGCACAAAAAGGGCACAATGGGGAAGCCGCCAGACCAGATCTGTGAAGGTAGAAATTTAGAAGAGGAACCCGGCAACGCCAACGCGTGAAAGAGACCTCTAGTCTGCGCGAGCGCCAGTCTTTGCTACTGCAAGGATGCAGAAGATGGTGATATTCGGGAGATGATGTAAGAGCCGAGGCAGCAAATTCCTGAAATATTGTGTAGCTGCGAAACCTCACCGCAGCTGTATATGCACACGTTGGCAGGACAGCAACAATTGGGCAGCAGAGAGAGGCTCTTGCTGAGGAATCTGCAGCCTCATTTAAGTGAAAGCCCATATGACTTGGTACCCAACGCAACCTTACCTAATTTAGATGGAGCGGAATCAGGAACTTAAAGAGGCGTAATGCCCGAGACTCAGTGGGTGAGGATAATGAAGAGCAAATAGACAGAGAGTCTGTCATAACCACGACCTGGAAAACGGTAGTTTTTAATTTTCGTAAGGCTAAGATTACTGCTAATAATTCAGCCAGGAAAACTGGAGTGAAGTCAGGAGGACGGAGAGAAAAAGACCAATTCAGTGAAGGCGAAAAAATTCCCACACCTGCCTTTTCGCAATCCTGCTAGGCATCGGTAGCAATAAGAACATGAGAAGGAAAGGAGCTTAGGTGGTCCTGCAACAGACCCTGAAGAAGCGGGAAGGGCTGCAGCTTTGCATTTGATGGGAAAATGTCATCGAATTCAATCTGGACAGATGATGAGTTGTTATACATTTGGCGGACATCTGTGAAATGAATATTTATGGGATTAAGGAGGGACTGCACATAAGATAACTGCGGAGCATGAAAACGAGACCAGGCGGCACTAAAAAAGGCGGAAGGTTGACTAAGAAATATTATACTGGAAGCGTGAAGAGGTTGAGTCGCACAATTTTAAAAATGTTTGAACTGTTAAAAGGCGAAACCTAGCTGATAACGACTGGATTCGTGCCTCAACGGGCAGAACAGCATTGACGACATATTTTGGAAGCCCCAGACACAGGCGAAACGCCTCAAGCTACAACAGCACAAGAGGGCGAAGTTTATAGGCAGGAGCTCCTGAGAATAAAACACACCCGAACTCCAAAATTGGGCGGGCGTACATTTAATAAATCATCAGAAGTGTATGCCTTCTCATGCCTGATCTAGCACTACAAAGTCTGCGTAGGATGCCAATGGCCCGAACTCCTTTTGCAGAAAGTTGCTCAATGTGTGGCCGCCAGGATAGAGTAGAGTCATATATTACTCCGAGATACTTCAGCGTCTGACCTTGAGGTATTATGTTATTTCCATAGACCAGGCAGATATTTACAGGAACGGAAACCGGAAATACTAACAATGCGCATTTCTTCACATTGAGGGACCGATGAATTTTGCCTAACCAGTTGTCAAGAACATTGAGGTAATTTTGCAGGGTTCGATAAAGAGTGTGAATGTCACCTGCTGATACAAAAAAATGCAATATTGTTGGCGTACACATAAGCTTTCACATTTGGTATGCATGGAATTGAGCTTAAAAAATGTTAAAAAGAACAGGTGAGAGAACTGATCCTTGCGGTACACCTCTTGTCTGTGAAAATCTCCTTGAGGAAACACCATTTTGGCAGCAGTAAAATTCTCTAGTTTCCAAAAAAAACAGAAATCCAGGCTACAAAATAGCTTGGGAAGTTCCTGTAAATTTAGTAACAGAGTCGAGTGCTCAACGCTGACGTACGCTTTACTGACGTCCAAGGTGAAAGGTGACAAGCGCAGCAAACTGTTTTGTATTGCGAGATAATTTAATACGGCTCTCTAGGTCAGTATGAGCACACCAAATTGAACAACCTAGCCTGAAACCAATTTGACATGGATTCAAGAGAGCATTTTCCGAAATGAATGACATGACGCGGCTGAGAGCCGCCGCGGTGGCTGAATGGTTATGGCGCTCGGCTGCCGGCCCGAAAGACGCGGGTTCGATCCCGGCCGCGGCGGTCGAATTTCGATGGAGGCGAAATTCTAGAGGTCCGTGTGCTGTGCGATGTCAGTGCACGTAAAAGAACCCCAGGTGGTCGAAATTTCTGGAGCCCTTCACTACGGCGTCTCTCATAGCCTGAGTCGCTTCGGGACGTTAAACCCCATAAACCGAACCAAACCATGACGCGGCTGAGAAGGACCCTCTCCACCAATTTCACTACGTTCGATGTTAATGAAACTGGGCGTATGTTGTCTAAAGTTAAGCCCTCCTCTTGCTTTTAAAGCAATGGAACTATTTCGGCAAGACGCCACTCACAAGGTATCCATAGACCTTTAATAGAATGGTTAACTAGAGCCAACAGATCTGCAGGAGATTCATTGAACAAAATTTTGATCATAGATGAAGTGACCTTATCGGGGCCAGGAGCCGCTGGGGATAAGCGCAGAACAATTTGCGACAGCTCAGGCATAGAGACCTCAGTGAAATCACTTGAGGTGCATGTGAATATAGTAGGAGAAGGTAGAGCAGATGTAAAG
Source organism: Amblyomma americanum (assembly GCF_052857255.1). NCBI lineage: Eukaryota > Metazoa > Arthropoda > Arachnida > Ixodida > Ixodidae > Amblyomma > Amblyomma americanum. Next base: position 89,366,055 of record NC_135497.1, read on the forward strand.
CGAAGCTCTAGGCCACAGGCAATATCCTCTAATGCCTTTGCGATGTCAGCAGGGGACTGAACGAGGGATTCAATGTTGGCAGCCGGGGGAATCACCTTGTTGCGCCTCATGAAATTAAACAAAGCTCGTTTATTTCCTGATTGTAAACGTAAATCATAATGATTTGTATTATACTCCTCTTTCGCACGGGTGTCAGTGCGCTTAAATGTTGCTGCAACATACTTATAATCCAAGCAATTTTTTGGGCATTGATTGATGAGAAGTTTCTTCCAAGGTGTTTTCCGTCGTCTGTATGCACGCGTGCACTCAGCATTCCACCAATTGATCGTGATTGCACCCTTGGTTTTCTTAACCAAAAATTCAGACTTTTGCCTTGCATGGTCTAGTACTGAACATATATGTGGGGCCTTGCTTTCGGCACTTGTCTGAGCGCAAGGGTCTGAAGTAATTTGGAGGGCTGATTTTAGCGTGTCTTTAAAGCAACAGTAATTTATTAACGTGCGCTGATGTCGCCCAGGAAGAGTTAATTTACATGCAAACTTGAAACTAATCGGTAGATGATCACTGTTTGTTGCACAGTCAACAGGCGCTCAAGCCATAACAGAGACTCCTGGGGAGGAAAAAGTTAAATCCAAGGCAGAGCGGCATTGTCTCCGAAGAAACGTAGGTAATCCGGAATTGTTGCAGAGCAAGTTGTTGTCAGAAGCCCAATCAAAAAGTCTAGAACCGAAGCTGTCTGTTTTAAACCCCCACGTCACATGGTGCGACTTGAAGTATCCAATTAATAGAACCTAGCTGAGATCAGGCCGGCCGGTTTCACAGGGGGTGTCTTTCGACGTTGGCACCCGCGGCAAGACTTAACGTAGTGCTGGACAACTGTAGGAAGCCGGGACCAGTAATACTTCTGCCGTACCCGCGCCAACGTGCGAGAAACGCCGAGGTGGCCGGAAGAAAGGTCATCGTGGCATGCGTGCAGAACTTCGCCTAGAAGCACCATTGGGACCACGAGCAGGTACGGAGCGTCCGTAGGACCGTAGTTTCTCTTGTAGAGGATGCCACCCCGCAGGCAGATCGACGATAGCCCGCGTGTGAAGAAGCGGGGCGGCGACGAGGTGCGGCATTCGAGATACTCTATGAGGGGTCGTAGCTCGGCGTCATCGCGCTGTTGTTGAGCAAGGACGGACTTGGTTAAAGCGCCAAGAAAATCGGGATCGTCTTCCGTGTTAGCAATGGTGTACGGGAGAGGAGCACGGGACAGGCCGTCTGCGTCGCCGTGTTTGTTGCCAGACTTGTACACGATGGTAACATCGAATTCTTTCAAGCGGAGACTACAACGCGCCAGCCTCCCCGATGGGGCTTTAAGGTTCGCGAGCCAACAAAACGAGTGGTGATCGCTCATGACTCGAAATGAGCGACCATGCAAGTATGGGCGAAATTTCGTTACCGCACAAACGACAGCAAGGCGCCCCTTTTCCGTGGTAGAATAATTCGCTTCAGATCACGACAGAGTGCGGCTTGCAGAAGTAATCACGCGCTCAACACCATCTTGCCACTGAACGAGGACGGCACCCAGACCAACGTTGCTAGCATCTGTGTGTAGTTTCGTGTCCGCCTCCTCGTCGAAGTGGCCAAGAATGGGCGTAGTTTGGAGGCGGTTCTTGAATTCGTCGAAGGCCGTCTGCTGTTCTTGGGCCCAGATGAAAGGTTGGTCGTCCTTTGTCAATCGAGTTAGAGTCTCGGCTAGTCGGGTGAAGTCTCGCACAAAACATCCGTAATAGGCGCAGAGACCCAAAAATGGCGCACAGCACGCTTATCAGGGGGGGTCGGAAAAGCAGAGACGGCAGCCATCTTGTCAGGGTCAGGGCTAACTCCTTCAGCGCTCACGACATGGCCCAGAAACTTCAGCCGTTGGAACGCAAAGGGGCGTTTCTCTGGTTTGAGCGAGAGGCCGGCCGATCGTATAGCCTCCAGTACTGCACTCAAGCGCTTGAGGTGCTCGTCGTAGGTGGCAGAAAAAATGACATCATCAAGGTAGACGAGGCAGGACTGCCATTTGAGGCCAACGAGGACAGTGTCTATCATTCTTTGAGAAAGGCGGCACGAGTGGAACACAAGACGAAGGGGAGCACCTTGAACTCGTACAACCCGTCAAGAGTAACGAACGCTGTCTTCTCGCGGTCCCGTTCATCTACCTCAATCTGCCAGTACCCACTGCGGAGGTCAAGAGAAGAAAACTAGCGGGCATGACGCAGCCGGTCGAAAGAGTCATCGATTCGAGGTAACGGGTAAACGTCCTTTTTGGTAATTTTGTTAAGTCTTCGATAGTCGACACAAAATCTCAGTGCCCCGTCCTTCTTGGCAAACAGCACAGCGGGCGAAACCCATGGACTTGTAGACGGTTGTATGACATCATCCCGGAGCATTTCGTCTACCTGCAGTCGTATCGCCTCACGTTCTCTCGCCAAAACTCGATTGGGGTGTCGACGAATAGGCCGGTTACTGTCATCAACTATGATGCGATGTTTCGCTATGGACGTCTGCCTGACCTTAGAGGTGGTCGCAAAGCAGCCACGAAAAGAGTCAAGGATGGTTTGCAAGCGGCGATGCTGATCAGTGTTCAAAGCAGGGTTCACGTCAGCCTTAACTGTTCGACTAGGTCCTCCTGGAGGGGTGTCCCTGGACGTTGACAACGCGCAGTGGGTGGCGGGCTCGCTAATTTCATCGAAATAGACGATGGCTATATTTTTCGCCAAGTGGCGGTATTCGGCGCTAAAGTTCGTAACTATAAGCTCAGTTCGCTGGTTCTGCACGACAACGACACCCCGTGCGATGCAGACTTGTTGGCTCAGCAGTAAAGACAAGTTTGCTTCTGCGATGCCATTGGACGCGCGGGGATTGTCGCAGCCCACCGTAACAAATAAGCTGGCACGCGGTGGTAGAGTGACGTGGTCGTTGGACACTCGAAAAATAAGTCTTCCTGGCGCACTGTCGTCGGCTACGGTGCATGGGGCGGAGAATGTCACCATCAGTTCGCGGAGGTCGATGACAGCCCCATTTTCGCAAAGACCGAGGATCAGGTCCTTGAAGCACTCAGCCAGCACAACGAAACAACCAGAGAAGATGATACCGCGAATCTCAATCCTAGTGGTGCCGGCACCGAGCGGCATCACCACCTGACCACCAGCGGTCCGAATTTGTGTTCTGTGCCAGGGTGTCAGCACTTTTAGCAAGAGGGTAGCAAGACCACGACTAATAACTGAGAAATATGCACCGGTACCGACGAGGGCAGTCACCTGGTGGTTGTCAGCGAGGACCGGTATTTCAGCTGAAACAACCTCATTTTCTGGAACGCGCGTAGTGGAATGTTCCGGAGTGGAGGGTCGAGGTGTTCGTAGAAATCGGGCGTCGAGCAGAGGCTGTTCTGTGTGTCGGAAGGCGGTCAGAGCAGGTGGAAGATCGGGTTGAAGGGTCAAGTCGGCGAGCGGAGGATCTTGTTCGAATTGCGGAGCAAAGGCGGCCCTACCCCCAGAGGTCGCCGTTGTCAGTTTTCCCGGTGTGGACTACGGGACTCTCGGATGGACGGCTGGCGACCTGGCAAAGAGAACTGACGGGGCGACGGCGACCTGGACGGGCGCTGTGGCGAAGGCGCAGGAGGGACGCTGGCCGACAGGTACTGCTCGATGTCACTGGGGTCGTTCACCATAGCGTGGCCGGGGTGCGTCTGGTGAAAACCCTCGAAGGCCCATCCGACGATACGGGCAGTGGCGCAATATGTGGCCGCCTTCACAGCAGTGGAAGCACAATGGCCGGTTGTTCGATGTGCGCCACGCGTGTGCTTTGCTGAGGGGTGGTCGTGCGTCGGAGAGGGCAGGCGAAGTCGAAAAATGTTGATGCGGTGCAGAAGGAGCAGGGCAGCAAAATGCCGGTGGTGCTGGCGCACTGCGCAACGCTTACTGTACGTCATGACATACGGCTCAGGCAGCGGCTGGGGACAGGCCATTGGCTGCACCGTTCGACGGACTTCGTCGCGAATGTCATCCGAGATGGCTCCGACACCCGGGTGTTGCTTGACAGGGCGAAGCTTCTGTAGCTCCTCACGCAAAATGCTCCTAACGAGCTCACGGAGGGCCTCACTCTCGGTTCTGAGGAGCGACATGTTGGCCTTCATAGCAGTTATATTCGCCGGACGGCCTTGATGCGCGAACCTCTTCTGCAAGGCGCGCTTCATGCTCGTCACCTCCCGAGCAGAGTGAAGCACTCTGCTAGGAGGGTCGCGCACAAGTCCTACGAAAAGCTCCTCTTTCACTCCTCGCATAAGATGACGCACCTCCTTCGTTTCAGACATGGTAGGATCTGCGCGGTTGAAGAGCTGCGTCATGTCTTCTACAAACATGGCGACGCTCTCATTTGGCCGCTGCTCTCGAGACTGCAGGGCAACTTCATCTCGCTCCTTCCGTTCGTTGCTGCCGAAGGTGTCGAGCAACTGTTACCGGAAGTCTCACCAGGTGGAGATAGCGGACTCGTGGTTTTCAAACCATGTCTTGGCGGAGTCTTCCAGGGCAAAATAGACATTGCGTAGCTTTTGGTCTTCGCCCCACAGGTTAAACTCAGCGACTCGGTCGTAGCTGACCAACCAGTCTTCCACGTCTTAAAACTTGTCGCCATGAAACGACGCGGGAGTGCGAGGCGCATGAAGAAGCAGCAGTGGGGAACTGACGGCATTCCAGGCGGTCTGACTTGTCGCAGTGGACGTCATTGTGCGGGGTCGTGCCGTCAGGGGTCGGAACTCAGGATTTAAGCCTCGTAAGAACGGCTTGCCTAGTGGACAGCTGTCGTGCCCACGGGGTGTAGCTGGGCGTCGTAGGAGGCTCCCGGGAGCTCTTCGTGCATTGGGAAATTACCCAGAACCTGCACCAAAATGTCACCGAAAGCCGGCAGTAAGGCCAGAAGGGCACACCAGGACTAGCCAGGCAGTCACACTCAGCGGACGAACGCACGAGCCGGGGAAGACAAAGACCAGCGGGTGCTGTCCCACAGCATGGCTGCGCCAGTAAATGGCTAACACTGTGGCAATATTTAATTTGTGGCATGTACTGCCACCAGATATTGTTACTAAATGTTTTAACGTTGCAAGACTTTTTGAATGCTGCGGGCTGAATCAAATATTACTTCATTTTTGAGAGTGGTAGAGAGGGGAACCCGAGCAACAGCATGACGAACTTGAATTTACCGGAAACTAAGCGAAAGATGTAGCATCAGAAGATATGGAACAATATAGTTGAAAAAATTGAGCAGAAAACTGTCACTTTCATTTAAAGGGGGCGCTGAAACACCTTCCGAAGAGAGCACATCAACTCGCTCAATCATTACATTGTGTTGTCATGAAAACTTGAGTCCGATAATACACTTCACGCTTCAGACGACCCACAATCACGCGCGAAAGTTTGCGAGCCCTTCCCGGCGATTTTGTCTTGCTCGCACCCTCTTCCCTCACACGCGCCTGCGTATACAACTTCAGCGGTGCCTATAGGTTAGATTCTTTCCGATGTCAGGCAGCTACCTTGGCCGCGGCCAATTAGCCGCGTAGCTCCGGTGGGTCAGGACGCTCAGCTCCCGGAGGTGGGGCCGGCGGAGGAGCGCCGACGTTGAAGCGTGCAAAAAGTGACGAAAGGAGAAGGAAAGGCGCGAAGACCCTGAAATTCATACTTTGACTACAGATAACTCAGCTTCTACAAAGGGCATGAAAAAAAATTCTACTGGACAATATTCGTGAAGCGGCGTTCTTGGACTTCTCAGTCATACCGCAGCTTTATTAGAACCCCTTTCAGAGCCCCTTTAAGGGGCGCCTCCGGCCTAAATCACAAAAATAAGAGGCGCTGCCCTAAGTCGTGTCTATTCAGGGGCGAACTTAAAGAGGGGCTGTCATTTCACCCCCCCCCCCCTCCCCCGCCACTAAATCGAGAAATTTTTGCTTCGGAAAACCATGCTGTACCAATTGTTTCAACCAAAAGAAGTCCAAGAAGCATATGGCGCTCATATGGGACCTCCCCCCCCTTCCCCAGCTGCTCCCTCCAAGAGTTCTCCATGAATCCGCCTCTAAGCGTATGTTGCCTGTGTATTCGTCCATATAAGTAGCGCTATTTAATTTCAAGAAAAGAAAAATAATCTGCCAGACTGGGAGCCAAAACAAGAAACATAAAACACTCTGCGCCTGCCTTCGCTTTCAGATGGCACGGTTTCAATCTGGCGACGCTGACCCCCGCCCGAAACAGCGTTCCTGGCACCCTTGTATTTGAGCGCGCGTGCTTGTTGTGAGCGGGAAATGACAACTGCATGCAAACTCTGGTGCTCGGAAACATGGCAGGGAGGGAAATCAGATTTGTACCAGGGTATGTAACATACCAACAATTCTGGAAAAACATTTTTAAATAGGAAAGGGTTAATTACCGCAGTTTTATTGATTTCTTTTAAGATTTCACAATGACAGTCAACATATCCGCAGACCTCCCGTCAGCAAGTTTGCATTTTTTTGCTGATAACGTTTTTGTCATCGTCAAAAGCGTTCCCAATTGGTTTTCTTTGGCAGTCTTAACTGCTTGATGCGAGCGATGAAAAACTTCAAAACAAAAATTTACCTACAAATCGTAAGAATGGCCCATTACCTTCAATTTTTCTGTGATAGCTAGTTCCTTACAATTTTCCAATATTTAAAACTTTTGGGCCCAGAACGTTGGGTACAAGCATATCACTTTTTATATCAAAAGGCATGCTGTGGCGATTAAAAGCAAAAACATTGTCGCACGAACCAAGCAGAAGCGCCACACTTGCAGGGCATCTGACGGGTCAATGCCGCGAGGTCTGAGCGCTTAGTTAAGGTTGTAGGAACGATACGATTTTAAAATCTTCGACACGCTGAGAAAGGTGAAAATATTTCGTGCTCAGAGGAGTTCGCGAGGAAGAGTGGCGGAAGCATAGTACAAAAACAATAACCAGAAAAAACGCGAATACAGAAGACCCTACTGCAGAATGCAGCCAAATCTCTCCACGCCGATTCACATGACTACTGTGTGGCATGACTACAGGAAGAGCCCAAAGCTGGATGCCGTATTTCGAGGCAGGACCAAATATTCTGGTCCCACACAAGCAGAGTAGGGCACCGGTTTTTTCTACACCTTTTTCAGAAATTGACACAGAGAAAGATGAAGGCAGCTCATTCCACTTTCGCGCACCTCGCGGAACACGTGCCCTCAATTGCTTTCGGCGTAATCTCGGCGCAACCTTCCGCAAGCTCAAGCTAGAGGCCTACGCACAGGTGGAGCATCGCTGGACTCCTAGACGCCACAATCGTGAGTCCTGATACGATGAAGAAGCACCGGCCCACGTCCGTGCTACAACACCCGCGGCTATTCTGTGACCCGAGTCTTGTGAAGTATTCGCAGCATCTGGAAAGGAAATGCCTAGTTGCCTACGACGACTCGTGCGCTTCCTGCATGGAGGCAGCTGGCGTACCAGTGTTGTTAGATGCACCAGACAACATTCTGCTCTTCGTCAAGGCCGCGGAGCGCTGCAATAATTTTCCTCCTAAGAATCGCGCCACATGTCGCCTGTCCAAGCACAAAGAGCCTGTTCCTGATAACCAAGAAGAGCAAGCTGCGCAACTGGTCAAAGCCACCGTACACATCGGGCACTATGCCACGGTTGTCCGCACCCGGGGAGTTCTGGTTCCCGCACCACACGGACCCCACTGTAATGTCGGTACACGTGACAACCCTGAGCTGCCGATATTTCTTGGCGCTACCGCTTGCCTCTTCCATCTTGCGATGGACCTCGTTTGCGAAGCCCATCGTGCATTTAGGACAAAAGGCTTCGTCATTATCGAAGATACAAAACAATTCGACGTCCTGCTGGAAGATGTCTAGGTTGTTCACGAAGTCTTCAGTCTCACTGCAAACCTTGGTGTTGGTAGGACTTTTGAGCTTACTCTAACTGCCATGAAAGTCGCGGAACGTGCAGATCTCACGAAGGTCCTCCGACATCTGTTTCATGCTGCTGTTCGTGTTTACCGACGCGCGATCGACCCCCTAGTGATGATGCGCCCAAAGACAAGAAAGACCTTCACGTGCTGCTGACCAAGGCTGACGCCTTCTTACCGGAGACCCTGCGACCAACGCACCCGCTGCGCTTTTGCCACCTGCAGGCCTCCGTGGGGCCATAGAAGACAAGGAAGATTTTGTGCATCGCCTGGAGAAGGATCGCGCCACAGTGGCCGGCCGTTGGTGATGGTCAGCTGGACGTCGGAGGCGGGGCGAGGCGGCTGCATCAGGTCGTTGAGTTGCAGCCAGCGCTGCGTATTCGTTTTCGCGCCTTGTCGACCACCGATGCGAACTTGGGGAGTGGAGAAGTGTTTAACCCTTTAGGAAAGACACAGGGGCCATCCGCAATTTAACTCTCTCTGCTCATCCAAGGTAATGGACTTCCCCTGCAGCAAACTATTACACTGCTTAATTTTCGCATGTAAAAAAATACTTTGGTTTTGGCTTGAATAAGCAATGGTGCAATTATTAATATGTGAGTGAAATTTCGCGCCAAGGATCTTTCGCTCGACTTTCGCTATGCTAACTTTGTGTTCTCTGAAGTAGCCGCATGTCGGCTGATTTAAAAAAATCAATGCGGCCACTCGGTTTTGTGTTGTATCCTGTGGTTCCATGCAATGATTTTGCCTCTGGTAAACTTTGAGACGCACGTTTTGAGTCCTGACTGTTGCCGAATAAAATGGAATCCGGTTCTAGATTTGTCAAATATAGAAACGCATCGACGGATGCGTGGAAGCTTGAAGTTCAATACATAGCTTTGTCGTCGGCAAATTAGTAATATGCTTTCCATACAAAACAACACAATCTTTGCTTGGGAAAGCCACACTGCATTTACTTGTGCGCCCTCGAAAGACGGGCGAAAAATCTGCTGCTTGATCTTGGCCATTCGCAGTTTCTTTTTGCTGTAGTGGGTTGACAGCTGTGGCACCGGAGAAGAGCAACGTAGTGCAGCGTCAAATCGATCAACGCGAACGAACTCTACGGAGCTGCAATTACTCGCTGCCCACCGCGGTCGTGTGATAAAAATATGGCTGCTACGGTGAGGGCTTTCGCTGCAAGGAAAGCGTTACGATAAAAACGAGCCCAGAAAATCCCAGCAGACGATTCTAGTTTGCGCGGCTACCACCGCGTTCTGCACGAAGCTGAAGATCGAAAATCTGCGCGGAAATTTTGAATGCTTGGCGAACTCCATTGATTTCTAAAGGCCGTGAGAATATGCGGGGCGAGCGCAGCAGGTATTTATTAATTCAGGTTCTGCAGCGCGCAGAAAGAGTAAGCCATCAGTATCAGCATCTTCGCGCACTATCTCACCGCCCACTCTTAAGTTTCCTTTCAATAATAAATGAAAATATTCCCACGGAGATGGCCCTAACTGGTGACGCCGGTGAGCACGGGAAGCACGCGAGGTATGAAGCTATGAAAAACGCCTGAAAGAAGTGGACGATAAAATGTTGGCAACTAAGGCATTTAAGCACTTCTGTAGAAATATATCGATTTACAGTGACGTAAAACGACGAGACAACTAACCAGTAATATGTAGGAAACCAGGACGGAGAAATAAAGAGCTTTAACCGATACGTGAAAAGCACTGAGTGTAAGAACTAGGTTAATTCACTGGGGAAAAATTCAGACTAGACCTCCGTATAAAATGGAAAAAGCAAATAAGTAAAGAATCATTCTATGATAACGCTAGAGGCTACGCCCCACTCTTTGAAGCGAGATCAGGGTGTCTTAGAACGAGAAGCTACAAAAAGAAATTTAACAAGCTGACACATGTATAGTAACTCCCTAGAAAGAATCGAACATGTTTTAGTAGAATGTGCAGTATCCACCCCGATGTCCACAAAGGGACAGTCACTCTCCCTGAGGGCCTACGATTTAGAGATAAGACAAATAATTTGAATGTTTCTGCAGGTCGCATTAGCAAAACGCGATTAAATATGAGACTAAAAGAAGGGCGGTAACGCAAGGGTGCAAAACAAATCTTGAGTAGAGACAGGTGACTAGAACTTTCATGATTTAGTCATCGCATGACTGGTTTACGCTACCGCAGTGAAGGCCGTTCCGCTGATCTACCCTTCATGAATATCTGATCGGTCCAGCAACATTCAGCGCACTCTATTGCTCCTGAATAAATAAAATGTGATCTCTGTTGTCGCATCACAGCAATACACTTCCATCCCTAAATAACCTGTTTTCGCAGTGCCACGTGGTGCTCAGCGCTTCCTGTCGGCGTTGTGTGCCGGAGCTCTCTACTATCACTGATATAGAAAGTTTTAGCACCGTCGTGCGGTAAATATGCTAACTACGGTAATTACGATCATACGGCGAACGCGGCTAAGCAAGCACTGTAACCGTAGCAACGGCAACGTAATACGTGTTGCCATATTTGCCGTACTGGCCCTATACGGCTGTAATAAAACTCCAATGTCGGGTTGCTGAAGGCCTATAGAGCTAGCCGTTAATGTGGAGCTGTCTCACCGAGGTATTAACAAACTACATAACCATAAACATGCACTGCATCCTTTAAGTGTTATCATATCAAGCTATTACCTCTCGTTAAAAGCGAATATCCGTCTTCTGAGGCAGCTTGAACAAGTCGCATTGCGAAGAGAAAAATTCCCTCGCCTGATTGTCAGCACAAACGATGAAAGACGAAAGAGGGACGCAGAGCACTTGGCGTCTGCCTTCGCTTTCAGTGGGTTACGATACAGTACATCGATGTTCACATTCCAAGGACGGCGCATATATACATACCTCTCCGCAGTGCGAGGGCTACGTTTAAGCGACCGGCGTTCGATGGTATGTATATACGTCACGCAACTGGGGAACTTAGCTCGCCGTTCCATCTCCGCGAGTGTGTGGGCCACTGCATCTGAGAGGGACAAGCCAAGTGTGCGCTGGGGTCACGGGAACCCGCAGGAGAAGGGAAGCAAGAGTCGCAGGTTGTCGCACAAACCAGGAAGAGCGCCACTCTTCCCGGGCATGTGACGCGTCCTATCCCCGAGAACGGCGTGAACAAGTGTACATTGGCTGTGTTGTGTAATTTCACCGACTCTCAGAGTAAGGCTCCAGTACTCAGAATTGAGAGGAAGATGTGTGAAGAGATTTACTGGTCACTGAACAAGGTCAAACACAAATAATATTGTTTCGGGAGCGCTATATACGGCCCCCTTGTTCACATTGAGCAACCAGCTGGACGTCCCGGGCTTTTTATAGCGGTTAGTGTCGTTCTTGGACATTTCGCGTGGATAGGGTGCAATGTGGATGATTAGTGATTAGTCTGGATGATTAGTGATTCGAGATTTCGGCGGGCTGATGCATTCTTTTCCTTTGTCAATATATCTGCTTCAACCCAGTTAATTTCAAGGCCAGTCTCTTGCGCATGCTCCACGATGGCATTCGTTGCCACTTTTCCTTTTCGTACATCGTACTGATGTTCTTTCAAGCGTCTCGTGAAACCTTTTGTTTCGCCTATGTAAACTGATGAACAGTCGGCGCAGGCAATTTTGTAAACCATGCCGGGAAACTTGACACGAGGGAGCTGGTCTTTCACGTTTGCAAGCTCATTTCTTATCTTGCTTGTTGGGGCATGTGCAACATGGACGCCGTGCTTGCGGAACATCCGTGCCAGCGCCTCGCTGATCCTTGATACATACGGGATAGGGTCTCGTGTCGGTTTCGGTGCGTTAGCACATTCGTCTTCCCCGGCAGTAGGCTTTTTCGGTGGAGCCACTCTGCGTGTTCGGAATGAAGGAAAGCGGGTAGCCGTTTCTTTTCAGGTCGTTTTCCACTGTCTTCAACCCCCACGCCACACTCTCCCATATCCTTTTCGGCTGCCCTGCTGACCCTCCCCCGCGGGGACAGCACGCCATCTCGAGCTGGGAGGACTGGGAGGACCTGCTTATGTCTGCAGACCCGACATCGCAGCTTGCTGCGGTGACTCGGGCTGCCGCCGTCATGTCCCGGCATGACCTACTTGATGCAGTGCGGGACAGCGCAGTGGCCCAGGGACCCACCTGGGTCTAAAACTGACTTGCTCAATAAAGTTTTTCTGTCTGTCTGTCGTGGTTTAGGGCGGCATCTTCACTGCATACTTGCCTGGCGCGGTTGATTAGAGATGGAGCCACTGACCGCTAATGACTGATAGGGTGCACTGAATTGAAATATACGTACCTTCCAGAGTGCGTCGGTTTCCGGTAGACGCGAAAACTCAGACCTGTCGGAGTACGGGTTACCATGGTGTAGAGGAACGGAAGGCAGCTGTCGTTCTCTTCCTCAACAGCAAAAGTTGATCTAGGGCTCAATGGCGTTGAGATGATCCAGGAAAGTGCGGGTGTGCTTTCGGTCTGTGACGCAAAAGAAGTCGCCCACATACCTCAGAAATACTTTTGGTCGCGGTTGGAAGGTGGCCAAAGATTTGCTTTCGATGGCTTCCTAAGCGATGTTAGCCACTGTGACTGATATGGCTGCCCCCATTGCTGTGCCAAAGATCGGTGTGCATAGCACTTCGCTGCTCCTGGAAATGCGCCCCATCGGGTCATCACTGATTCTGGAGGCAAGGCACTGTTTGTAGCAGAAGCGAAGAGCTAGCGCCGCTTGAGGGATTGCGGCAGCCCTTTTTTTACATTTGCCCGCAAACAGATTAATCGTAAAGAACATGTTGCAGATCTCACCTGCAGCACGGTGCAGAGCATGAGAAACGGAAGTGAATTGCTGTAGGTTAGGAAACAGGTCTGAAATTCGGGAACGCGGCTTTCTTATATGAAGCTTGGTCAGTCGTTGCAAGAATCAGTCTCATACTCATCCCTCTGTACAAGAAATTGTGAAAAAATATCTGCGTGCCTGCTGAACCCTTTTGGTGAATATTTGTGGCAAGCATTCATAAATACACGCTGGATCGCACCCGAGTTCTTGCGCCATTCCTCCTCAGAGATCACAATCAGGACCGCAGGCCGACAAAAGCGTCCGTTCAGTAGAGGCACTGGTACATTAACAACATTTAGGGAGGCAGAAATGGACACTTAGTAGGAAATCTGGACATTTGGGACAGCCTGCACTTTTTTCGGGGCACTCAACATGTCCTGTTGCTTCATAAATTGCTTCGTAAACTGTGTCGTTAATTGACTTATGGCATTCGAAATACGGCCCTCGACATGCATATACTTCAGCCACAGAAATCATGCAATTTTTGCATGTTAGCGGCTACTCATCTAATGCGTTTCCTGTTTATGTACGCGTCCCTCAAGAGAAGCATCTTGGGCACTCTTGTTCAGCATTTTAGTCAACGGTCTTATTAGCATCGATCCCGATACCACGTATAAATATTATATATCCCAATGACATCACACTTCTCTTTTCATCCAAACCCTCAGATGATTTCCTCCTACCTCCTAACACCATGCTAAGTTACATCAGTTGTCTCTACAAAAAGGGCCTTATTATAAATAACACAGAAAAAACCAAAGCCTTAATCTTTGATCCGAAAACATGAATGCCGCGTTACCTGGAGATATTGTGCTTAAAAACTGTGCAACTGAAGTTGTACGATCAATGGAATGTTTCGAAGTGCACTTTGACCACGATATGCCTTGGCACGCCCTTATAAATTTCCTCGCGGGCAAACTGTCACAGGTGCCGGGTATATCTGCTCCAGCTGAGTAGTAATGATCCACATTTACAAATCACCGTTAAGAGTGCGTCAAGGTGCGAAAAAATATTTTAATCGACTGTGTGAAAGGCCTTATTCGGATATGACAATTCAGTAGGACGCGTATCTGTGCCCGTGGTGCGCGTTTTCGAAATGTGCCCAATATTTCTTGTAGGCACATAAAATGTGACGGTACTTATAATGAAAGTGGAATTAGGAAACAGCAGTGCATGATTGATTCACCCCTGCTTGCCAAAGCTCGTCTCGATTACGTAGCGGTGATTTTTCAAAAAAAAAATGCTTCCTATGTGTCTTTTTTTTTTTTTGGTGTAGAACGGAAAACTTGACCCACCCGGTCAGGCAAAAATCATGGAATCGATGCGTTCTAGGCGTCACTTATAACCGTTTTCTGTCCAAACCGTACTTCTGTGCGACATAAGCGAAATCCTTGGCATAGTAAAACGTCTCCCGGCATCTGGACGCCTTTTCATACTTGATCGCGAGGAAGAGAAAGATGCCTTCACTCTCGCGCCGCACACCGCTTTCGTGCCCATGTGTGGGATTCCGCACTAGTCGCCATAGCGAACGAGCCGTGCCTGCTGAGCATCTTTCGAGTCGGAAGCCTTGTTCATACCTTTCCTGTGCGACGACACTGAGCTCGGAGCCGGAACCAAGAGCATCGGTGTGTTTTGCCAACCGCAGCGTCAACGCCTGGCGCGGCGACGGGGTGCTTCCACTGGGCTGTACACGCGCGACCACGGTACTCAGCAGAGCGTCGACGGTGCACGCCGCTGCACAGCTGTAAGTGCTGCTTCCATGGCACAGCAGCGAGCCATTTTTGAGCTGCAACAGTCGCGGTCACCCTGCAGCCCGAACATCGCTGTATTTGCTTGGATACCGAGAAGCGTGTGCCTTGTACCCTGCAGCACGACGTACCTTTCGCATGGAGCAGGTGTAACTCTACTCGTGGGAGCATGGGAGAACGCTGCGCACTTGGCCCAGGCTCCGCAACCCTTCAGCGACTTCACGCAGAGAAACATCCACCTTACCCATCCTTATCAATACGAAAAGCGTGTGCCCAGCGATAAAAGTGAGAACTCCGGTCAGTATGAACACCTCCTCCGGACTACAACAGTCGCTGGGATCAGTGTCAAGGCTGTCTACGTCCAGGGTGTGTTTGTATTGTTGGCACACAGCCCACGCCATCGGCTTGTGAAAATTGACCACCTCGTGCTGCCGGCGGTCCACAGCGCTACTGTTCGTCTCTTTCAACTAGCGACAGGCCCTGCTGCTATCCTGTCGTCTCGTTCACTTGCGCCAACTGGACTCATTGCAGTCGAATATGCGGAAGACCTCGACGGCCTGCTGGAAGACTTTGCGCACGGCGTTGGTGGAGTTTTCCGCTTCAAGGCAAACATTTGCGCAGACGAATTCTTTGCGCTTGCGCCAACCGCCATCAAGGTCACTGAACATGCGGAACTCGTAGACCTCCTGTTATATCTGGTTCGTGATGCTGTTGCAGACTCCTTCCGCCTCGCGATCGACACCACTGGTGATGCACATGGAGCGCTTGTGCTTGTCAAAGGATCCGAGGAAGAAACTGTTAACCTGCCACTGGCCAAGGCTGCTGCTCGACTCCTTCGTCTTACCTCCGACTACGCTCACGGTTTTCCCGCTGCGCTTTCGCCATCTGGCCTCCGTGGTGCCATGGAAGACGAGGAAAAACTTGCGCACCGCCTGGAGAAGAAGCGCACCACGTCTGCTGTTGGTGATGGCCAGCTGTACATCGGAGGCACTGCGAAAGAGACGTCAAGTTGCAGTAGGCGCGTCAGCTTCGTCGTCGTGCCTATAGCCAGCAATGAATGACGCGAAGACGAACGTGTGGGGTTGCCACCTGCTGGTGGCTTCGCGAGGCGGCTAGCCTTATTCGGCATCGTGTCTATACGACCAAGGCTCACTGCAAGATGAACGTATAGAGTGGCCGGTGTTGGACTCTTCGCAAAACGCATCGCGGTCATCCGCCATGGCACACTGCCTTCACAGACTCCTTGCCACGAAATTAGCTTCTGATAAATTGCAATCCAGACGGGTGGAGTCCTGATGGAGACGGTGTAAGAAACGTATCCCGGCGCAGGCTTTTTTAAATATATAGAGTGAAGAATTAAGGTGCCACTGGAAATATCAGTTTTTAAGTTCTAATGACGACTTTGTCGTCGGCAAACTGCATTTTTTTGTTTTACACGCAGAGTACACATCGATCGTTGCTCATGTAAGGCCATGGTGCCTTTGCGAATGTGAGCATGGAGTTTTGATGCAAGAATATCTCGCTATATTTTTCCTAACGTCTATCAGTACCTTTGTGCTAATTAACAGCTGCAGGACCGGCGTACCGAACCATAAAATTAGTCAGTGCGACGACACTATGGGGCAGCGGTTTATCACTGCCTGCCGCGGTATGGTGATGAAAACATGGCATGCTACGGATACACATATCTGGGTGTTAGTGTTGTGTTCTGACACTGACATCTGGTGTTTTAACGATACGCACGCATCAAAAGTGTATATGGGGGATGGTGGAGCTTACAAGCCATTTTCCTTTTGTGTTGTCTAATAGATTGAGAGACTGTGGAGATTTCACTAGAATTGTTGTGAAGTATCTATGATAAAGCCATATCATCAGGTGTTCTGCTCATGAACCTCACATTAATGTATAAGATCTTCTTTTTAACCCTCCTTCCTTCCTCTCTGTACGGTTTCCCTTCACCTTTGTTTGAAAAGCTCCATGTGCGCACCCATAAAATATGTTTAGAAGCGGAATTCCCCTCCTTTCTTTGCGTCTATTGTGCATTCACATTCCTGTTTTCATAGAAAAGCTATAATATTGGTAGCGTTCGCTGCTTATATACACGGTCTAGCCTTAGTATATGGGCCTTGACGTTACAGTTCTCAAGGCCGGGTGCACGCTTACACGTCGCCAATGCTGTTACCCGAGCAAATCTGGGCGTCAGCTTCTCGTTTTAATCGGGCTTGCATTAGTTCAAACACTGCGTAATTGGAGCAAATGTTCAGTTTGCTCAGCACAGAGAGAAAGGTGGTGAATCCCCCCAACTAAAAAAAATAATTTACCTTACTGCGATTGATTCCTCAGTCGGCTGGGTTCACGCGGAAGCCTAACCGTAAGACAAAATTGTTCTTGACAGTGTATTACCGCGAGCTGTGCATTTAGATGGCCGTTGCCTAACGGGATACGGCGAGTCAAAAGCGCCAACTATAAGTCGCCACCATGACGCCTCCGAATGTACCAGACCACCGACTTTACAACCAGATAGTGCAATTTTAAATCATACAGATAGAACACCGAGAGATAAGTATGGTTGCAATAAACAAAAATGCCATTGACATCTTCAGTCATTCATAACTGGTGTGCCCTCCTCCTTCCCCCTCAAACAGTCCCCTCCCAGAGTAATCTCTAAATCCGTTCGAGTCACTATACTCCGTTTCATACATAGTAGGCAACGTTGCGGAGGCTGCGGAAGTAGTGCGTCTCCTAAACAATAACCAGAGAGAACAGGAACACCGAAGACCCTGCAGAGTGCAGCCAAATCTCTCCATGTCGATTGCGATGGCTACTGTGCGTGTGTGACAGCACTACAGAAGGAGGCCATAGCTGGATGCCACATTGCAGGGCTACAGAAAGAGGATAGCTGGAGGCCGTACTTCGAGGCAGGACCAAAATTCTCTGGTCTCACAGAAACAGATTAGGTAACCGGTGTTTCGGTGCCCTTTTAAGTAATTCTGACGCAGAGAAAGCTGACGGGAGCTCATTCCACTTTAGCGCACCTCGCGGCACACGTGCCCTCAGTCGGTTTCGGTGCAGGCAGCCCAGTGAATGTGCTGGGCCCGCTCACCATCTTTCGAGTCTTAAGCCTTGCTGCCCCACCAAGCGACATCAAACGCTGTCCTTTTTTACTGTATACGCCAACACGACGACGTTCCAGTACCCTATAGGTTACGCAAACCGGAGCAGTGAGCGAGATTTGTGGACGACGAAGTCAACAGCTGCAACGGCTACGGGTCCCTTTTGGTTAGAGCCCGGCACCTCCTGCAAGCTCAAGAGGTATACCCACAAGTCTTCTTTTACTCCCTCCTTTATCCCTCGCTTACGGGGCGCGGTTCAAGTGTCCGCCGACATGTGATAGAGACACTGAACCATTTCCTTTCCCCCAAAACCAATTGTTAATGCCGAAAGAAATTCGTCGCCCACGTGGCCAAGAAGACAAAAAAAGCCGAGCCCGCAGGGGCGTGTGGTCGCTTGTGCTTCGCGTGGCCCATCGTAAAGTGACCTTTCCGGCGGGTAAATGAGGCGACATGCGATCCTGCAACCCGTAATTCGTGAAGAAGAAGCGTGGAAGCTGGGCCCTACCCAAGCCTCAACGATGTGAGTGAGGCGGGCCCTCGTCTCTATATTTCAGAAAAGCCGCCGCGGTCGTTCGAAACAACCGCGGCGGCTGCGTTTTTATGGAGGAAAAACGCTGAGGCGCCCGTGTGCTGTGCGATGTCAGTGCACGTTAAAGATCCCCAGGTGGTCGAAATTATTCCGGAGCCCTCCACTGTGGCACCTCTCTCTTCCCTTCTTCTTTCACTCCCTCCTTTATCCCTTCCCTTACGGCGCGGTTCAGGTGTCCAACGATATGTGAGACAGATACTGCGCCATTTCCTTTCCCCCAAAAACCAATTATTATTATTATTAAGCCATACAAACATGCTTTTTGCAAGCTCACGTGCCCTTCTGTAATTCCTCTTCTTCAGTACTCTGATGGCACGTATACTGAAACGCTTCCTGACTCTGTGAAGTTGCTACTTCGTACTCACATCGCTACAGATACTTTTTCTCACGATCTTCCATACCATACTCACGTTCGTGACATTATAGCACAGCCTTACAATAGCTCAGTTCAAGGTTCACCCTTCACTGCTGCGGAGATTGAAGCTGTAATCAGTTCGATCGCTGTGACGTCTTCTCCTGGCCCTGATCTAATCTCTCCTCGTGTTGTTCGCGCCTTGTTTAATGCTCATCCCTTGATTTTCGTCTCTATTTTTAATTCTGCTTTGCATTTGAGTTACCTTCTTCAGACTTGGAGAGTTGGAAGGATTATTTTTATTCCCAAACCGAACAGACCAGCGCACCTTCCCAATTCTTACCGGCCTATCTGCATTAATCCGTTTTTCGGAAAAGTGCTCGAACGTTTGTTGTATGGTAGGCTGTACTATTTCCTGTTCCAGAATAATCTACTGCACAAAAATCAGTATGGTTTCACGCATGGCCGTAGTTCTGTTCAGGCTCTCTATCGTTTGCGGGAGTTATTATTTACATATCAGCAACAGAAAGTTCCTGTGGTTCTCATTTCTCTGGACTTCAAGGTGCATTTGATAGTGTTTGGCACCCTTTGGTTTTAAATTTTTTAAGACATCGTTGTCCAGAGAGAGAGAGAGAGAATGAAAAGGAAACGCAGGGAGGTTAACCAGATGTGAATCTCCGGTTTGCCACCCTACACTGGGGATGGGGGATAGGGGTTAGAAAGATGACAGAGAGGAAAACGCAAAAAAAGGAACGTGCACACATGGAGACACACACACACAAGGCGTTCCAGTTAAAGTCTTTCACACAGGCCGGTAGGTTGTAAGAAGCGCAAAAGCGCTTGCACGGCCTTCTTCTGCGACGGTAGGTCCTTTCGATGTTGTAGAATTCTTTTTTCGGATAGCGGTTGGTCGTCCAGTTGGTCAAGTTCGTGGCTAAGTCATGCCCTCTGTAGACTGTACTGCGGGCAGGAGCACAATATATGGCCAATTGATTCTTCATGGCCGCAGCGGTCACAGGTTGGGGTGTCGGTCATACATATGCGGAAGGCATAGGCTTTAGTAAAGGCAACAACCAACCAAAGTCGATATAAAAGCGTGGCGTCTCTACGGCGAAGCTGTGATGGCGCTCGAAGACTTAATGTTGGATCAATTGAGTACAGTCGCATATTTCTTAAATGTTGCTCATTCCATTGCGACTCGGTGCACTCTTAGATAACCGATATTTGACCTATCAATCTCCTTCTTGTACTATTTCTGTGCCTTATTCTGTCGGAAGTCCGCAAGGTTCGCCTCTGTTACCTTTACTTTGGAACATTTTAATTTATGACCTCTTAAATCTCACTGTCCCCTCATCTATTCACATTCAGGCATATGCTGACGACACTATTATCCTTGTCCCTGGAAAGACTAGCCGCGAGTGGAAAACATTGGGTTCGAATGTTTTAACATTAATCCAAAACTGTTGTGGCAAGTATTGTGTTCCCTTAAACCCTCAAAAGTGTTCTTATGTTTTATTTTTTAATGGAGTCCCGGCGTTGCGCAAACGTAAGCCAACTATATGCCTAGACAATTACAGTCTCAAGTGTGAACCCAATATTAAATTATTAGGAGTTGTTTTTGACTCCCAGCTAAGCTTTATTCCTCATGTTAATCATTTGCAAGAGAAAATTATTGCATCTACGACCAAGCTCCTTGCATCTTGCATTTGCATCTTGCATCAAGCTCCCTGCATTATTGAATCTACGACCAAGACTGGTGCCTACAGTTCTACGAGAACTGTTGCTCTTCATGTCCTTGGCAATGTTCTTCCATTGCCTATTTATCTGGACCAATTATGTGCAGAGTTTATGCTTTTTACATTACGGCAACCCGTTGTCTACGGCAAGACATTTTATAACCCGTTTGAAATTCAGCCAGTACATAATATCTGGTCTGACCATCCCTCATTGAAATATAAATTTTCTTTTGCTCAACTTAGTTATCAGGAATCCTTGGCTTTTTCGTGTCAACGTGCATTGCATATCTACACAGACGGGTCATTCACTCATCACAGTGCTGGTGCTGCTTTTGTTGTTCTTAGCTCCATACAAAATATTTTATACGTTCATCGCATTTCCTTAGAACCACCTTCAAGGGCCTAAATATGCCGCCGAGCTTGTAGCATTTCATGCTGCTGTTGCGTTTGCTATTAATAACCCTCCTTCTATGCCCGTTCATTTCTACACTGATTCTCTATCTCTGCTTTCTGCCCTGTCTTCAGTTACTTCATTTAACCCGACAATTATTTCTATTAACAAAGATCTCTATCGCTTGTCTTCTCTTGCCTCATTTCTTTTATTTCATATCCGGGGTCACTCCGGAATTTATGGAAATGAGTTAGCCGACCAGGCTGCTGGTAGGGCAGGGCAATATGGCAATTTACACACTTCTACCCTTTCACGCCGTTTTGTGCGTTCCCGTTTACACCATTCTTCACTTCTTTTATGGCGAGCTTATTGGCAAGAAAATAATGGCGGCACAAAGTTATTTAACTGGATCCCCGATACGCTCAATATTCCTTCCATCCGTCTATACTTAGGAGTCCTCTTATTACTTTACTCACTGGGCATGGCCGATTCCCTTTCTATTTTAAAAAAATTGGCTTATCTCCTTCTTCAATTTGCTCATGCGGTGTTTTGTGCGAAGATGTTAATCATTACTTCCGGAATTGCTCCCTTACTGCTCCTTTAGTTTCCCGTTTAAAGTCTCTCTGCTCATCTGACATTACACTGTCTACTTACCCCTCTCTTTTGAATAACCCTGCTGCTTGTGCTGTTCTGATTCAAATGGTTCATCTCATCAGCAGCACAATTCCTACGCATTCCCGATGAGTACCTTTGTCACTATAATTGTCCTGCTTAAGCTCTGTACAGAGAAGTGCTCTGTGTTCCCTTGCTGGACAATGATGTATCTCTCTGTGGTCTGACACTGTGTTTGAACCAACTGTGCCTGTGATTTTATCTGTGCTGACATTTTCCGTGACTTAATCTGTGCTTCTGACTGTCTGTGGTGTCTGTACCAACTGTGCCTGTGACTTTATCTGTGTTGACATTATCTGTGACTTTATCTGTGCTTCTGTGTGTCTGTGGTGTCTGGACCACCTGTGCCTGTGACTGCATCTGTGCTGACATTCTCTGTGACGTTATCTGTGCTTCTGTCTGTTCTGCGCCTTTGGGGTTATATGTTTTTTGTTTGTTTGTTGTTTCTATTTTCCTGCTTTTCTCTTTAAATTAAGTTTTTTTTTAGCGTTTAGCTCCTTTTCTTTTTTTTATTGGCTTTAAGCCCGGTAAAGCATTACTGGTCTGGGCTCTCTCTCTTTCATTTATGTCTTTTTTAAATTTTTTGTGAGAGGACCAATAAAACGGTAAAAGGGCCTCGTAGACATGGGCCCTGCAGAGCTCTCAATAACAATCCCTCAGGTGACAAACCCTCTGTTGTGTTTTGTTTTGAGAGGCTTGTCAACATCTTACATCATACCAGTGGGTTATTTTTTTACCCGCTATCTCAAGAATGACAAGCTTCATTCAATGACAATGGAAGTCATGCAGTCAGTTGAAGAGGTTGCCTTTCGCGTCGCAAGAATTGTTGCAGACAACCAAACCAATGTTGCCCTGTTCAAGAGCCTTTCAGAGGAAGGTGCATTTCTATTGCTGCATTTGTACTCTCGGTGCCTCACCTTTTCAGGGAAAGTGACCCCCTTTCTTGGCGTTCGACCAAAACCACCTGAAAAAAAAAAATTCCGCACGAACTTTCTCGAAAGAGAATAAGTAGATGAGGGGCAGGCCATTCGAGGTGGATTTTACTTGAAGAAGATATTTGACATTCAATCCACACTTCTACTTAAACCTGTTAAGTTCTTCACACGGGCTCATGTTGAGCCAAACAACCTTGAAAAAATGAAGGTGCGCAGGGCAACAGATATATTCTCCCCGCCTACGATAGCTACACTTTACTTCCTCCAAAATAACCCACAGTGCCATCCTGAAGCTTGTGCGTTTCAAGATAGTTCCGCCACGATCATTTTTATGAGAATGATATCAAAATGGTACGCCTTGCACAACATCGCATCAGTGAAGCCATGGAGACACCAAGAGGAGCCATTCTATCTGCCAGACTACGAGCGACTCCCTTGGTTAGAGTTGGACTTTCTGTGCTATGCTGAAGACATTCAGGCCCAAGGAGACACGTCGAAGCAAAGACTAACCAAGGAAACGTACGAAGCAACAATCTTGACAACGAGATAAACAGTGGCACTAATTGAGTACCTCCTTGATCACATCAAGTAAGTATCTTTAAAACGATATCTTCATTCTGTCTTACACTAGTGCACTGCATTTAATTGAATATCTTGTTTTCAGCTTCCGATACGTCCTAACGCAGGCCCTCAACAGCGATCCTGTAGAATCGCTTTTCAGCAGCCTAAGGCAATTCAATGGCGGGAACGACAGGGTTTACGCAAGGGCTGCAGTTTTCACGTCAGAGAAAATATTGAAGGTACCATTTGCGAAAAAAATAATAAACGGAGACAATACATATTTCCCCATGCTTTGTGCAGGTTGGCATCTTGCAAGCATCAAAGTCGGCAAATACACCTATCAACTCTGAGGCAAGGACAGCTGTAAAACTTGGCATTCATTATTACGCCCGTCAGAAAGTTCTACTTCATGATTACGAAAGTCGTACCTTGCCGGCTGTCATCACGTCTGCTGCGAGAAAGCTTTCTAGTGAGCTTGGATTCATTCATGTGTGGTGCGAACCAGCAACTGACATAGAGTTAGCACCGATTGCATACTTGGCTGGTTACGTTACACATGCATGTGAACAGAAGGTATGAATATGTTTACGAAATTGCATGAAACATTTTTTTTTATTTTGGCTATTGTTTTCAGTGCCTACCCTTATTTTCATTATTTTATATATGACCAAAGTTTAAATATATTCGAGTGCTTACTTTACGGTGTCATTAATTTTATTTTATGTCTGTCCCCATTCTTTTCCTAACCGTTTGTTGTCGTTTTCAGGTGCCTTGTGGTTCTTGCAGAACCTTACTGCAGGTAGCAAAGCCAACTGAAGAAATTTATGGACTTATCTAGAATCTTGATGATGGACGCCTGAGGTATCCGAAAATAGAAATAGTTGCCTTGTGCAAGTTTACATGCACCTTTGTTAGCAAGGTGATGAAGTGCCCAGTGGTCAGAAGAAGCAGCAAGCTATGCAACATGTTGTTTTCAGCCCTTCTTCTCTATTCTGAGCAATGTCCGGAGTTGATTTGCGAGAGAGAAGACCGCAGTCACACCAAGGACCTCTGCAAAGCCTTTCTAACCAAAGTAATACGACCACTGCTGACCAATTGGGCTGGAAACGTCAATCTTACGGTGGAAAAAATTATACTTGGTCATAAATACCTCTTTCGAGGAAAGTTCTTCGCTTGTAAAATAGGCTTGAATTCCTTCGATGCATCACGTGACTTCAAAATAAAACGAAAAACATTAGCTGAGCCTGCGGGCATCTGGTTGAACTGCTGTCTTGTGTTTCTTTTGCGAAAGTTTGTGTCAGCAGTATATTTACGTGGTGGTACCCACTTGAAACTATTTCCAGCGAAAACGGAGCAACAGGCTGAACTATAATGCTGAACGTTACGACCACAAACGTAAGTTTACAAAAAGTGCACGTTGAACAAGTGGCCCGAAACCTTGTCCCGAGTTCAAGATTGTAATATGTAATAAGTTATTACAGTGGTTGAAACGCCCGTAACTGAATGGGTGACCGCTCGGCGAAGCGCACTTCTGCCTCGATTCTCGGTGTAAACGCAAGTCCACGTGCGATTTGGAAAAGCCCAGTGATGGTGACATGCCGCTATCACGCTATCAATAGCAAACTTACACGTGACATCAGCATAATGTGTGAAACGCAGCTCATAAATGCTAAAATTATAAAGCGCCTACCGCGCGGATGCTTAAACGAAAGCACTGCCTCGGCCGCTGCGCACAGCTCTCCGGCCGACCCCGTCACGGAGCGGTGGCGCCGCAGCGGCGGCGATGAGAACTAGGCGCAATAGGGCTCTTTCAGGCGACGCGACGGGCGGCACCAAGCTCGCCTCCATTGAGCGGCCGTGGTAGTACAAACGGTGTCCCCACCCTGAAAGCCGAGGCGAGCGGGCATCCAGGCACCCTTTTAGAAGGGATGTTTCCGGAAAACAAACGTCTGCGGATGTTTCCATTTCGTCTTCTCCACGTTTGCTGAGCACACCGACGTAAACACTTGAAACCCCCGTATTTAACGCACTTAAGTCGAAAACTGAGGCTGTGTTGGCGAAATGAAAAATTTGTTTTCGAGGAAAGGTAATCATACAGTATCTGACACCGGAACCGCGCCGCAAGGGAAGGGAGGAAGGTGGGAGCAAAAGAAGAGGTGCCGTAGTGGAGGGCTCCGGAATAATTTCGACCACCAAATATCTTTGTGGACACCTAAACCGCGCCGTAAGGGAAGGAATAAAGGAGGGAGTGAAAGAAGAAAGGAAGAAAGAGGTGCTGTAGTGGAGGGCTACGGAATAATTTCAACCGCCTGGTGATCTTTAACGTGCACTGACATCGCACAGCACACGGGTGCCTAAGCGTTTTGCCTTCATAAAAACGCAGCCGCCGCGGTCGGGTTCGAACCCGGGAACTCCGGATCAGTAGCCGAGTGCCGTAACCACTGAGCCACCGCAGCGGGTTACAATCGCTTTTTGTGGAAAGGAAATGGAGCAGTAATTGTCTCATACATCGGTCGGTGTACACCGGAACCGCGCCGCAAGGGAAGGGAGGAAGGATCTTTAAAGTGCACTGACATCACACAGCACACGGGCGCCTTTCGCATGCGTTTCGCCTCGATCGAAACGCGGCCGCCGCGATCGGGTTCGAACCCGGGTACTCCGGCTCAGAAGACGAGCGCCTTAACCACTGAGCCACCGCGGCAGGTCTCTTTGAAGTGCACTCACCTCGCACAGCACACCGTTTTTGTTTTACATTCTAAAGATTTTTGCGCCAAAACAACACACACTGAAAAACGACGACACTTCAGACAGCACTCAATGCTACAGTTGCGTGCCTCAATGATATGGGCCTATTAATGTCATCTGAAAAAAAAAAAACAGTGGCCTATATGGTACGCCCTCGGCCATGCAATATTAAAATCATGCCCACTCTCCAATTCCATGGAATCGCATTCCTCTTGCAAAGAAGCGGCAAATGCCTGGGTAACACCACTGATTATAAAATCAACTGGGCCTCCGCGGCACGCCTCCTTGCTCAAGGTGAGGGAAGTACTCTCTCTCGCTCGCCGCTTATATGAGGTGAGTGCTTCAGCCCGTATCGTGTATACGCTCCCGCTAATTAAGTTTTGCCCACAACTCTGGCGCCAGCTTGACCCCAGATAACCACATACAGCCATTAGACATCTCGAATACGGCGTTGTGTATGTCCAGTATATATCCAGATTTACCAACATAGCATTGAGGGGATATATAGTGGATTATCAGAAATGCAGACGTACTTCTAAAATAGGATGTAGTACAGATGTCACGACTGGACATTTTTACATCTAGTAGATGTGTACATAGGGACAGTTTCACGTCTAAAGTACTTCCTATGCATTAATAGCGATGTCTCTGCCAAGAACCTGCTTACAACTTTAGTCGAAGCTGGTCAGCAATAATGAGAACAATGAGCACAAATTACGTGAGGTAATTAGGGCCGAACATTCCGGGGACCTTCTGACGGGAATTGTACACGACCGAACCGTTTGTCGCAGGGGTTCCGGATGGTGTCAAAGGATTCGTGTGTTGTGATGCACACAATTATGAAATTTATTAGCTGATGTAATTAAGAAGTATATCGGATGTAGGAAAGTAGGCTGTAAGTCGCAATACGAGTGCAAAATACATTAGGTAGAGGGCGTTCTTTGTGTCTTAGAAGTAGGGTGCCTCGGAGCTGGCATCCAGGCACCCTATAGGGCCAGCCAGCGAGAAGTGCCCACGCGCGGTTAAGCTGGAAGATGGTCATTTCCGCGCCGGAGGCGTACAGTATTCAACCGGATCGCGACCACACGATGCCGTTGCTGCAGTTATCAGAGCTTTGCCCCCAACATATATCTTAGGATCTCTGTTGCAGGGATGTGCGCGCACTAACAGCATAGAGGAGCCGCTAAACGTCACTGCGTGAGTTCTCTAGTGCCGGCCACACAGAGGGAGCATGTGAGCGGGAGAGTTCACTTCCCTGCATTTCACATACTGAACTCCCTCGCCGCACACCCGCCCCGCCACGTGGAGCTGATATGGGTGCCTAACCACTCCTGGAATCCCGGAAATGAGGTCGCCAAGGTTCTCTCAACCGGGCACCGGTGGCCTCCGATCTGGGGGTCTCGAGGGCGCGCACATACCCATTCAGTGAACTGACGCGGGCACACGAGGGCGAGCATTGGCTCTCGCCCTTGTACTGGGTCTCTTCGTCCATCAGTTTTTTGTCTTGTCTCCACAGTCACTTCCAGCCGCGGCTGCACGCCGAGCTGGGTGTTCGCGGACTCTGCGTTTCCTTTCGCAATCTCGTGCACGCCGCAAAACTTATGCGACCACTTAGCCCGTTATCGTCTGAAGCAGTCACCCAAGGGATGCATTAGCCACCACGATTATTATTTCTAGGACGTCATGACATCACATCGAACGATAGGATCGTCAGTGGCGAAAAGGTAGACAGAGGCCCGCGTTCCCACGCGCCTCGCTCCGTTAAATGGCAATCAAATTTAACCGCCGCCCCCTCTCCACCGCATATCTTCCACCTCCCACTATTTCACAACTTTGCACTACGTCCCCGCACTACAGCAACATATACGGGGCCACGGCGGCCGAATTTCGGTGGAGGTGAAATACATAAAAACCCGCCGCGGTGGCTCTGTGGTTAGGGCGCTCGACTACTGATACGGAGTTCGCGGGTTCGAACCCGACCGCGGCGGACGCGTTTCGATGGAGGCAAAACGCAAAGGCGCCCGTGCGCTGTGCGATGTCGGTGCACGTTAAAGATCCCCAGGTGGTTGAAATTATTCCGGAGCCCTCCACTATGGCACCTCTTCCTTTCTTTTTTCAGACCCCCCTTTATCCGTTCCCTTACGGCGCGGTTCAGGTGTCCGCAGAGGTGTGAGACAGGTACTGCGCCATTTCCTTTCCTCAAAAACAATTTTCATTTCTTCAAATACATAAGACCTCTTTGTGCTGTGCGATATCAGTGCACGTTTAAGAGCCCCAGCTGATTCAAGTTAAACCGAAGCCCTCTTACTCTCTTTCTTTTTCCACTCCCTCCTTCACCCTCCCCTGAAGGCGCGGTTCTGGGCTTCAGCGCGAAGTGAGACAATGTTTGCGGTGGTGGTGGTAGTGGTTTTATTAAAATAATAGTAAAAAGGAAGGAAAAGATTTTTGCTAGGCCCGGCATCTGCCATCGATACTGAAGCACCTGAGCTGGGACAGCGGAAATAAAGGATAGCAGGCAGAATGGAGAAATGAAATGAAAGAGGTGAGGGGACGGGAAGAGAGGATAGGGGGAGAAGTAATATGTACAAAGTATTTACATAAGAAATGTGTCCAGGTTGTACGCGTGATTAGTTCATTTTAGAGGAATTAAAACACGCGAACAGCACTGTGTTGGCTACAACTGGAGTGGGGCGTCCAGTTATCAATCGTTCAAGGTAGAACTCGCGGAGCGTTCGGTCACTGCGTGTAATTACCTGACGGAGAACAGACGGGACGTCAAGCCCGTGTGTTCGAGGAAGGCACAGAGGCTCACCAAAGTTCGCTCACGAGTGCGCGCACTGCCCTGCGGCCACAATAGCGTCTTGATGGAGTCTGGTAGTATGCCCTGCGCCCTATAGGCCGCGAGCATATCGCGACGAGCATCGGCGAACAGTTATTGCGGCTTTTCTTTCCTCGAGTGTTACCACGAATGCAAGGCGAAGGCAACTAAAGGTATGTGCTTGGCTCGTGATGCACGTGAGGAATTATGCAACCTTTGATAAAGCCGATGCCTCGCGGCATTGGTTGTAGACAGAGCGTGCGTCAGACAGCAGACATAGCTTCGTAAGTGTTTACTCCAAAATCCATACACCATTTTTATTCTGCTTGCTTTTCAGACGTTCTACCTAACAGCTAAATTAACAGGCTAACGTGTTCGTTTACAAGCCAATCTCTTATGTGTGCGGGCTAATATGCGTAATTCAAATAAAATGTGTAGTTGAGGAGTAGTTAAGCTCACAATGGAGCTCGCTTTTGTGTGTTCAAAAGCCTGGCCTGGAGGAACGGCTGCAGCAACAAGCTGGATTTCATTGGCGATATAGGTAACTTCGGTTTCGTTGCACACCGTAAAATATCATACTTTTTTCAACCACATTGTGCCCGTTAACGCCGAACACATGTTGTCGGTGCAATATTTAAGAGAAAAAAATAGAGCCGCTTATGGACAAGATCAGAGCGTGGCTGACTCGATCGGCCGAAGCGTCAGCTGTGCAGGCGTTAAGTGAACTGCGACACCGCAGTCCCGGGCAGAAGTTAAATGAAGTCATCCTCGGCAGGTATATATGGATAGGGTTGCCAATTATGCCGTATACTGTGGCACAGTAGCGACTAATATTTGTCGCAGCAGTCTTAAATGCTTATATATTTGGATGCGTTTATGCAATGGTTTGTAATAAAATGCTTTGTATTGCATTATGTAAGCACTTTGAGCGGTAAAGAGAGTCAAGAGCCCCAAATGACGGCGCAATTCAGGTACCTCGTTCACAAATCATAAGTCAATACATTTTTTTTTAGGATCGTTCCTGATGTCCTAGACCAGTTCCTTTCAAACGAGTGCACTACAGATGCTGTAACACCCATTATTGTTGAGAAACCATGGCGCACGTCTACAACTCTTACATCTCAGAAGTGATCACAGTACACTGCAAGAAGTAATACCACTTGTGTATTTAAAGCAGGCAAAAGCAGCTCGCGTGCCCAGAAATGGATATTATAGTGCAGTAAGGAAAATACACGTTTATAAAAGTACTAAGAAATTTTCGGCTTTTTGTATATCCACTGTATGTGATTTTGTACCGTTTTATCCGATTACATGGAGTTTTTTTTATATAAAACTGCTATATTTGCTGCGGAGCACCGCGTTTGAGTTTGGTTGCATAGCTATAGTCGGATACAACTTAAGTCTGCAGTGAAGCTCCGCCCACATTCAGGACCGGCGCACAGAATTCCTCCACGACAAAAATGTAGGCCGTTTTTAAAACTTCTCTTGTCACCTAAACAAGAAGCTAACCATAAGAAAAAAGTTATAAGCTCTAGAATTTTGGTACCTGGCTTGTTTAATAAAGTCAAATATTAAAAAAGCTGATTTCGTTCACTTTTGTGACTGGCTAGCGGAGTAATACAGTACGCCGCGGACCATGGCCCAGTGTTAACAACCGCTGTTTTTTTAAGTTGTATCCTACTATAGGCGGTGACTTCGGTGAATAATAAATTATTATTTACCCAACGAGCAATTACAACCTGTACTGCACTTCTGGATAAACTTAATCGCTCTAAATACCAAGCGTCCCAGCTATCGTAGATTAAAAATTTACCGAGGCAAGATGGGTGGAGACAATTTCTACCACGTTTTTTACATTGTATGTATGCGCTCAAAGTATTTTCTAAATTGGTGGTTCATGGTTCCGAGAGTTTAACGCTCTAAAGCTACTTACACTATGAGGGACACCGTAGGGGCTCCGGATAATTTCGAGCACCTGGGGTTCTTTATCGTGCACCGACATTGCACAGCACATGGGACTTTAGCATTTCGCCTCCATCGAAATGCGACCGCCGCGCCCAGGATCGAACCCACGACTTTCCGGCCAGCAGCCGAGCACCACAACCACTAAGCTACCGCGACGGTTGCATTTTTTTTGTCAATTTTAATAACGAAAAAAATAGAAAATAAACTTTTTAGCTATTGCGTTTCCGGCGACAATTCTGGCACCAAACTGCAAAGCGGGCCAAAAGAACGTCTAATTGATCACTTTTTTTTATTTTGATGTGCGCTGTAGATAAGTTTTTTTTCGCTCTGAAAAGAAAGCGCGCGAAATATGAAAAAATCCCACGTGACCATGACAGCGCTCTGAAATGAAGAATTCGTGAACGTAGCATCATTCGATGATGCCGCGAATGTGACGAGGCGGAAACAATCAAGGGGGCTCTGGAGGTGAAATTGAAAGCAGCACCTGTGAGCCGGCCGCGTTCAGTGCGGAAGAGACAGCGGCCAAATTATGCCAAATTAGCCAAATTATGTCGAGCCACCGCACCGAGGGTAATGGCACTTTCGAAATTCTAAAAACTGATATGGCTATTACTAACGACCGGCTGCAAATCTCTAGTTACAACTAGGTGTCTAACTGTATTAACTAAGAAGTTAATTATCAAAAATTAGTTAACCGGCTATCTAGTTAACTTTACTCACCTGTTTTCTGATGTCGGCCGCAGAAGCCCTCTTCATAACTCAAAAAGGGTATTTTTAAAAATTAGCGCCTGGCTTCCCTGAAACACTTTTTTTTTGTGTTTCCCATAAAATTAAATTAACGGACATTGTCATATATATATATATAAACGTTGGCTTACGCCCGTGTCCCTTCTTCCAACGATGCGCGGCCGGGTGCGCAACGGCGGCCGTCGACACTTTCGTCACCGCACTAACGGATGGCTTCCACGGAGGGCGCCTCCCTACGGCACTGAGGGGTCAGCCTGCGTTGCAGACGGCGCTGAGGTCGTTTTCCCTCCAGCAATTGTTTTTTTTTTATTTTTTAAGAGGCCTTTCTGTTTCTCTTTCCTTCACTAAGAAGGTCCTGTTTTAATTTTTATCCTGCTAATTTCACAGACGCACTTTCGCACAATGAAGCCTAGCGCTCGTCTCTCTACGGCATTTGTGAGCAAGTGAAAGAGAATAAAGAAAAAAAGTTATAATGAAACCCTGAAGCTGGACAAAACGAAAAAGACTGCTAATAGCGGTACAAAAAATACGACAGTGATATTAGTTAAGAAGTCACGTGAAGTGCAAAGCAAACAGGAATAAACTGCGAGGCGTGCTGAAGCAGCACAGGCGCTTTTGATCACCACGCAGATTTTCACGTGCCGCGTAAAAAAGTGCCGACGCTAAAGCCGCAAAATGATGGAAGAATATATGCAGCCCGCCCGTTCCGATGAATGCAAATTACTTCTTAGTTCGTTTATATTTCACGACAGACGTAAGAAGAAAGAAAGAAAGAAAGAAAGAAAGAAAGGAAGAAAGAAAGAAAGAAAGAAAGAAAGAAAGAAGGAAGGAAGGAAAGAAAGAAAGAAAGAAAGAAGGAAAGAAAGAAAGAAAGAAAGAAAGAAGGAAGGAAAGAAGGAAAGAAAGAAAGAAAGAAAGAAGGAAGGAAGGAAGGAAGGAAGGAAGGAAGGAAGGAAGGAAGGAAGGAAGGAAGGAAGGAAGGAAGGAAGGAAGGAAAGGAAAGGAAAGGAAGAAAGAAAGAAAGAAAGAAAGAAAGAAAGAAAGAAAGAAAGAAAGAAAGGAAGGAAGGAAGGAAGGAAGAAGGAAGGAAGGAAGGAAGGAAGAAGGAAGGAAGGAAGGAAGGAAGGAAGGAAGGAAGGAAGGAAGGAAGGAAGGAAGGATAGGAAGAAAGGGAAGAAAGAAGAAAAGAAAGAAAGGAAGAAATGAAGGAAGAAATTAAGAAAGAAAGAAGGAAAGAAAGAAAGAACACCCAGACTGAACCTGTCCTCGCATAAAGAAAAATAAGGAAGAATCGGATGGTAGCTGGGAGACGGTCTCCACATAGCCTGCCAACCAAAGTGTTTTGCACAGACGCAAAGCGACCAGTGGGCTCACGCGGTTTTATGAGAATGGGTACGCCTACGGCGGGAGTAATCGCATTATTTCGTCCTCTCTACCACTGTCAATTACTTCATGTGAAGTTCAGTGCAGTGCGCGATCGAGGATGTGACATCGTTATTCAGTGGGCCCCGTCCCACATCGGCCTCCCTGGAAACGAGGCTGCTGACAAGCTAGCCAAGGAGGCTCACAACAACAGTGCTGTGCCCTTGAGTGTCTCTGTGTCCAGCTACGACGTAGCCCGACACATTATTCGGCACAAACTCACTGAGCGTCATCCAGACCCTCGTGTGGCAAACCGTCCCGCATCATCACGCTCGACGACTTTGGCCCTAAGGCACGCTCAGTTCTCCGAATTCGCATTGGATGTGCATGGACGGCAGACGGACGCCAACGCATCCGATCGAGGTGAGGGCGATGCCCTGTGTCGTGAGTGCGGTGATGTGGAAACGGTCGAACATTTGCTTTGTGTGTGCCCCGCGTTTTCCAATCCACGTGCCACGCTCATCGGTGCATACCGCGAACTTGGCCTCCCCTCTGCCACTGTGGGAGACCTAACTTTTCCGAACTCTACACCTAGCAACTGACGCAGTGCTCTCAGCTCCCTTGTCCTCTTCATACATGAAGCGGGCTTCTACGATCGCATCTAACAACATTTAAACTGCCGTGCCCTACTTTCACGTGTGTGTGCACCGCAATTACAGCTTTTGGCCTGCCCACATGTAGTGCTCCTCGCTATACACCGTGGCATCGCCGCCCCATCCCGCTGGCCTTTTTGTGCCCGTGACTGCCATTGTGCCACCCTGTGTGGACCGCATTCAGTGAAAGGAGCTTGGCCCTGCATTCCCAGTGTTTGTACATTGTTCCCGTGCGCCCCACTTCTGGGAGCCCCCCCCCCCCCCCCCTCGTCTCCTGCGATCCCCCTTTCCCCTCTCCCGACCAGACTTGGTACCCCTCTCCGATAATTTCCATACCACTTCCGAGCGCAGCCCAGTTGCGGTAACCCCTAGCAATAAAAGAGGCAGTTACCGGGCTGCGCATTCCTCCTCTTACCACTACTCTCCCCCTCACCGAACCCCCCAAGAATCACACACTCTCCATCGCTGCGACATCCAGGATCGAGGAGTCGTCCTGGCGAACCAACGCATAGCGGGAAGAACGAAACAGGGCGTCCCGGAAGCGACGAGCAAAAACCAAAGAAAGCAAACCCCCGCGCTCTGTCCTTTTATCTTCTCTTTCTTTCACTTCCTCCCCTGCTCCACCTTCAAAAAACGGAGCACGAAAGAGCAAGACAAAAGGAGGAAAGTGCTACGCACAGGCAGGTGAAAAAAAAAACAAATGGAAAAACACCACTGACAAAAAAAAAGGAGAGCAAGGCGAGCGACCGGCGAAACGCAGGCGTTTTTCCTGAAGAGCGCCGCGCCGTCATCAGCTTCGCCGTTTCTCCACGCGACGATTGTTAGCTGCCCCGCGGAGAAAACGCGTGTGTCCGGTCGCCTCCGCCGGTCGCAGACAAACGAGGCGAGCGGGGGCTCCGTGGGCGATCGCCGCGGTCGGTCGGCCGATCGGGCGCGAGCTGCCCGGCGGAAGGGACGCGACGTGCACGCCATCCGCTTTGTGGACGAGGATCAGGGCGGTGGGCTGCGGGCACGCGATTGAGGAGCAGAGAGCCGTGGTATGCTAAGCGGGCCTGTAGCAGCAGTAGGTGCCAGCTGCGCGCGCCGGCTCGAAGGGCGCATTCTTGTTGCAGGATGCCTCCAGGATCGAACACTTTGTTGCCGCGCAAATTCATGCTTCAGGATAACGAAAAATGGGGACGTGTGGCTGTGAAATGGCGGCCTAAAGGTGCTCCAGTATTGTGTCGGCCACGTGGGTGACGGAGCCGACAGCTCTGCAAGTGGCCGCCCAGTGGGTGCCTGGGGCGGTAACCATTGTGGTCTTACTGTGGGCCACAAGTCTCTCTTTCCGCGACTAGATCGCATCCTTTCAGAGGCACGCTTGCGGGTATGAATGCATACTTACGCATTTCGTGCAACGTCATGTATGTGTAGCGAGTCAGGAAATACCTGTAATAAAGGTCAGTATCAGAAAACTAGAAACAATATAAATTCCAGTCCATGAAGAGGAGGGAAATTATTTTTTCTCTCTTCGAGGGCTTGCCATGTGGCATCAGATGGGGCTGTCAATAGGCGTAGGTGGCCGTGGAGTCTAGTTTCATCCAGAAACCTGAGCAGGCTCCAGCTCTTGAAGAGAAAACTTTATGAAAGGAAAACATGTTAGTTCACTTTGCACGGGTTAACCTTGGAGCGAAAGATCGAAGAGTAGTTGTGAATGATAGGCAACATTTTAACCAGGTGTTCTGTGTGCCGAGCAGTTATATTCTACAGAACGCGATTCTCGAGAACGCATTACGACGCCTCCCCCGGTCGCTCGTGGCATGAGACCCCAATCGGCGCCGATCCACACAACTGCGTTAGCATATAGACCTTTTCACTGTTCACAGCTTGATCGAGCGTACGTGCGCCTTGCACTCTGGTGCGCATGCGCAGTAGATGCCTGTGTGAAATCCGCAAATCAGATCGATGCTGGCAGAGCCAGGAGGAAATATGCCTGCGCTCAAAAAGGCAACTGTGAAAAGGTGTATATGGACGGTTCGCGACTCCTGTCGGCGCCTTAGACGATGCATGTGTCAGAGTGTCGCCTTGCGAATCCCATAAGCTGTCTTCTTGGGAATCCCCACGGCGTCGGACTGACTGACGCTGAGGCCTTGGACTGAAGACTCCACGCGCTTTGCTTCAACCGCCTTCTTCTTCCCTCTCAATAAATGATCATTCCTTCCTTCATTCCTAGCCGCCGTCTGTACCTTCCGAGCAGCTTCAGCGGCAGGAAGGACAAAAGTCTCCACCGGCGTCGGCTAATGCTAAAGAGTCAACTTCAGCGGCTGCACCAGACGCTACAATAATGTTCGGGCAAGTGTTTCTACCTGTGAGATGAAGATGACTTCTGCGCGACGGCTCAACGATTGGGAGCCTAGTGGTGCCACGGCCGCGGTGGTGCCAACGCCTTGAACTAAACGACTGGCACATGCGCAGGCGAGAAGCAAGTTAACCCTCTGTGCAGACAAGGACTGGCCGCCGCTGCTCACATAAACATTGAACAATCTACTTCGAAACAAAGCACTTGTGAAAAGCTTCTGGGATCTCTAATCGAGCCTAATTTGTGAACCGTGATGAAGCGCACTGCACACAGAAGGAAACGTATTGGAAGGCGCACAAAAAGGCCAAAAAGGTTTGTTTTTGTCTTCATGGCGAAAGGTTGTGCATTCTTTCTACGTGCTCCATGGAATCGTAATTCCGAGCATTTAGAAGCGGAAGGGGGAAAAAACAACGAGCCTGCCAGGATTCGAACCTCGAACCTTCTGATCCGTAGTCAGACGGGTTATCCGTTGCGCCACAGGCCCGACCAGGTGGGTAGGTACGTGTAATCGATGCAATGACCAACGTCCCTGGTTACTCAACTGATGATAGCCTGTGAAAGTGAAGCTACTAATACTTTGCAGTTTTGCAGTCAGAGTTGCGTGTTAATCCACGGAATGCAAAAATGTTGAACAATCTTGGGCAAGTCTTGGAAGCCTCCGGGGCATATGAAGAAGCGCACGCTCACTGCGCTCAAGCGATCAGGTAACCATGGCTCGTTTGAGATTGCGGTGAAATTGTTTCCAACCACCTTCGCACATTTACGTCCTTTTTGCCTTGAACGTAACCGCAGCCTTTCGAGCCTTCCAGCTGGAGAGGGCGTCGCATAGTTGTGCTTAGCGATGTTTCTATTGAGTCCTGGGCTCACACTCACATTGAAACATCAAATGATTGCTAGTTTTATTTTTACTTTGTCACCTTAGTCAACGGCTCTTATTTTTGTCTTTTTTTTTTCCCAGAGAGGAAAATGGATCAATAACGGTTCGCGTGTAGAAATCAGTGAGATGCTGTGGAGTGACACGTCCAATATGCTGTTTACTTGCTGTGGTGTCTTCTCGAACGATAAGAGAAGCTATCAGGAGGTCCGCAGTCGGGTGCAGACCGTTGATGAGATTGATCAAAAAGGAGTCAGCAACAGTGGTTGATGGTAATCAGCAATAAATTTCTTTTGTTCCTCTTTTCAAATTTCGCAGTAATTATAAATTCAAGGACCAAGCTCCCCTGCAGGCCACCTCCTCTGGCATGAGCTAAGAGTCTTAATCGGAAACGAATCGATGAAAGAAAGTGGCCCAGGAGGAGCGAATGAAACGTGAATATTAATCTTTGATGTCGCTTAAATCAATTAAGGGTATTTTTAATCCAGCCTAAATTAATTAACCATCATTTATAACTGCTAGTGACACGTGTTTCAGGTAGAAAACTGTCAAGCGTCAAACGAAACTATGGATGGCTGAATTTTCCTTGCAGCAACTTTTTTTCGAGCATGTTTGCGAGTATCTTACAAGCCATTCGAAATGCGGAATGCTTGCAGCAAGAGGGCGAGTTTCAAATATCCCTCAGCGATCTGTCCTATCCCTTGGCATTGCGCGCCCTTTTTGAGCAGCTATCAGCGCGCGCAAGCGGGCGGCTATTATAATCTAGCGTTTTGCATGCTCCCTTCAAACAGTGAGAGCAACGTCCAGAATAAAGCTTTTGTAGCGAGAGCTACACTACGTCAGCTTTCCGAGCCTTCAGCGTGGCACCCCTGAGCTGCGTGGCCACCCCTTGACTCCGTGGCACCCCATGAGCGGCACCGTGGCATGCTCATGCATGCTTAACAATGCGCTCGTAAGATAATTTCGCCGACCTGTTCAGTATGCGCTTCGTTACAGCTGTACCAACAGGCAATCAGTCTTCGGTTTGACTTCACTGACGCCTACTTGAACAGGGGAGATTTTCTGCTTCGCATGAATAGGTGAGCGGAAACACACTAATGAGCTTTCCTGTTGTTGCACGCATCCTTCTGTGAGGCCTTTCAGTGGATTTTTTTTTTTCAGAACGAAAGAAGCAGATGCTATGTACGAAAGAGATTTAGAATTAGATGAGAACAATCCAGACTTGTACTACAACGTAAGTATTCTAAACAGGCTTATTCTATAACCCATTCTTTTATTTCCGATTTCTCCGAATATTTTCGTGCTCAAATGCTAGGTCTTTACGATCTTGTGGACGTGCGTTTGACAGCACAAAGGCGATAAGTGTGCTTGCCATTTGTCACTCTTCCTTGTCAATTTTCATCTGAGTTTATCTGTATTTATTTTTTCTGAAGTCCAGTTTTGCTTCAAAAAAAAAACTACAAGCTATACTGAGTATAATGTGACTAGGACAGATTTCACTACGCAAGCTCAATCTATGCCGTGCAAGTCATGGGTACTTCGGTATTTCGGTATTTTTGAGAGACGCGCAGACTCAGTCGCTTTTTCCTCAGCCAGTCTGGAGGAACTACCTTGCATCGTTTCGCGTTACGAAGTTGATGGACATGCAGGCCAATTTCTACCTTTACATAACACACAAGCGACTCTTGGACATTATCGTACAGTGTCTGCTACGTTTGCCTCATGGTTCATTAGCTTCTTTTTTTTTCTTTAACAGCTGAAAGTCATTCTCATGGACCAAGGGCGCAACGACAAAGCCATGTCGTTGTTCACTCGCGCTCTAGAGTTTGATCCTGACCACGAGGTGCGTTGGTATCTACTGGTGCATTCGCCATTTGTTGTGTGACCTCCTACTTGTTACTATACAGATATTTCTAACCTTATTTCTGCCCTTCCTCTTAAGAGTTTAGTATTATCATCTTGCTTGCTTACTTACTCCTTGGCCGTCGCGGTATGGTCTGAGCCCATAAATTATTTGACTGGTGTGTAACAACTCCTGCTCACCCTCAAAAACCGGCAGCCTGAAGTATTGGACACCCTGAAGAAATAGCAACATAACCACGGAAAGCGGCAGCGCGAAGCAACAAGGCGCTTGTCTCGTGTTCTCGTGTCTCTCTTTCGTCCTTGTTGCTCCGCGCTGTCGCTTTCCGTGATGATTCACCGGCTCGCTCGCACCACGATATTAATAGAAACGTAACATTTGAGAGAAGAACGAAATATTAGAAGTTGTAGAAAGCACCGCTTAGGTCGCCACGGTGGCTGAGTGGTTATGGCGCTCGGCTGCTCATCCGGAGATCCCGGATTCGATCCCGGCCGCGGCGGTCGAATTTCGATGGAGGCGAAATTCTAGAGGTTCGTGTACTGTGCGATGTCAGTGCACGTTAAAGAACCCCAGGTGGTTGAAATTTCCGGAGCCCTTCACTACGGCGTCCCTCATATCCTGAGTCGCTTTGGGTCGTTAAACCCCCATAAGCCAAACACCGTACTAAGATTGTAGGGCGCGGTAAAGACCAATTGGCTAGGGAAATCATGGAAGCCCAGGAAATTTCGAAATGCAGTGAAGGCGCGTGCATTAGTACCCCATCTGTGTATCTGATGGAGAAGGAATTGAAGTTTTTAAAACGCCCTTGAGTTTTCTTAGCACCTTTTATTATCTATCCCTCTTTATCTTTTCTCCTTTTTTTGCTCTTTTTCCACACGTTTTAAGATTATCAGTTTGTTTTTACCTTGTTTTATGTCATACGCATGCGTGTTGTTGCTCTGGGATGGGGTGTGGTTTACTGGCGCATTTCATTCTATTCAGTTGTAAGCGTAGCAACCGTCATGTCTTCGCCCTTCCTCGTCCCGTCCATATGCTACGCTTTTGTTTATAATAAGCCAAACCAAACCAGAAAGCGCCGTGGCATGGAATGTAGGGATGGTCAATTGTTTAGGGGAATCCCCCAAAATGGAGTAGATTTGTTATAAGGGAGTTACTCATTGGCGTGAACCCAAAATCTACTGCACCTTGGGGGATTTCCATAAACTTTTTACCAACACTGTTCCCACTTCGAGTTATTGATCAATTCGCTGTTACCCTACCATAAACTTGCCGTTCTGGTTATCTCTGTTGGTAAAGCGACGCTCCGATGAAGCGGTGGTCCCGGGTTCGAACCCCGGATCAGGACAAATTTTTATTGAACAACGAAGTTTCTGAGAAAGTTGTATAGCTTTCCTGTGTAGCCGTATTTGGCTGCGCTTGGGTGGATGCCAATGAGTAATAACTTCGTTATTATGGGATGTGGTTACGCGCTGTTCATATCTCGAGGACGATTAAAACAATTTATTTCCCGTTTTTTCAGCATGCCCTCCTCAATTCTGCTTTGCTGCTTCAGGAAGCAGGGACCGCAAGCCAGAAGAAGATGGCGAATGAAAGGTAACATGATAAGGCATGAACGTCTCAGGTTCTACAACAATCGCCTTCATATTTTTTCTGTTTTCTTTCCTTGAGGCCTGCGTGCATGTGCACATTTCAGTACAGTGTACATCAGCCGCAAAGTCGGCTGTTTCATATTTTTGTTTATCTAGATGTCTTCTACGTCTGTTCAATTAACCATCCTTGCCAAAGCTCAGCTCCTATCAATATGAACACCACCATGACTACTTTTTCTTGTTGTCATTGCTGTTTCGATTGCGACAGAGCAGAAGCCTGATCGACAAAAAGAAAAAATAGTGACCGTCTCCTATCCCTTAATTCCCAATGGCTGAGTGGGGCGTGACATCCAGCACCACGTGGTCAGCGGAGGCTCGCGGCGGGCGAGGCGGCTGTCGGCAGCTGCGCTCGGCCATGTGTGTATGTGCCAAGCTCTCCGTTGGCATGGAGCCAGAAGCAAGGCCGTCGCGCGCTGTGGGAGATCCCCGCAACCGGAGAGGTTGCCCATATTT
This sequence comes from Amblyomma americanum, assembly GCF_052857255.1. Taxonomy (NCBI): domain Eukaryota; kingdom Metazoa; phylum Arthropoda; class Arachnida; order Ixodida; family Ixodidae; genus Amblyomma; species Amblyomma americanum. Next base: position 89,406,417 of record NC_135497.1, read on the forward strand.
AGCTAACGTAAACTAACGTGCCAGTGAAGTAACAGTTGTATGGAGGCGCTATGCTATCACATTGCCACAGGCAATGGTAATTAAGTGTCCCCCTAATTTCCGTTTTCGCTCCTCACCCCCATCTTTATTCCAGTTAGGATAAATAAATAAATGAATAAACCATGTTATTGACGCAGCGCTGTTCGGGGTGCTAGCGCCAACCGGTGGCATAGTGTCTTTTATTCTTTTCCACTTTGGTTGCAGGTATGTTTATATCTCAACAAAGTTATTCTCATTGCATGCACCTACCTGAGCAGTGATTTGAGGAATGGTCTGGTAGCTTCCGTTGAGCGAATCCGCCACTCCCTCTTGTTTCTAACAGTGTGCGTAGCTGCGACGCCTCACAATGCGACTTAGGCAGTGAAAACATGCTAAAAATTAATTACGAAACTTTCTTTAAAATAAAGCGACTTGTTACATGAGTTTCTTGCTGCACAAATATTTCACGTGCATAGTGGTTTGACTTCAACATCGCGTATGGCCTGTAGGACCGACTCTACCTACATTCGTAGCAGTCTGATAAACAGACTTATTTGAAATACCGATGGCCACAGAATAAACGCAGAGGGTATATTTCAAAAGCTTTTGCTCTCTAAACTCACGCAAAAGGTGGCGAATAACGCTTAGTTTCAAGAATCTCACACTGCCAAAAATGAATTCAGAGCGTACTTTTAGTGGTGCCCAAAGCGTAAATCAAAATGCGAAGCCATGCCTGAACCTCGGCCAGGTTTGTGACATGAGCTATGACGTTTGAATGCGCAACCGATTCTCCTCATCCTTCCCATTATGTAACATACCTTAATTCGACGTTTCTTTCGACGAAGGGCTTTTCCGCGCAAATCACTACCCACTTTGCGTGGTATCAACTTGGGCTCACGATCCTTAAGCTCCTCGCGCGTTCTGCTTTCAGGCTGGAGAAAGTTGTGCACAGTGGAAAGAGAGACGAGCGGGCCTACTTTCACCTGGCCATGCTGCCGCTTGACAAGAAGGACCCCGTCGCCGTCGAGAACTGGCTGCACAAGGCCGTGCTGGTGGGCCAGAACGGCGCCGCACTTTGCGCTGTTTGTCACGTAGTCGAAAGGTGACAGGGCTACGGGCTTCCCACGAAGCCGTCCTTTTCCTAAAAACATTCCAAGTTACGTTACCACCGGCGTCGTAGAACGTCGTAAGTAAAACTCACACCCCGAGATGCACACGCGAAGCCCTGGGGTGACTTGATGCAGAAATGCATTTCCACGATTTGCCCACGAACGCCTCCGTAGGCAGGCAGGTAGGTAGACCTCAAACAATGCTGGCACATACCCACTGCGGGGGAGTGGCCAAGACACAGGCGGTTAATTGCTGAATACAGGAAAGTTTTGACGGGCGCATCCTGCCGAGGCTACATTCTTCCTCTCCCTCTTCGCGTTCTTACGTGCTCAAATAGATATCGCGAATGACCTGGCCTCCTACCCGCGGCAGCATGCGTGCAGTGTACCCTAAGCGTGGCCATGTTTATACGGTGTGCCCTTATAGAGACATGCCTCTTCTGCCTTGTAATCCACGTGAGCCCTCTTGATTAACAGATTTATTAATATACTTTTACACGCAAAGACACACCGAGACTATGAGCAAGACCGTGGTAAAAGTCTTCGAAATTATTTTAACCGCCTATGATTCTTTAGCGGGCGTCAAAACTTCGATACACAGTAGTCTTTTTTTTTCCACTTCGATAGTCTCTACCAGAATACGACCAGCGAGGAGCGAGTGTCCACCTCTCAAACTCGCATTCATCAGCTGAGCGCCGCAGGCACTGAGACACAACACAGGGCAGGTTCGGATTTTCAGCGCACTTGTGAAATACGGTCTCAAGCGTGGAAGATAAACTAAGACGATTTTCCTAAAAAGTCCCTAATATGTTGTCTGAGGAAAAGACTGCGCAGTCCGGGCAGTAATTACGCTAATGCAAATGCGCACATCCTTCACACGATCTTTATTACTGAATTACGACTCCCGGCAAACAAGCTAATTGTGCGACAGATTACTTCGACGCGTTAAGTGTAACATAAAATTTCTCTGCGATTAGTTCAATTCAATGCTGTACAAGCGCTTTCGCGTTTTTTGCTCAGGTTGTGGAAAACGCCATCTTTGTTGACTTTCAAGGTCATTACTAAGCCAAAAAAATAACAAAACAGATAAACCTAATGCTGATGGGCATCTTGGTAGAAGAGGAAGATAACGAGAGCTCGTGCACCACGCGGCACACGTGTCCTCGAGCCGCTTCCGGCGCAGGGCACCGAACGAACGTATCACGCCTGCCCGCCTCTGACCGCCAAGGCTTGCGTCTCAGCTGTCTACAGTGGCCGAAGTCCCCCGAGGCTGCCTCCCAGTCTAGGACAACGAGGTGATGCCTCAGAGCGAGATAAAAGGGAAACCGATGGCGCTGGCGGCCTTCGGAGAGGGTGTCGCCACCACTTCGCGCAGCCACGGAGTTCCTGGCGGAACCTGGAGCTGCGTGGGAGCCGAGGACTGTGCCTACAGACGGAGTGTCTCTGCCCTAATGGAGACTGCTGCCACACGACTTTTTTTAACAGCGCATCACCCCAACGGGGCTGGGCGGCAGTTTCATCTTGTTCGCCCGAACTTGAAGCACTATTTCTGAAACTTGAATGGGGACTAGTAGTGGGCGTAGTTTACCGACCCCCGAGCTCAAGTCTTACCATGTTTTTTGACAAATTGGAAATAATCTTGTCATCTTTAGCCAAGAACTACAAAAATGAAGTTATAATCGTTGGGGACGTTAATATTGACACACTTTCTAGGAACACCATGGATTATACATATCTGCTTCAGTCATACAACTTTCGCAATTTGATTAATTCTCCGACGCGTATAACCACTTTTTCGGCAACATCTATCGATCATGCACTGACAAATATTGACACAGGCGCACACGCAGGTGTATATCAAACCCCAATTTCGGATCACCTGCCGATTTTCGTTAACGTAGACACACCTCCTGCAATAAAAGAGAATAAATCGAGAACTGACATTAAGCTAGATTATGAATCATTCCGCAAAAAGTTGTTATTACTCAATACTGACCTAATCTATCATGAAGATGTTAATATAGAATTCTCTAACCTGATTACAACCCTTGTGGATCTAATAAAAAACAGTAGCCGAAGTACAACAGCCTCGAGGCGTTACAAGCCAATTTGTCCGTGGATGACAGAAGAAATTTTGAACGTATTAAAGAAGAAGGACTATTGGTATCACAAATGGCTACATCATAGAAGTAACCAGTACTACTTGTACCAGTTCAAATGCGCACGTAATAAATCAGTGTCGTTAATGAGAGCCCGCAAAAAGGAATATTTTGCACTCCGAATTAAAGCCGCCACTGAGAATTCAAAGGAAATGTGGCAAATTGTAAATGAGGCGACACATAACTTTAAAAAACGTTCTGTACTTCCCTCCAATATAACTGAGCAGACAGTAGAAGACTTTAATACATTTTTCACCAAAGTTGGCCCTGATCTAGCATCGAAACTTCCTGATATAAGTACTAGCAGTGATCTTCCGCGGCCAGTTTTAAACTTTTTCTTTCTGCACGAAGTCGAATTAACTGAAGTGATGTGTGTTGTTATGGATTTAGTTACAAACAAGGCGGCAGGCTACGATGGCATTCCTGTGAAGGTAATTAAAGAAAATATTGATGTTCTAGGACCCATATTATGCCATTTATTCAACCATTCAATACTCAACAGCACATACCCATCATCCCTAAAGATAGCACGTGTTACTCCTGTATTCAAGGACGGCGACTCCTCTGACCCTTCCAGTTACAAACCTATCTCTGTACTTAGTGTTATTAATACCATATTCGAAAAAATTCTTAACAAACGTATTCATCAGTTTCTTCAGAAATATAACATTATATGCCCAGAGCAGCACGGATTTCGCCCTCAGTACTCCACCAGCTCAGCAGTCATGACTCTTACCCAGGCAATTAATGATGCTTTACACAATAACAGACTCGCAGCAGTTATATTTCTGGACATTAAAAAAGCCTTCGACACAGTTAACCATGACATTATGCTAAATAAACTAAAAATATATGGACTTCGCGATAAGGTGCTTGACTTTTTCTCTAGCTACCTCACAAACCGCCAACAAATTGTTTCAATGAAATCTTTATCGTCATCCATTCAGCGCCTACTCACAGGGGTACCACAGGGGTCTACTTTTGGTCCGCTGCTCTTTTTACTGTACGTAAATGATCTGCCCAAAGTATTAACTTCATCCAAAGCCATCATGTATGCTGATGACACTGCCATTGTTGTTACTGCTCATCATACGGTCGAACTTGAAAACATAGCAAATACAGAACTGGAAAAAATCTCCGACTGGTTTCTCACAAACAAATTAACAATCAATGCTAAGAAAACTAAATACATACTGTTCCACTCAAAGAAAAAATCAATTCTTTCAAGTGATATTACATTAACTATTAACCAGACCCAGCTTGAGTCAACAAATACTTTTACTTACCTTGGAGTCACACTGGATAAACATTTACACTGGCAACATCATATTGAGGCGACTTGCACTAAGATGGCATCCGGTTGTTATGCTCTTCTCCAGACGCGCGAATACTTTGATACCAATATCCTGCGCGTCCTATACTTCACATTAATACATACTCACCTTTCATATTACATCGAGTCGTGGGGCTGGACGTATAGTACATACCTAGAGCCTATTAAAAAGTTACAAAAGAGAGCACTTAGAATAATTTTATTTTCTAGTTACACTGCACACAGTAAGGCACTATTTACTAAACTACGCGTCTTACCACTCAATTTACTTCGTGAGAAAAGAACGGCTGAATGTGTTTATAAAATAGTAACAAACAACCTTCCGTTTGATATATCAATCTTTAACATCCCGCCACTTTCAACACGGAGCCGCACGTACGGCAATTTTAATTTGCCAGTGAAAAGAAATGTATATGGAGAGCGTCTCTTAGAGTTCACGGGCGCAAAAATTTGGAATAATCTACCAAATGACCTAAAGACTGCCTACAACTTTTCCATTGGAATAAAAAATTATTACCTTATAAAGAATGACACACTTTGAATTCATACTTTCATTCTTTTTTTTTTCTAGTCGTCTGATATTATTTGCATGTAGCAGAAACCTGATACCTTGATTTATTTATAGATTTATAAATTTGCGTCTATTCTAAAAGTGTTTTGTGATTAAAAAGTGTGCACTGAAATCATTTTATCCTCCTCTCGTGTGTTGTACCCTTGTGATGTTTTGTAAATAGTTAACAACTATTTTCCTCTAGCTTTTTGTGATGCCTTAATTTTTGTGTAAATTCTATGCGTTTTGTTTGATCTGTAAGTTTTTAGTTTATATAATCTGTAATATATGTGTTTCTTTTGTTGATACTCTTACAAGTGTTGAGAGTGATGTATAGCCTTTTTTTACTAACTTGCTTACTTTATTTTGGTATATTGTTGCCTGCATGCTTGTATACATTTTCTCTATTGGACCCGTTACTAGCCGTTGGCTATGGGTCCGAGCAGTGTTTGCGTACAATTGTAAAGCAACAAAGATTAATAAATCAAAAAAAAAAATCTTGGTCGCCCTGTAGATATCTCTTCTCGCCTTCTGGCCATTTATTACATGGACAGCGGCTGGACGCACACGTGGAAACGTGCCCCTTCCTCCATGCACCGGTAACCAGCGTTCGACTTTTCTCCAGTGTTACGATGAACCCTGGAACACTTCAGACTCTGAAGCGCCACTATGGCCCTGCTGAGAACCGGCCCGTTGCCATAATCCGAAAAATGGAATTGCCTGGAAATACAGAATTGCGCACTGGCCAGCATGAACAGCTTGTCGAAGCTGGAGAACACGCAGAATACCAAGTCATCGTCGTTCAAGCCCGGCGCGTCACGGTACAGGTTGGACACGGTCTGCACAATCATCACTGCGAGGGTGACCACGTCGTGCTCCTGGTTCTCGACCGCGCTGCCAGTCATCTCCACGGAACTGCGACGAACAGCGTTCTTGAGGCACCTGGTCCGCTTGCTTCATACAGCTTGAACATCAGAGACTCCAAACAACTTGCGGTCCTGCCGGAAGATCTCGCCCAGGATGCTGCTGGTGTCGTCTGTCCATCGAAAAACCATATTGTGTGTACACCAACTGCCTTTCCGCCAACAGACCTCCACGCCACCGGAGGTGCAAAAGCATTCGCCATCCTGCCGCAAGCTCTAGCTCAGAATGCTGCTGGAGTCTTTCGTCCCGCGGCGACTCTGGCGACATGGCTGCGGCCCTTGCGCCGTCTATCCTCCCTGACTTCAGAGAAGACGAGGAAGAACTTGTGCACCAGCGGCTGGCTCTCAGCCACACTGCTGCTGGTCTCCCAGGCCTTCTGATTTATTCCCGCTGGTGGTGCCCGTGCTGCTCATTGTACGCCTGGCTTCTGTGTCCTCCGTGAAGAGCCAGAGAAGCTCGCGCACGAAGCCGCGCAACATGATGACATCAAGTGCACTACAGTTACGGGTCAGCGGGACATCGGGGTCACATGGAGGCTACAGCAGGATGGCTGCCAGCCGGACATAGTGGGCCACAAGCTTGCCTCACTTTCGTTGTGGGTGCAAGAGGACCGCAACTGACGGGCAGGTGAATGAGTGCAGCGGCTGCACAGTGGCGCCCGTGTGCAAGGCGCCATCTTGCCCCGACTGCCCCATCGATTCCTGGTGGATAAATGGCAGGAAACTATTCATCTGTGGGGTTTTATTTTGAAGACTTGGTCGTCGGCAAACTACATGTACAATACCATCTCTTGTTTTCGCAACTAATCGGCAGCACTACCTTCGACTGCTAAATATTCTGATAATACTGACTTTCGTAAGGTTCGCGCTGCTCGTAGGAAGGCAGTTTTTTTATGAATTTACCTCTGCGTTCTTTCATAGATTAGCTGAGACCGCCCATGCACTTTCGTCAACAACTTGTAGCTTGTCCACAGTCTTACCGCATTAGCCCAATCATTATCACTGTTGTTGCGAAGGCGTTTGCACGAACTAGAAGGTGAACCTGTGCGGACCGACATGCTGCATGACCCAACAGATACAGTTCCGCGTCCAAAATACTTGAATTGCACGGGAACCGCCCGAGTCAGGTAGTTGTACTCACCAGGAAGAACTTCGGACTCTACTCGCTGCCGCGGAGAAAGTGCTCGAGGGGTTTCAGGCGCAGCAGCTGTTGGGTTACAAATGATTTTGGCCTGTGTACGTTTGTAGTACGAAGCAGCTATTGACTTGTGATTCAACTGCTTTTCGAATGTGTAACGTAGTTAGGTAAAGGTGTTGACCGGACTCAATCCGGTCTAGCCGCGCCAGTATTTTTCTCAGTGCTGTGCTCTTTCTTTCACTGATTTTAAATCTGGTAGCTCTCATGTTACCTGGTAAATTCTCTCCTTCACCGGACATGCTAAGAAGGGGTGCTGGTCGCTTCGAGTAGGTTGCGTTTACTTCCTTCACTTGCCACGTGACACGGCACGCAAGCCGGTCAGGTGAGCAAGTGCCTTCGTCCTGGACGCTTCCAAACAGCGATGTTAGAAGGGCTCATTACAGAAAAGCTAAGGCTTCGTCGTTTCGTGTACGCACCACGTATTACCACCGCTGCGCTTAACTTACGCGGTCCAATATGAGTTCTTCGTTATTAGCATTCCTCGTAGGGTATACGCGTAGACGCTTATGAGCCGTCTACAATTCCTAGCTCTTGGCGGCTCTGCTAGGACGGAACGGCGTTCCTTTGTGTGCTTCCGATGTTTCCAATCTGTCCGGGAGCTAAGAGCGACCTCGCGCAAGTTTGAGTGCTATGGCTTTACCATGTCCCCGTCTTGCGCAATTCAATTCCAGAGGAGAGCAGCTTGTCTCTAACCGAGTGCTCTCTCATACCGTTGCGCTAATTCGGGCGTACTTTTTTACTACCAATTAGTTCTTTCCATGAGAGGGTTTCTTTCTTCTTAAGCCAGTTTTCTTGAGGACGAAAATAAAACGAAAAAGTGTAACCACATCCGGTGTTAGGGATGACCAAACACATTACGTTTGCGCCATTTTCGGTGTCATGAAAGGAAGCAGTTAAAACAAAAAGGGGAGGAAGCGTTCTAGCGTGGAATCCGTTTTTCTAGGTCGCATATAAGTTTGTCGGTTTTTCCTTTACAAACGCAGTGGACATGTGAGCGCGCACAAAGCGGCCGTATTCAGCGCGAAAAAAAAAATCTATTGCCCCGTTTTTTTACTGTTTCTATTTTAGTGCGCACTCAGTTTATTTCTTGGGTAATTACAAAGCCTCAGGCGTGCTTTCTTCCAGAAAAGTAAAGAATGCCTCCTGCGTCGTACTTTAATTATGATTACTTCATACGTTTTGTGTTTTTTTTCATCGTGCGACGCTCTCTAATACACCACAGATTGGAGTAGCGTCCAACCTGCGGGTTGATACAAAATGCATGAAACCGCAGTGCTGCGTCGACTTTCCCTTGGATCATTTATGACACTCTTTTCGCAAAGGCTGGAAATGTGAAGGGACTGTGGTTTCTTTTCATTTTTTAGAGCGAAAGCTTTACTGGCCACGAACTTGCGATTTGGCCGGGGCGGTGCTCTGATGAGGCACATGACGTAACAACGCGCGCCTCGCCGCGGAGCCGAACCGGTCTGGCTGGGCCAGCGGCGGCTGGTGCACTCGGCGCGAAATAGAGACATGCTCCAAGTCTCCCGCCAGTGCGGTCAGAGTGCGCCGAAGCCGCAAAACGCGTCGCCGGTCATGCGCAGTTTGAGTATAAGTCTCGCTTTGGCCGACGTGACATCGCCGTGCAGCGCGCGCGTTTCGTCGGAGTATAAACGCGCCTTAACAGAGCCTGCGCTTAACCGCTAACCAATGTATTCGGTGGCGGCATCTATGGGAGCCACTGCCTGTGCCGAGGCTCGAAATCAAACCAGGGCCTTAGGCGTTTGAGGCGGAGACGCTACCACTCCACCACAACGGCTCAAGCTTCAACCATAAATAAAGGCGCATCTAGTGAATGCACTCTTCCGATGCAAAAGTCGCCGCACTTTCGCAACGTATATCCTGGCCTAACAGAGTTAGGCCATCAGCAATTTTTTCGTAGGGTCGGACGAGAGGAGGCACGAAGCCTTCCTGTCCGAACAGCAGAAATGTCCGAATCCGTAGTCGACGCATGTGGACACTTTAAGCTCGAACTCAAAGCGACCATCTCAACATCCGAAGACAAGCTACTAGAAGTTCTGGTGCTAATCATCGATGTAGAAGGGGACGGCGTTGCATAGGTTCATGTCAGGAGACGGCCTTGGTTTCTGTCCAGGCGAAATATCCCTGCTGACACTAAACCTCGATAACGAAGGAGGCGCCGACGGTGGCCTCTACTCCTGCCCAGGCGCGATGACAGTCTCGTCAATGGCGAAGTTGACTGAAGAAGATGAGGACAACAAGCTGCTCTGGTCACCATGGGCCTCAGCATTTACCACCCCGAATTTTAAATGAATTATTAGAAGACCATTTACAAAGCCTGCCTATTAGCTTAACGACAGCTACTGACGCCTCCCAATGTGATGAAAAGGCAGGGACGGGAATATATTGCCCGCTTCTAGATTGGTCTTTTTCTGTGCGGCTTCCCGACTATACCCCAATTTTCCAAGCGGAGTTTCTGGCGGTGGTGCTTGCTCTTCGCAAACTAGAGCCGGCTTTCTCTTCAGTGGCTGTCATTGCAGACTCTCTTTGTGTTCGTCCCTTGCTTCAGCTGTATATTCGCCAATCCTAAACACCTTCCATTCATTACTCTCTCCGCATATGAGCCTTGTTCACATGATATGGGTGCCAGGTCATAGCGGTGTGACAGCCAATGAAGTTGCGGACTGCCTGGCAAAGGCGTCCCTCAATGGCCCCGTGCTACCTATCGTTCCGGCTACAGCATACATTACAGCAGCGAGATTTCGGAGACAGAATTTGTTAAGAATGACAACTGGATATCTTTTAAGGTCTGATGATTACCTGCACCTGAGGTATTCTTGGAGCAGGCAATGATGCCATTCACGGCAGGTTGAGGTATCTCTATCAAGGCTCCGCTGCCGGATCCCACGCTTAAATTTTTATTTGCACAGGTCTGGGTTGGCGCTTAATCCCCTCTGTGTATACTGTAGCGAGCACGAAACCATATACCATTTTTTGTTGTTTTTTCACCGATACACTATGATGAGAAGACGGCTTTTAGAGAAACCATTGCAACAGCTTGGCCTTTCTTTGAGCAGCCAACTCATTTTGTCGTCCGGAGCCACCATACTTGGGTACAGCCACAAGACTGTTTTTACCACCGTCCGAAATTTGCTAACGGAGTCAAGTCGGCTACCTTCTTAATTTTTGTTTTCATTTTTTCAGTATTATTTTTATTCTTACAATTATCATTATCATTTAACTACTCGGCTATAAACATCAGTCTCGATCTCCTGCGTGCGTTATGCATTTCCCGTTTCAATTCGTTTTTCCTTTTTGTTTACTTCTTCCTCCCTTACCATTCATTTTATTTTCGTCCCGGAAATATTTACCTGAAAAACTCTCTGTGCCCCCAATTCTTGGCCAATCCCCCTATGTGTGCATGTGCCATAGTATGAGAACAACAACAACAACATCGGCCTCAGGTATGTTGGCGTCAGGTAGGTTGGCCGTTCGTTCGTGGCTGCTGCTGCTTCGTCACCGCCTGCCTGCTTCGTTTCCTGGTGGTGCCGGGCATTTATTTTGGTGAGGCCTTTCCACGTTCGTGGGGTTTTTAACAAGGTTCAGGGTAGCTCTGCTGACTTGGGTGATGTAATGTTGTCGGCGCGCTGTGTGTAGGCATGTCTTTCACCTCCCCGGGAGGAGGCTTGGCAGCCTGGTTCGCCAGACTGCCGGCCGAAAGCTTGCCTTTGAATTCATTTCTAAAAATGGTGTCAGTTCAATTCCCGTGGCGCTTGTACCGATTGGAGATGGAATTCTCAAAATGAAGAATCCGAAATCAATACAGCATCAACTGAAAAATATAACCAGTCACTATCTCGACACCTCTGAAGTGCGACCTTTTGGGAGGCGTGGCACTGTTCGCAAGTCGGCAAACATTGAGTGTGTGTCGGATCTGCTCCGGTGTAATACTTCATATCTCTGTCGGTTAAAGCCTTAATTCCTCAGAAGCCTGCGTGCACTAAATGCATTGTACGTGGAGTGGACCCGTCATCTTCAATTCAAGAAATTTTGGAGGAGTTCCAGAAAGCCGCGGCTCTGTATACTGCTGCTCTCGTGATATAACTGGAGTGCGTGTTGCAACGGAGTCAGTCATAACTTTTGCTGGTCGCGCATGCCCCTCGGAGTTGAAAATTTGGTCAATTGTCTACCGCGTGGACCCACTGCATTCTCGACAACTGCAATGCACCAAATGTTAGAGATTTGGACATAGTGGTAGAGCCTGTTAGTCGGCGACCAGATGCCGGGTGTGTGGCGATCGAAGGTCACTTTTCCGACAGCTGCACCGCTGAACAACCAAGCTGTTGTGTATGCAGTAACAGTCACAGCGTCGATGATGCCACTTGTGAAAGTCCGTCACAGGAGCCAAGTTTATAGGAATTATTTGAGCAGAATCGTTGCTCATGAACAGACGCTTAACCGCAAAAACATTCATATGCCAGCCTTGTGCGTTCCTCTACTCCTGACCTTGAGGCCACACTGACTGCCTGAATAGTGTCAACCGTCGAAAAAGCACTCTCAGTTGTGGTCGAGCGCATGTTCAGCAGCTTCACGAAGGGGTTGTGTGATATTGTTGCAAATCAGGTTATTTCTCAACCTCAGCTTGTAGTTCCACCAGCATCAACATCACAGCAAGCCTGTGCTCAAAGTTTCGTTGCCACGTCATCACCCAAGGTGTCGTCTCACGTGCCGCCTCTCGACAGCGTCCGTGTAAGTCTTTTTCGCAACACTGTTTGCACTGATGCTGTAGAAATGGCTTGTCTTACGTAGAAGCGTCGTGCTTCAATCTCACCTTCTAAGTCCTCCGTTCCCCAGCTCAAGACAAAAAAGGGGGCCTTCTAGAGTGTCTTCCAAGTCAGATATGCTACAAGAGGCTGTTTCAACCTTTATTCTCGAATAGGCTACATGGCGGGTGTGAAGGTTCTCCAATGGAATTGCCGCTCTATCGCATCTTATCTTCCTGATTTACAAATTTTTTCTATCTTCTCATAACCCGGAATTGCGTTCTTGCAAGAAACTTGGAACTCCCCTGTTAGGTCATTTTCTTTAAACAGGTTTCGTGTTTTCCGTGCGGACCGCATAAATGGTAGGGGCGGCGGGTTTGTGACCCTGATTTCGTCAGAATTGTGTCGCCGGGCATTAATAACTAAAAAAGTAATAGATTCTGATTGCGAGTTCCTAGCTATAGATCTCACTTTGCCGCACTGCTCTACTGTCACAGTCGCAAACGTCTATTTTCCAAATGGAGTATGCAGAACAACTACCTATAAAGCTTACTTGCAAACTCTAGCAGGGTAATCATTGCTGGGGACTTCAACTCACATTATGTCGTCTGGGGTTCCTATACTGATTCACAAGGACATATGTTATGGGCATGGATGTCAGCAAATGATGTGCGGTGTTGCAATTCTCGGGCCATAACCTTCATCCGCAGACACTCGCGCTCAGTTCACAATTTATCCTTGGCAGCAAGAGGAGTGGGTATAGGGCCATGGTCCGCAATTGACTGTGGCACATCTAGTGACCACCTGCCAATTACTTTCATCATATTGGTGAGCCCCTTCCGAGATCATGGTTCCTTCCGAAAATCAGTTAATCTTGCAGCCTACAAATCATCTTTACGCGCCTCCCTTGCATCTGACCCTTGTTCATGTAGGGCCGACAGGGCTCAGCGAGTGTTTTTTTTTTAGTTTTGAAGGCTATGGAGAGCTCCCAGTTCACTGTGCGTTCTGCTATTTGCAATAAATCACCATCCCCATGGTGGAATGACGCGTGTGAGACAGCTTTCCGTCGTAGGAAAGCAGCGTGGAGGACCCTTTTGCATACTCAGAGCCAGGCAAATTATATGAACTACAAATTTTTTATCGGCCTCGTTTAAAGAACCATAGCAAAGGCAAAGGATGACTACAATCAAAATTTGAACACGTATTTGTCAGCCCTCCAAAAATAGGAAGGCTTTGTATCGTTTTATGAAACGGATAGTGAACTCCTCAGTCATGCAGTTAACCAGCTCGGTGGTGCTCTCTCCACATGAGGCGAAAGATGAGTTAGAGGGAATTGCTCAAAGGCTTGCTTCACGTTTTCAGGATCAGCGTAGAGTCCCTCTGTTCGCCCCATACTCCTGCTCAGACTATGTTGTGGTTGACAAATCACTGTTAACCACTGAAGTTTCTTTAATGAAATCCTCAGCTCCGGGTTTGGATGGTGTTACGGTCGGTATGTTGAAAATCTTAGCGCAAGACTTCACTCAGGACCTCCTCGATCTGGTCAACACATCATTGTAAACTGCATGTTTGCCGCACTCCTGAAAGGTGGCGAAAATAGTATTGCTCTTAAAAGATTCAAAGAAAGGCTTCCATATTGATAACATTTGGCCGATAGCTCTAACATCCAATTTGTTAAAGCTCATAGAAAGAATTATGCACAACCGCCTATCCGCGCATGTTTCAGTAGTGAACGCATTGCATATGAGCTCTGCCCAGATGGCTTTCGCCGCGGATGCTCCATTTGGTCTGCCCATGTCGATTTAGAGAGCAGAGTCCGCCTTGCTATGCGCAAGAAAGAAGTATCAGCATTAGTGACGCTTGATATTGTTAAAGCGTACGACAGTGTTGAATATTCGATCCTTCTTTCTAAATTGGCGTTATTCCACCCGCCGTACTACATTTATGCACGGATCCGCGAATTTTTAACAGGACGGCAGTTCTTTTTCTCTGACGGTTCCTTCACCTCAAACACCTATTCCCAGACCAGGGGCGTGCCACAAGGTTCGGTACTTTCGCCACTTCTATTCAATCTGCTGATGTGCGACATTCTAGTACACCCTGATGTTACAGTATATTTTTATGCAGACGACATAGCCTTCTTTGCTTCTGCAGCAGACATTCATGCCCTATATCGTTCTCTCCAGGATTACCTCAATGCGCTCGAGATTTGGCTGGATACAATGAATTTGGTATTAACTGCGCACAAAAGCAGCGTGCTGGTTTTTAAAAGCAACATGCCTCTATATATTGCTACACTATCGCTCGGACAGCATACCTCGGGTGGAATCGTTGAGGTATCTAGGCGTCATTTATGATGCCAGTATTGATTGGCGCCCCCCATCAAGAATAACGTTTAGAAAGGTGAGCGTGCACTAGGTAGGCTACTACGAATAAGTAATAGGAAATTTAACATGCGCCGGGACACGCTTGTACTTCTCTACAAAGCCTATGTCAGACCTATTTTGGAATTTGGCTACATACTTTTTTCTGGCTCCCCTAAATATAAGCTTCATCTGTTGCTGCTGTTAGAAAGGCGGGCACTGCGCCTCTGCCTGGGTCTCCCTCCATCAGTTTCCACCGCAGTTTTACCTGGAGGCTCGTATTCCCGACCTTAACTCCCGTTTTCACCTTTTAACTGCCAGGACTTTTTTGCGGGCATTTGAGACGGCTCCTGGTATGGCACCCAGCCCTCTTTCTCACTCCTCATTGGTCAAGGTTCCGCCTCCCTCAAGTTGTTTTTCCTCGGAACATTTTATCGAACATTGGTGTGGATTTCAATTTTGTGTGCAGAGTTGGTAGGGCGCCGTCCCCTGTGGATATTGCTTTTTATTATATTTTCCCACCTAATGCGAAGCATATGCCTGCGAGGACATTAGCTGGACACCTCTTTGATCACCTTGCCCATTACCCGCAACATACTGTGATTGCTACAAATGCGTCTGGCGCAGGCCGGAAGGGAGGGGTTGGTATATTTTCAGTCTCTCTCGTGGAATTTTTCGGTTAAGGTCCCGGATTACACAACCATATTTCTAGCAGAGTTTATGGCTCTTGGGATGGCCGCTTTGAAAATTCCCACAACTGTTTCTCAGGTGATATTCCTCTCAGATTGTCCCTCTTTTGTTGGCGCAGGAGTCCACACGAAACACTTTTTTGAGACACTCACTAAAGTTTTCTATTCCTGTATGGGTGGAAGATGTGCGCTTCGTTTGGATACCAGACCACTGCGATATTTTCAAAATGAAGCAGCAGACATTTTGTCAAAATCAGCTCTAAATGTACCTGTTGCCTGCAGCGTCCCTAGTCTTGTTCTTTTCGGTATGACTCGATTGCAGCGTTTTCGGTTTATAACCGCCACGTGCAACGATCCCTAACTCTCTACTGTTGACTACCAACATCTGATGTACCCATGGAAGGCTCGTGCGTGTAAAACCCGGCAGTGTGAGGTAGCGATGACACTCATGCGGTGCAGGATTCCCCATTTAAATCTTTACTTATGTAGATGCTGTTTCAGTCCCACAAACCTTTGTGAGGCTTCTGGTGAAGTCGAGACATTGGAGCATTTCCTACCTACTCTCTTGCAGGAGGTTTGCACGTCAGAGGAGAGCACACCCAGAAATTCCCTTTACGAAGTTGGGTATCACTTTGTCGGTTCTCCTCCTCCTCTCTTTCGGCGCGAGCGCCAGGGGTTTTGCATTGCATCAAGTTTGCGAATACTTTCACAATTACATAGCAGCTACCTGCAGATTCCGTTGCTAATTGTTTCCAAAAATTTCCCTATTTCAAAAAGAGCGTTTTGGGTGGTGGTGGTAGTGGTTTTATTAAAAATAATAGTAAAAAGGAAGGAAAAGATTTTTGCTAGCTCCGGCATCTGCCATCGATACTGAAGCACCTGAGCTGGGGCAGCGGAAATAAAGTATAGGAGGCAGAATGGAGAAATTAAATGAAAGAGGTAAGGGGACAGGAAGAGAGGAAAGGGGGAGAAGTAATATGTACAAACTATTTACACAATAAGAAATGTGTCCAGGTTGTGCGAGTGATTAGTTCATTTTAGAGGAATTAAATCACACACGCGCACAGCACTGTGTTGGTTACAACTGGAGTGGGGCGTCCAGTTATTAATCGTTCAAGGTAGAACTCGCGGAGCGTTCGGTCACTGCGTGTAACTACCTGACGGAGAACAGACGGGACGTCAAGCCCGTGTGTTCGAGGAATGCACAGAGGCTCACCAAAGTTCGCACACGAGTGCGCGCACTGCCCTGCGGCCACAATAGCGTCTTGATGGAGTCTGGTAGTATGCCCTGCGCCCTATAGGCCGCGAGCATATCGCGACGAGCATCGGCGAACGCGGCACAGTGAAGGAGCAGGTGTTCTAGTGTTTCCACTGCACAGCATCCATCACACACCACTCGTCGCGATTCCGTGACGCACCCGTCGTTCCCCGGGCCACACGCAGCCAATGCGTGCGCGGAGGATCATTGCACGTTGTGACCGTGTAAGTGCGCGACAGCCGGTGACACTGTCGATGCGCTCACCTCCTGCGATGCGTGGTTCGGGGTGCTGCTTTCGGAGATGGTCGTGGATGGCCGCACGCACGTCATCCAGCGCCAGGGGCAGATCGCTGGCAGGTAGTTGGTGTGCAGCGGTCGCGAGGTCGTCAGCTTCTTCGTTGCCGGCGATGCCGCAGTGACCGGGCACCCACTGTGCACGCACGGCACAACCTCTCTGCGCGAGGCGCTCGATGCGTGAGCGAATTTCCCGTACTAGTGGGGTACCGCGGCCGTTAGATTGCAGGCGGTTGAGGGCGGCGCGGGAGTCGCACAGCAGAGCACTCCTAGGCGGCGGAGGGCCGAGGGTGAGCAGCAGGTCCAGCCCGAGCCGGATCCCCTTCAACTCCGCCGTGGTGGAGGAGCCCAGGAAGGCTGCGTGTAGCGTTTTGGGCATTTTCATATATTTAACTATTCCCAATTCTCAGATATTCTCTCCCGATACTTTGTTTCTTCTTTTTCTTTTAAATTACTCTAAAATGTCACCCAAGACACAATCATTAGCTTGACACCAGTTTACCCTATTCTATGGGGTCTCCCCACTGAACCCTGGCCAATCCCCCGTCATGGGTATGTGCCATGTAACCAAGGCAACAACAACAACAATGTTGGCGTCCTTGGCGAAAACCGCAGCGTTGGCTGCGGGCTGCCGCGCGGGCTCCAAGAACGGTTTGTCCTCAGCATCAGACTTTTGCAGGGGCATAATGGGCTCGGCCTCCGTAGCGGCAGGCACACTTGGAGAGACTAAGGCTGACAGAGCAGGCAGGCACCTTTACTGTCGGCTTGCTTAATGCATCACTGAACGCATTAGCCGCAGGCACCGGTTCTTCCACACACTGACTCTGACACGCAGAGGAACCACCCGTAAGAGTGTCGCTGTCGGAAGCGCCGGGCTCCTTGTTGGCTTCAACGGCTGCCTGTGCGGCCGGCGGAGGGGCAGGTCGGGCCGCAGCCTCTGAGTACGAGGGCTTGATCGAGCATGTCAGGGTAGCGTGTGGATCCTCACAACGTCGACATGGCAGCACACAACTTTGGGTCACCTGGGAGACCTGAGGGCTCAGAGGGACGATGGCGACGCGTTCCTTGCCGGTGATGAGGCAGGACGCATCAACGATTGTAGCCATACCGGCTTCGCTTTTCACAGTTACTTGGGAATTGCGTCCACCGAAGTGCTGAAGGCAGTAAACTTTTTCAATCCAACTACGGAGGCTGTCGCATCGACGACATCATCCGAACTAGCCCCTCAGGGACGACGACATCAAAGGCAAGACCCTTTGTAGGTGGCTGACTCGCCATATTGAGGCGCCCGCCAGCCGAAGGACACCCGAACAAAAGAGCACCACCGAAGGTCGAACACCGGCCACCGACACAAGACGACAGCCGGAACACACCCAGAAGCAAAGTCCAGGAGAAGCCACCACTGCGCACCGCCGCGGGTTTGCTGAGGTGGATGGTATTCCGGTCGAAGTAACAGCGGTTTCTTAACGGTTGTTCTCCGGTTTCTGAAGTCTAGTGTTCCAGCGAGGCAAGAACCACTCATAAATCTGTTCTGTGCCGCACGTGTTACCTCATGATTTTGCAGTGAGCGCTACAAGATTTAAAAGCTGAGTTGGCACTTTTTTATTTTGTTGTTTATTTTATTTTGAATATATTTATTTTTTATTTAATATTTAATTATTTCATTTTATTTTTATTTTTTTATTTCAGCCTGGCTACAAAAAAAAAACATTTTTGACTCCATCGGCAGTGTGCACTTCATGTCTTGCATCAAACTGTTAATAAGAATAAATAAGGTGCATAAAATTAAAGCACAAGGGAAATAATCTCCCCATGTTTGCTGACAATGGCTGCAGCCAACGTTTATAGATATTTGCTTTTTGGGGAAAGAAAATTGCGCAGTATCTGTCTCTTATATCGTTGGATACCTGAACCGCGCCGTAAGGGAAGGGATAAAGGAGGGAGTGAAAGAAGAAAAGAAGAAAAGAAGGAAGAGGTGCCATAGTGGAGGGCTGCGGAATAATTTCGACCACCTGGGGATCTTTAACGTGCACTGACATCGCATAGAACACAGGCGTCTTAGCGTTTTGCCTCCATAAAAACGCAGCCGCCGCGGTCAGGTTCGAACCCGGGAACTCCGGATCAGTAGCCGAGAGCCCTAACCACTGAGCCACCGTTGCTGGGTTCCGAGTCGAAGATTGTTTTTTGGGGAAAGAAATAGAGCAATATCTGTCTCACATATCGGCCGACACCTGAACCGCGCCTTAAAGAAAGGGATAAAGGAGGGAGTGAAAGAAGAAAAGAAGAAAGAGGTGCCGTAGTGGAGGGCTTCGGAATAATTTCGACCACCTGTGGGATCTTTAACGTGCACTGGAGGCCAAACGCTAAGGCACCCGTGTGCTGTAGGCGAATTCTTATTAACAGTTTGATGCAAGACATGAAGTGCACTGCTGCCGATGGCGTCAAAAATTATTTTCTTATAGCCAAGCTGAAATAAAAGAACTAGAGTGCCAACTCAGCCTTCAAATCTTTGTGCGCTCACTGCAAATTAATGAGGTAACACATGCGGCACAGAACAATTTATCAGCGATAACCTTACGGCTGCCGACTTGGCGTAGACGCAATTGGAATTTAAGCGTGGGTTTGGCATCGATTCTTTATTTTTCGTACGAACAGCACGCGTTCTTGTTTTGAACCGCATACTCCTGCGAGACCATCAAGTTAAAACTACGATGCGCTTGGACGCGTGCTGGCGTTCAACTGCACGTTTAACGCACTTCTCTTGAAAATTCATTGAATCTATGCACCTGCGCATTCTAATTTGGTAAACTCATTCTTTAACAATCTAGATGTGTATTGAAGCGAAAAGCTTCACTACGCTAGTCTACACCACGCTTCGCGCGAGCCGGCGTACGTCGCAGCACGAGTGACGTCACGCCGACTCCGTCGCCTGTTTCTCTCTCTCTCTCTCGTTCCCTAGTCACAACTGCGCATGCGCTATTATTAGCACCGAGCCACGGGCGTTCCGCCGTTGCGCAGCGCCGCGCCTTTCCTCAAAATTCAACTTTAAATTTTCAGTTTTCTCTTTCTTCTTTCCCTCCCACGTTTATCCCTTCCTTTACGATGCGGTTCGGATGTCAACCGAGATATGTGAGACGGTTACTGTGCCATTTACTTTCCTCAAAAACCAAACAAAACAAGTGAGCCGCCGCGGTCAATTTCGGAGTTCCCGGGCTCGAGCCCGACCTCGGCGGCTGCGTTTTTATGGAGGAAAAAACGCTAAGACGCGCCCGTGTGCTGTGCGATGTCAGTGCACGTAAAAATCCCCAGGTGGTCTAAATTATTCCGGAGCCCTCCACTACGGCACCTCTCTCTTCCCTTCTTCTTTCACTTCCTCCTTTATTCCTTCCCTTACGGCGCGGCTCAGTTGTGCAACGATATATATGCGACAGATACTGCGCCATTTCTTGTCCCCAAAAACCAATTATTATTATTAACAAGGACCCGCCGCGGCGGCTCAGTGGTTTTGGCGCTCGGCTACTGATCCGGAGTTCCCGGGTTCAAACCCGATCGCGGCGGCTGCGTTTTTATGGACGAAAAACGCCAAGGCGCCCGTGTGCTGTGCGATGTCAGTGCACATTAAAAATCTCCAGGTGGTCGAAGTTATTCCGGAGCACTCCACTACGGCACCTCTTCTTCCTTTCTTCTTTCACTCCCTCCTTTACGCCTTTTCTTACGGCGCGGTTCAGGTGTCCAAGGATATATGAGACAGATACTGCGCAATTTCCTTTACCCAAAAAACCAATTATTATTATTACTATTAAGAAGTGAGCCGATGGCGTTCATAGAGTTCATTGACGTTGACAACTTTGCAAGGGTCGTTCATTTTCACGAAAGGTAAGGCGCACAACCGGCTCCGTGGGACAGTGGAGACCTCAATCTCGCGTTCGTTTTGTATATCCTGGATTAGTTGAGCTAATACACATTAATTTTTTTCTTGGAGGATGTAACGTTGTGATGTTGGGCGATTTCAACTGTGTGCTCGATACGGTCGCTGATGTGCAGGGCCCCGGTAGGGTTAGACCAGTCTGGAATGCGCGAGTTGCGCCGTCTAGTCAACCAGTTCATGCCCACAGACCCTTATGATCTCCTGTATGGCGGCGTCTTTGTGGGAACTTGGCGTCGCGGATTATCGTCGAGCAGGTTAGACAGGGCGTATGTACCGACGGGCCTTTCGAGGACAGTGCGCGCTGTTAACGTAATGACGCTGCCATCCACGCCGGTATACATATCAGACCATCGCCCGTTTCTTCTGTCACTCGGGGTTCCGGCGCCTGCAGGGTCTCCTCACAGGCCATGGCGTTTGGATATGCGCATGCCTCACGATGCCAGCACGAGCGAACTTGCGTTTTTCGGTTGTTGGGGCCGTGCCTGGTGACTGGAACCATCTGAAGGAGCAGTGGCGTCACCATTGCGCCCCTTCTGGTCGAGCCCTTAAGGCTCGCGTCTCAGGTGAAGTGCGCGTGGTTACGGCGAAGCTGCGTATTGCTCAACGCGCCCCGTCGTCTTCGTCGCTTATGTGGGCATGGAAAGAGGAGCTTTCGGAGAGTCTACAGCGTCTTTTACCAGCCTCCTCTTTGATAGCGGCTGCATGGCGTTGTTGACGAAGTCCAACTGCTCATCCTCAGGTGCTTCAATTTGCTTGCCAAGAGCTGTTGTGCCCTCAAGGTGCCTTTGCTTTTACATTTTCCGCCAGGGCTGTGGCCCAGCCAGTTGACAGGAATTTCAGTACGCTTTTCGGTCATTTCCGATATATTGTTCAGTCGCTTCTTTTGGCTGATCGCGATGACGTTTCCGCACACCCATTTTATTTCTTTTGCAGGCTTGCTGCAGGTTGCCGCTGAACTTCATGACGGCTTTATGGCTCCGCCAACATCAGGTGAAATCAAGGAGGCGTTGAATTCCATGAAACGAGGCTCAGCGCCTGGACCAGATGGTCTTCCTGTGGAGTTCTATTTACAGTTATTGCTTATTGTAGGCCCCATTTTCTCGGTTGTGTTAAAAATCTGCTTCACTCCGCATGTCTTTCCTGATTCATTTAAAAGCGGCCGCATTGCCCTTATTCCTATAAAATCTCCTTTCTCGACATGTCCGGCAGATTAGTGCCCTATCAGCCTACTAATTCAGATTACAAAGTATTAGCAAAATTACTCGTTCGCCGTCTACGGGCTTTCCTCCCGTCCCTCATTTCCTGCCACCAGGTTTGCTCCATCCCGGGTCGTGAAATACATAGTTTATCTTCCGTAGCTCGAGATATCCTAGAGTATACTATACGGCAGCGCGCACAGGGTCTTCTTGTTTCCCTCGATCAAGAGAAGGCGTTCGACTTTTTAGAGCATGAGTATATTTACGGTACACTGGATGCTTTCGGTTTCCCACCTTCTTTCGTGCTTCTTATTAAACAGACGTACAGAGACATTTCAAGCACTCTGTTCCTCGATGGCCTTGAAAGTACCGCATTTGATGTCGGCCGCGGCGTCCGTCAAGGTTGTCCGCTCTCCCCCTTTTTGTTTGTCTTAACATTAGAGCATTTCCTCTTGGCAGTCAATCACCATTTCTTATTAGAGGTCTGGCTTTGCCAGGCAGTGAGGCAGTACGCGTCACCGCTTATGCAGATGACATGACACTCTACTTAGCTGATGAACGCAGCCTGCTCCAAGCTTTAAACGTTTTTCGTGAGTACGCCTCCTTGCCGGGGGCTGCTGTTAATTATTCGAAGAGTCGTTACTTCTTTTCTTATTGTGTTACGCTGACGCAGCGAGGAACAGCAAAGCAAAACATTCCCGGAGACCGTTCGCTTGCTTTTTTTTTGCATGACGGCAGGATACGATGAGATTTTACAACTTGATCTTGTTTAATTTAAGACCAAGACGAGCTGCGACAAAAAAAAATAAAAGGCGCCTTGGCTGAATGTGGGCCCATTTCTTAGACCAGAGGGAGGATTTCCTCGTGTCACTAGGTGCGTATTGCGTTATTATGCATTTTTTTGGCCTTGGACAAGAGCTTGCATTTAGTTTCCAGGCACGACCTGCGCTCCGGTGTGGTGCAAGGTGTAAAATTCGCCAGAAAAAGCAAAATTACCAGCCTTAAGGGTCAAATTATTGAACTACTTTCTCTCTATTTCATTTACGCCGCTTCTTGAAGAAAAGAACAGCGCTAGACGTCTTGAAGATGTCTGAAAGTTGTCTTTTTTTTCGGGCTACTTATTATTTCCTTAATTTTCGAATCTTTAAAATTTTGGTTAGTACAAATTAAATGAACGTGCACGTGAATAGGAAATGTAAAAAACTGCCAAAAATGGTAAAACAGGTAAGATAGAAGCCATATACTCATTCAGAGCGTCACCTACGTGGTCTAATTTTGTCCACCATGGGTCTAGAGTTCAGAGCAAATTTCCCCCGAGTTCTTCCTTTCGTTTGTTTCTCAACGTTACTATTACCACACGAAACGTAATGGTTGCCTCATGATTGTTAGTCAATGCAACGTGTTTAAGAGGAACTGCCTAGTGGCGTATACGTCAATCAAGAGGGCAATTTCTCATTATCCTCGGAGCAAGTCGAACTCTATTTTAACCTCGAAGTTTATAAGAAAGCTGCACATATTTTCTTTGTAGCTGTACGGTTGCGCTCGGGTGAATGCTAGCGACTAATTACTTCCTTGATCACTCGATTACTAAGCTCGGCCACTTACTCAAACCGTGTTGCTGCTTGCGTTGAAAAAAGAATTGCCTGAACTAAACTAATGACAAACGATGACGGCGCCACAATCTGCACAGACTTCTACGAGAGGCCAGCCCTATGATCGTAGTTTATTTAATAAAGATGATGTAGTGGTACTCACGAATCTCATCCCCTATCAAGAGGAACAATGCGGATTTATAAGCTGAAGAAAAATAAAAAATACAAGAGCAACCCGCCGCGGTGGCACAGTGGTTGCGGTGCTCGGCTGCTTACCCGAAAGAGGCGAGTTCGATCCCGGCCGCGGCGGTCCCATTTCGACGGAGGCGAAATGCCAGAGGCCCGTTTACTCTTTGATATCAGTGCGCGTTAAAGAATCACAGGTTGTCGAAATTATCCACAGCTGTTCACTACGGCGTCCCTTATAGCCTGAGCCGCTTTGGGATGTTAAACGCGGTAAAACCAAACCAAATATATCTGAGAGGTTTTGAACTGATCCGCTTTGTAGTCGGCAGTCATGAAAATACTTTCGCTGTCATTTATCGACACGCAAAAATGGCAGCGTTAGCTTGAGCAGATAGAGGCGTTGTGTTTTAATTGTATACACGGCTCGTACTAAAGGAAAACTGCACACATTTAGCCATTTGTAACTGCACCGCCATGCGCCGAAAACGCTGCAGTCCCATAGCAAGCGTCCGCTTTTCTTAAATAATTAAAGGCAACAGCACACCGGAGCACAAAAAAAAATTGTACTCTAGCTTGCCGTCGAGAGTCCGTGTGTAAGCATTAAGTTCACTGCAGGCAGTTTTGAAATGCCTTACTGTCATCCGGAAGAAGGCGCAAATCTGAAGTGCGGTCACCGGAAGTAACTTAATTTTAACCAAAGCTGCAGCCGTAGAGGACAACAAGAAAGCAAACAACAGGGTGCCGTTAAAGAGCGCACCGCCATGCTGCACTCGACATGTCCCGAATAAGCGGAGCGGTGGCCACGTGCTCAGCGGGTCATAGCCCAGCTGCACTGTCCAGTCCACACATCGATTTTGCGCTGGCTGATCGTCCGCCGACGCGCTGATAAGCCGACGTACGTTCCACCGGTTTCTGCTGGTAAGCCCGGAGCGCAACGTGTAATGTATGCAGGTGCGCACTGCGCGCTCTGCAATCACAGCGTAGCGTGAGACGGCAGCGCTGTAAAAGTAATGCGTTTCCTTGTGAACGTATACGCTATTTGTGCCGGATCGCGCGGTTGTGTGCAGAAACGAATGGAGTGTCCAGTAAACGCACGTGGCGAAGCCGAATGCAGGGCTGAAGGTGCTTTTTAATATTACGCCTAAAAACGGGAAATTTTGCCGTGCACCTATCATCATTCAGAGCGATTTTTCCTTCGAGGTCCTAAATTAACTGCCTCCACAGCGACAGGCGCGTCAGAAGAGCCGTAGGCAGGTGTATCGAAGTGTGGGCGCTCAGCTCGGCACACTCGGAAAATACCAGGCATGTCCTTCGAGCATATTTTCCTTCCTAAAAAATCTTCCAGTCGCAATCTGTCTTTTCTTTCTTCCTGCGTGCGCTGATAAGCACGCCTAGGTCTTGTAGAGTTCTATACTGCCATGTTCTCCTACTGAAATTTACGTCGGAAATAAAAGCGACGCCCACGACGCATACTTTTTCTTTCCGCTTCTGTTTTCTATGTTACGCTACTGGACTTGAGTAAATAATACGAGAGCTTATGATTAATTTTTCAAAACTTGAAAAATTAATCACAAGTGCCCTGGACGCCCTGTATATTCCAGAAAACGCGATCGAAATTAAAACCACGAAATTCCTCCCACCGGCAGCCACCGCCACATTGAATGCTCCCGCGACGCCACAAGGGCATACACGGAGCAGCGTCGGCTGCTGTCGTTGGTGAAATGCGCGCAACGAGGTCTCCTGTTCCTTGTACTTTCGTGGGCGATCGAAGTAGCATGCGACCGTCATATATGAGTGACTGGATCCGCAACTGAGCGGTACCAGAAGCGTAGGTTTTCGTCGATATACTTAGCGTCTGGTCGCATAAGCAGATTCGACGCTCATCTGCGGTCACTGGGCTGGTCGATATGCAAATGCCGTCGCTGACTCACTTGTCTGTCACACTAAACCAATGAAGACTCCGGCAGGGCCAACGACCGCGTTTGTAGTAATGTAAACACGGAGCTTAGTGGGAGCCAGTAGAGTTGGGTTTTGCCACCGGCTTGGTTTTACAAAAGGGTTGTACGAGTAGAAAAGAATGAATGTTGGACTAACACACGCACGCACATAATATATCTACTCAGGTTCGCTTCTAGAGTGTCTGGTTGTTTGACACGAATAAACGCACTAACAAAGCGATTTCGGGTGTCAGCTGTTTGTTTTGATTTTCAAATACGGCATCCCAGAAGATGTCGCCTCTACTGCCGAGAATGCTAGACATATATGTCAGGAGTGCTTAGTACTTCATCGTCTGATTATTGGTTTGAATGCCAGTTTTAAATTAAAAAAGGAAGGAAATACAGTGGTCGCTGCCGATTAAGATATGCGTTACGTGCCTTCTGACTGCAAATCTTTGGAGGACCTTGCCACAGCGGCAAATGGTCAACGTAGATTGCCAATACGACTGCCGTGTAAGATGTAGAACCAGTGCGCCGCTTATTTAAGAGTGTGGAGAACCAGTTTGGTATCGGCGAAAAGCGTTTAAATGCGGCAAGATAGTTCTGTTTTGTTTCTTTTCATCTGCGTGACCGTTCTTTTCAGGGAACTTGTTCTCAGCAATCGCGCGGGGTCGAAAAGAGTTCACTGATCTTTCGGTTCCGCGTCATGCAGCGGTGACGTTGACAGCGGAGGGATCAACATGAGAGCGCGCAGCAGGTCTGCGTCGTTGTAACGATGGAACCGGGAACGGAACCACGAGAGTGCGACGAGACGGGAGGATAGGGAGCCAAGAACGCGCAGGACTGCTTTCCTTTTTCCCCACTATTGGGAGAGCGGCGAAGCTCGAAGAGAAGCAAAGCAGGCCCAGCTCGACGCCGCGATCGCAGCGTGAGGGATTCCACTGTTATGCTGGTCCGGACGTGGAAAGATAGGGGACGAAATAGCTTCCGCGGCTGGAGAGTGTAAGCGGTGTTGTGATCGCGCTTCCTTCCTGCTGTGGAATTCGGCGAAGAGACGTGACTGCAGGACTGCCAGAGGGAACGACAACAAAAGCGTCCTCACGTGTTCGAACAGGAATGCCGGAAGCAGCGACGATAGCGTCCCCATAGCAACGATAGTGTTCAACAGAAATGCCAGCGACGACCGTAAGCGTATTCGTTCCGGTCACCAGTGCAGGGTCTTTCGACACCTGCGGGGAGACAGCCAGCATTCCTGCGTCATGCAGGTGCCCTCCGGACGCACGTGCGCGGCCGCCTGGAAGCCGCGGGGACGACAACGTAACCGGGTCCTGTTCCCTTTCCCTCGACCGAGCTGCGCAGAAGCATCAGGACCGCCCTGCCGTGGGTGGTACCATCAGTGCCATCGTGTGATTGGACATCATTCTTCGAACTGTATTCCCCAGCTAGGGATCTGGGATCTGGGGAATAAGAAGAGTATTTAAGGAGCTGCTGGCTTGATGCCAAAGGGTTGATGCCCTTCTGGAGAGGTATCAGGGACTCCCGACTCCTATGAAACTCTCGTTACTGAGAAGCACTCTCAGTTGCCCGTATTTGTACATAATGTAGATAGCCCTTGTATAAAGTTTTCCCACTTTTCTTCCTCCGATCGTCCTCGTCTCTTCTCCGGCCCAGTCACGCTAACTGAATCTCAACAACTGGTGGCAGCGGTGGGATTCTGCTACCTGAATCCCAACAGCGGGCGACCGCCATCTTGCGCCAGACCGATAAGGAGAACGGCACGAATCATTGAGTCATTTCACGTTCGGGTATTTCCGCTGGAGGACCGCGTCGCATACCCGTCGCGGCAATGCAAGAGTGATAGGCGCGCCAGCACCAAAACTACGCTGCTGAGTATTGTGCCCGTATTCAGTATTTTCGCGCAGTAAGAAATAAAGAAAAAGTATTGAGCAGCCACGTTTCCCTTTCACTGGTTTTATAGTTTGTTCCCCTTCTTTTTTTTCATTGTTTTCCTTTTTTGTCAGCGTTTGCCTGGCCAAACTGCCGCGATCTATGATCTCGCATCTCTTGGGTGCCGAAAAACCTTCATGCTGTGTAGCCTGCGCGTGAGCCTGTATGGGCGCGTGGGGGATGCGAAGCCTTATGAAAACCCACAAATATCTTATTTTTAGTGGTTTCTGAGGAACGGATATGGCGCAGTAACTGTCTATCTTCTGCAGGTGGATGTCTCAACCGCGTCGTGAGGAAAGGGATGAAGGTGGGAGTGAAAGAAGGAAAGAGAGGGGGAGAAAGAGGTGCCGTAGTCGAGGGCTCCGGAATAATTTCGACCACCAGGGGATCCTTCACGCGCACTGACATCGCACAGCACAAATATCTTCGAAATAAATAACTGTGCGTGTATTTTTACACTTCCTGAAAGCATCAGAAAGGCGCTAGCATTGGCTTTAATTGAGCGATTATGTATCTTGCAGGTTGACCCTATACGCCTTCTTTACGTGTAGATTCTATTCTATATCAAAGGTGAGCGTGCAAGGCATGCGCTTGAAAATGTCCTCGTCGCAATTCAATGACAAAGAATGGTGGCGTGATCTACTGTAGTCGATTTATTCACAGCCACATTTTTCATGTGACTGAAGCTACGGACATCGGCCGCAATTCGTTACGTCTTGTTTGTTAGTCTTCGCGTGTGCCTTATGATTTTCGTGATATCCAGTTGTTTCTTTGTAGATACGCTTCCTTCCATGCCGAATTAAAATTCAAATTTCTCTGTTCACCAGTAATATTATGTAAAAGACACAATCTATCCGTATAAACTGTACTCTTATCCGAAATCACACCTCAAGAGTGAAAACAATCAGCATTCGCTTACAATGCATTACACGAATGCTGTAGAATAGCGCTTAAATTTATATAAAAAATACTGTGAAATATTGTAATTTGCATTAAGAAGTCCTAATGTATGTACATATTCGCATATACGGCTTATCACTGTGTCTTAACGAAGATTTTCGCTTGTTTACTACATATTAGCTAACTGCAGTTCCTCACAATTATCGCACATATCTCGTCACATGTCCTGTCAGCCAAAAAGCACTAAAGAGGAGTGGAATGCAATCTACTGGTGAAGTCTAATTTACTTCATGTACTCGATTAGAAGCGCACGATGTGTAGCCGAGCCCGTCATCGTGCCTCAGTGTTAATTGTTGAGTTGTTGAAGTCGAGGTGGCTGACTGGAATTCCGCTGCGGCGGCCGCATTTCAAAAGAGGAGAAATGCGGAAAAGCTTGTGTCCGTATTGTGCGATGTTGGTGCACGTAAAAGAACATCAGGCGGTCGAAACAAATCCGGAGCCCCCTATTACAGCGTACCTTACAGCCCCATGTGCAGCTTTGGGACGTATACAACCACCATGAGGCCGCAGCATTGGTCTTGACTGGAGCGGCACGTTGGTGTAGTGTAATTTCAGAGTGTAGAAAAAAAAACAGCATGTGGTCGAAGTTCATCCAGAGCTCTTCAATAGCCCAGCTTCACCTTTGGCACTTAAACAAGCTATCTGCTGCTTGAGCTACCTGTCTAAAGGCAGCCAGGGCTGCCGGCAGCTGGTAAACGGTGTTTTGCATTCATTTGGGCGTTGGTGCGCCATTACCTGAGCGCAGTTTACATGCGTGCAGTACTTTTGGTTTTTTTTACGTCTTGAAACAGTTTGGGTCTTGTCTAAGCTATAATAATTTATCTGGTTTCACGTTTTTCTCTACGTTTTTTTTTTGCGAAATAAAGTATATG
This sequence comes from Amblyomma americanum, assembly GCF_052857255.1. NCBI lineage: Eukaryota > Metazoa > Arthropoda > Arachnida > Ixodida > Ixodidae > Amblyomma > Amblyomma americanum. The sequence goes on from NC_135497.1 coordinate 89,435,692, forward strand.
AATGATTAATTAAGTTTCCGTCGAATATATTGGTTATAAAAAAAAATAGGGACCTTGGCTTTGAAAGTGGTTGATCCTAATGGCTGCGTTCAAAATTCCGTTAAATATTCTTACAAGAACTTTCCGATTGATCGACGCACACGTTTTTGTGCATTCAGATCACGGCAACAATGATCGGTGCCCGCGTTTGCGATCGCACAGTGGGAGAAGACACAAACCGCGAGCAAATGCTGCGCATATCCCGTCTACCTTATTTTCCTGCGTCGCGTGTGTTACGCTATGCCGTGGTTCGTACCATGAGCCGTGAGCGTACCATGAGCAAACTAGCCCCCAAAGCAAACGCTGCTAAAAGGCCATCCCCCTCATCGCTGCGAATGCAATGCTGTCTCCCAAAAAGACTTTCTTGTCATTAGAATACGGGCTTAAGACTGTAAACACAACAGCAAGTTTACAACGTCATGACACATTTAATAACAACAACGTTATGTGTATCAATATGGAACAGGTACTCTGATACACAGGTAGTAAAGAAGTTACACCGCGGAACATCGCCTCACCTAGTTTTGTGCTACGTTTTGTGGCCAATTAAAATTATGATTTCCCTCTTAACCAGTGATATTATGTAGAATGCAAGATGTTTTCGTATCAGTCGCATCTTATAACATGCTTTCATCAGTAGTCGGTTCCTTGAGTCGGTGTTTCACGCAGCGATCACTGTAAACGCAATATTAGTTTCCTGGCACATTTTCGGAAGCACTCTTACAATGGTGTGCATGAATTTTTATTTTATTTCTAAGAAGAGGTAAAACCAATGCGTAACAGCTTGAAACACTGTTATGGGCGATATTTACAACATCACGTCGTCTGCTAGCTCACACGTTTTATTTTATTTTTCGAAGTTTCACTGCATGTTTATGGGCTGTGCTCAAGCCCTTCGGTCACTGTCACTGATTCAAACAGAATGCACACCTGCTTTTGCATAGGCCCGCGACAAATGCGAATCAATGGACAGTTGTTATGGTAACAAGAAAGCATCTGTTGACGTTCACATCTCTTGTGGCATTTTACGAGGTAGAGCTAGATCAACATTCTTCAACCAACTATGTCTGGATCCCCAACCGCCTTCCTGTTGTGAAAGCGCTTCGCTATTGGAGATTTTAATTTCCACCATTGTGGCCGCAACCTATTGTTGGCGTGATCCGAGAGGGAGATGGCGATTACTCTGCAAATGACAGCAGACTGAAAGTGGTTCCAAAACGCAGCCGCACAGAACGTGCAGTACCGGCTTGGATTCAAGTCACGTCCGCAGCACCTGCAACCGTTATTTCACGACGAATTGCGCGTCCTGTACAATGATTCATTGCACTTTTGCGGCGATAACTGTATGAGGGATTTTCTTCGAGGTAAATAGCATCGGAGTCCTAGTGTGCTGTGACCGAGAACTCCCACGTTAACCCAGCACTCTTCAATCACACCAGTCGCGAAAATCCCCTTCGAAACCCGGCTACTCCCCGCGCCCACTCGGCGCAAGCGTTTAAGGTGCGCCGTATGACGCTGTCCCGTCCTCTTCTCAACGCTGTGGGCCAGGAATTTTACTGGGTACGAACGCATGCTGATAAGAGGCAGAGCTTCGTTTTGCCCCACACTAGTTAGTTGCCGAGAAGCGGTTACCGTGCAGTCGGCCTATGTAATTGCGTTCTCTCAAAGGTACACGACCCCAGCTTCCGGTTTCGCTTCCCGGTTAGTATGACTGATTTTAAACGACGATTGGTGTAGTAAAATTAGGACGGGAAAACAATTTTCTTCATCAAAGGGATTCGATGTGCTGACACACGCGTCCAAATGTGCAGCGCTCATCCATTGCGCCGCAGAACCGATGGGCATTTGCCTTCTTAACAGTGTTCTTATTCGTTTTCATAAAATGTCTCCTACTAACCGCCACGTGACAATGTTTAACTGTGACCCACACATGGTGCTGAACCACTTCAAGGAGCATAGCCCCGAGAATCATCATCATCAAAACCAGGGCACCCAACTTAGTGGTACCCGCCCGCTGGGAAAGGTAAAGCTTCAAGCAGCTATCTAGGGGACTGTAGCGTTCACTTCAGCATGGCTGCCTGTGGGCGACGAGGGCTATGGCGGCTTCTTACGTGGACGGCTTCCGTGTCGCGCCGCAGTTTAAACAAAGCTTAATGCAAACAAACTGGGCGCCCAGCACCTAAATGTCATTATTGTTATAATTTGTTCACCCACGGGTCACAATAAACAAAACACGTGAACATAAATATGAATAGCGGACACAAGTAACACATTTCTGCGCATTGGAACAACATATTGTAAGAAATGGGCCGTGGCGGTGGCTCATTGGTTATGGTGCTCGGCTGCTGACCTGAAAGCCATGGGTTTGATCCCGGCCGCGGCGGGCGGATTTCGGTGGAGGCGAAATGCTACAAGCCCATATATACTGTGCACGTCAAGTACCCCAGCTGGTCGAAATCATTCGGAGCTCTCCAGGACTGTGGTGTACTACATAGCCTAAGTCGCTTTGGGATGTTAAATCCTATAAAACCAAACTATTCTAAGAAATACTTTGGAATGAATAAAGTAAGTCATTAATAGGATGCAACGGGAGCTATTCACATAAGCGATCTATCAATTTTGATCGGTACCAATTCGGTCAGGAAGTTCGTTGCACTTCGCGATAGCAGTTGCTAGGAATGATTAAAGGCGGCGTTAGATGAACCATGCATCCCCTGAGCACTTATGCAATTAAACTTAATTACGAAATAATACCGTACAGTTTTCAGCATGCCTGACGAAAGAGAAGCATGTGCCGGATAACGTGGTAGTCGCTAAATGCTATGTCAGCGGGAAAGAGAAAGCACTGGGCTCAGCAAGAGCGGGCGAAGGTCGACCGGACTGAATCCGGTCAGCTACTTTACTGTGCTCGGCTATAACTTAGTTCTGAATACATTTTAAAGGCAGTGATTTTCCTTTTCACGGCAGAAAACAGTTTCTTGGCAATGGATACTCAGAACTGCTACTGCGCCTTCAAGACACCAAAAAATGTCCTCCGCGTGAGCGGGTAAGTCCGCATGAATCGACTGAGTCCTATCCAACCGCATTCATGTGGCCAAAGTTTTCTGATAGGAACTGGCGCCTGAGATGCCACGCGAACGTTGGAGCGCAGTAGTTCACCTTTCCGCCTGTAGAAATGTTCTTTTCATCGTAGTCAGAATTCCGGAACAAATGCGGTAGGACTGTGGCGGTGTCGTCGCCAGAGCACATTCCTGAGTTGGCAGTCCCAGCTAGGTCATGGAGGTAGGCGTAGTTATTAATACTGGAGAATATTATTTCTACGGGTAGCGCGGATTTCCACATATTAATGTTCATCTCTGTATTTATCATTTCGGGTCAATACGCCCAACTGCTTGGAAAAATTGAACTTAAAAGTAGTTTGCCGAGGACAAAGTCATAAGAGATCCTCACATTTGAGGCGACATTATTTCTTCGCATTTCTTACTACGTCCCGCCAACGTTCTTATTCTACCACTCGTCGTTCAGAACACAATGTGGCAGGCTTGGAGGCCGACTTCGGTGACCAGGCTAATCATGACGATGCCGGGGTCAATGGTGACTCCGCCTTGCACACGCATAGACCACTGTGCATCCGCTGCACTCATTCACCCGGCCGTCAGTTGCAGTTGTCTTGCACCCACAACGAAGATGAGGCAAGCACTTGCGCCCAATCTCCTGCTGCTGGCAGCCTTCCTGCTGTAGCCTCCTTGTGGCCTCGACATCCCGCTGACCCGTAACTGTGGTGCACCTGATGTTATCGTGCTGCGCGGCCTCGTGTGCGAGCTTCACCGGCTCTTCCTGGAGGCCAGATGTACGATGCGCAGCACGGGCACCACCAGCGGGATTAAATCAGAAGGCCTGGGAGACCAGCGGCAGTCTGGCTGAGAGCCAGCCGCTGGTGCAGAAGTTCTTCCTCGTCTTTTCTGACGTCGGGGTGGGCAGATGGCGCAAGGGCACCAGCCATGTCACCAGAGTCGCCGTGGGACGGAAGACTCCAGTAGCATCCTGGGCTAGATCTTGGGGCAGGATGGCGAGTTCTTCTGCACCTTCGGTGGTGTGTAGGCCTGGTGGCGTAAGCGCTGCTGGTATGCGCACAACATGAACAGCCGAGGGACAGACGTCAGCAGCATTATCCTGGGCAAGATCTTTCAGCAGGACTTTGAGTTGTTCCACGTCTTCGATGGTGTTCACGGCAGATGACACAAGCTCACCAGGTACCTCCAGAACGGTGATTCTCGCAATTGGGGGCAGTAGACTGGCAGAGTAGCCGAGAATCAAAAGGACGACGCGGTCACCATCTCAGCGACGACGGTGCAGGCCATGTGCAACGGGCACAGTTGCGCGTCGAGTGTGGATGACGATGACATGGTGCCCGGCGTCGACTCCAGTTTCGATCAGATGTTCATGCTGACCAGTGTGCTCCTCTATGTCGTCAGGAAAAACCAATTCGGTTCGGTGAAGCGTGGCATTGGGCTTGTTCTGGGCAGAACCGCGGCGGCGCTCCAGAGTCTGGAAGAATGGTAGGACGCTCTTCGGAGCACGCACGTATAGAAGAGGAACGCTGGTTAACTTTGATTGGTATCCCCGCGTCCCGTCGTAGGCGTCCATCCACTCACCTTACAGCGAGCGTCCACCGGACGCAAGCAAGCATCTCCAAGACGACCGCCGTTGAGGCGCCTCATTCTCGTTACGCTGGTGGGCAGTCGAAGAGCGCAGGGCAGCAGTCTCCAGAACAGTAGGGACGCTCCGCATGCAGGTACAACCCTGGGCTCCCAGGATGTGCCAGGCTACGATGAGAAGGTCTCCCTGGCTGTTCGAAGTGGCGGCGCAGCCCTTCATGAAGGCCGTTGGCGCTGTCTGCTTCCGTCTGACTGCGCGGTGAGTCATCATGTCGCTGTCCTAGACTCGGAGGAAGCCCAGGGCGACTTCGGTCACAGAAGGTGGCTGAAATGCAAGGCTTCGGGTCCTGCAGAGGTAGTTCTGAGCGGGCGTGGCACGTCAGTTCGATGGCTTGCGCCGAAAGCGGCTCGAGGACACGTGGTCGCGTGTGCGCGATTATTAAACGAGCTCGTCCTTCTTTTCTCCGGTATTCGCTAAAAGGGGGGCCAAGATGTGGCTTCAGTGTGCAGTGGGAACGGCGCTTTAACAGGTGAAGCATGTATTTGCCAACCACCTAGATTTGGGTTGCATAGCGCAGCTGTTGTTGCCGCCTGTTCGCCCGGTATAGGGCGTAAGTCTAGTAGTGAATGCAGGAATGCCGTTGAATGTTTACATTTATGGTTTTTGGCGTCCGTCACGTGCGCAGTGTTCTTCACGAGCACAGTTTTCATAGACCCACGCTGCATCAGAATGAAGGGCACACAAAGTGAACTTAATAAGCGCTCACTGTATGCATGGCCACGCACGTGTATTCTGTTTACATGACCGCTTGGGTAGGATTACAGGTTAGGCATGTCATCCAGCTTGGCATAGAAAACGAAGGCAAAGAAACCGAGTAAGCAGAAAGCCTAGATAGAGTACACGGGCCTCTATTGGAGCTCCGGTAAGAAGTTCAAATTGTAATTTAGAGGCTTAGATAAATGAATAACAAAAAGAGCATCTCCGGCGCCACTACTGTATCAAGGACATCAAGGACGTTAAGAACAGCGGAGGAAATTTTCAGTAATTATCGCTTGCAGCCCGCCGCCTCCCCTCGTTGGGTAGCACTTAGTGTTGCCGCTTCGCATGAACGCTAGAAATGATGGGAGTACCCCATACATCTGCACTCAGCGATATGCGTTTCATGTACGTATGAGTGCCCACACTAGCTCATACTCGTCGCAAAATGATTGCTTTGTGGTTTGGACGCTGACGCACTAAGAGGTGAAAATCAGCCCGCGTGGTTTCGCTTGGCCATATTAGCTGTAGTTGGCAGAGCCCAGGTTGGCTTCAGAAAGATGGAGGAGTTGCTGGCCGAGGAAAGAATGAGACTGTTCGCACCTAATTATCGCATGGCATACAAAGCGCCAGGCCTCTGCGAACCCACCTGAGTGGCTCGGTGAAAAAGTCACTCGGGTACGAGCACGTTGTCAAATGCAGAGGCGTCTGTACATTCGCGAAGAAGAGAGAACGCGTGGTCGCGCTCTGGCACTCTGGTTCGATCACGCTTAACCCATTGAGGGGAAGGAGAACGGTATAATCAAAGAAAAAGCGCATGCATTATTACAGTACCCTCGTCCGCCATTGTTGTACATGACTGAAGTTGTTTTTTTTACTTTCCAAATCACACTGATTTTCTCGCATATTACGGTCGCAGGTACAACCCAAGCTGTGTAGCGCCCTCTTCAACTTGACCTCGTTGCTATCTGAGCAGCAGCGACCCATGGAAGCCACGAGATTCTTGAAAGACCTCCTGAAGGTTAGACATCTTTTCTCTGATTGGGCTCATTGTTTTCTTCGCTGCGGACGCGCTCACTTGCTGGACTGTAAGCAAAAGCCGCGGCACTGTACCTAATAGCCGACTGAGTGGCATTTTTATTAAGCGAATAAATAAGCGGTGTTCGTTTGGTAGCACATAATGTACAATTTTCAGCCTACAATCTTGTTTGGCAGATTGGCCATTTTCGTCAGATTTTAAGTCATTGAATAGTGACTGTGCCTGCATCGACATCAGGAGGGATACCATCATATTTGAGTGTAAGGTGTTCTATTGTTTCTACTGATTTACCAAACACACAACATGTGTCATCTTCTTTAAATTTCTTTTTGCAGCTGCACGTTCTAAGACACCCGGACCTAGCTTCAAAGAGCAGGGCACTGCCTCTTGAGCTATCATAAAACGCTTCCTTCCTGATTTGCCTTTTCCAGTATCGATATAGTTCTACACTGTGATTCTTTTCTATTGAATTTACTCAATCTTCCGCGTTTTTAAACTCTCGTTTAATGCTCTTTCTCTGTCCTCGTGTCTGGCATACTTACTGGTTAGCTTCCTAGTACTTTTCCGGTAGTGTCCGCCAACGCTCTTTCTGTATAGGTATTTAAATATCTTAGCTGCCCACTTGTTATCGTCCAATATGCTGAGGCGTTCTTAATATAGAATTTACTCTGAGCTTACCGGACTTCGAATGATGCCCAGCCCATATCCCCCTGTACTGCCTCGTTTGTGGTTTTCCCGTGGGCACCTAGTCCTAATCTACCAACATCTCTCTGATTTACTTCTAATTTCGACTGAACTTCTGCCCTTAAGCACAGAACCGCATTCCCGAAAGTAAGCTCCGGCATCATTATTCCTTTCTAAATACCTCGCAGTACTTCATATTTGTTGTACCCCGATAATGCTCTATGTTTCATTAATCCGGCATCTCTTCGCTCTTTTGCCATAAGAGACTTTGTGCTTTTCCGTGTGCAGCTGTCCTTCCTCCGGCACGCCGCCCGTCGTTAAATTTACAAAACAGGCCTGGTCGCCTCTGCGCGCTCCGCTGAGACGTTTCGCATTTCTCGCTTGCAATAAGTGATTACGCGCATTTCGCTTGGCCAACGTTGCTTGGGATTGCTTGGTCATTCCTCGCACGACGGAAATTTTTGCTCGCGATGATTCTGCATTGTCTGCGGCGGAAGCGCAAGCGCTCCATGTACATGTCAAATTTCTGACAATTGCCCTTTTCGCGTCGAGTACCACCACCTAGCGCAAGAGCTGCGGCACTCAGACCCAGAATACTACTTTAAGAACTTCAGGTAAATAAATCCATACTTGTGGTGCGTGTTTCACTGACCAAACTTGCGGCAGTAGTGCAATGAGCGCTAACCGACAGCGGCATCACATCTTGAGCCAATCTTGCGCTTCGGATTTTAAACAGGGAGTTACTTGTTGCTAATGCAAAGAGTAAACTATTAGTCGAATGCGGTAGTTCTTCACCATTTGTTGATATTCTACGTACAGAATGACCAAAGGATCATTTGACAAGCTGCAGCAGTTGGTCTACTACAGAACTCTTCATGCACCAACCCACAGGAGGCCTATCTGCCCTGCAGAGAAGCTGGCCGTTACCTTGCGGTAAATAATTTACATTGTTTCGTTCATAAAAAAATACAAAACATGATTTCGCTCTCTTCAAAACTTTTTTTTCCTTCACATTCTTTATTTACCACGAAAAAAAGTTTAAATCTGTAATATCTTTAGTTACGAAGAGAAGCTGAATAGAAGATGGAGCTCTTGATTTACTCTTGAAAGTTTACTGGGCCACCTGTCCTCGTATTTGCTTGCGGTCGTATAATGCAACACTGGTATCTTAAATGGTTGCTAGTAGCCATCTCAAATTAATTTGTCCTTCTTTGAGGCCATTAGTGCATTTCGTGCGCTCTATCCAACGCAGGCGTTACAACTGCCGCACGCGAAGCCTCATCATGTTGCCGTATAAGTCTCAGTGCAGTTTTTTGTTTGCGGGGTAATCGCTACAGGCGGATCGATCTTTGCAGGACATAGCTATGAGCTACCGATTGCAGGCGTCCACAGTGTCGTGCATCCTCAAAGATACATTGCCCTCCTTATGAGACTGCCTTGCTCCGGTTATTCTTAAGACTTCTTCGGCAGCCGAGTGACGAGCCATCAGGGAGAATTTTTCCTCATATTAGAAATTTCCAAACTGTGTGGGGAGCATCGACGGTAAACATTTTACCATGACATGCCTATAGGACAATGGCCTCGGTTGTTGTAACTACGAAGGATTTTATTCTTTATTAATGTTTCGAGTTGCAGATGCCGACTACCGCTTCATTATGGTAGACGTTGGGGCGTTAGGCCGACTGTCTAACAGTTTTTTTCACGAACAGAACGATACAAAACTCGCACAAATGCTGGCACACTTAATGTCCCATCACGCGCATCTAGGTGGCCATTGTGTTTCTTGCAGGACGCTACTTATTCCTTGAAAACGTATCTCTTGATGCCTTATCCTGGCAGTGGTCTAAATGCAAAAAAGGCCTTCGTTCTATCAAGGGCTCCTCGGTGTGTAGAAAATGCCTTTCGCATTAATTTCCTGGTGGCGGTGTTTTTAAGGCACATGTAGCGGGGACCTTGATTTGCTTGACAATATGGGGAAAGCAGCAGTGTGCCTGCATAATTTTCTCCTCCTTGACGCTGCCTACTGCCCTCGTAACTATGGTGACAGCGTCAGTGGCGATTCTATACAGGATGGAAGCCGTAGACAGAGTATTGTGCAGACAAACACACAAAGCTCGTGCACTTCCAAACGCACTGCTCCTGCTGCAATAGGAATGAGGGACGATCGAGTTGGCAGAGTGTTTTATGTCTGCAGAGAGTTCCTTGCCATGACAGATGAAACTAATTGCCCGGAGCTAATGTGTATACTGCATCTTCGAAAGCCATGAAACAGTAATCATATTTTTGCATTTTCTTTTGTACCTAGAGCTAGGAGTGTGATTTAGAGGTTGACACTATGGAAGGCCATTAAAAGTAGGCCGAATTCATTTACTTAAATTCCATCTTAACCGGCGAAGATTAATGTTTGTTCAGTATATGGTGCGCGGTCCTTTCGTTCAGGGCACAGTGGAACCTGCAGGTGACAACAAAGTTTTTGGAGCTAACATTGCACTTACGTTTCTGCCTCATGATCTAACCTTTAACTTCGACATTTTTGTCTTTTTCTTATGACTGTACGAATTCTTTCTGCAATGATAGCGCTTGTACTTCCATCTGTTATTTAATTAGTGCTCCATGAGGTGCAGTTTATAAGAAAATAGGCCAAGAAAAACTGCCGGACATGTTTGACTGCACAAGGGATATTATACGTTCGGCCGAAAAAAAGAAACAAACAATTCTTTTCCAGAAATTTGTATTCGCCGAAATAAAATTAAAAAGTAGCGCTTCCAAATAAACATCCAAAAAAGTGCACCGAATTTTCTTAAATAAATGCTCTAAAGCCCAACCCATACCTACAACTAACCAGCACTTTTCTTTTAGTTTTGTCTGCTGCTGTACCTCCAGCGAAGTGCATGTACATGTAACTTTGCTGCTGTACCTCCAGCGAAGTACATGTAACTTTGAGATGGAAATGATTGTGTGAAGACAAGATGATCATGGTGTTTACGAATTATTTCTGCTGCCAAGATGAGGAATAAAAAGTGCGAAGCCAGGACCTTGACTGGTACCTATTACAACCGCGTGCTTCGTTGGTTTTGAAACTAAACATTTCGACAGGTTTGCCTGTCTGGTTGGGTTTGACGCCTTATAATAAACTCGGCGCATCTCCAACCAAAAAACTTTAATTTGAAACCCAACGTTTCGAAGCCGGCTCGGCTCCATCAAGAGTGAAGGGGGGGGGGGGGGGGGGGCAGGAACTAGCGTCCTGAAGTGGGCATGGAGCGGAGGAGGTCAAAGAACGAAATCTGTGTTGCGGAAGGCGTAGGGGAGGGGGGTTAAGGCTGCCAGCACGGTTTCGCACTCTGAGGAGGCGGTCAATGGCGACTTTTCTTCTTTGAGTTGCAGAACGAAGTCCCTGGACATATGCTGAAGGCAGGTTTCCTTTTGTGCTCTTGATGCTGTTCGGGGTAGTTATGTGCCAGGATTCGAGTAGCAGCCTTTTCTGGCAATTTGTTTCGGTTCCGAGGATGCTGGTTTCGTCGAAGTTGTTTCTGTGGCCTGAGTCTTCGGAATGTTCGGCTACAGAATTGCCCTCTTGCGAAGTTGCGGACGTTTCACAAATTAAAGTAGTGGGTTTAAAGTTTGCGCGCCCAGAACGTTCCTGCGGGCCCAAGGGTCGGTTTAAGACCTCGGGTAAGAGAGAGTCAGGTGAGGCATTACCTGTTCCCTCAGCAGCACTGCTATGTCTGGACGGACGGCCATAAAGGCTCTTTGTGGCTTTGGCGTCTTTCGGTCGGACATGGCCTTTCGACGCCTATCCCTACTGAAGCAAATGTCTCCCGCTCCGGGAAGCGGTAGACGGCGCCTCGCTGTCTCCTTTTTGTCAACGCGGTGCGTGTTCGATGACCCCAGTTCAAGGAAACGTCGATAGAAGCAGGAGCAACTGATGGAGCTAGAATGAATGAATGAGTGACATTATTTATGGGAAAAAAAGAGTGAGTGGAGTCCTTAGTCTAGGACCCCATTGGAGACGACCGCCTGTTTCGCCCGTTGCAAATGTGTTTTCTGGTCCTCCAGGCGCGAGCTGATCAGCATCCCCTCCCACTGCTCAATTGTGGGGTTTCTGATGATCGCTAGCCCCCGGTTTTTTTTTGGCGTGCCCACACTATGTGAAATATATTCGAGTATTCTTCACAAAATGGACATTGACATGAATATAGCGTGGGATTTATCCTATACAGAAAGCTAATGGGTATGTATTACACTTCTTCCTCCTTAGCGTGTTCTGTGTGTGCCAGCGGGCATGCTTTTCTTTCCAGTCTGTAATAGCTGCCAGTATGTGGTTAGTCGTTCCTTGTTCCCACCGACCTCGGATGACGCCCTGTAAGCAAGCGCTCGGGCTGCGGCGTGGGCGCCAGTGTTACTTCGAACAGTCTCGTGAGCAGGTGTCCATATACTACGGTGACCATTTCTATCCTTTTGGAATTTTGCTGCAGGATTGTTGCCGCCTTCTAGGCAGCCCTCCCTTTGACGAGGTTTCTTCAGGGGGCTTGCTAGTCTGTGACGTGCATCAGTTATCGTACTGAAGGTAACTAAACTTTATATTTACTGCTCTGTCAATTTATTTGGTACGGCCTTATAGCTGCATGCACCACCTTCGAACATTAAAATGGTACTGAGCGTACAAATATAAATAACGAAATCAACTTTTGTAGTTTTTTTAGAGTGCAGTTATATTTGAACATAGCAAAATACAAAGCAATATATCTATTCGAAAACAGCAAAATACAAAGCAATATATCTATTCGAAAACAAAACACTGTTATGAATAATAATGATAAATTATTGTAGATTATACAACAATAAAAACAAACCTATTCATGAAATGTTGAACGGAATAACAAGAAAAAAAAATTACATGCTTCATAATTTTATACAAAAAAAACAACAAAACACGGACAGCTGTTCATTCAACCTGGTCTTCATAGACTGCCAGGAGTTCCATCATTTTAGCTTTGCATCTACTCGCTATCTTCCTGAGTATCTTATCCAAACTCAGACGAAGTTATTTCCAAAAGCTTCCTTTTCGCTCATTTGTTTCTGGCGATGGCCAATAAGCTGCTTCTCCAAGTCGGCTGTTTTTTGTATTGCCGTTTTTCTTGGTTGCGGTGCTGCTGGTGATGGTGCTGGTGATGTTAACGGTAACGGGGTCATCTCTTGCAGGAGTTCCAGTTGGGGCGGAGAGTCTGATGTCCCTAATTGAATTCTACTGAACATCTCCGATCTCTCTCTCTCCGTACGCGTCCTGAGATGTCGATGCAGCATCCAACCTGTATGCGGTTCTGCGGAGAGAGCAAAAATAATTGATCTGCTGCGTGTTGGTGCGAATATATGGAGTTGCACTTTCAATTTCGTCTTTTAATAAATAAGTTTTCCCGAAGACATTGCATGACTGCTTTGCTATGACGAAATGAGGCTTCCCCGCGACCAGCAAAGGCAACAGGGGTGTAGGGTGGCAGACATTTGACCAAATAAATACAATGTTTAAACTAGTCACGAGGCTAAAAAATGGTAAATGTCTTTTTACAGCCTTGACCACACAAGAAAACTCACTTTCTCGGACGGTCGCAGTTTTGTAGAAGGCCATGGCCTCTTCTAATTCCAAAGTGCTTCTAGGCACGAAGTCGCTGCCACTCTTGCTCTGCCCAATTACGTTCAGATCTCTCGCGTATCTGTCTCTCAGCCTCTTGCACAGTTTGTGGCATTCTGCGACTGAAATCGGCAAAGCAAGATATAACAATACAAAGCGATTATGTTTTCAGCTGGAGAAAACCCACTGCATGAAGCGCGCCAATCATCCGAGAACGTACATGTTTTTGCTCTGCTACGACGTGGGCACGTCTGCCGAAGATATTAAGGCGGAAGCGTTTACAGGCTCACGACTCGCTAGCGCGCATGTTCGCACAGAAGTGTCGCACCATAGCTTTCAGCCAAACTGTTGACTTCATCGAATAAAACATAGTAATAAGCAAAAAACATTAAAAATGAATGAAAATTACAAATAAAATAAATTCAAAGAAAATATATACAACAATAAAAACTAACACAGCAAATAAAAAGGCAGGATGATCCAGCTGATTTCGATTGAGTCGAATAAATAAATTTGAAGTTTTACAAACAATTGTGAGTTCTTTAATCAATATCTTCACCACACATCAGCCACACAAGCAACAACACCGCGCTAAAGGCTTTCCCCTCACCGCACTTTAGGCCAACAAAGTTCCCCCCTCCCTCGATTAATTTTTAGACTCAGGTTAAGCTGATCTGATCTGCTTGCGCCGCCGCGGGTTGGGATCCTATAGCGGCGGCAATATCTTTTGTCTGCAGCCTCAAATTCAAGGAGGCCACAAGAATCTTGGTTGGCTTTGACGCTGTGAACCAGTGCCTTCGTGATAAAAGATATACGTGCTTATTCACACAGCCAGACACGTAAATTAATGACTTATTGGCATGCTACGTTGCACTGAGGACAGCAAGCGGCGTGTGAAGGGAGATGTCGGGGGCAAACGTACTGCGCGAATAAGTATACACGCATATAATTAATCACCTACCTGAAGAAAGAAGCGACGCTGTCCTTGGTGGCGCCGCCGGCGTGAGGACGCACAGATGTCGCAGGGTGAAAATGGTTGCGATGTCCATCGCGAATTTGTTCTGCCCTGGAGGGATGCCATGGGCCTCGATCGTGAGCTGCCTGAGCCTCGGGTTGTCTCGCCGAAGCCGACTCGTGTTTGTCACATCCTCCTCGAGGCTTTTCAGGCTGAACCACGGGTAAGTAACGCGACACTCACGGAGGAAATACAGCGATTCCATCCTAACCGTGCCATCCAGACTGAGCCTCCAAAGCTTGCACCTCGCGTGGAGCTCCTTGAAGCAAGCTTCCCTGAAGAGGAGCGGAACTTTGCACAATTTGCACACGTAGCCGCCATACGTGTCACGCCCCGCTCGGAAGTCCAGCTGCTCCAGGAGTCTGCATCCTCAAGCCAGGAACGAGACGGAGCGGCTTGGTTGACTCCGCAGGCAGCGAGCGCCAGTGCCCGGACGTGAGGAAGCGTGAAACCCACCATTGCGCACCCATCGGTGTCGCGGTCGGAGTGAAACAACGCCAGGTTCAACTGGTTGATGTTGGATACGCAGCTATTTAAAAACAGCTGCGTTCCCTCCATGACGCGTTTGCTGGCGGTTGGAGTCCCGGACGGCTGCTGTTCGTATCGGACCAACCGGACTAGAGACAGGGACGAGGCCTCGTTCCAGCGCTAGGGCCTCGAGACGACTTCGGAAAGCTGGCGGTGCTCTATGTGGGCGGTGGTTTCCACGATCATGATCGCTTCCTCGTACCCTCGAATCCAAGCGTTTCCCATCACGTAACCGGGGAAGACCAGATTACGCGAAGCCTGTTGCAACGGATCTCTTGAGATGCCGTATTCGGCGTGAACACGGTGCAGCTCCCGAAGGCGGGGCCTTAGTGGTGCTTCGGGCTCCATTAACAGCTCGTAGGTGTAGTTTAACACTTTGGACTCTGGTAGACGAGTGACCAAGGCATTTCCTAGTCCATGATGTGCTGTATGCTTGTACTTTCTTGCCGGCTGAAGCGGGTGTGCAAGTTTTTCAGTAGCCGGCTATGCTTCAGGAGAAGCATTAAAAAGACATGCTGTTGCGTAGCCAACACCTCGATGTACAGGTGCCCCAAAAGTAATACGGAGCACGCGAGCTGTGGCCGTACTGGAAAAAAATTCATGCCAGCGCGCTCTATCAGCACACGCGCGGCAAAGAGCCAGGGTACGCAGGCACAACCGGCTGGCCCATCTCGATAACTTGATGTTATCGCCGCCACGAGCAAAGCTGCGCTGCTAACATCAATTCTCGCCAGGGGCGCTTTCAATACCTCATGCAAGGGTTTGTTCGTCCGGGCCGTGCAGAAAGTTGGCGTTCGGCAGCTTGCGCATTTCGCTTTTACCAGCCCCTGGAGAGCAAGGGATGATAGCAGCGCAGCTTGCTCGTTCAGGCGATTACGCGAGCATCGAGATGGGTGGATGGATGGATGGATGGATGGATGGATGGATGGATACGGCTGAACCCTTTACATCGGGCGGTGGCTCAAGCCACCTAGCCATGTCTTGTGAAATTGCTCTTTTTTGCGCATCTGCAGCTAGAGCGCGCTGGCTTGCAGTTTTTTCCATTTCGGCCACCGCTCGCTCGCTCCGTACTACTTTTCGGGCACCTGTACTTGCCCTCAACTGGCATGTCGGGCAGCTCGATGTTCGGGACCGACGGTGGCTCGTACAACGAGCCATCATGCAGCGTCCATTCGAGCCTTCTCATTTTGGTCAACTTGACAGTAACAGAGCGAGCAGATGCGAAGGTTGAGCCACGCAGTTCACACAGAACCGTTCTTGCATACTACTGCAGCTGGAGACGCGGTTTAGCAAGGTTGCGGACGAAAGCGTAATGCATTTAGTGAAGTGTAGCGTCTTCACGTGGTTAGAAATGCTTGCTGCATGAAAGTCCTGCATGGTGCCCTCATCGGTGTCCGACGTAAAGCTGAGTGCTCGAACAAGACGAGCCTGGAAGATGATACATCGGAGTTTGGGAAATGCTTCTGCCAATGCTATCAGGTATCAAGAACCCTACGTCCAGGCGTAATAATATAATCTCGCATAATTCAAGTGGCAGCATGTTGAATAGTTTGTTGGTTGGTTCAACCACAGATGGGATGAAATTCGGGGGGGGGGGGGGGGGGGAGCGCTTCAACATTCCCTGCGAAAGGTCCACAGACTCTGGCGCCGCACGACAGTGAAAAGAGGAACGCCACGACTGCGATCACTGACCGCACAGTGCGTTTCTTGCTTGCCTTTGTGCCGCACTGCTCGCTCGTCGTCATGCTTCCAGCTTCTTGCAATAAACAAAAAATACCGGAGCAACCGCATGTGCAGTGTGTCACAGAGCACCGACAGGGCCGTTCACAGCGAATTAAGCCTGCATTCGTATCCGGTGGACCCTCAGTTGAAGAAGGAATGGATATTACGCTAGTGGCTGTGCGAGTGTAACAAAACAGCTGCCTTTGCAAGGCAACGACTACCGGTCCCGGAAGGCATAAAGAAATTGGCCCCGAAGGCCCGGGCAAACACTCACATACGAAGGATCCCAGCCAGCGCACCGCGAGTGGTCCCGTTCCTTCCGTTACGTGCGCTTTCTTAAATAGACGGTTACGCCCCCTTCAGCCGCTTCTGCGCATGCCCCTGATATGTCTTCCATGCGCCACTTGATAAGCGCGCGCTGGCCGGGCGGCATACAACACTTAGAGTAGCAGTGTAAAAAAGACTAAAGAATGCATTTATTGTTGCGATCTCGAGCGGCATGAGGCTTGTACACGATGGAAACACGATTGTCATGACAACTCGAAACAAGGCTCGTTGGCCATAGGCGTTACACGTTTATAAACTGTGTTCTCGACGGGATTTCAGACACGGTTGCGTGGCTTCGTTAGACCGATGAAAGTCCTCCGGTAGCAGCCGAAGCAGGGCCGCTGGACGAAATAAACGCCGCGTCCTAAGCACCGCTGCTCTCCATTGTCCAGTCGAGTCGTGAGGACGGAATGTCTCTTGCGAAGCCATGTGACCTGTTGCATTGCCCACCGCACGTCGATGTAGTGCGCGTGAAGCACCTCCAGGAGCTGCAGTTCGGCCTGCATGAACCTGAGAATAAAAAAATGCAGGGAGGCAAATTCCGAATTCTTGACATGCTACTCTGCACAGGAGAACGAGGAAAATTAAGAGGTGTATGACGGGCATAAGTCGACTCACTCATTTATACTCATTTCGCCTCACCCTCACTCCCACTGACAGATGTGAATGATACGTGGGAGAGTGGAGGACGTAGTGATGAGTGGATACGGCTAGCGACTGGCTGCGATGTTAAAAAGTGGTGCGTTTCCTGATGTGATGTCCAGAAATGGTGTGCTTCCGCATGAACTGAAAAGTAGTTGGTGTCTGCCCCGTATATAAAGCAGGAAAGAACAGTGAAACCACGAATTAACGGCTTGTCACCGTATTATATGTGTTTTCAAAGGTGTTTGATCGAACTGTTAAAAGCTGCCCGGAAAAGCTATTTTTATCGTTTATAATGTATTTAAAGGGCCTGTGAAGGGGGCTCTAATAAAGTTGCGGCATGCTTGGAATGTTGAAGCACGCCGCTTCATGAATAGTGTCGTTTCACGTGCAGTACACCTTGTGGTTTCAGATAATCAAGTAGGTCGCGTTCTGAATACCACTTTGGTACACCCTTAATAACACAGGGGTTCTTCATGTAGGAATGGGGCACCCGCACGTTAACTTTGATGTCAAAATTCTGAGAGCTCTGCAGGAGCTTGTAAACCTGCTCTTCCATCGAGACATCCAGCTGAAGAGCCCCGTGACTGGTCAACCGACTATGAATCGGAGCTGATCCCAGCAGTGAATGAATGGCCTCGAAACGTAAGATGGGATTCTTCTCTCCTAAATCAACCCCTTTTTCTGTGGGCTCAACCACTACGGGGATCCCTACCGTTCGTTGCTCGCGATGACTCACCAACTTGAAGCCCTCGTTGTCCACGTCAGCCATATCGGCCACTGACTCGTCACTGTCCACGATCGTCGACTCACTAAGCGATGAGGTCTCGCTGGACGGGTGGTCGTGTCCATGTTCTGGTCGCTCCACAGCCTGGGAAGCCATGGCCGCCTCTTCCGAGCTAGCCTCCTTTGATTGGCATGGTTCCTTTAGGCTTGCAGGCGCCGGAGCAGCCGTACTCTTCCCATAGGGACAGTACCGCCTTGAAGATGCTGCCGTCCTCGAATATTCAAATAAAACTATTTAAATTAGGCAAAATTAGGTAAGTAAACAGAGCTGAGGAGACCGTAGATCGAACAACGTCTTCGTCTTCCTTTTCCCTACTGGTCATGCGATGCGCAACTGGCACTCTATGGCAGGTGCTACCATCGACAAGACTCGGGTTGCTACTCAGGTTGCTCTCTCCGAGCAGCCTCTCGCGATTGAGCTGCCTGCTGGGGATGGCTTGCTTCAGTGTCGTAACGTACGATGGCGCTAGTTCCTTACGCCCGCAGAGGAAAAAAACGTCTTCGTGCCCTAACGGATAAGGCCAGAAGATTGCAGGTTCAAGTCCTGTCACGGAGGAGCAGTTTCCCTTTTTTTTAGAGCGAAACCTGTTATAGCTTTGTACAAACCATTTAGAAGAAGCAATTTACGGCTATAACGGCGGCTGTCTAACGCGAAATACAGTTTACACAGCGATGACTGTGTTAGTTTTACATCAGCAATTTAGGGTTACAACGGTAGCAGTAACGCGTTACGACGCGTAACGCTTTTCAGGTAGAGGTTTTCACCGTAAAGCGGCACAGTTGCTGCGCCGTTCCTACACTCAAAATAAACTGTCGGCTCTCATACCCGCCGTTCACTCCATCCCGTCGACGGGAAGGAGTGGAAGCACACGGGCGCCTTCCGCCTGCATCGAAACGCGGCCGCCGCGGCCATGTTAGGACCCGGACACCCCAGGTCCACAACCGAGCGGCCAAACCAGTGAGCCACCGCGGCGGGCAAAGCCCAATAGCCAGGCTGGAAAAAATTTTATTTACATATGTACACATTCCAGGATTGCCGGATACACTGACATTACCAGGTATAGACATGACGCTGTGTAAGGCGAGTAAATTAAAGAGATATCATAATCATATTTGGACAAATAACAGGAACTGTTCATTTGAACTTACGGGATATAGCATACAGAAGTGAAGCGGCACACAGAAAAAGAAAGACCTTAGCGCCAGTTCGGCCGAAAAACAAGAACAAGGGGATCGTTGTTAGCAGAAATGAACGCGCATGACCACTGTCGGGGACACTCCTCTTCCCTCAAGAAAAAGAGCTCCTCGGACAACTCGTCAGCCGGGGGATGCAAAAAGCATAAAGAAGCGCCCAAAAAGTTCCGTGTCAGGGTTCGCCCCGGAGATGTGTCTCCCAGCAGTGTACGCAAAATACTCTTCAAAGGGACGGACAAATTTGTGAAGGCAACGCTTACCCTGTTCCGCGGTCGTCCAAGAACAGCCCGAGCCACAATCTCGGTTCTGCCTGACAAAAAAATAAATAAAATAAATGGTAGCCTGCACGCGCCTTATGACACGAAGGGAAGGCTTAACAATGTGTCAAAGGTATACCAGAAGACACCAAGCGTGACGGACTGAACCCGGTAGCGCTTCTCAAGCGGAGGCAGGTGAAATGTCTGCGCTCTTCGCACACGGGCTGTAATGCCCTCTACGACCGAAGACTGCACACCATCCAATATTCCAGCACGGTCGTAGGTGACACGTAAAATGCACATCTGCGCACACCATTGCAAAGGTATCGCATATGTGACACGAGTTTGGGGAGACCACACAAAAATGTAATGACTGAGTATTTACGAACAGCCCCAGACAAGGAGGCGTACCCACGAAAAGCATTTAAAGCCTCAAGGAGGCTGCAGTGTTCAGCTATATATGTAGAGAGTCGTGTCATCCGCATAAGCGGAAACGCGCACCGCCTCGCTGCCTGGCAAAGGCAGACCTCTAATGAGGGAGTGGCGATTGATTGCCAAGAGAAAAGGCTCTTATGCTGGAACAAACAAAAGCTGGGAGAGCGGACACCCTTGATAGACGACGCGGCCATCATCAAATGCGGTACTTTCCCGGCCGTCGAGGATCAGAAGCGCTGGAAAAAATACCCCTGTGCCTGCTAAGCGCACTGTCCCAACTCTCCTGAGATCACGGCAGATACAAAACGAATTCTGCACTTATGCAAAGTTGGCCTCGCCTCTCACTATTTTTCTTACCCTCCCAACCTCACGATATTCAGATGACATTGTCATCTGCTTTGATTCGGGGTGGTTAGGGGTGGCGACTGAAAAAGAAAACTCACAAAATATGTGGGGAAAGGTCTGTATTCTTAATTTGTTCTGTGGCGCGAGTCCAGCTATATCGCATGCTGTCGCTCCTTTTTCTATTCTACCATTTTGCCTGCAAAGGGCTTTGGTGGTAGCTACCTTGATGGCAGTCTACACGGCCCCATGATCTTTTCCCCTCATTTTCTTGCTGCCACTATTACAACTATTTGAATTAATCCCAGAAAGGAAGACATCGCTTTGGAAGCTGTGTTCTCGGCGTCACTTCAAACACGGTTGCGCGGTCTGACCATACCTAGGAAAGTCGTCTGGTAGCAGCCGAGGCAGGGCCGGGTGTCGAGAGAAACGCCGGCTCCCCGGCGCTGCTGTCTCCCGTCGCCCAGCCGAGTCGTGGCGGGGTACCGCTGACGAAGCCACGTGACCTGCTTCACACTCTTCCTGGTGTGCATGTATGCGCGTGAAGCACCTCTAACAACGGCACTTTGACGTGCATGAGCCTCAGATAATACGGCTTTAACGTAGTTAAACTGAGTACAGCCGCCCACAGACTTAACACGAATGACGGAAATCGTGGACTAGCCTGCCGTCAGCGCCACGAAGCGATAGTCATCGGTGCGAGATGACACCTTCGGTAGGTTCACGGTGGCAGATGATAGGTGGTGCGCAGGTCGCTTTGACTGAAATTTGTTATTCCTGCGATACGAGAACTGAAAAGAGCGTTGCCGGGTACGTGGAGGCCGCATCGGCGAGCAATAAGCGCAGAAACGCCCTCTGACGAGCGCGCTGTCCGACTGTCCACGCGGGAATCAGGCACACGCGAAGAAGCACTCAAGCTAACTGTGCACCAGCTATCACCAGCCACCGTAAACTTGCCGAGAGCATTATCTCGCACCCGATGACTATCGATTCGTGGTGCCGAATGCAGTCCAGGCCACGCGTTCCGTCATTCGTGTTAAGTCTATGGGCGGCTGTACGTACATGTGCGAAAGCCTGTGTTTAGCCTGGTTGGCTCATCCATGGTTTTGCTTTGATAAGACGTGGGCACGTCTGGCGACGATATTAAGGCTATAGCGTTTATAGGATCATGACTCGCCAGCGGGTTTGTGCGCAGAAAATTGTCACACCACAGCTGTCAATCAAACTAATGACGTCATCGAATAAGCCCTAAAGAGAAGCAAAAAACATTACAAATGAATGATAATAAGAAATAGAATAAATTCAAAGAAAATAGATGTAAAAATTAAACAAAAACCAATAAGGCTGATTTTGATCCAGCTGCTTTCGATTGTGTCGAAGAAAGAAATGTGATGTTTTACAAACACTTCTGAATTCTTTAATCAACATCTTCAAAATGCCTCAGCGACACAAGCAACAACACCGCGCTGAAAGGATTTCGCCTCACCGCACTTAGGGCCGCGAGAGGGCAGCGGCGCTTGTTTGCTCTCAGTGGGCTAGGAAAGTTTTCAGATACCCGTATATAGGAATATTGATAAGAAATGGAGAACGCGAACTAGAAAATTGACAAGCAAATATCTGGACAGCAGTAAGTGGGGGGGGGGGGGACATATCGGCAATCATCGGTTAAGAAATAGGTTAAAGAAACGGAGAGAGCTCTGCGGAAAACAGGGATGCTGTCGAAATCAGCGCTGGAACATACAGGATTTTTAAGCACGAAATTGCCAAAAAAATATCTATGATAATTGTAGGGGAAGCTCTTTGTTGTTTGAGGCCAGGACGGGAGTTTTGCGGACTAAGACATATAGAGTCAGATACCACGGGATAGGCACGTTGTGCGTTGCGTGCGGAGAGGAGGAGGAAACAGCTGAACACTTGATACTTTTCTGTAAAGGGCTTCACCCTACAGTGGAAAGCAGCGGAGCTGATTTATCCAAGGCATTGAGGCTTAAGGACAGCTAAGGAAAAGTAGATTTTAAGCGGGTAGAAATAACCAAGCGAAGGTTATCTGATACATACATACATACATACATACATACATACATACATACATACATACATACATACATACATACATACATACATACATACATACATACATACATACATACATACATACATACATACATACATACATACATACATACATACATACATACATACATACATACATACATACATACATACATACATACATACATACATACATACATACATACATACATACATACATACATACATACATACATACATACATACATACATACATACATACATACATACATACATACATACATCTGCTCGAGCCTGTCGACGATAAAGGTGCCGCGACGAAAGGTGGTCGTGGGTTTGGTTCCGCTCGATTCTGGGATATAAGCTCGGATAGCAGTCATTGACAGCAACGCTTTGGTGGAACCGGAGAGCCGCATGCAGTTCAGGCACATTTGCGGGGAAGATATTGGGGACCCGGCGCACTCGATAGGTGCGGCGCGTCTGCGGTGCTCCTTACATAACTATGGACTCCGTATACTTGCGCAGAGCCGTTGATTACCGAGCTGCACTACATATCTGACCTTGATGTGATGCTTCAGATTTCAATCTTGTCACCTGCGAAATTTTCTGACCAAATGCAGCCTAAACAAGTGCAGGACGGTCACTAAAGTTTGCTTCAATGTTGAATGAACAGATGTGACCTCGTGCTTTCTTTGATCTTGAAATAAATTATTGGGGCATGCGCTCCATTTTTTTCGGTGGAGTCGTACGTGGCCACCCAGGCGGCGTCTTTATATCGTGGATGATGTGAACTCGTCGCTTGAGTCAGGGTGATACTGCAAGCTCGCGATCTGACGCGGCAACCTCGATCCCTACCAAAACAGCTCGCTAATTTTTGCACCGTGCGTTGTTGTGTTGTCAGATGTCGGCACGAAGAAGAGACACGACACTGACAAAGCGCGGACTATCAAGTGTCAGCTATAGCAGGTACTACTCTCGTGTCGAATTTTGTCAACATGGCGCGCGCAGTGCAAAAGTGAACAACTACCAAGCCCAGTTTGCTGCCTTATCCTTAAGGGGCCGTTGTGACAATCTATACTACCAACTTTGAGCAAAACAACGACTGCTTCAAAGTGGTAACAAGGCTTCCTAGGTGCGCTTATGTGTATGCGTTGTGTGCAGAGGAATCTCTCACAAGACATAACCGGCGCCTTTTGTCAGATATTTACCCGGTGTGCTCATGCACAACAGACGTTGTAGCGAGAGGCAGGTTCACCGATCACTTCCTCACGATTGTGTCTCAACTAAATGCGACTCTCTTGTTTCATGAAAGCGCTGCTGTCATTGACACTATCCTAACTTTTATCACAGAATCTAGGAGAACAAAACCCACAACTTTCTTCGCAGCGCTTGTTTTCTCGGCGGGCTCTTGCAGAGCAAACAAGCACAGCTGCCCTTTCGAAGTGGCGTTCGTTTACGATGTGGCTACGTGCAATATCGCGCCCTGTGACTATCAGCCTAATCTCCGATGCACACGGATGCCAAACGGCTCTCTCAATGCGACAGGCGGAGAAAACATGGTTGCGGAGCAGGCGTTCGTCAGCTACTTGCACCTCAATTATAGTGAACTAATATACTGTTGGTGGCAAACAGCGCAACGACGCGGACAGAGTGGAAGAAAATACAGGACAAGCGCTGACTCACAACCGAAATTTATTTAAGGAAAGCAGTACATTTTATAGAAAAAGTGGCCAACTTATCAGTTAGTACATAGACAAAACCCAAGTTTCTACGTGGCATCGAGGAATGCAACCTCACTGTCATATAATGAAATAGGTGGCTTACTGACACATAACCTTGTTTTTTTCTTCATGTGATATGCTTCCATAATCTCACGTGTTAATCGGGACGGGTGTTTGTAGAGGATATCACAGTAAGGCAATGAAGGAAAACAAAATTGGCAGTCTCCAACATGGTCAACTAGATGATTAGATTTGTTAGCTTCAAGATTATTTGCATGCGCTTTCAAACGTGTATTGATGCAACGCCCCATCTGCCCGATATATATTTGTCCGCATGACATTGGGATTTTGTACACAACCTCTTCTGCGCATGGCACATACATTGTTTCGTGCTTAACCCCACAAGTTGTTTCAGATTCTTTTCGTTGCTCAGCCTTTCTTTCCAAAACAGCACAAACCCTTTTTAAGTTTCTTGGGTGCTGAAAAAACCACCCCTACGCCATACCTTTTTGCCACATTTTTAAGATTATGTGACATACGGTGTACGTATGGGAGGATGGCAAACTTTTTCCTTTCCTTCTCTTTTCCCGGACTAGGGACCAATACTGGTCTAGTGGTCTAGTGGCGCGAACGGAGGCGCGCGCCAGCGGCTCGGCTGAAGCAAAACGCCTCTCCTCGCCGCAGGGGGCGCTGCCACGCCTAGACATATGCAGTACAGAGGGAGATAGATTAGGCTTCAAGTATAGTAAGAAAAATCTGCAGTCATGATATTTAATGAAGAGGACGGCGAGCATAAAATACAGGAGTTCGTGCTAAAAGTAGTGAATGAGTACAAGTATCTTGGGGTGTGGATAAATAACAGTGTTGAGTATCTGACAGAGCATGAAAAATATGTAATGAATAAAGCTAGTAGGAATGCAGCTGTCATGAAAAATAGGGCACTGTGGAATTACAATAGGTATGAGGTAGTAAGAGGGATCTGGAAAGGGGTGATGGTCCCTAGCCTGACCTTCGGGAATGCGTTCCTGTGTATGAGGCCAGATGTTCAAGCAAGGCTGGAAATTAGGCAACGGGGAGTAGGGAGGTTAGCTTTGGGAGCACATGGCAATACACCAAATCAGGGGGTACAGGGTGATATGGGATGGGCGTCTTTCGAGAGCAGAGAGGCTAGCAGTAAGATAGCATTTGAGGAACGATTGAGAAGGATGGAGGAAAAGCGGTGGGCTAGGAAAGTTTTCAGATACCTGTATATAAAGAATGTTGACACGAAATGGAGAAAGCGAACTAGAAAATTGACAAGCAAATATCTGGACAGCAGTAAGGGGGCAAATCAGCAATTATCGGTTAAGAAAAAGGTTAAAGGAACAGAGAGAGCTTTGTGGAAAACAGGGATGCTGACGAAATCGGCACTGGAAACATACCGGACCTTTAAACAGGAAATTGTCAAAGAAAATATCTATGATAATTGTAGGGGAAGTTCTTTGTTGTTTGAGGCCAGGACTGGAGTTTTGCGGACTAAGACGTATAGAGTCAGGTACTAGGAGATAGACACTTTGTGCATTGCGTGCGGAGAGGAGGAGGAAACAGCTGAACACTTGACACTTTTCTGTAAAGGGCTTCACCCTACAGTGGAAGGCAGCGGGGCTGACTTACCCAAGGCATTGGGGTTTAGGGATAGTGAAGGGAAAGTGGATTTTAAGAGGTTAGAAGTAACCAAGCGAAGGTTATCTGATTGGTGGCTAAAAGCAAGACAGGAGTAAAATTTCACAAGACATGGCTAGGTGGCTTGAGCCACCGCCCGATGTAAAGGGTTCAGCCGTATCCATCCATCCATCCATCCTAGCATGTTTATTAGCATCGCGCCAGTGCCGCCGCCCTAGCCGGGCAGTAGGAAAGGCTCTCTGCGTTTTCGCGCTTCACTGCTGGGGTTCTAGGTCCAAGTTCTGCATCTGTTGGCCAGCTTAATTTATTTCTGTCGCACCTGAGTGCGTGGGAAAACCAGACAATTGGAATGAAACGTTTTTATAAGCAAGTCGACACCTACAGAACTGCGTGTGACACTGCCTAGCGTGTTGTCACTGTTGAAGTACGTAATAGAACGTGTAGGTTTCAATTACCTGATCACAAGTAGAGTGATCCAGGTTCCAGCCGGGAATCTTATCAGAATTGTGCGCCAGTCTTCGTTCTGGCTGCAATATCCATATCCAGCGGCTCAGCAGACGTTCGTAGTTATACTGGAATCTGCCTTGCATTTAACAACCGTTCCCGCTCAGTTTCTACGGGAAATCTCGAGCTTGGCATCCTCATTGCCATTTTGATAACAGATGCTGGCCAGCAAAGCTGTCACAGTGGCACGCAGGAGCTTGATAAAATTCTAGATGCAGGCAACACGCAGCAGAGGCAGTGCTTAATT
The DNA here is from genome assembly GCF_052857255.1 of Amblyomma americanum. Classification (NCBI taxonomy): domain Eukaryota; kingdom Metazoa; phylum Arthropoda; class Arachnida; order Ixodida; family Ixodidae; genus Amblyomma; species Amblyomma americanum. Next base: position 89,461,932 of record NC_135497.1, read on the forward strand.
ATAAAAGTACTGCCATACATTTCCACTTGCACTGTAGCATCAAGTGACAGGCGGCTAATATTCTAATATAGAAGCTTGGCCGTGTTGGTGGTGTATCATTCTTAAAACAGCGCAAACAATTCGAGGGCGTAGAGACAATACGCACACACGAGCGCTCATGTGTACATCTCGTCTTTGCGCCCTCGTGTTGTTAGCGCGGTTTCGTATTGTTAGCTGCGCGGTTATGTAGCAAAAAAAAGGCACCTTGAAGACAGCCTGTGAGAGCTGCCCGAATTTGCTTCTAATGACCAAAGAAGCGGCAGCGAACTCAAGCCAACCGAATGCACTCGCATGAACAACAAGGGTGGCGTTCTGTATCCCTCCGCAGGGCCCCCTCTACAAATTGTAGTTTACCTGGACATGCTTTAACCTCCCATACAGCTACATGCAGACAGTATCCTTGATATTGCACAGGTGGTTAAGGCAAAAACAGAGCTTAGATCTGGCTGTCCTGGCCCCTGCGAAAATGGGGCAGCCGAGCTCAATGCTGCAGTGCCTATCGCTGCTTTTTACATAACAAAACGGCCTTCCATTTTCAAACAACCGGAAGGGAAAAGGTTGTGAGCCCCAGAAAATTGGTGCGCTTAGACCCGCAAAACACCTGTTTGGGTGTTATTCCATTTAACATAATTTCGTTTACTCGAAGAATGCATGTGCCTGCCAGGAAGCCAAGATTTACTATAATTTGTTTTGCACTTACGCTCCAAGCCCTGCCTAAAATTCTGGTGAAAATATTCTTAACCGTGGGCAAAATTTTTTGAATAAAATGCGTTTCCGAGGCCGCTGAACCGCTTCAGGAAAAGTGGAAAAGTTATTTCCGTTCAAGCAGATAATACAGTGTCCTGAGAGATGAAATACGGGTTTTAAAAAATCAGCTTAGTAAGAGATGCATCTAAACAAAAAAGATCCACCCGCAAAACTATCAGCATTTCGCATAGCCCTTTGTCGATAGCAGACGACATAGAACGACGCGATTTTTCATCATCGCCAAAATGGGCGAAGGAATTCGGTGGGGAAAAAAATAAGGCGCCTAGGAGGTTACGTCGAAGCTAGTTGAAGCCAATGGCACGCAGGTTTCTTAGCTGGCGCGTATTATGAACCCCACCGTTACGGCGATGCGGAGAAACATGCACAACCTCCTGAAGCACCAGCGACGGCGCCGCTAGAAAAAGTAGCAGTGGCGCCATCTGGTGGCTGCAACGCCAAAGAGCACGCCCGCGCCCTCCCGTTCGCGCCGCTATGACAGTGTTCTAGTATAGAGGCTAGAAGGTTTGACTAGTGTCGTGAACGCGCCAGCGGAGAGGAAATAATTTGCAATGACGGCTCACAGATGGCGCTGCAGCTAGCAGGTGTGTTGTGCGCGCGCTCGGCAGCAATGCCGGGAAACGCATTTCGCTGCGAGCATCTCGCTATAACGGCTGCGATATTCGTCTGGCCAAAGCACAAAATATAATACGAGTGTCCATATGTTCTGCGGTGCATGCGGCGTCGGTCAGCAGTGATATTCTCAGCAAACCACTTTCGAAGCTACTGCTTCAGGTGGGCATAGACTGTTGAAGCCGCGAGCGCTTATATTTTTGCTTGTTTATGCTTTGGTTAACACATTTTCGCCGGAAAAGGAACAAGGAAAAGGTGCGCAACAAGACACTGACGAAGGGAAATGAACGAGCACAACACGACATGCGTAGAAACAAGAAAGGCTCGTCATCCAAGAAATTGAGCGCGTCTTGTATATAACGAATGAGCGAAATTACGGTCTCACGTGTGGAACGCACCATTCACGGATGGTCGTTACAGCCCCGAATACATTAATGTAATCACATAAATAAGGGAACAGAACATATTAACGCAATGTTTATTTACAGGAACATTTCACTGATGCAGTTCCATCGGCATCGCCTCAGTTTAAGCAGTTTTAATTTTGCTTCTCGCGATAGGACGCCTTATCTTTGCTCATTGCCTTAGTAAAAAAATGCAATCTCGTCAAACATAACACTTAATCACATCCCTTGTAAGAGCGCGGGAGTGCTCGTTGCCGCGGACTTCTTGGAGTTCATGCCCTTGTAGAAAATGTAAAAACGACATCATGCTCCCAGCATGCAGCTCGTTTCTGCTGAAAAAGGCAGTGAATGCATTTTCTAGTTTAGTTACTAGCACTTCAATGCGCTTTGGAGCGTACACCAAACCTCCATGGTCAGCCTGCCTCGTCAGTGAGGCATTCTAGATCTCATTTTTATCAGCCTGTAGGGGCAAATTAAATAGCCAAGGCAGATGCACATGCGGGGCATGGGAATCTTTTCAGTAATTTCCTGACAACGTAGCCATGGCATAGAAAATGAGTCGGCTGTTGCTTTTCTTTTCTACGCAGCCTTTATGGTCAAACATGCTGTCCTGCTCTTGCAGCACTGCTGAAGCATGTGCCAGGTTTCCCTCGTCCAACAGGTCATCAATTAGGCTTGCTATCTGTGCCGCCTTTTCTTTCCTTGCATCACAGGGCTGCAGAAGAGAAATTACAACCTCAGCTGGTGAATTTCCGTTCTTTGGCGGCTTTGCCAATTATTGTAGAAGGCAAGGTTATTACTATAAGCAAAAACTGCTCTGGAGAGGGGTGGTCATTGCAGCCGAATGATTGTCTTACAATTCCAAATAAATTCTCCAGTTTGTCTTGGCTCAAATTGGCTGTCAGGAAATAATTGTATTTTAGTGATGACGTCACATAATTCACAAGTGACAGTGTGCATTTCAGCGTCACTAAGTCCGAAGGCAGTCCCTGCACTGAGAAATCCACCGCCGTGCTGAGCGGCATACCGTTCCCATTCGTTCAAGAAGGTTAGAAATTCTAGAATTCTCGCACTTGCTGCCTCTGGGCGAAGCCCTTTGGAGAGCGCCCTTGATGTCATGACAAATATCAAGCGTTCCATGCGCTTCAGAAATCGTTTTGTTGGCTCAGTTGTACGAAAAATTTTGTCTAGCTTATCCTTGTAAAAAAAAAAGTCCTTTCATAACCTCAACACTTCAAAGCTGGAAGGCAAGGTAGACACGCATTTTGTCAAATGCATTCGGCTGCAAATGGGATAAAGTTAAATGTGGCATGACTTTCAATGTAAGCGCGTCTTTGTCAAGTTCCACGCTTCTTTGATAACGCCGACGTATGCATTACCACCTAGGATCTGGACTCCCTTAGAAGTAAATGCATTCCTTATATATTTTACGATGTTAGGAAAATCAGAAATGAAATGAAGGTTCCTTGTTTTGTCCACGGGATGTTGAACCTTGCACTTGATTTCCTGGGCTAATGCTGGAAAGATGGAAATGCACTTCAATTAACACAATAAACAATATCGTGGTCACAATGCAGACACAGATTAGCGAAGCGGAAGCGCACCAGAAAGACGCGCTTTCACTCGACGAGCGACACGAGGAGCTGCGGCGGCGGCATCGGCTTCTCTGCTCGCCTAAAGGGCGGTTCACATGCAAGCGAATTGGCGAACAGAGCGAACAGCGGCACGGCGCTGCGAAGCGGTTCGCGAGCTTTCGTTTCACATGCATCGCCGCTGCGCGTTTCCCACCGCTGCGAAAACCAACGTTGCTGGCAAAAGATATGCGCCTGCAACCGGTTTTGGTGGCCTGCAACCAGTTTTGTTGGCCTGCAAACACAAAAAAAGCGTAATATAAAAGCATTATTTTGTCAATTCTTTTCACAGTTTCTTTAAATAAATATAATTCTTGCGTTTTAAGCATTAAACAGCACCTTATACAATTTATTTTTTAAACAAAAGTTCGTACGTGCGGCGTACAAACTCGCGTGGCAACGCCGGGCCGTCATTGGTTGAGATGCGGTGCTGCCGCGTCGCCGCCGCGAAAATTTCCAACTTGCCCGAACCTCGCCGCTCCAGCCGCTGGGGCTTTCTCCGCCGCTTGAGAGAGGGTGTACTCGCCGCCGCGGCGGAGTTCGCGAGCGGTTCGCTTGCATGTGAAACGGGCTTAACTCGCCTGCCGCGAACAGCGCCACCTACGCTAGCATCGAAACAGGCTTCGGCGCAGCGGCTGGCGAGGGCGCCTGCTCACGACACTAGTCAAAACTTCTAGCCTCTATAGTTCTAGTTCGCTATAACCTCAATCATGGCGGCCGGCTGGCTGGTTGGATGGATGGATAAGGCTGGACCCTTTAAATCGGCCGGTGGCTCAAGCCACCTAGCCATTACTTGTGAAATTTTACTCTTGTCTTGATTTTAGCCACCAATAAGATAACCTTCGCTTGGTTACTTCTATCCGCCTAAAATCTAATTTTCCTTCACTATCCTTAGACCCCAATACTTTAAATAAATCAGCCCCGCTGCTTGCCACAGCAGGGTGAAGCCCTTTAGAGAGAAGTATCAAGTATTCAAACGTTTCCTCCTCCTCTCTGCATGCAATGCACAACGCTTCTATCTCGTGGTACCTGACTCTATATGTCTTAATCCGCAAAAGCCCCGTCCTGGCCTCAAACAACAAAGAGCTCCCCTACAATTATCATAGATATTTTCTTTGGCAGCTTCCTGCTTACAGATCCTGTATGTTCCCAGTGCCGATTTCTTTAGCACCCTGTTTTTCACAGAGCTCTCTCTGTTTATTTAACCTTTTTTAAACCAATAATTGCTGATTTGCCCCCCGACAGCTGTCCAGATATGTGCTTGTCAATTTGATAGTTAGCTTTCTCCACTTCGTGTCAACATTCCTTATACACAGTATCTAAAAACTTTCCTAGCCCACTACTTTTCCCTCATTTTTCTCAATCGCTCCTCGAATGCTATCTTACTGCTGGCTTCTCTTCTTTCGAATGACGCCCATTCCATATCCCCCTGCACCCCCTGATTTGGTGCACTGCCATGTGCTCCCAAAGCTAGCCTCCCTACGCCACGTTGTTTAATTTCTAACCTTGGTTGAACGTCTGGTCTCATGCACAGGACCGCATTACCGAAAGTCAGGATAGGCACCATCACCCATTTCCAGATCCCTCTTACCACTTCATACCTAATGTAATTCCACTGTGCCCTATTTTTCATGACAGCTGCCTTCCTACTAGCTTTATTCATTACATACTTTTCATGCTCTGTCAGATACTCAGCACCGTTATTTATCCACACCTCCAGATACTTGTACTCAACCACTCTTCTAGCGTGGAGTCCTGTATTCTATGCCCGCCGACCTCATCATTAAATATCATGACTGCAGATTTTTCCTTACTAAACCTGAAACCTAATCTATCTCTCTCTGTGCCACATATGTCTACCAACTTCTGTAAATCTTCCTTGTTGTCAGCCATTAGCACTATATCATCGGCGTATATTAGTCCCGGTAATGACTGTTTAATCCATTCTCCTTGCTTGAAAAAAGAAAGGTTGAAGCCTAGTCCGCTCCTTTCTAGCTTGGTCTCCAACCCTTGCAGGTACAGCATGAACAACAAAGGAGAATGAGGACATCCTTGCCTAAGCCCCCGCTGTCGGTCCACAGGCTCTGATATTCTTAGTACTTTTCCGCGACGCCTTCAGGCGCTTATTGGCGTGAGACCCCGCGCTCTGGCGAAGGCGGACGTGCCGTGCGTCAGCTTGTGGGCTGAGCCGAGAGAAGCTGAGAAATGAATGCTGTCAGCCAAAGCGGTATCTAATCGCGCAGAATGTGTTCGCGCGTCTGCAGTGGCCCAAGCGGCTGACAAAAGCAGTTTTGAGTCACCGAATGGAACAATTGCAGTGCCACCTTCGCAGCGCAGGTTTCCCATTGATCGCTGGTCTTCGTGTTTCCTGCTTCTTTTCGTGCAGTGAACAGAAAATGCCGCAGAAATCGCATGTGCAGTGTGCCACGATGCACGAACACGGCCGTTCACAGCGAAATAAGCCTGTATTAATTTCCGTAGGACCGCACTTGAAGAAGGAATCGATATTACGCTCGTGTCTGCGCGAGTGTATCAAAACAGGTACCTATGCAAGACAACGACAACCAGTCCCGGAAGGCATAAAGAAAGTGGCCCCGAAAGCGAGGGCAAACACACATACGGAGGACCTCAGCCAGCGCTCCCGCCATGAATCGAACTCCCGCGCGAGTGGCTCCGTACCTTCCGTTACGTGCGCTTTCTTTAAAGCGAGGGTTCCGAACCCTTCAGTCACTTCTGCGCATGCCCCTGATATCTGTTTTCTATGCGCCACATGATGAGCGCGCGCTGGCCGGGCGGCCTACAGGAGTTAGAAGAGGAGTTTAAAAAAGACTAAAAAAATGCATTTATTGTAGCGATCTCGAGCAACGTGAGGTTGTACACGATGGAAACACGATTTTCCTGACAAGTCGAAACCGGGTTCGTTGCACATAGGCGTCACACGTTTAGATACTGTGTTCTCGACTGGATTTCAGACACGGTTGCGTGGCTTCGTTAGACAGGTGAAAGTCCTCCGTTAGCAGCCGAAGCAGGGCCGCTGGACGAAATAAACGCCGCGTCCTAAGCACCGCTGCTCTCCGTTGTCCAGTCGAGTCCTGACGACGGGATGTCTCTTTCGAAGCCATGTGACCTGTTGCACTGCCCACCGAAGCCATGTGACCTGTTGCATTTCCCATTGCACGTCAGTGTAGTGCGCGTGAAGCACCTCCAGGAGCGGCAGTTCGGCCTGCATGAACCTGAGAAAAAAAATGCATGTAGGTAAATTACGAATTTCTGACATGCTACGCTGCACAGGAGAACGAGGAAAATAAAGAAAGAGGTTTATGATGGGCATAAGTCGACTCACTCATTTATATTCATTTCGCCTCACTCTCACACTGACAGACGTGAATGATACGTGAGGGAGCGGAGGACGTGTATTGAGTGGGCACGGGTAACGAGTGGTTGTGCAGTTGAAGAGTGGTGCATTTCCTGATCTGATGTTCAGAGATTGTGTGTTTCCGGATGAACTGAAAAGTAGATCGTGTCTGCCCCGTATTTAAAGGAGGCAATAGAAGTGAAACCACGAATTACCGGCTTCACGCCGTACTATATGTGTTTTACAAGGTGTTCGAGCAAAATGTTAACAGGAGGTCAGAAAAGTTATTTTATCGTTTATAATGTCATTAACGCCTCTGAGTATGGCTTTTGCAAGATCAATCGTTGGAGCATGTTCTATTAGCAGATACGGATAAGATAATGTTACTGATAACATCGAATAATGGGAAAACACTCGTGGTCGGTTCTTAGACGTTCGAATATTAACGACTTTGAGTAGCATGTAATTATTTTGCTTATGCTGAACATTCTCGAAATACGTGAAATTACATTGAACCAGATGAGAATTATTTTAGTAACACGTTACAGATCTGACAATGTAGGCTGATCACACGAATGTTTTCTCGAATATTTGCAGCTGATCACACGAATGTTTTCTCGAATATTTGCAGACTTGTAGTCGGATAAAACTCAAGAAAGAGTAGGCAAATGCCCCTCAAAGAATGCCATCCAGCCAATAGCGTCGACCGATTCTCATGACCCGCGGTTTAAGTTACTGTTATGCGCCTTCATCTGCCACCTCCTGTGATTTTACGCCAGCAGGTCCAAAGGGATCGGTCAAAGCGGCGAAGGGGCGAATAGGCCGTAGCTATTGGCTGGATGGCCCCATTTGAGGGACATTTGCCGCTTTTTTCTTGGGCTGTATCCGACTATTAATTGAGACTATTGTGAATGCTAAAATAGTAAAGTTATACGCTTGAATGCAAGCAAACAAATTTCGTTTTAAATTGAAAAAAAAAGCATTTAAATTATATTGAGACCATTTACTGCTCCAGTTCATTGCACGTTTAAACTCAAGTATACCAAAAACAAAACTGCAATAGGTAACAATTCAGAAATTGCTTGCCGTCTGTTGCTGGTTCAAAGTACATTTACACCCACCAGAGCGCAGCCATGCGGCTACAAAGGAAAGCTATACAGTTTCCTCAGAACAGCTTTCCCAGAAACTTCGTAGGTAAAGAAATATTTGTCCTAGTCCGGGACCACAGCTGCACTGGAGCAGTCGCTCTAATAACTGAGCTAACTGGGACGGCAAGCTTACGGCAAGCTTCATAAACGGCAAGCAATTTACTCCACCTTGGGGGAGTGCCCTAAATAATTTGTCCAAAGGATACTTGCCATGGTATGCATAATTGAAATTCACAAATATTCTCCCCGTTTCGTTAAAATTGTGTTTGTATTACGCCCTATTTTTCTACATTATCTTACAGTGCGAACAAAGTGGAAGCTTTGGAGAGTTGGTGCAGCACAGCCTCAATAAAAACAGTTAAAGTCGGCGCCCTGCTTGTGTCTTCGTTTCGCGTTCAGGTCTTTTCGCGGTCCTGGTAATCTAATTGGGTCCTGGTCAAGGGCAACACAACGTTGAATAATTACCAGAAGTTGTTAGTTTTACAAACAAAAAAGGCACTCCGGCAGATTCCGGGTTACCATGGCAGGAAGGAAACTTGCTGACATCACCACAGTAATAAAAGACGTAATCCACGTAAAGCGAACCGGGTATGCACAGTTCTCAGACTTCATTGTAGCGTACACAAAGGGGGCACAGCCAAGGAGGAGGAACACAGAACAGCGCCCTGTCCTGCCTTCCTAGTCCTTCACTCTGTCGCCTTTGTGTGGCTCTGAGAATGGACCAAACTCTGAGAATGGACCGACAAGCCCGACAGCGCATATTACTGGTATACACATTTCGTTGGTTACAACATATGAATAGGAAATCATTTGTATCCAATCGTTCCTAACAGTCCTCTTACTGAATAATCCCAGACAAAATAAAAACATAGTCACCAAAACAAAGACTAATTATGGAAAGTAAAAGCTAAGTTACCAGCTTCCAGTTGTTCTCAGTCAACCAATTTTAATATAGAGTTTGCTCACACTAATTTCAAGAATAAAAACACATTATAAAGCAATTAATCAATGCTGAAATGAATTAACTACATTTATTTTTCGTGACAGATGCATTTGTCACGTAAACTTAAATCTATTAGTTATTTACAGTGATTTTTTGGAATGTTTATAGGCTGTTCCTTGTGCATGGACTACTGTCAATGTACGCATTAGATTTTTTGGTGTGACACTGCCCTTTTCTGTAATTAATTGGTTTCCCATAACACTGTGTTCAACTTCATTTTACGCGCAGCGCACTGCGGTACACTGTTATGCAGAACTGTGACCTCGTCACGCCATAGCGCCTTTTGTCAGAGTTTCCTCTTTTGTCCCTGAAATAAATAAAACTCAAGCTGAAGCGCATATGAACGGCTAGTGGATGCGGAAGCGAAGTTTACCTAATGTGTTTCGGGACGACGCAGTACGTATAGTTCTTTTTTTATGTTCTTGACGGCTGAGGAATTCAAATATTTAATTCCGAGGGCGCTCGAGGGCGAGGCAACATGCAGGTGTCTTCGAACGGCCGCAGCACAGGATTCAGCTGGCGCAGAAACGGCAGCTTTTTTTCTGGTTCGCCTAACTATAGTGCAACATTGGCATGTGCGCAGACCCTTCGCGGGTACAATGCGCCGCGACGGGTTATGTCGGGCCTTTTTGACCGAATTTCGCTCTGCCACTGCCAGTATGATCGGTGTGTCTTGTCCCGCCTTTTAGACAGCTCGAGTTCATATTACGAGAATTCTAAAGCTTGTTTTTGAGACAAAGACTGGCCGCTTATCAGCACCAATTAGCGAGACCTGCCGTTCACGCTTAGGGTTTTCAGTGTCCGGGTGTGTGCATAGGGGAGCTGCCCTGCATGAGCCCGGAGCCGGCAATATCTTCCTTCGCCCACCCAAGGAAATCACCGAAATGGTAATTGGTACTATTGTAATCTGCTCCAGAAAGCTTTTCTTTTCCGATAGTGTTGAAAGGGAGGCGGTTATTTATGGCAGTTGATGTGAGGAGGCAAACAATGAAATTTGGCTCCTCTTTCTTAACGCAATTTTTCATCTTTTACGCTGAAAAAAATAGATACAACTTATATCGTCTCTAAGAATTATTATCATTGAAAAAACAAAAAAGAATAGCAATGCAAGTGCATCAAAAATACAATCAAGCTGGGTGATGCATTTTTCGTTTCGCTTTTTGAAGTGCCGATACAAAAAAGACCGCGAAGAAAAAAAAACGGCAGAGGGACCTCTCCCCAAAAATATAGGGAAAAGAACAACAAACCGAGGAAGTGCCATTGCGGAGGGGAGGGAGGGGAGGGGTATGGTTACTTTGAAACGTCATATCTTGCAGTCACCCCTCCCCTGTCGAGAACATGCACGCGGAAAGACGGCTGAGGCTGTCCTAGCAAGAGCGCCACTGCATGCAAGCTTCCGCTGCATGTGGGCGAGTCCTCGCTCGATTAGTAGCGCCAAACCGCGGCAGTGGGCGAGTGAAATGGGCGCGTGAAATGTCTTTTTCTCTTATTTTTCTTTAATATTGAGAGCGGAATCACTTGTTTACACGCTCCTGTTTCAGTAATCATTTCCCCGCTCGTATTTGAAGGCCCCGAGGAATCGCCTGGACCAGCTTCTGTAATAAGCCTTTTTTTTTCACTGACGTCCTGCGCATGCGCCTAGCCTCATCACCAATTGTTTTTCAGGGAATCCTCTGCAAAATGTACAAGATTGCTGCGCCAGTGTTTTTCCGCGAATGACGTTTTCTCGACTAAAGATGCGATGGACTGCAGGGCGCGTGGCTCCCTCACCCACTCTGCCTCAAGCGAGAACACTCAATCGGGTTCGCAGGCGCCATATGCGCTTGCGACTAGCCGTGCTACAGGAAAAAAAGCCAAGTTCAGTTATTTCCTTTTGCGTACAGGTACACACCCGTTCTTTTCAAGAACACTCCATTTCCCACATTCCCAAAAATATTCGTAGTCGCCACGCGTGTCGAATGTGTTCATAGAGACTGGCGGGCGCTTCATTGTCAATGTCATGATTGGTATTTAAATGCAAAACCTTCGCGAGCAGTAACTATTTAGCAGCGCCCTTTAATCTATGCACACCCAAGCACAATGAACACCCACATTGAGAATAGCAAAACTCAGCATCTTCGCTTGCGCTATTAGCAAACGTGGGAACACAAATGAGTAACATGGATTCGGGCCATGGAAGCTACCCGTGAAACTGAAAATTGACCAGATAAAGATACGGAGGGCTCATCATTGAATCTGCGCAGGGTATGCACACCAGTAAAGCTACGCTATGGTAAGGGAACGGAGCAAAGGTCACTAGAACATAAGCCGCCAGAAAAAAAGAGAACTCAGAAGAACCCGTAGGCAGACAGGCACAAAAAAAATGCTTTGAGAGTGAATATGAGTTTGTGAATGGGGGGGTTGGCGGGCGAGTGTAAGTGGAAGCGAATATAAGACACTTGTGATTAAGCCGAGGTACCATGACTGGACAAAAGGAAATCAATAACTTACGTGAAAAAGGAGGTGACATGGTGCTCGGTGGTGATCGACTCCGTGAGGACGCACAGATATCGCTGAGTGGAAACGGTTGCGAGGCCCTCGGCGAACTCGTTCTGCCTTAGAGGGGTGTCGCGGGCCTCGATCGACAGCTGCCTGAGCCTCGGGTTGGATCGCAGCAGCCGACTCAGGCTAAAAGGGAAGCCGGCAGCGTCCGTCACCTCCTGCTCGAGGCTGTGCAGGCTGAATCGCAGCTCGGTGACGCGACACTGATTCAGGAAAGCTAGCGATGACATCTTGGCCGTATCATCCAAACTCAGCCGGCGAAGTTTGGCCGTCCCGTGCAGCTCCTTGAAGTCCGCTTCGCTGAAGCGAAGAGGTACCCAGCAGACTACGCACTTTGAACCGCGATTCGAATCGCACTCCGCACGGACATCTAGCTCCTCGAGGTGTCTGCATCCCCGGGCGAGCAACGTGAGGGAGTCGTCCTGGTTGACGCCACAGGGTGCGAGCGCCAGTGCCTGTAGATGAGGCAGCGCGGAGGCCACGATCTCGGACCCATTCGTGTTGCAGTCGAAGTGAAACGACGCCATGTTTAATTCTATGATATTGGACACGCACCTATTGAAGAATAGTTGCGTTGCTTCTATATGGCACCTACAGGCGGTCAAAGTTCCGAACGGCTGCTCATCACGTGGTGCAGTAAGGACAAGGCACAGGGGCGAGACTTGACTCCAGCGCCCCGGCTTCGAGACGGCTTCGGGAAGTTGGCGATGCTCTATGTGTTCGTTGCCTTGCATAACCAAGACTGCTTGCTCAACTCCCTTTAGCTGCTCGTTCTGCGGTCCGTCCTCGAAATTGACCAGATTGCGTGAACTGGCCGGCTTCAGCTGATAGCTCATGTTGCCGATCATGACGTCTTCAGCATGAATATGGCTCGGACTTCGTCGGCAAGACCATTGTAGATCTTGGGAAGCCCAGGTCAGTTCGCAGGTGAACTTGAATGTTTTCAAGAATTGCAGGTGACGACTGAACGACGTGCACAGTTCGGCGAGCTCAAAGCTTGAACCTTCTATCTGAACGGAGTGAATATGCAGGTTTTGCAGCAGCCCGCACTGCAGCAGGAAATGTTCTAAAGTGCAAGTATTCTCTCGCGTTGCTACCAGCTCCATGTACATGCTTTCTAGTTGGAGCTGTCCGTTTGGCGACCGGAAGTAGGGGACCGGCCACGGGTCGTAGTAGCAGCTATCGTGCAGCGGCCATTCGAGCTTTCGAACTTTGGTCAATTTGACATCTAGCAATGGAATAGCTCGGAAGGTCGAATGACGCAGTTAACGCAGTACAGTTCTTGCAATTGATTGCAGGTGGACAAGCAGCCTAGCAGCGCTGTGGACGAAAGGCCAATGCAATTGCTGAAATCCAGTTTTTTCACATGGCTGAAAACGTTTGCTTCATGAAAGACCTCTATGGTTCGCTCATCGGCGTCATGCGCAAATCTGAGCTTGCGCACAGCATACTCATGGAAGATCAAACACTCGAGGTTGGGGAAAGCATCGACGAGTGCTGCCAGGGACGCTGCGTCCAGAAATGACAATATGGTCTCCCAAGCTAGAAATGGTAAGGAATCAAGATACCTCCAGATGTCGGAAGGCGGCAGCATGTTGAACAGTTTGTGGGAACGAATATTTCCTCGGAGCACTCGACAGAGGCAAATTCTTGAAAAACAGGACCAATGCCTCCGCAACCACAGTCGGGCAGCAGAACGGGAAACCACTAAATTCGAAGTGCACTTGGCAATCCTAGCGAACCCTAAAAGGGAAGGCTCACAAGGAACAAGGAGACTTCAATGAACGAACTGCTGATGTGACAGGCGGAGAATCCCTTTTGTGGGCGGCAAGAGAGGCACTCTGAGAGGAGAGGGAAGGAAGGGATTAGAGAGAGAAAAAAAGCGACGTTTCTAGGAAAGTGTCCAAAGCTGCGCTTAGAAATGCCCTGCCACACGAGTCACCACTTGACCCTTCTTAACACGTGCTGTGGGGCGGGTTGGTTGGAGTGGGCGCGGAAGCACCGCAGCAGCAATGGCCTCCCGCTGGTCTCTGTTCATTGTGCAATCCCTCTGCGCCTTCATGAACACCTACCAATACGGCCCTGCATCGACTCCGGCGTACGGGACCTTCGTCGCAGACGTGTCCTTGGATCTGTTCTTCAACAGTCTTGATGCGCTAGCCTTCACTTCTTCGTTATCCAGTTGCGTCTTCTTTTCTGAATGAAGTGCACACTGTCTGTTTGAACGAAGTGGTGGCGCTGGGAACTTTGCTACAAACAAAGCACCCGGAGGGATATCGACAACGACGAGTCCGGCGTTGAGGTCGGCAAGAAAACCGAGCATTTGTACCACATTTGGGTACAGCCACAGATCTGTTTGTTCCGCTGTTCTAAATTTCCTGATAGAATCTCACCGACTGCCTTGCTAAGTGTTCCAAAATTTCCTTTTCTATCAGTTATTATATTTTGACTTAATCATTATTATTTAATCCCCCTCTTTACTATTTTTCTTATAATTTTGAATTCAAAACTCTCATCCCTTTTCTGTTCATGAGGAAGAATTGACCGGTGTTCCACTCCCACGTGCTTTTCCTTTTTATTAACTGCGTTCAGGTGAATAGCCACCCGATTCTAGGCCGATCCCCCAGTGTGGGTATGTGCCATCTTTTGATAGACAAACAACAACATCTCGAGCATCTGAGCTCTGGAAGGTCCAGCTCTGGAAGGTAACGTGCCCAGCAACCCAGGCTGCGGGGTAGCGGCTAAGTACCTGGCGGTGTTGCGCTAGCTTGCTAAATTTATCCTTCTTTTTGTCTGTGCCTGCTTGCTCCTGTTCTGGGGTGACTGGTCGCGGGACGAGAGCTTAATGTCTACTTCTTCTCCTGGCCAAGGGTTTTCCCCTTGGTCGGCATCTCTTTCTCAAGACCAGCTCCCAATTGATCTCTTTTTCCGCAGTGGAGTTTCGAGCATTCCGGTCGCTTTAGTGCCTTCCGCTGGAGGCGCTATCCGACTTAACAACCCGGAGGCAGTGCAGGTGGCTCTTCAATCTACATCCAAGCACTTCATGCGCATTACTGATGTCCGGCAGGGGTGGTATTTTGTGCAGGTCATGGGATAAAGACTGCATTGAAGACCTGTTAAAGTGTACGACCTTCGCCAACCACCCGGTGAGCGCATTCATTCCGCCTCACCTGGCATGTTCCAGGGGGTTGGTCCGAGGGGTCGACTCCTGATTGAGCCCTGTGGAAACGCTTGAGAACCTCTCGCCTGCGGGAGTGATTGCTGTCCATCGATGCAGCAGGATGGTTGACGGAGTAAAAATTCCTACGGAGTCCGTCAATGCCATATTTGCAGGAATAGTTTGCCCGTCAGAGATTAAGGTGTGGCCGTTGGTTTTTCGAGTAGATGCCTTTAACTCTCCGCCCCTTCAGTGTCAAAACTGCTGGCGATTTGGCCACAGCGGCAAAGCCTGCAAATCGGCCTTACGATGCTGTGCCTGTGGGGAACGTCATTGCTGAGAGGAATTTCCTGAACAGCAAGAGAAATGTTGTTTGTGTAGTGGTGCTCACCCTGCTGATTCGCCTGACTGTCCTGCACGAGCACAAGAAGTTTAGGTGCTTGAGCTTATAGACAAGCTCAGATGCACGCGGAGAGAGGATTTTGCCGCAGTCAAGGAGAGAGCCTCAGGCTACTCTAGTTTGGCCGCCAAATGCCCACCCATAATGGATTCCAGTTGGTCCCAGGCTATTACAACGGCAGTTGAGAAAGCTGTGGCAAATGCAATGGATCGCCTTATAGAAACCGTATCCACGTGCATTTTGCAGGTCATATCTGCTCAGATGTCCAATCTTCTGCAGGTGTCCACCGCTCCGCTCTTGCCTTCTTTGGCTTCCGAAGCTACTCCTCCTTCTGTAGTAATCGATTC
Organism: Amblyomma americanum; assembly: GCF_052857255.1. Taxonomy (NCBI): domain Eukaryota; kingdom Metazoa; phylum Arthropoda; class Arachnida; order Ixodida; family Ixodidae; genus Amblyomma; species Amblyomma americanum. The sequence continues at coordinate 89,477,334 of NC_135497.1, forward strand.
CGCTCCACAGGGCCAAAAATAATGTGAGCAACAAGAGACCTCTCAGGCCTCTCCTTCGAACAGCATTATGGACGCATCATCTATGGACTGTATGGATATGGAGTCCGATCTTCCCGCCAAGAAACGAAGTGGGTCTCCTCTGAATATTGCAGGTCCATCTTGCCCCCAGTCAAAGGCAAAGAAAAATAACGCAAGTCAAAATGCTAAGACCAGGATTCTAGAAAAGGCAGTCGCGGCTGCGGCACTCCCGCCAAGATAGGGTTCTAAAGTGTACTCCAGTGGAATTGTCGATCTATATTCTCAGCTTTAACTGATTTATTTAGCCCATGCAATCAGCTTCTACCAGATTTAGTTGCTTTACAGAAAAAATGGCTAACTACAAATTTCAATTATCTCAAGGATTATCGTTCGTTCCGGCTTGACCGGTCATCACAAGGGGGAGGGTTGTTAGTGCTCATCTCCACAAAGCTTTGCCACAGGGCATGTATTTCCAATATGCGGACAATGAATGTGAAATTCTTGCGGTTGACCTCAGTGTCGCAGGTCAACAGCCCTTTACGGTAGCTAACGCATATTTCCCGTTTGGTGTGCCTGACACTCGGCCCCTTGACTCACTCATGTCTAGTAGCCGATCTCAGGTTCTATTACTCGGAGACTTCCAATTCGCACCATGTGACGTGGGGGTTTAAAAGAGACAGCTTTGGTTCTAGACTATTTGATTGGCCTTCTGGCAACAACTTGTTCTGCAACAATTCCGGATTGCCTACGTTTGTTCGGAGTCAATGCCGCTCCGCCTTGGAATTAAATTTTTCCTCCCAAGTAGTTTCTGTTATGTCTTGGGCGCCTGTTGACTGTGCAACAAACACTGATCATCTACTTATTAGTTTCACTTTTGCGTGTACATTAACTGTTCCTGAGTGACATCAGCGGACGTTAATAAATTACAATTGCTTTAAAGACACGCTAAAATCAGCCCTCCAGTCACTTCAGACCCTTGCGCTCAGACAAGTGCCGAAAGCAAGGCTGCACATCTATGTTCAGTACTGGACCATGCAAGGCAAAAGTCTGAATTTTTGGTTAAGGGAACCAAGGGTGCAGTCGTGAACAATTGGTGGAATGCTGAGTGCACGCGTGCATATAGACGATGGAAAGCAGCTTGGAGGCAACTTCTCATCAATCAATGCCGAAAAATTTGGTTGGATTATAAGTATGTTGCAGCAACATTTAAGTGCACCGTCGCCCATGCAAAGGAGTAGTATAATACAAATCATTATGATTTCCTTTCACAATCAGGAAATAAACGAGCTTCGATTATTTCAAGATGCGCAGCAAGGCAATTCCACCGGCTGCCAACATTGAATCCCTCGTTCAGTCCCCTGCTGACATCGCAAAGGCCTTAGAGGATATTGCGTGTGGCCTAGAGCTTCGCTTTACATCTGCTCTAACTTCTCCTGCTATATTCACAAGCACCGCGATTTCACTGAGGTCTCTATGCCTGAGCTGTCGCAAATTGTTCTGCGCTTATCCCCAGCGGCTCCTGGCCCCGATAAGGTCTCTTCCTCTATGATCAAAATTTTCAATAAATCTCCTGCAGACCTGTTGGCTCTAGTTAACCATTCTATTAAAGGTCCTTGGATACCTCATAAGTGGCGTCTTGCTGAAATAGTTCCATTGCTTAAAAGCAAGGGGAGGGCTTAACATTAGACAACATACGCCCTATTTCATTATCATCGAAACTAGTGAAATTGGTGGAAATTGTCCTTCTCAGCCATGTAACGTCATTCATTTCGGAAAATGCTCTCTCGAATCCATGTCAAATTGGTTTCAGGCCGGGTTGTTCAATTTGGTGTGCCCACACTGACCTAGAGAGCTGTATTAAATTAGCTCGCAATAGAAAAGTTTGCTGCGCTAGTCACCTTGGATGTCAGTAAAGCGTACGACAGCGTTGAGCACTCGACTCTGTTACTAAATTTACAGGAACTTTCCAAGCTATTTTGTAGCCTGGATTTCTGTTTGTTTTTTTTTGGAAACTAGAGAATTTTAGTGCTTCCAAAATGGTGTTTCCTCAAGGAGATTTTCACCGACAAGAGGTTTACCGCAAGGATCAGTTTTCTCACCTGTTCTTTTTAACATTTTTCTAAGCTCCATTCCATGCATTCAGAATGTGAAAACTTATGTGTACGCCGACGATATTGCATTTTTTGCATCAGCAGGTGACATTAACACTCTTTTATCGAACCCTGCAAAATTACCTCAATGTTCCTGACGACTGGTTATGAAGAATTCATCGGTCCCTCAATGTGAGGAAATGCGCATTGTTAGTATTTTCGGTTTCTGTTCTTGTAAATATCTGCCTGGTCAATAGAAACAGCATAATACTTCAAGTTCAGACGGTGAAGTATCTCAGAGTAATATACGTCTCTACTCAACCCGGGGGCCACACATTGAGCAAGTTTCTGCAAAAGGAGTTCGGGCCATTGGCATCCTACGCAGGCTTTGTAGTGCTAGGTCAGGCATGAGAAGGCATACACTTCTGATGATTTATTAAATGTACGTCCGCCCAATCTTGGAGTTCGGGTGTGTTTTATTCTCAGAAGCTCCTGCCTATAAACTTTGCCCTCTTGTGCTGTTCGAGCGTGAGGCGTTGTGCCTTTGTCTGGGGCTTCCAAAATATGTCACCAATGCTGTTCTGCACCTTGAGGCATGAATCCCATTGTTATCAGCTAGGTTTCACCTTGTAACTGTTAAATCATTTTTAAAATTGTGTGACTCACCTCTTCACGCTTCCAGGATAATATTTCTTAGTCAACCTTCCGCCTTTTTTAGTGCCGCCTGGTCTCGTTTTCATACTCCACAGATATGTTACGTGCAGTCCCTCCTTGATCCCATAAATATTCATTTCACAGATATCCGCCAAATGTATAACAACTCATCATCTGGCCAGATTGAATTCAATGACATTTTCCCATCGAATGCAAAGCTGAGGCCCTTCCCGCTTCTTCAGGGTCTGTTGCAGGACCACCTGAGGTCATTTCCTTCTCATGTTTTTATTGCTAACGATGCCTCGCAGGATCGCGAAAAGGCAGGTGTGGGAATTTTTTCACCTTCACTGGATTGGTCTTTTTATCTCAGCCTTCCTGACTTCACTCCAATTTTTCTGGCTGAATTATTAGCAGTAATCTTAGCCTTACGAAAATTAGAAACAACCCTTTCCCATGTCGCGGTTATGACAGACCCTGTCCATTTTCTCTTCATTATCCTTACACACCGAGTCTCGGGCATTACTCCTTTTTATGTTCCTGATTCCGCTCCATCTAAATTCGGTAAGGTTGCTTTGGGGACCAGGTCACATGGGCTTTCACTTAGATGATGTTGCAGATTCCCTAGCAGTAGCCTCTCCCTGCAGCCCAATTGTTGCTGTCCTGTCAACGAGTGCACATACAGCTGCGGTGAATTTTCGCAGCTACACAATATTTCAGGAATTTGCTGCCTCGCCCAGTTGAAAAAAACATCAGCCCGTTTCTAGTGTTTACACCAGACCGGATTTTCAGACACGGGTTCTGGTGTGACCCGGTGTAGTGTTTTCTGTTGTGACCGTGTCTGGTGTTCCGACCAGACCGGTTTTTCAGACACGGGTCCTGATGTGGTGTAGTGAGGTGTGTTTTAGTGTGTTCCGGTCCGGTGTTCTGTGCTGTGACCCGGTCATCTGATACCGGTTCTGGTGTGGTTTCATTTGGTGTTTCCTGGTGTGGTCGGTGTACCATTCGATTTGGTGTGGTTGGTGTACTGTACAATGTGTTTATAGAGATGCTGTGAGTTTGGACATACTATCGTGAGCAGAAACCAATGAGATCCCTGTGAGCACACGCAAAATGGTGTAAAACTGCAAGCACTCCTAATGTCGAGACAGGTGCACTAACATCCACCGATCTCGCTGTGCCAGTCTTGACGGCACGAGCATTTTATAAGTGGCACCTGTACACAGTTAGGCATAGTTTGGCACACACTCTCAGCGTCATAATTTTTTACGATTGTACGCTGGAGCATGCATGTAACCACATCAATTGTGTTCTTGCCGAAGATGAAGAACAAGCATGTATAGAAAGAAAAATGCTCACATTTGATCAAAAGCATCCTTAGCTTTATTGGTACACAAAATTGGCAGTACAGTCAAGCTAGAGGCCCCTTGCATCGTAGCATGAATCTTTTCAGAGAAAGTCGAAAATCTTGCATTTTACTGACAGCAGCTTGACTCTAGCTGTGTAGCCCAATACCTGAAGAAGAACAGAACAAAATCACAAATTTGTGTGAAGTACACTATACTAATCACAGCACAAAGGCAACTAGCAAATGTTGCCATTAAATTTAGCTAAGTGGTGCAAACATGTACTACACATACAATACGACTCGCAATGCCTCTGCAGTAAACCAAGTGAGTGTTCTGGTTTATAGTAAATCAATGCTACTCACATAAAGCACCCCACTTGCATTAAGTTGCTTGAAATCAGTTGCTGGATGAGCTAATATTTCAGTTTCATTCGCACAGTGTGACAATGCATACACGGAAAGACACCAAAAAACGCTTTGTGGTGCGTCCCCCTTGCCCTTGTTCATCACCATGCTGTGTGAATGAAAGTGTGAATTATTGCGTAGCGTTTTTTTGCATTCATAGCCAATTGCACATACTTACACCACAGCTGGGTACACCCGCTTCATAATCTGAATTCCTACCAAATATTTAGCATTGCATGTGGTATTGAGCATGACAGTCCTATTAATACAAAATCAAGCTTTCTTAGACAATGAACAGCACTCTAGCATCTCGGGTAATTTCATTCATTACCAGAATCAGAGATTCTAATACTTCGTAACTTAGAGAAATAAATTACCATGGAAATTCTACGCTGCAGAAAACAAAAACTTAAGAGGGATTAAAGCATTAGAGAAATGATTAGAAGATGCCCATAATGATGGGCACTAAAATGAGATAAGCTGCAGTTCCAGTAAAAACAAAAGATTTAATGTGAGTGCAATTCAGGGTGACAAAATCCATGTATGGAGACTTTTTATGCCAACAGGGTGCAGAACAGTAAAGCAATGGCTCGCTGCATCTATTTAGAAGACCATTCCTCTTCATTTCTTCCTATTTCGCAGGAAAGCATAAAAAGCAGACTAATGAAATTTATTTTAAGCTCAATGCCACATACAAAACGACAAGGCTGGAATTTTAACGATTCGAAAGGAATCTTTTCTCCCAATCAATTTCAATGAAAATTAAACAAGATGCTCTGAACCCTGCCACTTGTAAAACCACAACAGATGTGCAAACAAAACTGCCAGATTATTTTCTTGCTGAATGTGTTGAAACCAAAGCTGCCTGAGCACACATCAGTTTTGTTTAGGTATTATCTTGTTATACACATCCTGAGCATCTGGTGCAGTTCACTGCATGGTACCTGCAGACATTTGCACACATACAAAACCCACAGTAGATTCTGGGTACTGTGCACTATCCACTATGGTGCCTAGCACTCCCTGTCTTCCAGTGAGATGCACTTCTTTTGGTGCATCCACGCGCTAGGGTTCCAGTTACAAAAAATGTCCTAGTTGATTCCGAGTTAAGTGAATAACATAATTGCGCTTTTAGACTGACGTGGGAGAATACAGGGATGACACAAACACTGGTGTGCAAACTATCAACTGAGGTTTATTGTGGCGTGTGCACATATATAAGCTTAACATGTCAAAACATAAAAAATGCATTTTAACCAGCAAATTTGCTATCGTATCGTCAAGCATCACAAAGACTGTCTCAGCAGATCGGTTTATGATTGGTATCTCTTGTCCAAGAATTGCTTTTCCTGTTTGGTAAACAAAACTGAAACAATCCCTTCTTTTAGTGATTCCAAGCATTAGGCTTCCCACAGCTCCCTGGTTGTCTTATCTCTGGATTTGAGAACTGTAGTCTTTTGCAAGTGGGGTTCGCATCTATCGCATCTGGCGCAATGTGCCGGCAGATTTCCAGGTGACTTAATCTGCCGGAAATTGCGGTTATGTTCTTTGAGTCTTTCATTTAAACATCTGCCCGTCTGGCCCACATATGCTCGGCCGCAACATAGCAGTATCCTGTAAACCACTCCTACACAGCACTCAACGAACCGGTTTGTGTGCCTGATGCCACAAGACTTCTCTTCTCCAGGACTGGTTTCTTCGTTTACCTTCGCACACATTCCTATTAGTTTTCTTGGTGCGGAAAAAACTATTTGCACTTCATGCCTTCCAGCAACTTTTTTCAAATTGTGAGAAAGTGCATGAATGTACGATAGGAAAAAATTTGCCAAAGGGCATGAAGTGCAAGTAGTTTTTTCCGCACCAAGAAAACTGAAAGGAATGTGTGCGAAGGTAAATGAAGAAACCAGTCCTGGAGAACAGAAGTCTTGTGGCGTCAGGCACACAAACAGGTTTGTCGAGTGCTGTGAAGGAGTGGTTTACAAGATACCACTATTTTGCAGCCGAGCATATGTGGGCCAGACGGGCAGATGTTTAAATGAAAGACTCAGAGAGCATAACCGCAACTGCCGGCAGATTGAGTCACCTGGAAATCTGCAGGCATATTGCGCCGGATGCGACAGCTGCAAACCCCACTTCCAACAGACTACAGTTCTGCTGAAATCCAGAGATAAGACAACCAGGGAGCTGTGGGAAGCCTAATGCTTGGAATCAGGAAAAGAAGGGACATGTGTTAGTGACCCTTCAGTTTTGCTTACCAAACAGGAAAAGCAATTCTTGGACAAGATATACCAACAAAAACCGATCTGCTGGGACAAACTCTTTCTGATGCTTGACGATACGATAGCAAAGTTGCTGGTTCATTTGATATCTTAAACTTATATATGTGCGCACACCACACTAAACCTGTTGATAGTTTGTGCACCAGTGTTTGTGCCGTCCCTGTGTTCTCCCACGTCAGTGTAAAAGTGCAATTATGTTTGACAATTTTAACTCCCAACTAGCCCAATTTGAAACCCTCTTAAGAATAAGCTTAACCAGTTGATTGGTTCTAAGAAGGCATATCACTTGCAAGAGCCGCTTCTCACAGCAAGGCAGATAGCAATAATGGCTGCAGGACACTCTAGTGCAGCAAGGCTGAATGGTGGGCCAGTCGGTAAGTCATGTCAAAGAATAATTTTTACCAGCCGAAAAAAGACAGACAAGAGGAGAACCTATACACAGGAAGCAGTGTAGGTTCTCCTCTTGTCCATCTTCTTTTTCGGCTGGTAAAAATTGTTCTTCGACTGTAATGGAGGGCTTCAAAATAACTTAGAACAAGTGGGGTTCTTGAAGCTTTGCTGACATTGTATGGCAGACTGGCGCCTTTTCCAAAGTAGCAATGTTTACTGCCACACAAATACATGTAAGGCCGGCCTTTGCTAATACGGATTCCAATGTTGGGCCAATTGCCTGTACGGCTTTCAATATGTTTGAACACATGCTTTGAAGACCAGAATTGCGAACTATCTTCCATCAACTATGCCACACTCTATGTGACCGCTTACTGATACTTTAATATCTTTTTTCTTTAAACCTTATTGCTGATTCTTGTGTTACTGTCTGTTAATTTGTATCTTGCTTATAAATCCACTCCTGTAACAGTCCCAGTGGGACCAACAGTATAAATAAAATAAAAATAACACAAAATTCGCATGATCCCTCCCAACATGTATGAAACAAAGTATGGCATCCGCTTCGAGCCATCTCTACAAGGCCTCACTGGGCCATCCCTCCTAAGTGTAAAAAAGTGGTTAAGATTGTCATAATCAATGCCACAAACTATTTTTACAAAGCATGCAGCAAAACTAGCAAAAGATAGCTCAAGCACACCTGTTCTTGAGCAAAAAGTAGCCAAAAACTTTTTACATGTAAGCTGAAGTAGCCCAAGTTAGTATATGATTTGCAAAACTATATGCATAATAGCTCGACAAGAGAGCAGAGAAGGGAAAAGAGGGGTCATTACAGGCTACATGATGGACGCCAACAGTCACTTCCATCATGGCATCTGTCAGCTAGACAATAGGTCGGCTAGCATTCATTTCAAGCTTATTTTGTGCAAAATTTTCAGTGATGGCTACAAGTTATAATATGGAAACTTTTGTCATTAAGCAGAGACAACCAGAGGATTCATGAATGATGGCAAATGTGACAGCACCCACGAAAGCCTACACTGAATCAGCATCACTCAAGCCTCAGCAGTTAAAATCCAAGCTTCATGGCAATTGACTCCCAAGTACCACCAATCTTCTGTCTCCATTGCATGATACTAAAGTATTCATTAAAAGTTGTTCATTATGGGCAATTTCACTGCTCATGCACTGCCACATTGCACATAGAGCGTAGGCCTTTAAGCTTTTATCCTCACATCAGCTAATTGCACCCATCAATTAACCTCCTGTAAATGAACTTTCACATGAAAACAATATCTACAATTATCTGCTCACGTCTTATATGTTTGTCATTATCCTTTGTTTGGTGCTTTTATATTATAAACCACTAACAAACCTGAGTCGTAATTCTCACATACACTGATGGAGTGAGTATATGCCTCTGAGATAAAGCCAGCTAAAGCTGGCAATTACATCTCAGTGCATCGATTTTTCACTTCAGTCAATGCCTTGCGGAGAGAATTGTGAAACATCACTCCAGCGCAGAAAAACACACGAACAAAGAGAATAGACACCATGGTCACCGGACATATTTTTTGAGCGCTGGAATGATGTCTCATAATTCTTCCCAGAACAGACTATCCCTGCCCTCTATGCTTAGCCTTGTGGAGAACCTTTTCCTTGCCTTCCACTGTCACCTCCTGAGCACTTGCTACTGGAACTGCGTTGTGCAACTGCTCCTGTTGACCAGATGGTAGTGGCAGCCCTCTTGTGAAATTATGCATCCTTTGGGATTCCCTTCTTGGTGCCGTAAACTGCCTTCTCTACCTTGAATTCAGATACACCTACAGGAAAAAGAACACACGTATAAAAATTATTAGCCATATTCACAGCCAGGAATATGACATTAATTGCATTTGTGCACTTCACAATGGCAGTATGCTTTAACACCTGTTGAAGCAAGAAAGTAACAAATCATTTCGTTTATTACGAATGCAAAACATGCACCTTGGTGTTGATGGTGCCATGCAATAGCGGTGAGCTCTGATAGCAGTGTACAAAAGGCAACTGCATGCTTTCCCTTTAAGAATTTGTAACTTTAACTGCAGAATTATTGAAAAACAATGAACTTGATCCTTGAAAATCACAGATTAGTAAGTGGAGCAACAAATACTGAAAATAAAATAGGAGTACTACCAGTGTTTACATCAACATGCAGTGACTGCAAGAGCAATTTTCTAATTACAGTTCTTCCCCATACCCTTGTCAAGCAAGGCACTAATGCCAGTTGACCTGCAGTAAAGCCAATATGTCCTCAACACGCTGCTTAGCAAATTTCTTGTAGTCAAAACTGAACGAAATATTACTTAATATTTTTTGAGCTAGAAGTGCATGAGCTATTGATATAGTCTAAGGCAAACAACTTAGTGCCTCAGAACAGTTTTCAATGACGAGCCCGCACACGCTGTACTCGCGACTGTTTCCTTATACAAAGCAATACAGGAGTGCATGGCCTATGGTGTTCATGCTAAGAAATACAAAATATAAATAGAAACAAAACTGAAGTGCGAAGAAAAATGAGAGAAGTTCCGCCATTACACCTTATGTGACACTAGAGCGTACATGTGCATGAAGAAGTAGTAAAATGGTCATTTTGAAACTTTGCACAATCATCAAATTGTCACGACCAAAGTCAGTATGCCTTTTCTTCACACAAAAGGTTTCCAGCGGCTCCGGCACACATTAGTTACTTTTTAGTACAGTGCCTCTAAGTGACAGAAATTGGTCAAGGACCAAAAAATAGTAATAAGTGTGCATTGTGATTTTCACTTCCATGCTGCGTTACTTAACACAACCTCCCATCTTACCTACATGATTTGCTGCAGGAGCAGAAATCCGGCGTCTAACTCCATGAAGGCACAATGAAAGTGCAGTTCAGCGAGTTTGAATAAGCAAAAACATGATTTGAACACAATAGCTCAAGGAAATTTACAAGTGGTCCGTAACATTATGCTTGTAAAAAGACGATTTCAGGTGTCAATGCTTATCAAAGTTGCCTTCTGATCTCAGCTTTGGTGTGCTCATAAAGTGAGGGTGGGGTGCTCAGTTACAATGACCAATTGTCATGGCTGGCACCTTGTGCTACCCCACTTCAATGATGAAGGCTGTGACAAACTATCCTCCAAAATCTGACATCTGGCATAAAGGCTCAAAAACTAAAGCAAATAAAGGGCCACTGAGACCTGAAATTATTCCCTACTTGCACAGTTATGCACATCATAAAGAAAGCTAACAAACGGCACGAAGTTATACTGGTATTCTGGCCCCAGATGCTTGCTCATTTGAGCGACAGTATCCTAACTAAAGCAACCAAAAAGACATGACTGTTGAAGAAGGAACAATAAGGTCCCGTAAACGCTCATCAGCAATGAGAAAAACAAATTCTAACATCTCATAATAATACAAGTCAGCCAATGAGGCCACTGTGTCAGTCACCAACTAAGAGACCATATACAAAATATACACTGCAAATGCACAAACTCTACATGAGAGCAAAGCATGCCCTGATTTGTGAAACAAATTTGTGTCAATGTAAGATTCTTGGCAACAGTACGCATCCCCATTCATGGCATCTGCGAAGAAGGAAGAGGGCACCTATATGATGCTGTACACTTTAGAATTCTGCCTTTTAGTAAACTATATTTTTTCTAGTACCAGAAGGCAAAAATGAAAGGAAAGCTGCCAGCTGTCATGAGGCCTGCCACAAAAAAAAAGCACTGAAGCAAAGGGATGCACAAACAGAAAAGAAGGGATGCACTACGTGATGACACAACACAAAATAACACAGAAAAACAGGGCACAACCAATCAATGAAAAGAGAACAACAGAAAGAAGGCAAGCAGTACTTAACACTGCTACCTCTGCAAATTGAGAGCAGTGAAATGTGCAACTCCTAAAAAATTAGTTTCAAGGACTATAAACACCTAATTTTGGTCACATATCTTTTTTAATGCTGCATTAGACAAGTATATTCACTGAACTTGCACAGTGTCAACACCAGGCAAGTGAATTGGCAAAAAAAAAACATCAAAACTCACCAAGATAATAACTGAGGTAATGTTTTATGTTGAAGATTCACCTTTTTTTCATTTAGAACTTTCAGCTTTTTTGTGCACAGGCTATAATATAACAGATCCTGAAGTAGTTTGCAGTAGACGGTGCTTATTTTGTACTCAGATCTAGAGGCAGTAAAAATATTGCAACTACAGTGAGAGGCCGCAGAAAAAAAGCTTACAAGGGAAGCTGTAAGTGCAATTCATGTTTCATCTTTGAGGCGCATTCACAGCTGCACTATATAGCACTGTTGATATTCTTTTGGCCAAGTGAAATAAGACGCCTTTGCTGGAGCAGCCTCGGAAGAGCGCCATGTGACACTGGCATTACTGCAGAAGAATGACATGATTATCCTGCTATAATTGTCTATTAGGAGTGCCATGTGACCTGGGTACTAGAGAAAAAAGGATAAAAGCATTGTCCTCATGCTGTAATACCATCTCAAAATGCTGCCCTGTAGCCCATTACTTCATATTGGTGTTTTTTAAAGCCTGGCTGCATTGAAGGGGGCCTCTAGTGGCTCGAGAACAGGTGGGGAGGGAACTAGAGCAGGAGAGTGAGAAAGTGGCTGAGCTGAGGCTATGCCAGTGTGCTCGTTGCTGCGTAGCCTTGGACTCACCTCTGGACTCACTCGTGGTATGAGGGTGCGGGTTTCCCTTTTTCTTCCACCCTTTGTGTTGTGCTGTCAACTTTGCATTTTTTTCCATCTTGGCTTTAATAAGACGTGTTAATGATTCTTGTAAAAATCACCACGAAATTTTAGAAATGACAGAAGAAATGTTCTAACAACCATTAACAAAAAAAGAAAATTGGTTGCTTGCTTCGGATCCATACACTCCCTACATTCCAGTACGGGGAGTCTCAAATTATTCGTTAGTCTTGGTAGGTGTTCTGAGGCTTGCCGAGGCCCCCCTGAATTTAAGCACTGCTTCATACTGAGCATGAAAGTGGCACAATCTGATGGTGACCTATTGAGAAGAGACACACATCTTATTTTGAATAAGGGAACGCCAATACATGCCGTCAACGTTCTGGTCCAAAGCAGACATTGCAACACACTGATCTCAACATAGAGGTGAAAAAACAGATCTTAGAAAACTCAATACATACTTGTGCTCTGCAATGTACGCTGAAAGCGGCACAGACAAGAGCTGCCCCAAATCTGGACAGGCGAGACATCCTCTCTGATGAAGCTCTTTTCAGATTTCTTCACTACTGAACACCAGGCACTTCACCTGCATAACATAATTTCCCGCTGTGTATTTTTGCACCTACAATGCCTGGCACTTCCTAGTAATTATTTGTATTGCTGACATTTCACACAACCACAAGAAAATGTTTAAACAGCCAAACTTTAAATACATAACGCCACTTGCTCACACTAGTTTATCATGATGAGCTCTGCACTACACCGGTTATTCAAAAACACTTATTTTGAAACGGCTACGAGGCGCTCTTTTTCTAGCGCTACTTCGTCAAAATCTAGCTATGATTTTTATTCACGACCGCCAGCAACTAAAAGAACTTTACAGCTGCAGGCAACGTCACCAATGTTACACTGGTGATCGAGCAGCCAGCTTCCTTTTGGGGTATCACTGCGACGCGTCGCTCAATTCACTCAGTCGCTTGCATGCCTTGACGCGTCACCCCCCTCGCACCCTGAGCTTGACAGCTGGTGTAATCGGCTCGTAGAGGTGTGTTCTAATCTTAAGACGCCACATCATAAAGACGAACATACGCGTAGCGAATTACACAACGCGAAACAGACCGAGCGGCGTACGCTATCGGCAGTCCGCAACGGGCCGATAGTGGCGTCAAAAAACACGCGTGCAGGCAGCGCACGATCACGTCGCACGTCGAATAATAAACAGGAAGTCGGGCAACCACATTAACGAAATCCCGAAACACAGTCACACAGTTCGCTGCGACAGCGCCTTGCTGGGCAGTATCCAATTCGCACATTTACATTTAGGACTCTACGCGTGCCTGGCATTTAGCAAACGCATCTATGACAGACCTCGGCGCTCGCGTAGCAACGCATACACTGTGAACACTGACAGACCAGCATGTTGATGATTCGATGTGGAATGCACTTTGCTGCCGCGGAAACAACCAGCGAAACACGCGCAATGCCGAAGAGAAACGAACAGTACAGAACTGACAGAGCCTCGTCCCTTCCGTTTCTTCTCGCCTTTGTGCTCGCTCGTTTATTTCCGCGGTCGCAAATTGCACGCATTCCTGCGCTACACTATGGGTCTCACCTGGAAACGAACACTCGACGCCTTGCAGTAACCCCTTTCTTTTCTTGTTTTTCGGCTGCCACGGTTGAAGTCGAACGTGTTGTCAAGATGAAACGGCTCCATGCTTCTCGGCGTGGTCACTTATTTACAAAGTACGCGAACGGCTGCATTGCTGACACGCGGTGCAAGCTACGATATGCAGGAAACCCAAACGCAAGTTTGAAGCAACGATTTTGAACTCAAACACAAACTGCCCAGCACACGAGCAGCAGCACGGACCAAGGCACGGCTCGGCGTTTGGCCTAACCGGATATAGCACTGCAATGCAGAGAAAGAGAGAGGATAAACAGGAGGGTGTGTTGTTTCCTGCCACGTGACCCAGCAGCACCGCGCTGGATTTGAACGGCGTTGGGAAGCACGCTAGGCGCTGGCGCGGGGCTATTAGCGCTGCGCGTGTCATGCAAATAATTACTGCGAACTGCTACAAAATTGCAGTTAGACTGAGGCGCTTCGCGCCTCCGTGTTTTAGAATGACCATAATGAGCCCCTCAAAGGCACTCGATGTTGCATTGGCGCGTCATATTCAATCTTCAGATATTTCCTGACGCCGTGTAATTCACCGTGATATTCGACATATAATTATTTCTATATAATTAAATTATTATTCATTGGTGTGATGTAATTGCTTAAATATCTATTGTACAATTATGCTGAGCTGCTCATGATCCAAACAGCGAATTAATTCGCTTCTGTGGGCAGTGTTACATGCTCAAGAAACTCCATCTCTCTGATGTGCACGCTACCAACACCAACGCTCTGATGTGCACACCAACCCACCTTGGTGTGCAAATCACAACACACTAACACACTAGGATGTGTACACCAGCACACACCAAACCAGTCTGGTGTGCACATCAAAACACATTAACACACTAGGATGTGCACACCAGCACACACCAAACCAGTCTGGTGTAAACAGTAGAACACACTAAAACTGTCTCGTGTTCACGCCAGAAAACATCAGACCACACCAAAACATCCTGGTGTATTTTTCAACTGGGTCGGCTCTTACATCAACTCCCGAATATCAAATATCAGCATCTTCTGCATCCTTGGAGTAACAAAGAGTGGCGCTCGCGCAGACTAGAGGTCTCTTTCACGCGTTTGCATTGTCGCGTACCCCTTCTAAATTTCTACTTTCACAGATCTGGCCTGGCGACTTCCCCATTGTGCCCTTTTTGTGCCGAACCTGAGACAATAGATCACTTCCTGCTGTTCTGCCGCCGCTTCTCTCATTTGAGGAAGCGCCTTTTGCAAATTCCAGTTCATCAACTGGGCTTGCCTGTGTCCTCCGCGGTTGTTCTTTCCATTGACGCTTCTTTGCTTGGACGAAGCGATAGGTTTATTCCAGACAATGCTCGAATAAATAGAGAAACCAACAAGAACAAAAACAAACAAATGTCAAAACGTCAAAGCGATAGGAGTGTGCGTTCTGCCGTGCAAAATTTTCTTCAAGCAACGCAGCGACTTCCCTTCTAATTTCTTTTTCCCGCTATCAGTCAGCACGAAATTGAAACATTACAGGCATTGTATACTATTATGCGCACATTAAGCCATTGTCCCGTCTTCGATCTCCAAGTTAACAGGACCCCTTTCCTTACATCTTCCAATATATCAGACTACATACTATTACCACTCCTTTTCCCGTGAAAACTTTCCTGTATCCAGCAATTAACCGAAAGTGCCTTGGCCACTCCCCCGCAGTGGGTATGTGCCAGCAACGTCTGAGACCTCCCTTCCTTCCTTCCATCTCGAGCACCGTTGTCAGTGGGCATGGAGGCATCACCGCACCAATGGCCTCCCGCTGGTCTATGTTCTTTGTGCAGGTGAGTCAACTTCCTCGTGAATGTTTTAAATCTGATGACCTGTGTTTGGTTGTGCTTCCACGCCCAGAAGCAGTGCTGCAGCCCTTTAGCGTTTTTCTTTTGTTTATAAGTGGCGGTGTAGAGAGCAACCCTAGTCCGGGGAATGCGTCGCTCCCTGATATTTCCAAAGTCTGAATGACATACGTCGAAGGTCCATTCGCATAGAAGCATTTCAGGTTACGATGTCTAACGACTTATCCGAGTTCAAGCGAGACCAACAGGTGATTTTGCCGACATTAAAATGCGTCTAGAAGCTGTAGAAAACGTAACGGCTGGTTTTGAAAACTCGCGACGAGGTCTTTGCGATACACGCAAAACACTCAAATTTGTACAAAAGGAAACGTATGCTTTGCGTGATCGTTTAGATGATAGCGAGGACCGCTCACGGCGTGACAACCTTAACTTTTATGGATTTGATTATAGTTCTAATGAGACTAACGAGCAATGCGAAGAAAAAGTTAACCTTATCGCCGACACATTAGAACTCTCCTTAAGGAGTGACTGAATTGCTCGTGCGCGCAGAATTGCAAGATTCGACGAGAACAAAGCCAGGCCCGTGATAGTAAAATTCGCCGCACATAAAACCAAGGTGCAAGTGCACTCAAAGCGATCGTTGCTGAAGGAACAAGAAGTATCTATGAGGGATGATTTTTCTGCGGCGACACGTAAGGTGAGAAAGCCGCGAATTGACTATGCGGAGGAGTTTGATTTAAAAGTCAATTTAAGGCACAACAAACTTATTGCGAATGGCGAATGCTATGGTATAATGCGGAAACTGACCTAGTGTTTGAAATTGAACCTGATCTAAACAACGAGAACATTGAGTCTCCGCGCTCCCTTCGCTCTGGTCGTACTCTATCAGGCACTGGAACGTAGGGACTCTCCAGGGGTGGTGGTACTGCCATTGAGAACATCGGTCTGAGAGTGATTTCTGCCAATGTACGAAGCACTTGGTGAAAATAGATGACTTGAGCGCTTTGATAAATGAATGTACTGCTGATATCATTGCGTTATCAGAGACCTGGTTGTCTGATAAGGTGTCAGACAGTGAGCTACTTGTTTGTGAAAAGAATTACAAGATATTTCGATGTCACAGATATGAAAGGCGAGGCGGTGGTGTTTTACTTGCTGTCAACGAACAAACTGAATGCTTTCGTGTTGCTGTAATGACTAGTTTAGAAATTGTTTGGTGCTGTATAATTTCCCGTTTTATGAAAATTGTTACTGGTGTGTGCTATCGACCACCGTCAAGACCCATAAGTTTCTGTGAAGATTTGCACGACTGTCTCAATGCAATTTCTCTACACTTTCCGGGTGTGATCATTTTTCTACTAGGCGATTTCAACTTTGCAGAGATTGAGTGGAATCATGATAGCCCAGTCTTTGTTTCGACGTGTTCCAATTCGAACCGCTTCCTTCGCATATGTTCCGATTTCTGGTTATCGCAACTTATTGAGCTGCCCACACATGCCACTCCCACTGCGTCATGTTCTTTATCTTGTCCTGACATCATCACCAGACATCGTGTCCTCTATCACTCATTTGCCTGGGTTAAGCGATCACATGATAATCAACTTCAACCTCTCTCAACCTCCAGCACTGTCACGTAAACGGTTCAAATGCGCCATAGATTACAACATGGCTGACTTCTATGCTATTAATAATAATCTGTCTTTATTTCTAGATGAATTCTCGAGTGCTTATGTCGACCGCAGTGTTCATCGTAACTGGGAGATCCTCAAAACTAGAGTTTCTGACCTTGTGAAGGAATACATACCCACCAAAAGGTATATAGCAATACATAGTGCTGCGCCCTGGTACAACAGGTATCTTAATCAGCTTTCCTATAAGAAAAAAGGCTTTTTCGTATAGCTCGCTTCACGCACTCTGCTGTCAAATGGTCTGCGTATAAAGCCGCTGCAGTCGCTTACTCAAAGTCATTGAAATCAACCAAATTTACTTCCTTTAATCAGACTCTCCCAGCAATGCTAAACAATAACCCGAAACAGTTTTGGAACACACTGACAGGAAAACGAAATACCACCACACATCTATTTACCCAGGAAGGTGATCCAGTTCCTGACCGGCTGTGCGCATCGCTTCTCAATAGCGCTTTTATCAAAGCGTTCTCTAGCCCCAACGACACTTCCGCACTACCTTCACTCATAGAATATCACTTTTTACCAATGGGTCCCATTGTCATCTCATCACAAGTAATTCGCTGCATTATTAATCAGCTCAAAATGTCATCCTCTTGTGGCGCCGATTGCCTTAGTACTAAATTCTTGAAAAATACTGTAGAATATTCTTCCATTATACTACAGTGTATCTTTTCGCAGTCTTTAAACCATCACACCCTTCCTAATGACTGGCTCACCGACCAAGTAATCCCCGTGCACAAATCAGGGGAAACGCAAGATCCACGTAATTACCATCCCATCTCACTTACTGCCGTCCCATGTAAATTTCTAGAGCACATCATAATCCGTCATCTTGTTTCCTACAAACCAACCAGTTCTTTACTCCGAAACAGCATGGATTTCGCAAATTCTTCTCGTGTGAAACGCAGTTAATGATTTTCACTGAAGGCTTGCATGTTTCTTCCGACTCCGGACTCATTACAGATTGCTTATTCTTGGATTTTTCAAAAGCCTTTGATAAAGTCAGTCATTCTCTTTTAATTTTAAAGCTGAGCCAACTTAACATTGATCCGAATGTACTCGACTGGATTCGTGCCTTCCTTCGTAACCGTACTCAGTTCGTCTTCGCCACTAACCACGACTCATCACCAGCGCCAGTACATTCAGGTGTGTCCCAGGGGTCGGTACTTGGCCCGTTGTTATTTCTAATATACGTAAATGACATCTTTAAAGATTTCTTCTAACACGTCCTTGTTTGCTGACGACTGTGTAATTTAGAGTAATTAACAACACTGATGATATTGTTCAGCTACAGGCAGACTTAAACAAAACTTCTGAATGTTGCCAACTGTGGAAAATGGAATTAAACATATCTGAATGGAAATGCATGCGTGTAACCCGAAACCAGCAAACAACACAGGGCTATTTTATTACCAACACTCAGCTGAATCCAATATCGTCTTACAAGTATCTTGGCGTTAATGTGTGTTATAATCTTTCTTGGAATGCTCATATCAAGTTCATCACTTCAAAGTCTAATCGCGTGCTAGGGTACGTCCGCAGAATTTTTTCTTCCTCTTTACCTTCATTGAAAATGCTACTATACACTACACTCATTCTTCCGCAGCTAGAGTACGCATGCTCGCTTTGGGACCCCGGCACCATAACATTAATAAAATAACTAGAGGCCGTGCAGAATCGAAGTGTCCGTTTCATCATTGGAAATTGTCATCGCACCGCCAGTGTAACAGAAATGAAATCTAATCTTAAACTTCCCTTACTCTCCACTCGCCGTAAACTTTCACACATTTGCCTTTTTCATAAAATTTACTACCACAATCCTTACCTTAAAGCCATCTGTGTAAAGGCACCATCTTTCATCTCACCTTGCGTAGACCACAATCAAAAAGTAGCTGTTCCGCACTGCAGCACGGTGACCTGCTCTAATTCCTTTCTCCCTAAAACATGTCGTGACTGGAATAATCTTTCACCCACAGCCACTTGTATTAGCGACCCCTCGCGTTTTGGAAGCAGATTACTCGCACTGTTAGAATCAGACCAATTGTGATATATTATTTAGCAATATTTACGTTTGGAGACGCCAACATGCCAAGAATATTAAAGCCACTGGGAATCATCAATCTACCGAGGCTTCAAAGGGCCGTCGATGTGGTTGCAGCGCTACGAGTGCAGGTGGTGGTGTCTACAAAGGTCCTCCCCCCCCCCCCCCCCCCCTGCTGTTTAAGGGGTGAAACGGCTCCCCGCTGTCTGAGAACGGCTTTGGGTGAACCTGTCTTTTGTTCTCAACGCCGGACCCACCCGGGACATTTTTCTCCCGGAGGGGACGACGGGGGAGCCGGCGAGCGACGGAACTGTAAATGAGCCGTGACAAATGCGGCCGTGTTTGACTAAGACAACGTCTCGGGAATCCTCGTGCTTCGAAAACAACTTCGACTTAGACTGTGCTTTCCCACACCCATACGTGAAAGCTTCTGCGAACTGCGGTGGGATCCATTCGCCCCCACGCTACCGCTGTGAAGTGCAGGTGACTGACCTTCGACGCTCTCAATGGGACCCCCTTCGGGCTATTCATCACTGAAGCCTGGACAGCGCGGACACTAATCTGACAGAAGTGGCAAGAGTGTGTGGCTGGGGGCGGACCCGGAAGACTGGACACGTGATCTACATCACAGTGATTCGACGCATTTTTAATGAACTAGATTCCCCAACTAGGGACCTAGGGACAGCGGACCCTATTTAAGCAGCGATCTGGCGTGTGTTCGCCAGCTCCCGATTCACTCTTTCAATCTTTGTATAAATGTAAATAAACCCTTCAGTCTCTTCTTCACCTCGAAGACCCTCTCATCTCTTCGTCACCCCCACCACAGCAGCCTCCCGATCCGGAACCCGGGGACACCGACCTTGGCGAGAGACGGCACAGGCGAACCAGGGGCCCGCATCTAACAACTGGTGGCAGCGGTGGGATCGAAGCGCAATCCCCCAACACCGGTGGCCTGCTACGGGAGAGAAGCCCCGCATCTAACACAATATAGAGATTATAATTAAGGTTTTATTTTTGTAATCCTTTTATTTACTTCCGTACTTTTGTTCTAAATGTTTTGGTCTCTGCCTTTAGCATTTTTCGATATTGTTCGCATATGTGGCGCTTTTTTATCTATGTATTGTTTTTCACTGCCCCACCCCTTCTTTAATGCGAAAGCACTGAGGGTAAAATAAATGAAATAAATGAAATGAAAATAAAACATTTTCTTCGATATGAGCCAACAGGAAAATAAGATCAAACGCACGAGATACTCACGTCGGTGCGCTAAGAATTGAGTTTTTATATCTCCTGAAGCACAACCTCCTGAAGCACCAGCGACGGCGCCGCTAGAAAGAGTTGCAGTGGCGCTATCTGGCGGCTGCTACGCCAAAGAGCACGCCCGCGCCCTCCCGTTCGCGCCGCTATGACAGTATTCTAGTTCGCCATAACCTCAATCATGGCGGCCGGTTGGCCGGCTGGCTGGCTGGATGGATGGATAAGGCTGGACCCTTTAAATCGGGCGGTGGTTCAAGCCACCCAGCCATGACTTGTGAAATTTTACTCTTGTCTTGATTTTAGCCACCAATCAGATAACCTTCGCTTGGTTACTTCTATCCGCCTAAAATCTAATTTTCCTTCACTATCCTTAGACCCCAATACTTTAAATAAATCAGCCCCGCTGCTTGCCCCAGCAGGGTGAAGCCCTTTAGAGAGAAGTATCAAGTGTTCAGCCGTTTCCTCCTCCTCTCTGCATGCAATGCACAACGTTTCTATCTCGCGGTACCTGACTATATATGTCTTAATCCGCAAAAGGCCCGTCCTGGCCTCAAACAACAAAGAGCTTCCCCTACAATTATCATAGATATTTCCTTTGGCAACTTCCTGCTTAAAGATCCTGTATGTTCCCAGTGCCGATTTCGTCAGCATCCCTGTTTTTCACAGAGCTCTCTCTCTGTTTATTTAACCTTTTTTAAACCAATAATTGCTGATTTGCACCCCTACAGCTGTCCAGATATGTGCTTGTCAATTTGATAGTTAGCTTTCTCCTTTGCGTGTCAACATTCCTTATATACAGTATCTAAAAACATTCCTAGCCCAGTGCTTTTCCCTCATTTTTCTCAATCGCTCCTCGAATGCTATCTTACTGCTGGCTTCTCTGCTTTCGAATGACGCCCATCTTATATCCCCCTGCACCCCCTGATTTGGTGTACTGCCATGTGCTCCCAAAGCTAGCCTCCCTACGCCACGTTGTTTAATTTCTAACCTTGGTTGAACGTCTGGTCTCATGCACAGGACCGCATTACCGAAAGTCAGGATAGGCACCATCACCCATTTCCAGATCCCTTTTACCACTTCATACCTATTGTAATTCCACTGTGCCCCATTTTTCATGACAGCTGCCTTCCTACTAGCTTTATTCATTACATACTTTTCATGCTCTGTCAGATACTCAGCACCGTTATTTATCCACACCTCAAGATACTTGTACTCAACCACTCTTCTAGCGTGGAGTCCTGTATTCTATGCTCGCCGACCTCATCATTAAATATCATGACTGCAGACTTTTCCTTACTAAACTTGAAACCTAATCTATCTCCCTCTGTGCCACATATGTCTATCAACTTCTGTAAATCATCCTTGTTGTCAGCCATTAGCACTATATCACCGGCGTATATTAGTCCCGGTAATGACTGTTTAATCCATTCTCCTTGCGTGAAAAAAGAAAGGTTGAAGCCTAGTCCGCTCCTTTCTAGCTTGGTCTGCAACCCTTGCAGGTGCAACATGAACAACAAAGGAGAATGAGGACATCCTTGCCTAAGCCCCCGCTGTCGGTCTACAGGCTCTGATACTCTTAGTACTTTTCCGCGACGCCTTCAGGCGCTTATTGGCGTGAGCCCCCGCGCTCCGGCGAAGGCAGACGTGCCGTGCGTCAGCTTGTGGGCTGAGCCGAGAGAAGCTGAGAAATGAATGCTGTCAGCCAAAGCGGTATCTAATCGCGCAGAATGTGTTCTCGCGTTTGCAGCGGCCCAAGCGGCAGACAA
This sequence comes from Amblyomma americanum, assembly GCF_052857255.1. Taxonomy (NCBI): domain Eukaryota; kingdom Metazoa; phylum Arthropoda; class Arachnida; order Ixodida; family Ixodidae; genus Amblyomma; species Amblyomma americanum. Next base: position 89,499,497 of record NC_135497.1, read on the forward strand.
AAGCAGTTTTGAGTCATCGTATGGAACAATTGCAGTGCCACCTTCGCAGCGCAGGTTTCCCATTGCTCGCTGGTCTTCGTGTTTCCTGCTTGTTTTCGTGCAGTGAACAGAAAATACCGGAGAAATCGCATGTGCAGTGTGCCACGGTGCACGAACACGGCCGTTCACAGCGAATTAAGCCTGTATTCATTTCCGTAGGACCGCAATTGAAGAAGGAATCGATATTACGCTCGTGTCTGCGCGAGTGTATCAAAACAGGTACCTATGCAAGACAACGACAACCAGTCCCGGAAGGCATAAAGAAAGTGGCCCCGAAGGCGAGGGCAAACACACATACGGAGGACCTCAGCCAGCGCTCCCGCCATGAATCGAACTCCCGCGCGAGTGGCTCCGTACCTTCCGTTACGTGCGCTTTCTTTAAAGCGAGGGTTCCGCCCCCTTCAGTCACTTTTGCGCATGCCCCTGATATCTGTTTTCTATGCGCCACATGATGAGCGCGCGCTGGCCGGGCGGCCTACTGGAGTTAGAAGAGGAGTGTAAAAAAGACTAAAAAATGCATTTATTGTTGCGATCTCGAGCAACGTGAGGTTGTACACGATGGAAACACGATTCTCCTGACAAGTCGAATCCGGGTTCGTTGCCCATAGGTGTCACGCGTTTAGATATTGTGTTCTCGACGGGATTTCAGACACGGTTGCGTGGCTTCGTTAGACCGATGAAAGTCCTCCGGTAGCAGCCGAAGCAGGGCCGCTGGACGAAATAAACGCCGCGTCCTAAGCACCGCTGCTCTCCGTTGTCCAGTCGAGTCGTGACGACGGGATGTCTCTTTCGAAGCCATGTGACCTCTTGCATTTTCCATTGCACGTCAGTGTAGTGCGCGTGAAGCACCTCCAGGAGCGGCAGTTCGGCCTGCATGAACCTGAGAAAAAAAAAATGCATGTAGGTAAATTACGAATTTCTGACATTCTACGCTGCACAGGAGAACGAGGAAAATAAAGAAAGAGGTTTATGATGGGCATAAGTCGACTCACTCATTTATACTCATTTCGCCTCACTCTCACACTGACAGACGTGAATGATACGTGAGGGAGCGGAGGACGTGTACTGAGTGGGTACGGGTAACGAGTGGTTGCGCTGTTGAAGAGTGGTGCGTTTCCTGATCTGATGTCCAGAGATGGTGTGTTCCCGGATGAACTGAAAAGTAGCTCGTGCCTGCCCCGTATATAAAGGAGGCAATAGAAGTGAAACCACGAATTACCGGCTTGACGCCGTACTATATGTGTTTTACAAGGTGTTCGAGCAAAATGTTAACAGGAGGTCGGAAAATTTTTTTTTATCGTTTATAAAGTCATTAACGCCTCTAAATATGGCTTTTGCAAGATCAATCGTCGGAGCATGTTCTATTAGCAGATACGGATAAGATAATGTTACTGATAACATCGAATAATGGGCAAACACTCGTGGTCGGTTCTTGGACGTTTGAATATTATCAACTTTGAGTAGCATGCAATTCTTTTGCTTATGCTGAACATTCTCGAAATACGTGAAATTGCATTGAACCAGCTGAGAATTATTTGAGTAACGTGTTACAGATCTGACCATGTAGGCTGATCACACGAATGTTTTCTCGAATATTTGCAGACTTGTAGTCGGATAAAACTCAAGAAAGAGTAGGCAAATGCCCCTCAAAGACTGCCATCCAGCCAATGGCGTCGACCGATTTTCATGACCCGCGGTTTAAGTTACTGTTATGCGCCTTCATCTGCCACCTCCTGTGATTTTACGCCAGCAGGTCCAAAGAGATCGGTCAAAGCGGCGAAGGGGCGAATAGGCCGTCGCTATTGGCTGGATGGCCCCATTTGAGGGACATTTGCCGCTTTTTTCTTGGGCTGTATCCGACTATTAATTGAGACTATTATGAATGCTAAAATAGTAAAGTAATACGCTTGAATGCAAGCAAACAAATTTATTTTAAAATTGAAAAAAAAACATTTAAATTACATTGAGACCATTTACTGCTCCAGTTCATTGCACGTTTAAACTCAAGTATACCAAAAACAAAACTGCAATAGGTAACAATTCAGAAATTGCTTGCCGTCTGTTGCTGGTTCAAAGTACATTTACACCCACCAGAGCGCAGCCATACGGCTACAAAGGAATGCTATACAGTGTGATGACCCCCATAATGCGCAGGTCCACACGGGACGGAGAGGCAAAGAGACACCGTATGGCTCAGTTTAAACAAACAGGTATATTCAATAATTACACATGATTAAGGTTATACATCAGAGGCTGCGGCGTCCGAGCTTACGTGCCGACGACTTCATGGGGGCGATGGAGTGGCTCCGGAGTTGGGCTCGAGCGGTTGCTGGCAGAAGCTGCACGCCGTCGGGCTTCGGCGCTGAAGGCCCTCTTCGCTAACGATGTCGTCCTGAGTGTATGCAGTAGAATTTCAATAGTCGTCCGTTTCTTCGAGGATGGTTCACAAACCCTTCCTCTAGTGTCGTTCGGCTTGGAAGATGAACAGGAGGCGAGCTTGTAGATGATGACAGCAGAGCATAATTTTACAACAGAACAAACTTTGCACTACTTTACTCATCGACCGGGCAGGTTAGTGCCTAAGTAGCATCACATTACATGCTAAGCATGGAGCCCCAGCTCAGACTGGACTGCATCCGTTTACATGTGCTTTTAAGCACTTGATTAACAAAGGACTAAGGGCGGTCATTTCCAGTGGCCCGCCCAAAGCATCAATTCTCCAATCCAAAATAACATGCGAGATGGGGACCACCCCTTGGGTTGGGCTTAGCCTCGAACCCAGAGTCTGTTAACAATACAAACTAAATAAACAACAAAAACGCCACCACTCTCTCTCAAGTAAGAGTATACACAGGCTCTCTCTTCGGAGCTAATTCACTAGCGCCTGTCTTTCCACATTCTTGGCGAGTACTGCCTGTCCGCCATGACAGGTGTCCGTCGCGGCCCTTCTGGGAAGCTGTGGGTGCCTTCCCGGCGATAGCCCACGACAAAGGGGGGGGGAGGGAAAGAATGTCGTCTTCGCGGTAGCGCATAGCGTCGGCTGTGGTACGGCGCGCTCTGGCCCGCTGACAGCTCCCTTGTCCTGGAATGTGCCCGGAAATTGGGGAGGATAAAGCCTGTTTCCCCGGGGCGGCGGCGGGTCCGGTTGTTCTGGTCGTCACTCAAAGAGCATGGCTGGGTAATTGATGATGCCGCTGTCACGGGTCTCCGTCTACGCCGCGCCGTCGAACGTGGATCCTCGTAGCACACACGGAATGTCACACTCGCTCACCCTCCAGAAGAATGTTCTCCGAACATTTGAGTCCACGCAGCTCCCCTTGTCTTTCTGAATCGCCTCGCACAGTGCGTCCGACAAAACACTTTTCGCTGCACTCAACACCACTGCACAACACCATATGCCTCCGCTGTCAATACTGGCGTCTCCAGGGGCAGCACTGATCTTCTTTTACAGATAAACATGAAACTCAGCACCCAAGCCTCTCCTTTCTAGTCCAAACTGGACGAAATAAATTTACCACAGTTACAAAGGAGCTCCCACTTCTAGCACGATCACGGCACAGACAAAAATATAGATAACGAAAGGTTTAACTATTAACTCCGATAACTTAACACATACGCATATAGCAATGTTATGAGCTGCGGCATTACACAATTCTAACCACTTCACAACTCCGCTCTGTTTACGCCATTAGTCCGACTTAGCTTTCCGATTTCGCAGCGGATATCGGCCTTCATGAGTCATACTAAGTAAGTCTGTGCCCCTTTGTCTGCTTTGGGACTCGCGAGGGCTCGTGGCAGGAGCCTCTCCTGGCGTTATCTGCGCGGCAACCTCGCGCGCTTCTTCTTCTAGCAATGCATGAAGTAAATCCGGTGGCATTCTGGCCGTCACCTCTGGCGCCTGCCGAACAGATGCAGGAGAGGGCGTTTCTTGCGAACTATCTGCGCGCTCCGCTTCACTTCTGTCCCCATCAAAATCCGCGCTTTCCCTTTCCTCATTTCGTGAATACTGAACCGGTGCCGACTTGAGGCGATTTGCGTGTATCCTTATCAAACGCCGGTTCACGTCTCGGACTCTGAAGTTTACCGGAGAAAGCTTCTCGACAACCTCGCACGGTCCTCTCCACTTCGTCTGGAACTTACGAGCTAGCCCAATCTGCCTTTGGCAGTTTTCAATGTACACGCTGTCCCCCACATTAAACGGCGCGTCTCTAGCACTGCGATCGTGCACCTCCTTCCTGCGCTTCGCCGCTTTCTTTAAGGACTCCTTTGCGATGTCCCTCGCCACTTGCAAGCGCGATTCTAGCTCAACCTTATAGTCGTCCAGTGAAGCGTATGGGACACGACGGGGCCCTCTGGCACTTCACTAGGCTGGTCCGGGTCTCGGCCGTAGAGAAGAAAGAATGGCGATTCGCCCGTGCTCTCGTGTGCTGCGGAATTGTAGGCAAACATTGCATACGGGAGCCACAAATCCCAGTCCCGCTGGTCGCGCGAAACAAAATGCGACAGGAACCCGGCCACGGTTTGGTTCAGTCGCTCCACCGCGCCGTTGCAAGCCGGATGGTACGGTGTTGTCTGCTTCTTAGCGATCTTAAGCAGCTCGCAAACCCTCCTCATTAGCTGCGACACGAAGTTCGTTCCCCGATCTGTCAAGAGTTGCCTCGGGGGTCCATGTCGGAGCACGATCTGTTCGACAAATGCTCTTGCAACCGTGTCTGCCTTCTGATCTGGGAGTGCTACCGCTTCCGCGTATTTTGAAAGGTGGTCGACAAATACTAAAATGTACTTGTTTCCGGAAGTGGTCGTGGGCAATGGGCCCATTATGTCCATACCTGTCCGCTCGAAGGGAGCCGAAACCTCAGGGAACGGCTGAATTGGAGCTGGTCTTCGTCCCTTGGGTGTTTTTCTTTCGAGACAGGAATGACACTTCGCACAGTAGTCTCTAACATCCCGTCGCATGCCACTCCAAAAGTACAAACGCTCCACACGCCTGCGTGTCTTCGCTACGCCAAAATGACCGGCGCATGGCGCATCGTGAAACGCGAGAAAGAACCCTTTCTGTCCACGACCGAGGTATGACGACTCTCTTCCAAGCGGTTTTCTCTGGTCTCCCTTTCCTGGTTGGCCTCGTGCGCCGACACAGGGTGCCGTCTTTGCCAATGAAATAACCTAGCTGTTCGGGGTGAGACGGTGCGCCCTCTAAGCTTTCGATTATTCGCTTCAGGTCAGGATCTTTGCACTGCTCTGTGCGTAATTCGGCGGGGTCGACTATGGGGACAAACTCATCTATAGCTGCCACGGCAGCTGTGCGGCTGAGTGCATCAGCATTCAGATGTGTCTTTCCTGACTTGTGCTCAACTTCAAAGCAGTATTCCTGCAGGTGTAGATTCCATCTAGCGAGTCGCGAGCTAGGGTCCCTGACACTCATCACCCATTTCAGAGGATGGCAGTCTGTGACTAGCTTGAATTTGCGGCCGTAAAGGTAGCATCTGAAGTGCTTTACTGCCCAGACAACGGCGAGGCACTCCCTTTCCGTAGCTCCGTACTTTTGCTCTGTGGGGCTCAGCTGTCGGCTAGCAAAAGCAACGGGTTGTTCTTTGCCCTCGATAACCTGAGATAGCACGGCACCAACTGCGAACTTTGACGCATCTGTGGCCATAACGAAGGGCAAATAAAAATCCGGGTGGCGCAACAGCGGTGCACTCATTAGCTTCCTTTTCAGGGCCCCAAAAGAATTCTCCGCGTTTTCGTCCCAGCGAAAGGCGACATTTTTGGCTGTTAAGGCGGTGAGCGGCTTAGCGAGCTTGGCGAACTCCTCTATGTGCCTTCGGTAGTAACCGATCAGGCCGAGAAACTGCCGGACCTGGCGGACGCTAGTCGGGGATGGAAAATCCAAGACACACCTTAGTTTCTCAGGGTACGGTCGCACGCCGTCAGCTGAAACAACGTGCCCGAGGTATTTCACCTCGTTTTTGAGGAATTGGCACTTAGAGGGCTTCAGCTTGAGACCCGCTCCTCTTAGTCGCACCAAAACCTGCTCAATATCGCGCAAATGGTTCTCAAAACTGTCACTGTATATAATAATGTCATCCATATACACGAAGCACAGCCTCCCCAGAAGACCTGCCAGGATAACATCAGCGGTTCTCTGCCAGACAGCAGGGCTGTTGGCCAGACCCATCGGCATTCTTTTCCATTCATAGTGCCCTGAGGGCGTGTTGAATGCCGTTTTCTCGGCATCTGCCGGATCCATTGCTATCTGCCAGAATCCCGCCGCCATGTCCACTACCGTGAAGTACCTGGCAGAGCCCAGCTGAGAAAGCGTCTCCTGTATATTGGGGATGGGGTATGGATCGATGCGAGTTACGGCATTTAGTTTGCGGTAGTCCACTACCAATCGATACGAGCCATCTGGCTTTTCCACCAATAGTGCTGGTGCTCCCCAGGGTGACTTTGAGTGTTCGACAATGCCGCGATCAATCAGGTCCTGCACCTGCCGCTCCATCTCCTCACGTTGGGAGTAAGGAATCCTGTACGCACGCTGGTAAACGGGCGATGAAGTGCCGGTTTCTATCCTGTGCTTTATAACGCCACAGCAGCCCAAATCCAGGTTGGACGCGGCGAATACCTCCGAGTAGTCGTTCAGCAAACCAGCCAAAGCCTCCCTCTTCCTGGATTTTACGTGAGAAAGATCGAACGACACCTTTGGAGCAGCCGAAGGACTAGCATGCTCTACAGTTGCGAGTACCGTATCGGTGGGCTCACGTTGCTCTATCGCAGAGGTGAAGAAAGCCAATGTTTTGTTCTTGGGAAGGCTCAGTGGCTGCTGGCTACAGTTAACCACCCGTAGGGGCACTCTGTGGGCGTCATTAACTGTCACGAGGCACGCGGCTGCCTTCAGGCCATTGCTGAGAGAGTCGACCGGCTCAAGCACTCCCACGGCGCCGCTCTCTACATCTGAAGGCACAAACGCGTACAAAATGTGCTCCGACCAAGGAAGGACGACCGCCTCCTCGACCAGCCGGACGGCAACCCGCGAATATACCTTCTCCAATGATCCCACTGTTTGACGGGTGTCAATATCGGTAATGCGAATCTCAGCCCCTCTCCTGTTCAAAAACGGAACTTTTGAGCCGCCCGCATTAACCTCTTCCTCAGAGAATGAGACTACTACCTTCCCTTTTCTCAAAAAATCCTGCCCTAATATACCTGACACTCCGTTTGGCAGAGACACCGTGTCCGGGCATACGTAGCAGGGGTGCTCCAATGCAATTCCGCCGAGAGAGAAGTGTAACCGGTAGAGTCCACTTATGCCAAGAGGATCCCCCGTTATGCCTACAAATTTGGTTGCCATACCACCAGACGCTTCCAACACCTCGCGGTCCCCCTTCCTTCGAAGCGTGTTAAAACTGCTCTCCTTAAGCAATGTCACCTTTGACCCCGTATCTATCAACAATTCCATACAACAACCATTTAACTTGCAACGCACAACAGGGCATGCCTCGTCGGCCACACAAACTACCACCACCTCATCATCTACTGCTCCCTCCCCACGCTCCTCAGGCTGGGGAGGACTAACTAGTTTTTTGACTCGGTATCTGGAGCCCCGCTGTAGGCTTGCTTAGGGCGTGTCTCGCCTGCTTCTCTTTGTGGCTCCCCACGGCGCACGTTTTGGCAGAACCTGGCGATGTGTCCGCGACCCTGGCAAGCGAAGCATACGATTTCTTCAAAATCTCGCATACCGCGCCTGTAGCTTTGTGGCGGTCTCCGGTTTCCAGCGAATGGGCGCTGTTGAGCGCGCGCTTCAACCTGGCATTCTACCTGCTGAGATAGCAGCTGTTCTAAGCGATCTAACCGCTCTGTCAAGAGAGCAACCTCAGGGTTGAGCACCGCTCTCTCTATGACGCGTACTCTCGCTGTGGCTGTCGTTAACGCCTCATTTTGTTCCTCATCCAATGCGGCCTCCACGGCTTGGTCGAAATTGCTCGGCTTGCGCGAGAGCACGAACCGGCGCACGGGGTCTTGCAGACCAGCCATGAACAAAGCGGTCATTTCCTCTTTAAGTATATCCTCCGCGTATTTCTTCTTAAGCTGGTCTCCTTCCTCCTCCCTGCTTAACGTATCGCGCGCTAAGCGCTGAAGCCGCGACGCAAACGTTCGCACGTCCTCCCCTACCATCTGTCCGGCGTCACGGAACCTCTGTACTCGCACGTGACGTGGTTCAGTGTCAAAATGCTCAAACGCGAGCTTCTTAAATTCCGCAAATGATTTTGTGGATTTTACTTTTTCGTCTCGCCATGCAAAATCATGAGCAGCTCCTGCCATCTTTCACCTCGCCATTCCCAGCATTTGAGCATCGGACCATCCCCCCATTTTCCCAATCTCTTCTAGCATGGAAAAGAAATCGCAGATTGGAACCCCTGTCTTATCTCCCGTAAACGTCGGAATGACGCTTCCTAATGCCAGCATGCTTGCTCCGAGCGAAGGCTGTGGAGTGGGAGCTCCCTCAGATACAGTCATTTTTTTTTTCAAGCCCTCCAGTGCCTCAAGCCTCTCAAATGGGGGTAAAAGTCCCACAATCAGTCCCGTGATTCCCTTTTGATTACAATTTTGAAGTCATGAATGTCACAGCATTCAGAGGACATTTGCTTTTGAGACCCCACTTCTGGCACCAGTGTGATGACCCCCATAATGCGCAGGTCCACACGGGACGGAGAGGCAAAGAGACACCGTATGGCTCAGTTTAAACAAACAGGTATATTCAATAATTACACATGATTAAGGTTATACATCAGAGGCTGGGGCGTCCGAGCTTACGTGCCGACGACTTCATGGGGGCGATGGAGTGGCTCCGGAGTTGGGCTCGAGCGGTTGCTGGCAGAAGCTGCACGCCGTCGGGCTTCGGCGCTGAAGGCCCTCTTCGCTAACGATGTCGTCCTGAGTGTATGCAGTAGAATTTCAATAGTCGTCCGTTTCTTCGAGGATGGTTCACAAACCCTTCCTCTAGTGTCGTTCGGCTTGGAAGATGAACAGGAGGCGAGCTTGTAGATGATGACAGCAGAGCATAATTTTACAACAGAACAAACTTTGCACTACTTTACTCATCGACCGGGCAGGTTAGTGCCTAAGTAGCATCACATTACATGCTAAGCATGGAGCCCCAGCTCAGACTGGACTGCATCCGTTTACATGTGCTTTTAAGCACTTGATTAACAAAGGACTAAGGGCGGTCATTTCCAGTGGCCCGCCCAAAGCATCAATTCTCCAATCCAAAATAACATGCGAGATGGGGACCACCCCTTGGGTTGGGCTTAGCCTCGAACCCAGAGTCTGTTAACAATACAAACTAAATAAACAACAAAAACGCCACCACTCTCTCTCAAGTGAGAGTATACACAGGCTCTCTCTTCGGAGCTAATTCACTAGCGCCTGTCTTTCCACATTCTTGGCGAGTACTGCCTGTCCGCCATGACAGGTGTCCGTCGCGGCCCTTCTGGGAAGCTGTGGGTGCCTTCCCGGCGATAGCCCACGACAAAGGGGGGGGGGGAGGGAAAGAATGTCGTCTTCGCGGTAGCGCATAGCGTCGGCTGTGGTACGGCGCGCTCTGGCCCGCTGACAGCTTCCTTGTCCTGGAATGTGCCCGGAAATTGGGGAGGATAAAGCCTGTTTCCCCGGGGCGGCGGCGGGTCCGGTTGTTCTGGTCGTCACTCAAAGAGCATGGCTGGGTAATTGATGATGCCGCTGTCACGGGTCTCCGTCTACGCCGCGCCGTCGAACGTGGATCCTCGTAGCACACACGGAATGTCACAACAGCTTCCTCAGAACAGCTTTCCCAGAAACTTCGTAGGTAAAGAAAAATTTGTCCTAGTCCGGGACCACAGCTGCACTGGAGCAGTCGCTCTAATAACTGAGCTAACTGGGACGGCAAGCTTACGGCAAGCTTCATAAACGGCAAGCAATTTACTCCACCTTGGGGGATTGCCCTAAATAATTTGTCCAAAGGATATTTGCCATGGTACGTATAATTGAATTTCACAAATATTTTCCCCGTTTCGTTAAAATTGTGTTTGTATTACGCCCTATTTTTCTACATTATCTTACAGTACGAACAAAGTGGAAGCTTTGGAGAGCTGGTGCAGCACAGCCTCAATAAAAACAGTTAAAGTCGGCGCCCTGCTTGTGTCTTCGTTTCGCGTTCAGGTCTTTTCGCGGTCCTGGTAATCTAATTGGGTCCTGGTCAAGGGCACCACAACGTTGAATAATTACCAGAAGTTGTTAGTTTTACAAACAAAAAAAAGGCACTCCGGCAGATTCCGGGTTACCATGGCAGGAAGGAAACTTGCCGACATCACCACAGTAATAAAAGACGTAATCCACGTAAAGCGAACCGGGTATGCGCAGTTCTCAGACTTCATTGTAGCGTACACAAAGGGGGCACAGCCAAGGAGGTGGAACACAGAACAGTGCCCTGTCCTGCCTTCCTACACACTAAACAAATTCTCACCCTTAAGGGTGCAAATCAGCTGTCCCCAGACGAACACCCTTTTGGGTGCTAAAAAGGGTGCAGAGATCAGCACCTTTCAGGAAGGGTGCACTGCATGAAAGTTTAGAGGGCGCGCATCAGGCCAAGGCTTTTGCTTCATGGTTGAATCAATGTGGAGCACCCTTCCAACATGCATTCGTAGAGCTGTTATGGAAAAATAGTGCCCTTTTATGAGGGTGCAACCATTACATCCTCTAAAGTATCATTAAGTGCACCCTTCATTAACTGATCTCTGCACCCATTTTTTAGCACCCAAAAGGGTGCTCGTCTGGGGACAGCTGATTTGCACCCTTAAGGGTGAGAAATTGTTTAGTGTGTAGTCCTTCACTCTGTTGCCTTTGTGTGGCTTAAAAATAACTCTGAGAATGGACCGACTAGCCCGACAGCGCATATTACTGGTATACACATTTCGTTGGTTACAACATATGAATAGGAAATCATTTGTATCCAATCGTTCCTAACAGTCCTCTTACCGAATAATCCCAGACAAAATAAAAACATAGTCACCAAAACAAAGACTAATTATGGAAAGTAAAAGCTAAGTTACCAGCTTCCAGTTGTTCTCAGTCAACCAATTTTAATATAGAGTTTGCTCACTCTAATTTCAAGAATAAAAACACATTATAAAGCAATTAATTAATGCCGAAATGAATTAACTACATTTATTTTTCGTGACGGATGCATTTGTCACGTAAACTTAAATCTATTAGTTATTTACAGTGATTTTTTGGAATGTTTATAGGCTGTTCCTTGTGCATGGGCTACTGTCAATGTACGCATAAGATTTTTTGGTGTGACACTGCCCTTTTCTGTAATTAATTGGTTTCCCATAACACTGTGTTCAACTTCATTTTACGCGCAGCGCACTGCGGTACACTGTTATGCAGAACTGTGACCTCGTCACGCCATAGCGCCTTTTGTCAGAGTTTCCTCTTTTGTCCCTGAAATAAATAAAACTCAAGCTGAAGCGCATATGAACGGCTAGTGGATGCGGAAGCGAAGTTTACCTAATGTGTTTCGGGACGACGCAGTACGTATAGTTCTTTTTTTATGTTCTTGACGGCTGAGGAATTCAAATATTTAATTCCGAGGGCGCTCGAGGGCGAGGCAACATGCAGGTGTCTTCGAACGGCCGCAGCACAGGATTCAGCTGGCGCAGAAACGGCAGCTTTTTTTCTGGTTCGCCTAACTATAGTGCAACATTGGCATGTGCGCAGACCCTTCGCGGGTACAATGCGCCGCGACGGGTTATGTCGGGCCTTTTTGACCGAATTTCGCTCTGCCACTGCCAGTATGATCGGTGTGTCTTGTACCGCCTCCTAGACAGCTCGAGTTCATATTACGAGAATTCTAAAGCTTGTTTTTGAGACAAAGACTGGCCGCTTATCAGCACCAATTAGCGAGACCTGCCGTTCACGCTTAGGGTTTTCAGTGTCCGGGTGTGTGCATAGGGGAGCTGCCCTGCATGAGCCCGGAGCCGGCAATATCTTCCTTCGCCCACCCAAGGAAATCACCGAAATGGTAATTGGTACTATTGTAATCTGCTCCAGAAAGCTTTTCTTTTCCGATAGTGTTGAAAGGGAGGCGGTTATTTCTGGCAGTTGATGTGAGGAGGCAAACAATGAAATTTGGCGCCTCTTTCTTAACGCAATTTTTCATCTTTTACGCTGAAAAAAATAGATACAACTTATATTGTCTCTAAGAATTATTATCATCGGAAAAACAAAAAAGAATAGCAAAGCACATGCATCAAAAATACAATCAAGCTGGGTGATGCATTTTTCGTTTCGCTTTTTGAAGTGCCGATACAAAAACGACCTCGAAGAAGAAAACAAGCCGGCAGAGGGACCTCTCCCCAAAAATATAGGGAAAAGAACAACAAACCGAGGAAGTGCCATTGCGGAGGGGAGGGAGGGGAGGGGGTATGGTTACTTTGAAACGTCATATCTTGCAGTCACCCCTCCCCTGTCGATAACATGCACGCGGAAAGACGGCTGAGGCTGTCCTAGCAAGAGCGCCACTGCATGCAAGCTTCCGCTGCATGTGGGCGAGTCCTCGCTCGATTAGTAGCGCCAAACCGCGGCAGTGGGCGAGTGAAATGGGCGCGTGAAATGTCTTTTTCTCTTATTTTTCTTTAATATTGAGAGCGGAATCACTTGTTTACACGCTCCTGTTTCAGTAATCATTTCCCCGCTCGTATTTGAAGGCCCCGAGGAATCGCCTGGACCAGCTTCTGTAATAAGCCTTTTTTTTTCACTGACGTCCTGCGCATGCGCCTAGCCACATCACCAATTGTTTTTCAGGGAATCCTCTGCAAAATGTACAAGATTGCTGCGCCAGTGTTTTTCCGCGAATGACGTTTTCTCGACTAAAGATGCGATGGTCTGAAGGGCGCGTGGCTCCCTCACCCACTCTGCCTCAAGCGAGAACACTCAATCGGGTTCGCAGGCGCCATATGCGCTAGCGACTAGCGCTGCTACAGGAAAAAAAGCCAAGTTCAGTTATTTCCTTTTGCGTACAGGTACACACCCGTTCTTTTCAAAAACACTCCATTTCCCACATTCCCAAAAATATTCGTAGTCGCCACGCGCGTCGATTGTGTTCATGGAGACTGGCGGGCGCTTCATTGTCAATGTCATGATTGGTATTTAAATGCAAAACCTTCGCGAGCAGTAACTATTTAGCAGCGCCCTTTAATCTATGCACACCCACGCACAATGAACACCCACATTGAGAATAGCAAAACTAAGAATCTTCGCTTGCGCTATTAGCAAACGTGGGAACACAAATGAGTAACATGGGTTCGGGCCATGGAAGCTACCCGTGAAACTGAAAATTGACCAGATAAAGATACGGAGGGCTCATTATTGAATCTGCGCAGGGTATGCACACCAGTAAACCTACGCTATGGGAAGGGAACGGAGCAAAGGCCGCTAGAACATAAGCCGCCAGAAAAAAAAAAGAGAACTCAGAAGGACCCGTAGGCAGACAGGCACAAACAAAATGCTTTGAGAGTGAATATGAGTTTTTGAATGGGGGGGTTGGGGGGCGAGTGTAAGTGGATGCGAATATAAGACACTTGTGATTAAGCCGAGGTACCATGACTGGACAAAAGGAAATCAATAACTTACGTGAAAAAGCAGGTGACATGGTGCTCGGTGGTGATCTCCTCCGTGAGGAAGCACAGATGTCGCAGAGTGGAAACTGTTGCGAGGCCCTCGGCGAACTCGTTCTGCCTTAGAGGGGTGTCGCGGGCCTCGATCGACAGCTGCCTGAGCCTCGGGTTGGATCGCAGCAGCCGACTCAGGCTAAAAGGGAAGCCGGCAGCGTCCGTCACCTCCTGCTCGAGGCTGTGCAGGCTGAATCGCAGCTCGGTGACGCGACACTGATTCAGGAAAGCTAGCGATGACATCTTGGCCGTATCATCCAAACTCAGCCGGCGAAGTTTGGTCGTCCCGTGCAGCTCCTTGAAGTCCGCTTCGCTGAAGCGAAGAGGTACCCTGCAGGCTACGCACTTTGAACCGCGATTCGAATCGCACTCCGCACGGACATCTATTTCCTCGAGGTGTCTGCATCCCCGGGCCAGAAACGTGAGGGAGTCGTCCCAGTTGACGCCACAGGGTGCGAGCGCCAGTGCCCGTAGATGAGGCAGCGCGGAGGCCACGATCTCGGACCCATTCGTGTTGCAGTCGAAGTGAAACGACACCATGTTTAATTCTATGATATTGGACACGCACCTATTGAAGAATAGTTGCGTTGCTTCGATATGGCACCTACAGGCGGACAAAGTTCCGAACGGCTGCTCATCACGTGGTGCAGTCAGGACAAGGCAAAGGGACGAGACTTGACTCCAGCGCCCCGGCTTCGAGACGGCTTCGGGAAGTTGGCGATGCTCTATATGTTCGTTGCCTTTCATAACCAAGACTGCTTGCTCCACTCCCTTTAGCTGCTCGTTCTGCGGTCCGTCCTCGAAATTGACCAGATTGCGTGAACGGGCCGGCTTCAGCTGATAGCTCATGTTGCCGATCATGACGTCTTCAGCATGAATATGGCTCGGACTTCGTCGGCAAGACCATTGTAGATCTTGGGAAGCCCAGGTCCGTTCGCAGGTGAACTTGAATGTTTTCAAGCATGGCAGGTGACGACTGAACGACGTGCACAGTTCGGCGAGCTCAGAGCTTGAACCTTCTTTCTGAACGGAGTGGATGTGCAGGTTTTGCAGCAGCCCGCACTGCAGCAGGAAATGCTGTAAAGTGAAAATATTCTCTCGTGTCGCTACCAGCTCCATGTACATGCTTTCTAGTTGGAGCTGTCCGTTTGGCGACCGGATGTAGGGGACCCGCCATGGGTCGTAGTAGCAGCTATCGTGCAGCGACCATTCGAGCTTTCGAACTTTGGTCAATTTGACATCTAGCAATGCGAATAGCTCGGAAGGTCGAATGACGCAGTTGACGCAGTAGAGTTCTTGCAATTGATTGCAGGTGGACAAGCAGCCTAGCAGCGCTGTGGACGAAAGGCCAATGCAATTGCTGAAATCCAGTTTTTTAACATGGCTGAAAACGTTTGCTTCATGAAAGACCTCTATGGTTCGCTCATCGGCGTCATGCGCAAATCTGAGCTTGCGCACAGCATACTCATGGAAGATGAAACACTCGAGGTTGGGGAAAGCATCGGCGAGTGCTGCCAACGACGCTGCGTCCAGAAATGACAATATGGTCTCCAAAGCTAGAAATGGTAAGGAATCAAGATACCTCCAGATGTCGGAAGGCGGCAGCATGTTGAACAGTTTGTGGGAACGAATCTATCCTCGGAGCACTCGACAGAGGCAAATTCTTGAAAAACAGGACCAATGCCTCCGCGACCACAGTCGGGCAGCAGAACGGGAAACCACTAAATTCGAAGTGCACTTGGAAATCCTAGCGAACCCTAAAAGAGAAGGCACACAACGAACAAGGAGACTTCAGTGAACGAACTGCTGATGTGACAGTCCTGATGCGCTAGCCTTCACTTCTTCGTTATCCAGTTGCGTCTTCTTTTCTGAATGAAGTGCACACTGTCTGTTTGAACGAAGTGGTGGCGCTGGGAACTTTGCTACAAACAAAGCACCCGGACGGATATCGACAACGACGAGTCCGGCGTTGAGGTCGGCAAGAAAACCGAGCATTTGTACCACATTTGGGTACAGCCACAGATCTGTTTGTTCCGCTGTTCTAAATTTCCTGATAGAATCTCACCGACTGCCTTGCTAAGTGTTCCAAAATTTCCTTTTCTATCAGTTATTATATTTTGACTTAATCATTATTATTTAATCCCCATCTTTACTATTATTCTTATAATTTTGAATTCAAAACTCTCATCCCTTTTCTGTTCATGAGGAAGAATTGACCGGTGTTCCGCTCCCACGTGCTTTTCCTTTTTATTAACTGCGTTCAGGTGAATAGCCACCTGATTCTTGGCCGATCCCCCAGTGTGGGTATGGCCATCTTTTGATAGACAAACAACGACAACAACATCTCGAACATCTGAGCTCCGAAAGGTCCCGCTCTGGAAGGTGACGTGGCCCAGCAACCCAGGCTGCGGGGTAGCGGCTGAGTACCTGGCGGTGTTGCGCTAGCTTGCTAAATTTATCCTTCTTTTTGTCTGTGCCTGCTTGCTCCTGTTCTGGGGTGACTGGTCGCGGGACGAGAGCTTAATGTCTACTTCTTCTCCTGGCCAACGGTTTTCCCCTTGGTCGGCATCTCTTCCTCAAGACCAGCTCCCAATTGATCTCTTTTTCCGCAGTGGAGTTTCGAGCATTCCGGTAGCTTTAGTGCCTTCCGCTGGAGGCGCTATCCGACTTAACAATCCGGAGGCAGTGCAGGTGGCTCTTCAATCTACATCCAAGCACTTCATGCGCATTACTGATGTCCGGCAGGGGTGGTATTTTGTGCAGGTCACGGGATAAAGACTGCATTGAAGACCTGTTAAAGTGTACGACCTTCGCCAACCACCCGGTGAGCGCATTCATTCCGCCTCATCTAGCATGTTCCAAGGGGTTGGTCCGAGGGGTCGACTCCTGATTGAGCCCTGTGGAAACGCTTGAGAACCTCTCGCCTGCGGGAGTGATTGCTGACCATCGATGCAGCAGGATGGTTGACGGAGTAAAAATTCCTACGGAGTCCGTCATTGCCATATTTGCAGGAATAGTTTGCCCATCAGAGATTAAGGTGTGGCCGTTGGTTTTTCGAGTAGATGCCTTTAACTCTCCGCCCCTTCAGTGTCAAAACTGCTGGCGATTTGGCCACAGCGGCAAAGCCTGCAAATCGGCCTTACGCTGCTGTGCCTGTGGGAAACGTCATTGCTGAGAGGAATTTCCTGAACAGCAAGAGAAATGTTGTTTGTGTAGTGGTGCTCACCCTGCTGATTCGCCTGACTGTCCTGCACGAGCACAAGAAGATTAGGTGCTTGAGCTTATAGACAAGCTCAGATGCACGCGGAGAAGATTTTGCCGCAGTCAAGGAGAGAGCCTCAGGCTACTCTAGTGTGGCCGCCAAATGCCCACCCATAATGGATTCTAGTTGGTCCCAGGCTATTACAACGGCAGTTGAGAAAGCTGTGGCAAATGCAATGGATCGCCTTATAGAAACCGTATCCACGTGCATTTCGCAGGTCATAGCTGCTCAGATGTCCAATCTTCTGCAGGTGTCCACCGCTCCACTCTTGCCTTCTTTGGCTTCCGAAGCTACTCCTCCTTCTGTAGTAATCGATTCCGCTCCACAGGGCCAAAAACAATGTGAGCAACAAGAGACCTCTCAGGCCTCTCCTTCGAACAGCATTATGGACGCATCCTCTATGGACTGTATGGAGTCCGATCTTCCCGCCAAGAAACGAAGTGGGTCTCCTCTGAATATTGCAGGTCCATCTTGCCCCCAGTCAAAGGCAAAGAAAAGTAACGCAAGTCAAAATGCTAAGACCAGGATTCTAGAAAAGGAAGTCGCGGCTGCGGCACTCCCGCCAAGATAGGGTTCTTAAGTGTACTCCAGTGGAATTGTCGATCTATATTCTCAGCTTTAACTGATTTATTTAGCCCATGCAATCAGCTTCTACCAGATTTAGTTGCTTTACAGAAAAAATGGCTAACTACAAATTTCAATTATCTCAAGGATTACCGTCCGTTCCGGCTTGACCGGTCATCACAAGGGGGAGGGTTGTTAGTGCTCATCTCTACAAAGCTTTGCCACAGGGCATGTATTATCAATATGCGGACAATGAATGTGAAATTCTTGCGGTTGACCTCAGTGTCGCAGGTCAACAGCCCTTTACGGTAGCTAACGCATATTTCCCGTTTGGTGTGCCTGACACTCGGCCCCTTGACTCACTCATGTCTAGTAATTGGTAACAATAATTGTTTTTTTTTGGGGAAAGGAAATGGCGCAGTATCTGTCTCATATATCGTTGGACACCTGAACCGCGCCGTAAGGGAAGGGATAAGGGAGGGAGTGAAAGAAGAAACGTCTAGTAGCCGATCTCAGGTTCTATTACTCGGAGACTTCAATTCGCACCATGTGACGTGGGGGTTTAAAACAGACAGCTTTGGTTCTTGACTATTTGATTGGCCTTCTGGCAACAACTTGTTCTGCATCAATTCCGGATTGCCTACGTTTGTTCGGAGTCAATGCCGCTCCGCCTTGGAATTAAATTTTTCCTCCCAAGTAGTTTCTGTTATGTCTTGGGCGCCTGTTGACTGTGCAACAAACACTGATCATCTACTTATTAGTTTCACTTTTGCGTGTACATTAACTGTTCCTGAGTGACATCAGCGAGCGTTAATAAATTACAGTTGCTTTAAAGACACGCTAAAATCAGCCCTCCAATCACTTCAGACCCTTGCGCTCAGACAAGTGCCGAAAGCAAGGCTGCACATCTATGTTCAGTACTGGACCATGCAAGGCAGTCTGAATTTTTGGTTAAGGGAACCAAGGGTGCAATCGTGAACAATTGATGGAATGCTGAGTGCACGCGTGCATATAGACGATGGAAAGCAGCTTGGAGGCAACTTCTCATCAATCAATGCCGAAAAATTTGGTTGGATTATAAGTATGTTGCAGCAACATTTAAGTGCACCGTCGCCCATGCAAAGGAGTAGTATAATACAAATCATTATGATTTCCTTTCACAATCAGGAAATAAACGAGCTTCGATTATTTCAAGATGCGCAGCAAGGCAATTCCACCGGCTGCCAACATTGAATCCCTCGTTCAGTCCCCTGCTGACATCGCAAAGGCCTTAGAGGATATTGCGTGTGGCCTAGAGCTTCGCTTTACATCTGCTCTAACTTCTCCTGCTATATTCACAAGCACCGCGATTTCACTGAGGTCTCTATGCCTGAGCTGTCGCAAATTGTTCTGCGCTTATCCCCAGCGGCTCCTGGCCCCGATAAGGTCTCTTCCTCTATGATCAAAATTTTCAATAAATCTCCTGCAGACCTGTTGGCTCTAGTTAACCATTCTATTAAAGGTCCTTGGATACCTCATAAGTGGCGTCTTGCTGAAATAGTTCCATTGCTTAAAAAGCAAGGGGAGGGCTTAACATTAGACAACATACGCCCTATTTCATTATCATCGAAACTAGTGAAATTGGTGGAAATTGTCCTTCTCAGCCATGTAACGTCATTCATTTCGGAAAATGCTCTCTCGAATCCATGTCAAATTGGTTTCAGGCCGGGTTGTTCAATTTGGTGTGCCCACACTGACCTAGAGAGCCGTATTAAATTAGCTCGCAATAGAAAACTTTGCTGCGCTTGTCACCTTGGATGTCAGTAAAGCGTACGACAGCGTTGAGCACTCGACTCTGTTACTAAATTTACAGGAACTTCCCAAGCTATTTTGTAGCCTGGATTTCTGTTTCTTTTTTTGGAAACTACAGAATTTTACTGCTTCCAAAATGGTGTTTCCTCAAGGAGATTTTCACCGACAAGAGGTGTACCGCAAGGATCAGTTCTCTCACCTGTTCTTTTTAACATTTTTCTAAGCTCCATTCCATGCATTCAGAATGTGAAAACATAAGTGTACACCGACGATATTGCATTTTTTGCATCAGCAGGTGACATTAACACTCTTTATCGAACCCTGCAAAATTACCTCAATGTTCTCGACGACTGGTTATGAAGAATTCATCGGTCCCTCAATGTGAAGAAATATGCATTGTTAGCATTTTCGGTTTCTGTTCCTGTAAATATCTGCCTGGTCTATAGAAACAGCATAATACTTCAAGTTCAGACGGTGAAGTATCTCGGAGTAATATACGTCTCTACTCAACCCGGGGGCCACACATTGAGCAAGTTTCTGCAAAAGGAGTTCGGGCCATTGGCATCCTACGCAGGCTTTGTAGTGCTAGGTCAGGCATGAGAAGGCATACACTTCTGATGATTTATTAAATGTACGTCCGCCCAATCTTGGAGTTCGGGTGTGTTTTATTCTCAGAAGCTCCTGCCCATAAACTTTGCACTCTTGTGCTGTTGGTGCGCGAGGCGTTGTGCCTTTGTCTGGGGCTTCCAAAATTTGTCGCCAATGCTGTTCTGCACATTGAGGCGTGAATCCCATCGTTATCAGCTAGGTTTCACCTTTTACCTGTTCAAACATTTTTAAAATTGTGTGACACCTCTTCACGCTTCCAGTATAATATTTCTTAGTCAACCTTCCGCCTTTTTTAGTGCCGCCTGGTCTCGTTTTCATACTCCACAGATATGTTACGTGCAGTCCCTCCTTGATCCCATAAATATTCATTTCATAGATATCCGCCAAATGTATAACAACTCATCATCTGGCCAGATTGAATTCGATGACATTTTCCCATCGAATGCAAAGCTGCAGCCCTTCCCGCTTCTTCAGGGTCTGTTGCAGGACCACCTGAGGTCATTTCCTTCTCATGTTCTTATTGCTAACGATGCCTCGCAGGATCGCGAAAAGGCAGGTGTGGGAATTTTTTCGCCTTCACTGGATTGGTCTTTTTCTCTCCGTCTTCCTGACTTCACTCCAATTTTTCTGGCTGAATTATTAGCATTAATCTTAGCCTTACGAAAATTAGAAACAACCCTTTCCCATGTCGCGGTTATGACAGACTGTCCATTTTCTCTTCATTATCCTTACCCACTGAGTCTCGGGCATTACTCCTTTTTATGTTCCTGATTCCGCTCCATCTAAATTCGGTAAGGTTGCTTTGGGGACCAGGTCACATGGGCTTTCACTTAGATGATGTTGCAGATTCCTTAGCAGTAGCCTCTCTCTGCAGCCCAATTGTTGCTGTCCTGTCAACGAGTGCATATACAGCTGCGGTGAATTTTCGCAGCTACACAATATTTCAGGAATTTGCTGCCTCCCCAGTTGAAAAAAACACCAGCCCGTTTCTAGTGTTTACACCAGACCGGATTTTCAGACACGGGTTCTGGTGTGACCCGGTGTAGTGTTTTCTGTTGTGACCGTGTCTGGTGTTCCGACCAGACCGGTTTTTTCAGACACGGGTCCTGATGTGGTGTAGTGAGGTGTGTTTTAGTGTGTTCCGGTCTGGTGTTCTGTGCTGTGACCCGGTCATCTGATACCAATTCTGGTGTGGTTTCATTTGGTGTTTCCTGGTGTGGTCGGTGTACCATTCGATTTGGTGTGGTTGGTGTACTGTACAATGTGTTTACAGAGATGCTGTGAGTTTGGACATACTATCGTGAGCAGAAACCAATGAGATCCCTGTGAGCACACGCCAAATGGTGTAAAAATGCAAGCACTCCTAATGTCGAGACAGGTGCACTAACATCCACCGATCTCGCTGTGCCGGTCTTGACAGCACGAGCATTTTATAAGTGGCACCTGCACACAGTTAGGCATAGTTTGGCACACACTCGCAGCGTCATAATTTTTTACGACTGTACGCTGGAGCATGCACGTAACCACATCAATTGTGTTCTTGCCGAAGATGAAGAACAAGCATGTATAGAAAGAAAAAATGCTCACATTTGCTCAAAAGCATCCTTAGCTTTATTGGTAGACAAAATTGGCAGTACAGTCAAGCTAGAGGCCCCTTGCATCGTAGCATGCATCTTTTCTGAGAAAGTCGAAAATCTTGCATTTCCCTGACAGCAGCTTGACTCTAGCTGTGTAGCCCAATACCTGAAGAAGAACAGAACAAAATCGCAAATTTGTGTGAAGTACACTATACTAATCACAGCACAAAGGCAACTAGCAAATGTTTCCATTAAATTTAGCTCAGTGGTGCAAACATGTACTACACATACAATACGACTCGCAATGCCTCTGCAGTAAACCAAGTGAGTGTTCTGGTTTATAGTAAATCAATGCTACTCACATAAAGCACCCCACTTGCATTAAGTTGCTTGAAATCAGTTGCTGGATGAGCTAATATTTTCAGTTTCATTCGCAAAGTGTGACAATGCATACACGGAAATACGCCAAAAAACGCTTTGTGGTGCATCCCCCTTGCCCTTGTTCATCACCATGCTGTGTGAACGAAAGTGTGAAATATTGCGTTGCGTTTTTTTGCAATCATAGCCAATTGCACATACTTACACCACAACTGGGTACACCCGCTTTATAATCTGAATTCCTACCAAATTTTTAGCATTGCATGTGGTATTGAGCATGACAGTCCTTTTAATACAAAATCAAGCTTTCTTAGACAATGAACAGCACTCTAGCATCTCGGGTAATTTCATTCATTACCAGAATCAGAGATTCTAATACTTCGTAACCTAGAGAAATAAATTATCATGGAAATTCTACGCTGCAGAAAACAAAAACATAAGAGGGATTAAAGCATTAGAGAAATGATTAGAAGATGCCCATAATGATGGGCACAAAAATTAGATAAGCTGCAGTTCCAGTAAAAACAAAAGATTTAATGCGAGTGCAATTCAGGGTGACAAAATCCATGTATGGAGACTTTTTACGCCGACAGGGTGCAGAACAGTAAAGCAATGGCTGGCTGCATCTATTTAGAAGACCATTCCTCTTCATTTCTTCCTATTTTGGCAGAAAAGCATAAAAAGCAGACTGTTGAGATTTATTTTAAGCTCAATGCCACATACAAAACGACAAGGCTGGAATTTTAACGATTCAAAAGGAAACTTTTCTCCCACTCAATTTCAATGAAAATTAAACAAGATGCTCTGAACCCTGCCACTTGTAAAACCACAACAGATGTGCAAAAAAAGCTGCCAGATTATTTTCTTGCTGAATGTGTTGAAACTAAAGCTGCCTGAGCACACATCAGTTTTGTTTAGGTATTATCTTGCTATACACATCCTGAGCATCTGGTGCAGTTCACTGCATGGTACCTGCAGACATTTGCACACATACAAAACCCACAGTAGATTCTGGGTACTGTGCACTATCCACTATGGTGCCTAGCACTCCCTGTCTTCCAGTGAGATGCACTTCTTTTGGTGCATCCACGCGCTAGGGTTCCAGTTACAAAAAATGTCCTAGTTGATTCCGAGTTAAGTGAATAACATAATTGCGCTTTTAGACTGACGTGGGAGAATACAGGGATGACACAAATACTGGTGTACAAACTATCAACTGAGGTTTATTGTGGCGTGTGCACATATATAAGCTTAACATGTCAAAACATAAAAAATGCATTTTAACCAGCAAATTTGCTATCGTATCGTCAAGCATCAGAAAGACTTTGTCTCAGCAGATCGGTTTATGTTTTGTATCTCTTGTCCAAGAATTGCTTTTCTTGTTTGGTAAACAAAACTGAAACAATCCCTTCTTTTAGTGATTCCAAGCATTAGGCTTCCCACAGCTCCCTGGTTGTCTTATCTCTGGATTTTAGAACTGTAGTCTTTTGCAAGTGGGGTTCGCAGCTATCGCATCTGGCGCAATGTGCCGGCAGATTTCCAGGTAACTTATTCTGCCGGAAGTTGCGGTTATGTTCTTTGAGTCTTTCATTTAAACATCTGCCCGTCTGGCCCACATATGCTCGGCCACAAGATAGCAGTATCCTGTAAACCACTCCTTCACAGCACTCAACGAACCGGTTTGTGTGCCTGATGCCACAAGACTTCTCTTCTCCAGGACTGGTTTCTTCATTTACCTTCGCACACATTCCTTTTAGTTTTCTTGGTGCGGCAAAAACTATTTGCACTTCATGCCTTCCAGCAACTTTTTTCAGATTGTGAGAAAGTGCATGAATGTACGGTAGGAAAAAATTTGCCGAAAGGCATGAAGTGCAAGTAGTTTTTTCCGCACCAAGAAAACTGAAAGGAATGTGTGCGAAGGTAAATGAAGAAACCAGTCCTGGAGAAGAGAAGTCTTGTGGCGTCAGGCACACAAACAGGTTCGTCGAGTGCTGTGAAGGAGTGGTTTACAAGATACCACTATCTTGCAGCCGAGCATATGTGGGCCAGACGGGCAGATTTTTAAATGAAAGACTCAGAGAGCATAACCCCAACTGCCGGCAGATTAAGTCACCTGGAAATCTGGCGGCACATTGCGCCAGATGCGACAGCTGCAAACCCCACTTGCAAAAGACTACAGTTCTCAAATCCAGAGATAAGACAACCAGGGAGCTGTGGGAAGCCTAATGCTTGGAATCACTAAAAGAAGGGATTGTTTCAGTTTTGTTTACCAAACAGGAAAAGCAATTCTTGGACAAGAGATACCAATCATAAACCGATCTGCTGAGACAAAGTCCTTCTGATGTTTTGACGATACGATAGCAAAGTTGCTGGTTCAACTGTGTTTTTCATGTTTTGACATGTTAAGCTTATATATGTGCGCACACCACACTAAACCTCAGTTGATAGTTCGCGCACCAGCGTTTGTGCCGTCCCTGTGTTCTCCCACGTCAGTCTAAAAGTGCAATTATGTTTGACAATGTTAAGTACCAACTAGCCCAATCTGAAACCCTCTTAAGAATAAGCTTAACCAGTTGATTGGTTCTAAGAAGGCATATCACTTGCAAGAGCCGCTTCTCACAGCAAGGCAGATAGCAATAACGGCTGCAGGACACTCTAGTGCAGCAAGGCTGAATGGTGGGCCAGTTGGAAAGTCATGTCAAAGAATAATTTTCACCAGCCGAAAAAAGACAGACAAGAGGAGAACATATACACAGGAAGCAGTGTAGGTTCTCCTCTTGTCCATCTTCTTTTTCAGCTGGTAAAAATTGTTCTTCGACTGTAATGGAGGGCTTCAAAATAACTTATAACAAGTGGGGTTCTTTAAGCTTTGCTGACATTGTATGGCAGACTGGCGCCTTTTCCAAAGTAGCAATGTTTACTGCCACACAAATACATGTAAGGCCGGCCTTTGCTAATACGGATTCCAATGTTGGGCTAATTGCCTGTACTGCTTTGTATATGTTTGAACGCATGCTTTGAAGACCAGAATTGCGAACTATCTTCCATCAACTATGCCACACTCTATGTGACCGCTTACTGATACTTTAATATCTTTTTTCTTTAAACCTTATTGCTGACCCTTTTGTTACTGTCTGTTAATTTGTATCTTGCTTATAAATCCACTCCTGTAACAGTCCCAGTGGGACTAACAGTATGATAAATAAAAAAAAACAAAAAATTCGCATGATCCCTCCCAACATGTATGAAACAAAGTATTGCATCTGCTTCGAGCCATCTCTACAAGGCCTCACTGGGCCGTCCCTCCTAAGTGTGAAAAAGTGGTTAAGATTGTCATTATCAATGCCACAAACTATTTTTACAAAGCATGCAACAAAACTAGCAAAAGATAGCTCAAGCACACCTATGCTTGAGCAAAAAATAGCCAAAAACTTTTTACATGTAAGCTGAAGTAGCCCGAGTTAGAATATGATTTGCAAAACTATATGCATAATAGCTCGACAAGAGAGCAGAGAAGGGAGAAGAGGGGTCATTACAGGCTACATGATGGACGCCAACAGTCACTTCCATCATGGCATCTGTCAGCTAGACAATAGGTCGGCTAGCATTCAATTCAAGCTTATTTTGTGCAAAATTTTCAGTGATGGCTACAAGTTATAATATGGAAACTTTCGTCATTAAGCAGAGACAACCAGAGGATTCACGGATGATGGCAAATGTGACAGCACCCACGAAAGCCTACACTGAATCAGCATCACTCAAGCCTCAGCAGTTAAAATCCAAGCTTCAGGGCAATTGACTCCCAAGTACCACCAATCTTCTGTCTCCATTGCATGATACTAAAGTATTCATTAAAAGTTGTTCATTATGGGAAATTTCACTGCTCATGCACTGCCACATTGCACATAGAGCCTAGGCCTTTAAGCTTTTATCCTCACATCAGCTAATTGCACCCATCAATTAACCTCCTGTAAATGAACTTTCACATGAAAACAATATCTACAATTATTTGCTCACGTCTTATATGTTTGTCATTATCCTTTGTTTGGTGCTTTTATATTATAAACCACTAACAAACCTGAGTCGTAATTCTCACATACACTGATGGAGTGAGTATATGCCTCTGAGATAAAGCCAGCTAAAGCTGGCAATTACATCTCAGTGCATCGATTTTTCACTTCAGTCAATGCCTTGCGGAGAGAATTGTGAAACATCACTCCAGCGCAGAAAAACACACGAACAAAGAGAATAGACACCATGGTCACTGGACATATTTTTTGAGCGCTGGAATGATGTCTCATAATTCTTCCCAGAACAGACTATCCCTGCCCTCTATGCTTAGCCTTGTGGAGAACCTTTTCCTTGCCTTCCACTGTCACCTCCTGAGCACTTGCTACTGGAACTGCGTTGTGCAACTGCTCCTGTTGACCAGATGGTAGTGGCAGCCCTCTTGTGAAATCATGCATCCTTTGGGATTCCCTTCTTGGTGTCGTAAACTGCCTTCTCTACCTTGAATTCAGATACACCTACAGGAAAAAGAACACACATATAAAAAGTCTTAGCCATATTCACAGCCAGGAATATGATATTAATTGCATTTGTACACTTCACAATGGCAGTATGCTTTAACACCTGTTGAAGCAAGAAAGTAAGAAATCATTTCGTTTATTACCAGTGCAAAACATACACCTTGGTGTTGATGGTGCCATGCAATAGCGGTGAGTTCTGATAGCAGTGTACAAAAGGCAACTGCATGCTTTCCCTTTAAGAATTTGTAACTTTAACTGCAGAATTATTGAGAAACAATTAATTTGATCCTTGAAAATCACAGATTAGTAAGTGGAGCAACAAATACTGAAAATAAAATACAAGGAGTACTGCCAGTGTTTATATCAACACGCAGCGACTGCAAGAGCAATTTTCTAATTACAGTTCTTCCCCATACCCTTGTCAAGCAAGGCACTAATGCCGGTTGACCTGCATTAAAGCTAATATTTCCTCAACACGCTGCTTAGCAAATTTCTTGTAGTCAAAATTGAACGAAATATTACTTAATATTTTTTGAGCTAGAAGTGCATGAGCTATTGATATAGTCCAAGGCAAACAACTTAGTGCCTCAGAACAGTTTTCAATGAGGAGCCCGCACACGCTGTACTCGCCACTGTTTCCTTATACAAAGCAATACAGGAGTGCATGGCCTATGGTGTTCATGCTAAGAAATACAAAATATAAATAGAAACAAAACTGAAGTGCAAAGAAAAATGAGAGAAGTTCCGCCATTACACTTTATGTGACACTAGAGAGTACATGTGCATGAAGAAGTAGTAAAATGGTCATTTTGAAACTTTGCACAATCATCAAATTGTCACGACCAAAGTCAGTATGCCTTTTCTTCACACAAAAGGTTTCCAGCAGCTGCGGCACACATTAGTTACTTTTTAGTACAGTGCCTCTAAGTGACAGAAATTGGTCAAGGACCAAAAAATAGTAATAAGTGTGCATTGTGATTTTCACTTCCATGCTGCGTTACTTAACACAACCTCCCATCTTACCTACATGATTTGCTGCAGGAGCAGAAATCCGGCGTCAAACTCCATGAAGGCACAATGAAAGTGCAGTTCAGAGAGTTTGAATAAGCAAAAACATGATTTGAACCCAATAGCTTAAGGAAGTTTACAAGTGGTCCGTAACATTATGCTTGTAAAAAGACGACTTCAGGTGTCAATGCTTATCAAAGTTGCCTTCTGATCTCAGCTTTGGTGTGCTCATAAAGTGAGGGTGGGGTGCTCAGTTACAATGACCAATTGTCATGGCTGGCACCTTGTGCTACCCCACTTCAATGATGACGGCTGTGACAAACTGTCCTCCAAAATCTGACATCTGGCATAAAGGCTCAAAAACTAAAGCAAATAAAGGGCCACTGAGACCTGTAATTATTCCATACTTGCACAGTTATGCACATCATAAAGAAAGCTGACAAACGGGACAAAGTTATACTGGTATTCTGGCCCCAGATGCTCGCTCATTTGAGCCACAGTATCCTACCTAAAGCAACAAAAAAGACATGACAGTTGAAGAAGGCATAATAAGGTCCCGTAAACACTCATCAGCAATGAGAAAAACAAATTCTAACACCTCATAATAATACAAGTCAGCCAATGAGGCCACTGTGTCAGTCACCAACTAAGAGACCATATACAAAATATACACTGCAAATGCACAAACTCTACATGAGAGCAAAGCATGCCCTGATTTGTGAAACAAATTTGTGTCAATGTAAGATTCTTGGCACCAGTAGGCATCCCCATTCATGGCATCTGCGAAGAAGGAAGAGGGCACCTAAATGATGCTGTACAATTTAGAATTCTGCCTTTCAGTAAACTATATGTCTTCTAGTACCAGAAGGCAAAAATGAAAGGAAAGCTGCCAGCTGTCATGAGGCCTGCCACAAAAAAAAAGCACTGAAGCAAAGGGATGCACAAACAGAAAAGAAGGGATGCACTATGTGATGACACAACACAAAATAACACAGAAAAACAGGGCACAACCAATCAATGAAAAGAGAACAACAGAAAGAAGGCAAGCAGTACTTAACACTGCTACCTCTGCAAATTGAGAGCAGTGAAATGTGCAACTCCTAAAAAATTAGTTTCAAGGACTATAAACACCTAATTTTGGTCACATATCTTTTTTAATGCTGCATTAGACAAGTATATTCACTGAACTTGCACAGTGTCAACACCAGGCAAGTGAATTGGCAAAAAAAAAACCATCAAAACTCACCAAGATAATAACTGAGGTAATGTTTTATGTTGAAGATTCACCTTTTTTTCATTTAGCACTTTCAGCTTTTTTGTGCACAGGCTATAATATAACAGATCCTGAAGTAGTTTGCAGTAGACGGTGCTTATTTTGTACTCAGATCTAGAGGCAGTAAAAATATTGCAACTACAGTGAGAGGCCGCAGAAAAAAAGCTTACAAGGGAAGCTGTAAAGTGCAATTCATGTTTCATCTTTGAGGCGCATTCACAGCTGAACTATATAACACTGTTGATATTCTTTTGGCCAAGTGAAATAAGACGCCTTTGCTGGAGCAGCCTCGGAAGAGCGCCATGTGACACTGGCATTACTGCAGAAGAATGACATGATTATCCTGCTATAATTGTCTATTAGGAGTGCCATGTGACCTAGGTTCTAGAGAAAAAAGGATAAAAGCATTGTCCTCATACTGTAATACCACCTCAAAATGCTGCCCTGTAGCCCATTACTTCATATTGGTGTTTTTTAAAGCCTGGCTGCATTGAAGGGGGCCTCTAGTGGCTCGAGAACAGGTGGGGAGGGAACTAGAGCAGGAGAGTGAGAAAGTGGCTGAGCTGAGGCTATGCCAGTGTGCTCGTTGTTGCTGCGTAGCCTTGGAGCTGAGCGGCCAGCTCTAGACTCACTCGTGGTATGAGGGTGCGGGTTTCCCTTTTTCTTCCACCCTTTGTGTTGTGCTGTCAACTTTGTATTTTTTTCCATCTTGGCTTTAATAAGACGTGTTAATGATTCTTGTAAAAATCACCACGAAATTTTAGAAATGACAGAAGAAATGTTCTAACAACCATTAACAAAAAAAGAAAACTGGTTGCTTGCTTCGGATTCATACACTCCCTACATTCTAGTACGGGGAGTCTCAAATTATTCGTTAGTCTTGGTAGGGGTTCTGTGGCTTGCCGAGGCCCCCCTGAATTTAAGCACTGCTTCATACTGAGCATGAAAGTGGCACTATCTGGTGGTGACCTATTGAGAAGAGACACACATCTTATTTTGAATAGGGGAACGCCAATACATGCCGTTAACGTTCTGGTCCAAAGCAGACATTGCAACACACTGATCGCAACACAGAAGTGAAAAAACAGATCTTAGAAAACTCAATACATACCTGTGCTCTGCAATGTACGCTGAAAGGGGCACAGACAAGAGCTGCCCCAAATCTGGACAGTCGAGACATCCTCTCTGATGAAGCTCTTTTCAGATTTCTTCACTACTGAACACCAGGCACTTCACCTGCATAACAATTTCCTGCTGTGTACTTTTGTACCCACAATGCCTGGAACTTCCTAGTAATTATTTGCATTGCTGGCATTTCACACAACCACAAGAAAATGTTTAAACAGCCAAACTTTAAATACATAACGCCACTTGCTCACACTAGTTTATCATGATGAGCTCTGTACTACACAGATTATTCAAAATCACTTATTTTGAAACGGCTACGAGGCGCTCTTTTTCTAGGACTACTTCGTCAAAATCTAGCTATGATTTTTATTCACGACCGCCTGCAACTAAAAGAACTTTACAGCTGCAGGCAACGTTACCAATGTTACACTGGTGATCGAGCAGCCAGCTTCCTTTTGGGGTATCGCTGCGACGCGTCGCTCAATTCACTCAGTCGCTTGCATGCCTTGACGCGTCACCCCCCTCGCACCCTGAGCTTGACAGCTGGTGTAATCGGCTCGTAGAGGTGTGTTCTAATCTTAAGACGCCACATCATAAAGACGAACATACGCGTAGCGAATTACACAACGCGAAACAGACCGAGCGGCGTACGCTATCGGCAGTCCGCAACGGGCCGATAGTGGCGTCAAAAAACACGCGTGCAGGCAGCGCACGATCGCGAAACAGACCGAGCGGCGTACGCTATCGGCAGTCCGCAACGGGCCGATAGTGGCGTCAAAAAACAAGCGTGCAGGCAGCGCACGATCGCGAAACAGACCGAGCGGCGTACGCTATCGGCAGTCCGCAACGGGCCGATAGTGGCGTCAAAAAACACGCGTGCAGGCAGCGCACGATCACGTCGCACGTCGAATAATAAACAGAAAGTCGGGCAAATACATTAACGAAATCCCGAAACACAGTCACACAGTTCGCTGTGACAGCGCCTTGCTGGGCGGTATCCAATTCGCACATTTACATTTAGGACTCAAAGCATGCCTGGCAGTTAGCAAACGCATCTATGACAGACCTCGGCGCTCGCGTAGCAACGCATACACTGTGAACACTGACAGACCAGCATGTTGATGATTCCATGTGGAATGCACTTTGCTGCCGCGGAAACAACCAGCGAAACACGCGCAATGCCTAAGAGAAACGAACAGGACAGAACTGACAGAGCCCAGTCCCTCCCGTTTCTTCTCGCGTTTGTGCTCGCTCGTTTATTTCCGCGGTCGCAAATTGCACGCATTCCTGCGCTACACTATGGGTCTCACCTGGAAACGAACACTCGACGCCTTGCAGTAACCCCTTTCTTTTCTTGTTTTTCGGCTGCCACGGTTGAAGTCGAACGTGTTGTCAAGATGAAACGGCTCCATGCTTTTCGGCGTGGTCACTTATTCACAAAGTACGCGAACGGCTGCATTGCTGACACGCGGTGCAAACTACGATAAGCAGGAAACCCAAACGCAAGTTTGAAGCAACGATTTTGAACTCAAACACAAACAGCACACGAGCAGCAGCACGGACCATGGCACGGCTCGGCGTTTGGCCTAACCGGATATAGCACTGCAATGCAGAGAAAGAGAGAGCATAAACAGGAGGGTGTGTTGTTTCCTGCCACGTGACCCAGCAGCACGGCGCTGGATTTGAACGGCGTTGGGAAGCACGCTAGGCGCTGGCGCGGGGCTATTAGCGCTGCGCGTGTCATGCAAATAATTACTGCGAACTGCTACAAAATTGCAGTTAGACTAAGGCGCTTCGCGCCTCCGTGTTTTAGAATGACCATAATCAGCCCCTCAAAGGCACTCGATGTTGCATTGGCGCGTCATATTCAATCTTCAGAAATTTCCTGACGCCGTGTAATTCACCGTGATATTCGACATATAATTATTTCTATATAATTAAATTATTATTCATTGGTGTGATGTAATTGCTTAAATATCTATTGTACAATTATGCTGAGCTGCTCATGATCCAAACAGCGAATTAATTCGCTTCTGTGGGCAGTGTTACATACTCAAGAAACTCCATCTCTCTGATGTGCACGCTACCAACACCAGCGCTCTGATGTGCACTTTAGTCTGGTGTGCACACTAGACCACACCAAACCACCCTGGTGTGCACATCACAACACACTAACACACTAGGATGTGTACACCAGCACACACCAAACCAGTCTGGTGTGCACATCAAAACACACTAACACACTAGGATGTGCACACCGGCACACACCAAACCAGTCTGGTGTAAACAGTAGAACACACTAAAACTGTCTCGTGTTCACACCAGAAAACATCAGACCACACCAAAACATCCTCGTGTATTTTTCAACTGGGTCGGCTCTTACATCAACTCCCGAATATCAAATATCAGCATCTTCTGCATCCTTGGAGTAACAAAGAGTGGCGCTCGCGCAGACTAGAGGTCTCTTTCACGCGTTTGCATTGTCGGGTACCCCTTCTAAATTTCTACTTTCACAGATCTGGCCTGGCGACTTCCCCTTTGTGCCGAACCTGAGACAATAGATCACTTCCTGCTGTTCTGCCGCCGCATCTCTCATTTGAGGAAGCGCCTTTTGCAAATTCCAGTTCATCAACTGGGCTTGCCTGTGTCCTCCGCGGTTGTTCTTTCCATTGGCGCTTCTTTGCTTGGACGAAGCGATAGGAGTGTGCGTTCTGCAGTGAAAAAATTTCTTCAAACAACGCAGCGACTCCCCTTCTAATTTCTTTTTCCCGCTATCAGTCAGTACGAAATTGAAACATTACAGGCATTGTATACTATTATGCACATTAAGCCATTGTCCCGTCTTCGATCTCCAAGTTAACAGGACCCCTGTCCTTCCATCTTCCAATATATCAGACTACATACTACTACCACTCCTTTTCCCGTGAAAAATTTCCTGTATCCAGCAATTAACCGCCAGTGCCTTGGCCACTCCGCCGCAGTGGGTATGTGCCAGCAACGTCTGAGACCTCCCTTCTTTCCTTCCATCTCGAGCACCGTTGTCAGTGGGCATGGAGGCATCACCGCACCAATGGCCTCCCGCTGGTCTCTGTTCTTTGTGCAGGTGAGTCAACTTCCTCATGAATGTTTTAAATCTGATGACCGGTGTTTGGTTGTGCTTCCACGCCCAGAAGCAGTGCTGCAGCCCTTTAGCGTTTTTCCTTTGTTTATAAATGGCGATGTAGAGAGCAACCCTAGTCCGGGGAATGCGTCGCTCCCTGATATTTCCAAAGTCTGGATGACATACGTCGAAGGTCCATTCGCATAGAAGCATTTCAGGTTACGATGTCTAACGACTTATCCGAGTCCAAGCGAGACCAACAGGTGATTTTGCCGACATTAAAAAGCGTCTAGAAGCTATAGAAAACGCAACGGCTGGTTTTGAAAACTTGCGACGGGGTCTTTGCGATACACGCAAAACACTCAAACTTGTACAAAAGGAAACGTATGCTTTGCGTGATCGTTTAGATGATAGCGAGGACCGCTCACGGCGCGACAACCTTAACTTTTATGGATTTGATTATAGTTCTACTGAGACTAACGAGCAATGCGAAGAAAAAGTTAACCTTATCGCCGACACATTAGAACTCTCCTTAAGGAGTGACTGAATTGCTCGTGCGCGCAGAATTGCAAGATTCGACGAGAACAAAGCCAGGCCCGTGATAGTAAAATTCGCCGCGCATAAAACCAAGGTGCAAGTGCACTCAAAGCGATCGTTGCTGAAGGAACAAGAAGTATCTATGAGGGATGATTTTTCTGCGGCGACACGTAAGGTGAGAAAGCCGCGAATTGACTATGCGGAGGAGATTGATTTAAAAGTCAATTTAAGGCACAACAAACTTATTGCGAATGGCGAATGCTATGGTATAATGCGGAAACTGACCTAGTGTTTGAAATTGAACCTGATCTAAACAACGAGAACATTGAGTCTCCGCGCTCCCTTCGCTCTGGTCGTACTCTATCAGGCACTGGAACGTAGGGACTCTCCAGGGGTGGTGGTACTGCCATTGAGAACATCGGTCTGAGAGTGATTTCTGCCAATGTACGAAGCACTTGGTGAAAATAGATGACTTGAGCGCTTTGATAAATGAATGTACTGCTGATATCATTGCGTTATCAGAGACCTGGTTGTCTGATAAGGTGTCAGACAGTGAGCTACTTGTTTGTGAAAAGAATTACAAGATATTTCGATGTCACAGATATGAAAGGCGAGGCGGTGGTGTTTTACTTGCTGTCAACGAACAAACTGAATGCTTTCGTGTTGCTGTAATGACTAGTTTAGAAATTGTTTGGTGCTGTATAATTTCCCGTTTTATGAAAATTGTTACTGGTGTGTGCTATCGACCACCGTCAAGACCCATAAGTTTCTGTGAAGATTTGCACGACTGTCTCAATGCAATTTCTCTACACTTTCCGGGTGTGATCATTTTTCTACTAGGCGATTTCAACTTTGCAGAGATTGAGTGGAATCATGATAGCCCAGTCTTTGTTTCGACGTGTTCCAATTCGAACCGCTTCCTTCGCATATGTTCCGATTTCTGGTTATCGCAACTTATTGAGCTGCCCACACATGCCACTCCCACTGCGTCATGTTCTTTATCTTGTCCTGACATCATCACCAGACATCGTGTCCTCTATCACTCCTTTGCCTGGGTTAAGCGATCACATGATAATCAACTTCAACCTCTCTCAACCTCCAGCACTGTCACGTAAGCGGTTCAAATGCGCCATAGATTACAACATGGCTGACTTCTATGCTATTAATAATAATCTGTCTTTATTTCTAGATGAATTCTCGAGTGCTTATGTCGACCGCAGTGTTCATCGTAACTGGGAGATCTTCAAAACTAGAGTTTCTGACCTTGTGAAGGAATACATACCCACCAAAAGGTATATAGCAATACATAGTGCTGCGCCCTGGTACAACAGGTATCTTAATCAGCTTTCCTATAAGAAAAAAGGCTTTTTCGTATAGCTCGCTTCACGCACTCTGCTGTCAAATGGTCTGCGTATAAAGCCGCTGCAGTCGCTTACTCAAAGTCATTGAAATCAACCAAATTTACTTCCTTTAATCAGACTCTCCCAGCAATGCTAAACAATAACCCGAAACAGTTTTGGAACACACTGACAGGAAAACGAAATACCACCATACATCTATTTACCCAGGAAGGTGATCCAGTTCCTGACCGGCTGTGCGCATCGCTTCTCAATAGCGCTTTTATCAAAGCGTTCTCTAGCCCCAACGACACTTCCGCACTACCTTCACTCATAGAATATCACTTTTTACCAATGGGTCCCATTGTCATCTCATCACAAGTAATTCGCTGCATTATTAATCAGCTCAAAATGTCATCCTCTTGTGGCGCCGATTGCCTTAGTACTAAATTCTTGAAAAATACTGTAGAATATTCTTCCATTATACTACAGTGTATCTTTTCGCAGTCTTTAAACCATCACACCCTTCCTAATGACTGGCTCACCGACCAAGTAATCCCCGTGCACAAATCAGGGGAAACGCAAGATCCACGTAATTACCATCCCATCTCACTTACTGCCGTCCCATGTAAATTTCTAGAGCACATCATAATCCGTCATCTTGTTTCCTACAAACCAACCAGTTCTTTACTCCGAAACAGCATGGATTTCGCAAATTCTTCTCGTGTGAAACGCAGTTAATGATTTTCACTGAAGGCTTGCATGTTTCTTCCGACTCCGGACTCATTACAGATTGCTTATTCTTGGATTTTTCAAAAGCCTTTGATAAAGTCAGTCATTCTCTTTTAATTTTAAAGCTGAGCCAACTTAACATTGATCCGAATGTACTCGACTGGATTCGTGCCTTACTTCGTAACCGTACTCAGTTCGTCTTCGCCACTAACCACGACTCATCACCAGCGCCAGTACATTCAGGTGTGTCCCAGGGGTCGGTACTTGGCCCGTTGTTATTTCTAATATACGTAAATGACATCTTTAAAGATTTCTTCTAACACGTCCTTGTTTGCTGACGACTGTGTAATTTAGAGTAATTAACAACACTGATGATATTGTTCAGCTACAGGCAGACTTAAACAAAACTTCTGAATGTTGCCAACTGTGGAAAATGGAATTAAACATATCTGAATGGAAATGCATGCGTGTAACCCGAAACCAGCAAACAACACAGGGCTATTTTATTACCAACACTCAGCTGAATCCAATATCGTCTTACAAGTATCTTGGCGCTAATGTGTGTTATAATCTTTCTTGGAATGCTCATATCAAGTTCATCACTTCAAAGTCTAATCGCGTGCTAGGGTACGTCCGCAGAATTTTTTCTTCCTCTTTACCTTCATTGAAAATGCTACTATACACTACACTCATTCTTCCGCAGCTAGAGTACGCATGCTCGCTTAGGGACCCCGGCACCATAACATTAATAAAATAACTAGAGGCCGTGCAGAATCGAAGTGTCCGTTTCATCATTGGAAATTGTCATCGCACCGCCAGTGTAACAGAAATGAAATCTAATCTTAAACTTCCCTTACTCTCCACTCGCCGTAAACTTTCACACATTTGCCTTTTTCATAAAATTTACTACCACAATCCTTACCTTAAAGCCATCTGTGTAAAGGCACCATCTTTCATCTCACCTTGCGTAGACCACAATCAAAAAGTAGCTGTTCCGCACTGCAGCACGGTGACCTGCTCTAATTCCTTTCTCCCTAAAACATGTCGTGACTGGAATAATCTTTCACCCACAGCCACTTGTATTAGCGACCCCTCGCGTTTTGGAAGCAGATTACTCGCACTGTTAGAATCAGACCAATTGTGATATATTATTTAGCAATATTTACGTTTGGAGACGCCAACATGCCAAGAATATTAAAGCCACTGGGAATCATCAATCTACCGAGGCTTCAAAGGGCCGTCGATGTGGTTGCAGCGCTACGAGTGCAGGTGGTGGTGTCTACAAAGGTCCTCCCCCCCCCCCCCCCTGCTGTTTAAGGGGTGAAACGGCTCCCCGCTGTCTGAGAACGGCTTTGGGTGAACCTGTCTTTTGTTCTCAACGCCGGACCCACCCGGGACATTTTTCTCCCGGAGGGGACGACGGGGGAGCCGGCGAGCGACGGAACTGTAAATGAGCCGTGACAAATGCGGCCGTGTTTGACTAAGACAACGTCTCGGGAATCCTCGTGCTTCGAAAACAACTTCGACTTAGACTGTGCTTTCCCACACCCATACGTGAAAGCTTCTGCGAACTGCGGTGGGATCCATTCGCCCCCACGCTACCGCTGTGAAGTGCAGGTGACTGACCTTCGACGCTCTCAATGGGACCCCCTTCGGGCTATTCATCACTGAAGCCTGGACAGCGCGGACACTAATCTGACAGAAGTGGCAAGAGTGTGTGGCTGGGGGCGGACCCGGAAGACTGGACACGTGATCTACATCACAGTGATTCGACGCATTTTTAATGAACTAGATTCCCCAACTAGGGACCTGGGGACAGCGGACCCTATTTAAGCAGCGATCTGGCGTGTGTTCGCCAGCTCCCGATTCACTCTTTCAATCTTTGTATAAATGTAAATAAACCCTTCAGTCTCTTCTTCACCTCGAAGACCCTCTCATCTCTTCGTCACCCCCACCACAGCAGCCTCCCGATCCGGAACCCGGGGACACCGACCTTGGCGAGAGACGGCACAGGCGAACCAGGGGCCCGCATCTAACAACTGGTGGCAGCGGTGGGATCGAAGCGCAATCCCCCAACACCGGTGGCCTGCTACGGGAGAGAAGCCCCGCATCTAACACAATATAGAGATTATAATTAAGGTTTTATTTTTGTAATCCTTTTATTTACTTCCGTACTTTTGTTCTAAATGTTTTGGTCTCTGCCTTTAGCATTTTTCGATATTGTTCGCATATGTGGCGCTTTTTTATCTATGTATTGTTTTTCACTGCCCCACCCCTTCTTTAATGCGAAAGCACTGAGGGTAAAATAAATGAAATAAATGAAATGAAAATAAAACATTTTCTTCGATATGAGCCGACAGGAAAATAAGATCAAACGCACGAGATACTCACGTCGGTGCGCTAAGAATTCAGTTTTTATATCTCCTGAAGCACAACCTCCTGAAGCACCAGCGACGGCGCCGCTAGAAAGAGTTGCAGTGGCGCTATCTGGCGGCTGCTACGCCAAAGAGCACGCCCGCGCCCTCCCGTTCGCGCCGCTATGACAGTATTCTAGTTCGCCATAACCTCAATCATGGCGGCCGGTTGGCCGGCTGGCTGGCTGGATGGATGGATAAGGCTGGACCCTTTAAATCGGGCGGTGGTTCAAGCCACCCAGCCATGACTTGTGAAATTTTACTCTTGTCTTGATTTTAGCCACCAATCAGATAACCTTCGCTTGGTTACTTCTATCCGCCTAAAATCTAATTTTCCTTCACTATCCTTAGACCCCAATACTTTAAATAAATCAGCCCCGCTGCTTGCCCCAGCAGGGTGAAGACCTTTAGAGAGAAGTATCAAGTGTTCAGCCGTTTCCTCCTCCTCTCTGCATGCAATGCACAACGTTTCTATCTCGCGGTACCTGACTATATATGTCTTAATCCGCAAAAGGCCCGTCCTGGCCTCAAACAACAAAGAGCTTCCCCTACAATTATCATAGATATTTCCTTTGGCAACTTCCTGCTTAAAGATCCTGTATGTTCCCAGTGCCGATTTCGTCAGCATCCCTGTTTTTCACAGAGCTATCTCTCTCTGTTTATTTAACCTTTTTTAAACCAATAATTGCTGATTTGCACCCCTACAGCTGTCCAGATATGTGCTTGTCAATTTGATAGTTAGCTTTCTCCTTTGCGTGTCAACATTCCTTATATACAGTATCTAAAAACATTCCTAGCCCAGTGCTTTTCCCTCATTTTCCTCAATCGCTCCTCGAATGCTATCTTACTGCTGGCTTCTCTGCTTTCGAATGACGCCCATCTTATATCCCCCTGCACCCCCTGATTTGGTGTACTGCCATGTGCTCCCAAAGCTAGCCTCCCTACGCCACGTTGTTTAATTTCTAACCTTGGTTGAACGTCTGGTCTCATGCACAGGACCGCATTACCGAAAGTCAGGATAGGCACCATCACCCATTTCCAGATCCCTTTTACCACTTCATACCTATTGTAATTCCACTGTGCCCCATTTTTCATGACAGCTGCCTTCCTACTAGCTTTATTCATTACATACTTTTCATGCTCTGTCAGATACTCAGCACCGTTATTTATCCACACCTCAAGATACTTGTACTCAACCACTCTTCTAGCGTGGAGTCCTGTATTCTATGCTCGCCGACCTCATCATTAAATATCATGACTGCAGACTTTTCCTTACTAAACTTGAAACCTAATCTATCTCCCTCTGTGCCACATATGTCTATCAACTTCTGTAAATCATCCTTGTTGTCAGCCATTAGCACTATATCACCGGCGTATATTAGTCCCGGTAATGACTGTTTAATCCATTCTCCTTGCGTGAAAAAAGAAAGATTGAAGCCTAGTCCGCTCCTTTCTAGCTTGGTCTGCAACCCTTGCAGGTGCAACATGAACAACAAAGGAGAATGAGGACATCCTTGCCTAAGCCCCCGCTGTCGGTCTACAGGCTTTGATACTCTTAGTACTTTTCCGCGACGCCTTCAGGCGCTTATTGGCGTGAGCCCCCGCGCTCCGGCGAAGGCAGACGTGCCGTGCGTCAGCTTGTGGGCTGAGCCGAGAGAAGCTGAGAAATGAATGCTGTCAGCCAAAGCGGTATCTAATCGCGCAGAATGTGTTCTCGCGTTTGCAGCGGCCCAAGCGGCAGACAAAAGCAGTTTTGAGTCATCGTATGGAACAATTGCAGTGCCACCTTCGCAGCGCAGGTTTCCCATTGCTCGCTGGTCTTCGTGTTTCCTGCTTGTTTTCGTGCAGTGAACAGAAAATACCGGAGAAATCGCATGTGCAGTGTGCCACGGTGCACGAACACGGCCGTTCACAGCGAATTAAGCCTGTATTCATTTCCGTAGGACCGCAATTGAAGAAGGAATCGATATTACGCTCGTGTCTGCGCGAGTGTATCAAAACAGGTACCTATGCAAGACAACGACAACCAGTCCCGGAAGGCATAAAGAAAGTGGCCCCGAAGGCGAGGGCAAACACACATACGGAGGACCTCAGCCAGCGCTCCCGCCATGAATCGAACTCCCGCGCGAGTGGCTCCGTACCTTCCGTTACGTGCGCTTTCTTTAAAGCGAGGGTTCCGCCCCCTTCAGTCACTTTTGCGCATGCCCCTGATATCTGTTTTCTATGCGCCACATCATGAGCGCGCGCTGGCCGGGCGGCCTACTGGAGTTAGAAGAGGAGTGTAAAAAAGACTAAAAAATGCATTTATTGTTGCGATCTCGAGCAACGTGAGGTTGTACACGATGGAAACACGATTCTCCTGACAAGTCGAATCCGGGTTCGTTGCCCATAGGTGTCAGGCGTTTAGATATTGTGTTCTCGACGGGATTTCAGACACGGTTGCGTGGCTTCGTTAGACCGATGAAAGTCCTCCGGTAGCAGCCGAAGCAGGGCCGCTGGACGAAATAAACGCCGCGTCCTAAGCACCGCTGCTCTCCGTTGTCCAGTCGAGTCGTGACGACGGGATGTCTCTTTCGAAGCCATGTGACCTCTTTCATTTTCCATTGCACGTCAGTGTAGTGCGCGTGAAGCACCTCCAGGAGCGGCAGTTCGGCCTGCATGAACCTGAGAAAAAAAATGCATGTAGGTAAATTACGAATTTCTGACATGCTACGCTGCACAGGAGAACGAGGAAAATAAAGAAAGAGGTTTATGATGGGCATAAGTCGACTCACTCATTTATACTCATTTCGCCTCACTCTCACACTGACAGACGTGAATGATACGTGAGGGAGCGGAGGACGTGTACTGAGTGGGTACGGGTAACGAGTGGTTGCGCTGTTGAAGAGTGGTGCGTTTCCTGATCTGATGTGCAGAGATGGTGTGTTTCCGGATGAACTGAAAAGTAGCTCGTGCCTGCCCCGTATATAAAGGAGGCAATAGAAGTGAAACCACGAATTACCAGCTTGACGCCGTACTATATGTGTTTTACAAGGTGTTCGAGCAAAATGTTAACAGGAGGTCGGAAAATTTTTTTTTATCGTTTATAAAGTCATTAACGCCTCTAAATATGGCTTTTGCAAGATCAATCGTCGGAGCATGTTCTATTAGCAGATACGGATAAGATAATGTTACTGATAACATCGAATAATGGGCAAACACTCGTGGTCGGTTCTTGGACGTTCGAATATTATCAACTTTG
Organism: Amblyomma americanum; assembly: GCF_052857255.1. Taxonomy (NCBI): domain Eukaryota; kingdom Metazoa; phylum Arthropoda; class Arachnida; order Ixodida; family Ixodidae; genus Amblyomma; species Amblyomma americanum. The sequence goes on from NC_135497.1 coordinate 89,540,725, forward strand.
AGTAGCATGCAATTCTTTTGCTTATGCTGAACATTCTCGAAATACGTGAAATTGCATTGAACCAGCTGAGAATTATTTGAGTAACGTGTTACAGATCTGACCATGTAGGCTGATCACACGAATGTTTTCTCGAATATTTGCAGACTTGTAGTCGGATAAAACTCAAGAAAGAGTAGGCAAATGCCCCTCAAAGACTGCCATCCAGCCAATGGCGTCGACCGATTCTCATGACCCGCGGTTTAAGTTACTGTTATGCGCCTTCATCTGCCACCTCCTGTGATTTTACGCCAGCAGGTCCAAAGAGATCGGTCAAAGCGGCGAAGGGGCGAATAGGCCGTCGCTATTGGCTGGATGGCCCCATTTGAGGGACATTTGCCGCTTTTTTCTTGGGCTGTATCCGACTATTAATTGAGACTATTATGAATGCTAAAATAGTAAAGTAATACGCTTGAATGCAAGCAAACAAATTTATTTTAAAATTGAAAAAAAAAACATTTAAATTATATTGAGACCATTTACTGCTCCAGTTCATTGCACGTTTAAACTCAAGTATACCAAAAACAAAACTGCAATAGGTAACAATTCAGAAATTGCTTGCCGTCTGTTGCTGGTTCAAAGTACATTTACACCCACCAGAGCGCAGCCATACGGCTACAAAGGAATGCTATACAGTGTGATGACCCCCATAATGCGCAGGTCCACACGGGACGGAGAGGCAAAGAGACACCGTATGGCTCAGTTTAAACAAACAGGTATATTCAATAATTACACATGATTAAGGTTATACATCAGAGGCTGGGGCGTCCGAGCTTACGTGCCGACGACTTCATGGGGGCGATGGAGTGGCTCCGGAGTTGGGCTCGAGCGGTTGCTGGCAGAAGCTGCACGCCGTCGGGCTTCGGCGCTGAAGGCCCTCTTCGCTAACGATGTCGTCCTGAGTGTATGCAGTAGAATTTCAATAGTCGTCCGTTTCTTCGAGGATGGTTCACAAACCCTTCCTCTAGTGTCGTTCGGCTTGGAAGATGAACAGGAGGCGAGCTTGTAGATGATGACAGCAGAGTATAATTTTACAACAGAACAAACTTTGCACTACTTTACTCATCGACCGGGCAGGTTAGTGCCTAAGTAGCATCACATTACATGCTAAGCATGGAGCCCCAGCTCAGACTGGACTGCATCCGTTTACATGTGCTTTTAAGCACTTGATTAACAAAGGACTAAGGGCGGTCATTTCCAGTGGCCCGCCCAAAGCATCAATTCTCCAATCCAAAATAACATGCGAGATGGGGACCACCCCTTGGGTTGGGCTTAGCCTCGAACCCAGAGTCTGTTAACAATACAAACTAAATAAACAACAAAAACGCCACCACTCTCTCTAAAGTGAGAGTATACACAGGCTCTCTCTTCGGAGCTAATTCACTAGCGCCTGTCTTTCCACATTCTTGGCGAGTACTGCCTGTCCGCCATGACAGGTGTCCGTCGCGGCCCTTCTGGGAAGCTGTGGGTGTCTTCCCGGCGATAGCCCACGACAAAGGGGGGGGGGGAGGGAAAGAATGTCGTCTTCGCGGTAGCGCATAGCGTCGGCTGTGGTACGGCGCGCTCTGGCCCGCTGACAGCTCCCTTGTCCTGGAATGTGCCCGGAAATTGGGGAGGATAAAGCCTGTTTCCCCGGGGCGGCGGCGGGTCCGGTTTTTCTGGTCGTCACTCAAAGAGCATGGCTGGGTAATTGATGATGCCGCTGTCACGGGTCTCCGTCTACGCCGCGCCGTCGAACGTGGATCCTCGTAGCACACACGGAATGTCACACTCGCTCACCCTCCAGAAGAATGTTCTCCGAACATTTGAGTCCACGCAGCTCCCCTTGTCTTTCTGAATCGCCTCGCACAGTGCGTCCGACAAAACACTTTTCGCTGCACTCAACACCACTGCACAACACCATATGCCTCCGCTGTCAATACTGGCGTCTCCAGGGGCAGCACTGATCTTCTTTTACAGATAAACATGAAACTCAGCACCCAAGCCTCTCCTTTCTAGTCCAAACTGGACGAAATAAATTTACCACAGTTACAAAGGAGCTCCCACTTCTAGCACGATCACGGCACAGACAAAAATATAGATAACGAAAGGTTTAACTATTAACTCCGATAACTTAACACATACGCATATAGCAATGTTATGAGCTGCGGCATTACACAATTCTAACCAGTTCACAACTCCGCTCTGTTTACGCCATTAGTCCGACTTAGCTTTCCGATTTCGCAGCGGATATCGGCCTTCATGAGTCATACTAAGTAAGTCTGTGCCCCTTTGTCTGCTTTGGGACTCGCGAGGGCTCGTGGCAGGAGCCTCTCCTGGCGTTATCTGCGCGGCAACCTCGCGCGCTTCTTCTTCTAGCAATGCATGAAGTAAATCCGGTGGCATTCTGGCCGTCACCTCTGGCGCCTGCCGAACAGATGCAGGAGAGGGCGTTTCTTGCGAACTATCTGCGCGCTCCGCTTCACTTCTGTCCCCATCAAAATCCGCGCTTTCCCTTTCCTCATTTCGTGAATACTGAACCGGTGCCGACTTGAGGCGATTTGCGTGTATCCTTATCAAACGCCGGTTCACGTCTCGGACTCTGAAGTTTACCGGAGAAAGCTTCTCGACAACCTCGCACGGTCCTCTCCACTTCGTCTGGAACTTACGAGCTAGCCCAATCTGCCTTTGGCAGTTTTCAATGTACACGCTGTCCCCCACATTAAACGGCGCGTCTCTAGCACTGCGATCGTGCACCTCCTTCCTGAGCTTCGCCGCTTTCTTTAAGGACTCCTTTGCGATGTCCCTCGCCACTTGCAAGCGCGATTCTAGCTCAACCTTATAGTCGTCCAGTGAAGCGTATGGGACACGACGGGGGCCCTCTGGCACTTCACTAGGCTGGTCCGGGTCTCGGCCGTAGAGAAGAAAGAATGGCGATTCGCCCGTGCTCTCGTGTGCTGCGGAATTGTAGGCAAACATTGCATACGGGAGCCACAAATCCCAGTCCCGCTGGTCGCGCGAAACAAAATGCGACAGGAACCCGGCCACGGTTTGGTTCAGTCGCTCCACCGCGCCGTTGCAAGCCGGATGGTACGGTGTTGTCTGCTTCTTAGCGATCTTAAGCAGCTCGCAAACTCTCCTCATTAGCTGCGACACGAAGTTCGTTCCCCGATCTGTCAAGAGTTGCCTCGGGGGTCCATGTCGGAGCACGATCTGTTCGACAAATGCTCTTGCAACCGTGTCTGCCTTCTGATCTGGGAGTGCTACCGCTTCCGCGTATTTTGAAAGGTGGTCGACAAATACTAAAATGTACTTGTTTCCGGAAGTGGTCGTGGGCAATGGGCCCATTATGTCCATACCTGTCCGCTCGAAGGGAGCCGAAACCTCAGGGAACGGCTGAATTGGAGCTGGTCTTCGTCCCTTGGGTGTTTTTCTTTCGAGACAGGAATGACACTTCGCACAGTAGTCTCTAACATCCCGTCGCATGCCACTCCAAAAGTACAAACGCTCCACACGCCTGCGTGTCTTCGCTACGCCAAAATGACCGGCGCATGGCGCATCGTGAAACGCGAGAAAGAACCCTTTCTGTCCACGACCGAGGTATGACGACTCTCTCCCAAGCGGTTTTCTCTGGTCTCCCTTTCCTGGTTGGCCTCGTGCGCCGACACAGGGTGCCGTCTTTGCCAATGAAATAACCTAGCTGTTCGGGGTGAGACGGTGCGCCCTCTAAGCTTTCGATTATTCGCTTCAGGTCAGGATCTTTGCACTGCTCTGTGCGTAATTCGGCGGGGTCGACTATGGGGACAAACTCATCTATAGCTGCCACGGCAGCTGTGCGGCTGAGTGCATCAGCATTCAGATGTGTCTTTCCTGACTTGTGCTCAACTTCAAAGCAGTATTCCTGCAGGTGTAGATTCCATCTAGCGAGTCGCGAGCTAGGGTCCCTGACACTCATCACCCATTTCAGAGGATGGCAGTCTGTGACTAGCTTGAATTTGCGGCCGTAAAGGTAGCATCTGAAGTGCTTTACTGCCCAGACAACGGCGAGGCACTCCCTTTCCGTAGCTCCGTACTTTTGCTCTGTGGGGCTCAGCTGTCGGCTAGCAAAAGCAACGGGATGTTCTTTGCCCTCGATAACCTGAGATAGCACGGCACCAACTGCGAACTTTGACGCATCAGTGGCCATAACGAAGGGCAAATAAAAATCCGGGTGGCGCAACAGCGGTGCACTCATTAGCTTCCTTTTCAGGGCCCCAAAAGAATTCTCCGCGTTTTCGTCCCAGCGAAAGGCGACATTTTTGGCTGTTAAGGCGGTGAGCGGCTTAGCGAGCTTGGCGAACTCCTCTATGTGCCTTCGGTAGTAACCGATCAGGCCGAGAAACTGCCGGACCTGGCGGACGCTAGTCGGGGATGGAAAATCCGAGACACACCTTAGTTTCTCAGGGTCCGGTCGCACGCCGTCAGCTGAAACAACGTGCCCGAGGTATTTCACCTCGTTTTTGAGGAATTGGCACTTAGAGGGCTTCAGCTTGAGACCCGCTCCTCTTAGTCGCACCAAAACCTGCTCAATATCGCGCAAATGGTTCTCAAAACTGTCACTGTATATAATAATGTCATCCATATACACGAAGCACAGCCTCCCCAGAAGACCTGCCAGGATAACATCAGCGGTTCTCTGCCAGACAGCAGGGCTGTTGGCCAGACCCATCGGCATTCTTTTCCATTCATAGTGCCCTGAGGGCGTGTTGAATGCCGTTTTCTCGGCATCTGCCGGATCCATTGCTATCTGCCAGAATCCCGCCGCCATGTCCACTACCGTGAAGTACCTGGCAGAGCCCAGCTGAGAAAGCGTCTCCTGTATATTGGGGATGGGGTATGGATCGATGCGAGTTACGGCATTTAGTTTGCGGTAGTCCACTACCAATCGATACGAGCCATCTGGCTTTTCCACCAATAGTGCTGGTGCTCCCCAGGGTGACTTTGAGTGTTCGACAATGCCGCGATCAATCAGGTCCTGCACCTGCCGCTCCATCTCCTCACGTTGGGAGTAAGGAATCCTGTACGCACGCTGGTAAACGGGCGATGAAGTGCCGGTTTCTATCCTGTGCTTTATAACGCCACAGCAGCCCAAATCCAGGTTGGACGCGGCGAATACCTCCGAGTAGTCGTTCAGCAAACCAGCCAGAGCCTCCCTCTTCCTGGATTTTACGTGAGAAAGATCGAACGACACCTTTGGAGCAGCCGAAGGACTAGCATGCTCTACAGTTGCGAGTACCGTATCGGTGGGCTCACGTTGCTCTATCGCAGAGGTGAAGAAAGCCAATGTTTTGTTCTTGGGAAGGCTCAGTGGCTGCTGGCTACAGTTAACCACCCGTAGGGGCACTCTGTGGGCGTCATTAACTGTCACGAGGCACGCGGCTGCCTTCAGGCCATTGCTGAGAGAGTCGACCGGCTAAAGCACTCCCACGGCGCCGCTCTCTACATCTGAAGGCACAAACGCGTACAAAATGTGCTCCGACCAAGGAAGGACGACCGCCTCCTCGACCAGCCGGACGGCAACCCGCGAATATACCTTCTCCAATGATCCCACTGTTTGACGGGTGTCAATATCGGTAATGCGAATCTCAGCCCCTCTCCTGTTCAAAAACGGAACTTTTGAGCCGCCCGCATTAACCTCTTCCTCAGAGAATGAGACTACTACCTTCCCTTTTCTCAAAAAATCCTGCCCTAATATACCTGACACTCCGTTTGGCAGAGACACCGTGTCCGGGCATACGTAGCAGGGGTGCTCCAATGCAATTCCGCCGAGAGAGAAGTGTAACCGGTAGAGTCCACTTATGCCAAGAGGATCCCCCGTTATGCCTACAAATTTGGTTGCCATACCACCAGACGCTTCCAACACCTCGCGGTCCCCCTTCCTTCGAAGCGTGTTAAAACTGCTCTCCTTAAGCAATGTCACCTTTGACCCCGTATCTATCAACAATTCCATACAACAACCACTTAACTTGCAACGCACAACAGGGCATGCCTCGTCGGCCACACAAACTACCACCACCTCATCATCTACTGCTCCCTCCCCACGCTCCTCAGGCTGGGGAGGACTAACTAGTTTTTTGACTCGGTATCTGGAGCCCCGCTGTAGGCTTGCTTAGGGCGTGTCTCGCCTGCTTCTCTTTGTGGCTCCCCACGGCGCACGTTTTGGCAGAACCTGGCGATGTGTCCGCGACCCTGGCAAGCGAAGCATACGATTTCTTCAAAATCTCGCATACCGCGCCTGTAGCTTTGTGGCGGTCTCCGGTTTCCAGCGAATGGGCGCTGTTGAGCGCGCGCTTCAACCTGGCATTCTACCTGCTGAGATAGCAGCTGTTCTAAGCGATCTAACCGCTCTGTCAAGAGAGCAACCTCAGGGTTGAGCACCGCTCTCTCTATGACGCGTACTCTCGCTGCGGCTGTCGTTAACGCCTCATTTTGTTCCTCATCCAATGCGGCCTCCACGGCTTGGTCGAAATTGCTCGGCTTGCGCGAGAGCACGAACCGGCGCACAGGGTCTTGCAGACCAGCCATGAACAAAGCGGTCATTTCCTCTTTAAGTATATCCTCCGCGTATTTCTTCTTAAGCTGGTCTCCTTCCTCCTCCCTGCTTAACGTATCGCGCGCTAAGCGCTGAAGCCGCGACGCAAACGTTCGCACGTCCTCCCCTACCATCTGTCCGGCGTCACGGAACCTCTGTACTCGCACGTGACGTGGTTCAGTGTCAAAATGCTCAAACGCGAGCTTCTTAAATTCCGCAAATGATTTTGTGGATTTTACTTTTTCGTCTCGCCATGCAAAATCATGAGCAGCTCCTGCCATCTTACACCTCGCCATTCCCAGCATTTGAGCATCGGACCATCCCCCCATTTTCCCAATCTCTTCTAGCATGGAAAAGAAATCGCAGATTGGAACCCCTGTCTTATCTCCCGTAAACGTCGGAATGACGCTTCCTAATGCCAGCATGCTTGCTCCGAGCGAAGGCTGTGGAGTGGGAGCTCCCTCAGATACAGTCATTTTTTTTTTCAAGCCCTCCAGTGCCTCAAGCCTCTCAAATGGGGGTAAAAGTCCCACAATCAGTCCCGTGATTCCCTTTTGATTACAATTTTGAAGCCATGAATGTCACAGCATTCAGAGGACATTTGCTTTTGAGACCCCACTTCTGGCACCAGTGTGATGACCCCCATAATGCGCAGGTCCACACGGGACGGAGAGGCAAAGAGACACCGTATGGCTCAGTTTAAACAAACAGGTATATTCAATAATTACACATGATTAAGGTTATACATCAGAGGCTGGGGCGTCCGAGCTTACGTGCCGACGACTTCATGGGGGCGATGGAGTGGCTCCGGAGTTGGGCTCGAGCGGTTGCTGGCAGAAGCTGCACGCCGTCGGGCTTCGGCGCTGAAGGCCCTCTTCGCTAACGATGTCGTCCTGAGTGTATGCAGTAGAATTTCAATAGTCGTCCGTTTCTTCGAGGATGGTTCACAAACCCTTCCTCTAGTGTCGTTCGGCTTGGAAGATGAACAGGAGGCGAGCTTGTAGATGATGACAGCAGAGCATAATTTTACAACAGAACAAACTTTGCACTACATTACTCATCGACCGGGCAGGTTAGTGCCTAAGTAGCATCACATTACATGCTAAGCATGGAGCCCCAGCTCAGACTGGACTGCATCCGTTTACATGTGCTTTTAAGCACTTGATTAACAAAGGACTAAGGGCGGTCATTTCCAGTGGCCCGCCCAAAGCATCAATTCTCCAATCCAAAATAACATGCGAGATGGGGACCACCCCTTGGGTTGGGCTTAGCCTCGAACCCAGAGTCTGTTAACAATACAAACTAAATAAACAACAAAAACGCCACCACTCTCTCTCAAGTGAGAGTATACACAGGCTCTCTCTTCGGAGCTAATTCACTAGCGCCTGTCTTTCCACATTCTTGGCGAGTACTGCCTGTCCGCCATGACAGGTGTCCGTCGCGGCCCTTCTGGGAAGCTGTGGGTGCCTTCCCGGCGATAGCCCACGACAAAGGGGGGGGGAGGGAAAGAATGTCGTCTTCGCGGTAGCGCATAGCGTCGGCTGTGGTACGGCGCGCTCTGGCCCGCTGACAGCTCCCTTGTCCTGGAATGTGCCCGGAAATTGGGGAGGATAAAGCCTGTTTCCCCGGGGCGGCGGCGGGTCCGGTTGTTCTGGTCGTCACTCAAAGAGCATGGCTGGGTAATTGATGATGCCGCTGTCACGGGTCTCCGTCTACGCCGCGCCGTCGAACGTGGATCCTCGTAGCACACACGGAATGTCACAACAGCTTCCTCAGAACAGCTTTCCCAGAAACTTCGTAGGTAAAGAAAAATTTGTCCTAGTCCGGGACCACAGCTGCACTGGAGCAGTCGCTCTAATAACTGAGCTAACTGGGACGGCAAGCTTACGGCAAGCTTCATAAACGGCAAGCAATTTACTCCACCTTGGGGGATTGCCCTAAATAATTTGTCCAAAGGATATTTGCCATGGTACGTATAATTGAATTTCACAAATATTTTCCCCGTTTCGTTAAAATTGTGTTTGTATTACGCCCTATTTTTCTACATTATCTTACAGTACGAACAAAGTGGAAGCTTTGGAGAGCTGGTGCAGCACAGCCTCAATAAAAACAGTTAAAGTCGGCGCCCTGCTTGTGTCTTCGTTTCGCGTTCAGGTCTTTTTGCGGTCCTGGTAATCTAATTGGGTCCTGGTCAAGGGCACCACAACGTTGAATAATTACCAGAAGTTGTTAGTTTTACAAACAAAAAAAAAGGCACTCCGGCAGATTCCGGGTTACCATGGCAGGAAGGAAACTTGCCGACATCACCACAGTAATAAAAGACGTAATCCACGTAAAGCGAACCGGGTATGCGCAGTTCTCAGACTTCATTGTAGCGTACACAAAGGGGGCACAGCCAAGGAGGTGGAACACAGAACAGTGCCCTGTCCTGCCTTCCTACACACTAAACAAATTCTCACCCTTAAGGGTGCAAATCAGCTGTCCCCAGACGAACACCCTTTTGGGTGCTAAAAAGGGTGCAGAGATCAGCACCCTTCAGGAAGGGTGCACTGCATGAAAGTTTAGAGGGCGCGCATCAGGCCAAGGCTTTTGCTTCATGGTTGAATCAATGTGGAGCGCCCTTCCAACATGCATTCGTAGAGCTGTTATGGAAAAATAGTGCCCTTTTATGAGGGTGCAACCATTACATCCTCTAAAGTATCATTAAGTGCACCCTTCATTAACTGATCTCTGCACCCATTTTTTAGCACCCAAAAGGGTGCTCGTCTGGGGACAGCTGATTTGCACCCTTAAGGGTGAGAAATTGTTTAGTGTGTAGTCCTTCAGTCTGTTGCCTTTGTGTGGCTTAAAAAGAACTCTGAGAATGGACCGACTAGCCCGACAGCGCATATTACTGGTATACACATTTCGTTGGTTACAACATATGAATAGGAAATCATTTGTATCCAATCGTTCCTAACAGTCCTCTTACCGAATAATCCCAGACAAAATAAAAACATAGTCACCAAAACAAAGACTAATTATGGAAAGTAAAAGCTAAGTTACCAGCTTCCAGTTGTTCTCAGTCAACCAATTTTAATATAGAGTTTGCTCACTCTAATTTCAAGAATAAAAACACATTATAAAGCAATTAATCAATGCTGAAATGAATTAACTACATTTATTTTTCGTGACGGATGCATTTCTCACGTAAACTTAAATCTATTAGTTATTTACAGTGATTTTTTGGAATGTTTATAGGCTGTTCCTTGTGCATGGGCTACTGTCAATGTACGCATAAGATTTTTTGGTGTGACACTGCCCTTTTCTGTAATTAATTGGTTTCCCATAACACTGTGTTCAACTTCATTTTACGCGCAGCGCACTGCGGTACACTGTTATGCAGAACTGTGACCTCGTCACGCCATAGCGCCTTTTGTCAGAGTTTCCTCTTTTGTCCCTGAAATAAATAAAACTCAAGCTGAAGCGCATATGAACGGCTAGTGGATGCGGAAGCGAAGTTTACCTAATGTGTTTCGGGACGACGCAGTACGTATAGTTCTTTTTTTATGTTCTTGACGGCTGAGGAATTCAAATATTTAATTCCGAGGGCACTCGAGGGCGAGGCAACATGCAGGTGTCTTCGAACGGCCGCAGCACAGGATTCAGCTGGCGCAGAAACGGCAGCTTTTTTTCTGGTTCGACTAACTATAGTGCAACATTGGCATGTGCGCAGACCCTTCGCGGGTACAATGCGCCGCGACGGGTTATGTCGGGCCTTTTTGACCGAATTTCGCTCTGCAACTGCCAGTATGATCGGTGTGTCTTGTACCGCCTCCTAGACAGCTCGAGTTCATATTACGAGAATTCTAAAGCTTGTTTTTGAGACAAAGACTGGCCGCTTATCAGCACCAATTAGCGAGACCTGCCGTTCACGCTTAGGGTTTTCAGTGTCCGGGTGTGTGCATAGGGGAGCTGCCCTGCATGAGCCCGGAGCCGGCAATATCTTCCTTCGCCCACCCAAGGAAATCACCGAAATGGTAATTGGTACTATTGTAATCTGCTCCAGAAAGCTTTTCTTTTCCGATAGTGTTGAAAGGGAGGCGGTTATTTCTGGCAGTTGATGTGAGGAGGCAAACAATGAAATTTGGCGCCTCTTTCTTAACGCAATTTTTCATCTTTTACGCTGAAAAAAATAGATACAACTTATATTGTCTCTAAGAATTATTATCATCGGAAAAACAAAAAAGAATAGCAAAGCACATGCATCAAAAATACAATCAAGCTGGGTGATGCATTTTTCGTTTCGCTTTTTGAAGTGCCGATACAAAAACGACCTCGAAGAAGAAAACAAGCCGGCAGAGGGACCTCTCCCCAAAAATATAGGGAAAAGAACAACAAACCGAGGAAGTGCCATTGCGGAGGGGAGGGAGGGGAGGGGGTATGGTTACTTTGAAACGTCATATCTTGCAGTCACCCCTCCCCTGTCGATAACATGCACGCGGAAAGACGGCTGAGGCTGTCCTAGCAAGAGCGCCACTGCATGCAAGCTTCCGCTGCATGTGGGCGAGTCCTCGCTCGATTAGTAAGCGCCAAACCGCGGCAGTGGGCGAGTGAAATGGGCGCGTGAAATGTCTTTTTCTCTTATTTTTCTTTAATATTGAGAGCGGAATCACTTGTTTACACGCTCCTGTTTCAGTAATCATTTCCCCGCTCGTATTTGAAGGCCCCGAGGAATCGCCTGGACCAGCTTCTGTAATAAGCCTTTTTTTTTTTTCACTGACGTCCTGCGCATGCGCCTAGCCTCATCACCAATTGTTTTTCAGGGAATCCTCTGCAAAATGTACAAGATTGCTGCGCCAGTGTTTTTCCGCGAATGACGTTTTCTCGACTAAAGATGCGATGGTCTGAAGGGCGCGTGGCTCCCTCACCCACTCTGCCTCAAGCGAGAACACTCAATCGGGTTCGCAGGCGCCATATGCGCTAGCGACTAGCGCTGCTACAGGAAAAAAAGCCAAGTTCAGTTATTTCCTTTTGCGTACAGGTACACACCCGTTCTTTTCAAAAACACTCCATTTCCCACATTCCCAAAAATATTCGTAGTCGCCACGCGCGTCGATTGTGTTCATGGAGACTGGCGGGCGCTTCATTGTCAATGTCATGATTGGTATTTAAATGCAAAACCTTCGCGAGCAGTAACTATTTAGCAGCGCCCTTTAATCTATGCACACCCACGCACAATGAACACCCACATTGAGAATAGCAAAACTAAGAATCTTCGCTTGCGCTATTAGCAAACGTGGGAACACAAATGAGTAACATGGGTTCGGGCCATGGAAGCTACCCGTGAAACTGAAAATTGACCAGATAAAGATACGGAGGGCTCATTATTGAATCTGCGCAGGGTATGCACACCAGTAAACCTACGCTATGGGAAGGGAACGGAGCAAAGGCCGCTAGAACATAAGCCGCCAGAAAAAAAAAGAGAACTCAGAAGGACCCGTAGGCAGACAGGCACAAACAAAATGCTTTGAGAGTGAATATGAGTTTTTGAATGGGGGGGTTGGGGGGCGAGTGTAAGTGGATGCGAATATAAGACACTTGTGATTAAGCCGAGGTACCATGACTGGACAAAAGGAAATCAATAACTTACGTGAAAAAGCAGGTGACATGGTGCTCGGTGGTGATCTCCTCCGTGAGGAAGCACAGATGTCGCAGAGTGGAAACTGTTGCGAGGCCCTCGGCGAACTCGTTCTGCCTTAGAGGGGTGTCGCGGGCCTCGATCGACAGCTGCCTGAGCCTCGGGTTGGATCGCAGCAGCCGACTCAGGCTAAAAGGGAAGCCGGCAGCGTCCGTCACCTCCTGCTCGAGGCTGTGCAGGCTGAATCGCAGCTCGGTGACGCGACACTGATTCAGGAAAGCTAGCGATGACATCTTGGCCGTATCATCCAAACTCAGCCGGCGAAGTTTGGTCGTCCCGTGCAGCTCCTTGAAGTCCGCTTCGCTGAAGCGAAGAGGTACCCTGCAGGCTACGCACTTTGAACCGCGATTCGAATCGCACTCCGCACGGACATCTATTTCCTCGAGGTGTCTGCATCCCCGGGCCAGAAACGTGAGGGAGTCGTCCCAGTTGACGCCACAGGGTGCGAGCGCCAGTGCCCGTAGATGAGGCAGCGCGGAGGCCACGATCTCGGACCCATTCGTGTTGCAGTCGAAGTGAAACGACACCATGTTTAATTCTATGATATTGGACACGCACCTATTGAAGAATAGTTGCGTTGCTTCGATATGGCACCTACAGGCGGACAAAGTTCCGAACGGCTGCTCATCACGTGGTGCAGTCAGGACAAGGCAAAGGGACGAGACTTGACTCCAGCGCCCCGGCTTCGAGACGGCTTCGGGAAGTTGGCGATGCTCTATATGTTCGTTGCCTTTCATAACCAAGACTGCTTGCTCCACTCCCTTTAGCTGCTCGTTCTGCGGTCCGTCCTCGAAATTGACCAGATTGCGTGAACGGGCCGGCTTCAGCTGATAGCTCATGTTGCCGATCATGACGTCTTCAGCATGAATATGGCTCGGACTTCGTCGGCAAGACCATTGTAGATCTTGGGAAGCCCAGGTCCGTTCGCAGGTGAACTTGAATGTTTTCAAGCATGGCAGGTGACGACTGAACGACGTGCACAGTTCGGCGAGCTCAGAGCTTGAACCTTCTTTCTGAACGGAGTGGATGTGCAGGTTTTGCAGCAGCCCGCACTGCAGCAGGAAATGCTGTAAAGTGAAAATATTCTCTCGTGTTGCTACCAGCTCCATGTACATGCTTTCTAGTTGGAGCTGTCCGTTTGGCGACCGGATGTAGGGGACCCGCCATGGGTCGTAGTAGCAGCTATCGTGCAGCGACCATTCGAGCTTTCGAACTTTGGTCAATTTGACATCTAGCAATGCGAATAGCTCGGAAGGTCGAATGACGCAGTTGACGCAGTAGAGTTCTTGCAATTGATTGCAGGTGGACAAGCAGCCTAGCAGCGCTGTGGACGAAAGGCCAATGCAATTGCTGAAATCCAGTTTTTTAACATGGCTGAAAACGTTTGCTTCATGAAAGACCTCTATGGTTCGCTCATCGGCGTCATGCGCAAATCTGAGCTTGCGCACAGCATACTCATGGAAGATGAAACACTCGAGGTTGGGGAAAGCATCGGCGAGTGCTGCCAACGACGCTGCGTCCAGAAATGACAATATGGTCTCCAAAGCTAGAAATGGTAAGGAATCAAGATACCTCCAGATGTCGGAAGGCGGCAGCATGTTGAACAGTTTGTGGGAATGAATCTATCCTCGGAGCACTCGACAGAGGCAAATTCTTGAAAAACAGGACCAATGCCTCCGCGATCACAGTCGGGCAGCAGAACGGGAAACCACTAAATTCGAAGTGCACTTGGAAATCCTAGCGAACCCTAAAAGAGAAGGCACACAACGAACAAGGAGACTTCAGTGAACGAACTGCTGATGTGACAGTCCTGATGCGCTAGCCTTCACTTCTTCGTTATCCAGTTGCGTCTTCTTTTCTGAATGAAGTGCACACTGTCTGTTTGAACGAAGTGGTGGCGCTGGGAACTTTGCTACAAACAAAGCACCCGGACGGATATCGACAACGACGAGTCCGGCGTTGAGGTCGGCAAGAAAACCGAGCATTTGTACCACATTTGGGTACAGCCACAGATCTGTTTGTTCCGCTGTTCTAAATTTCCTGATAGAATCTCACCGACTGCCTTGCTAAGTGTTCCAAAATTTCCTTTTCTATAAGTTATTATATTTTGACTTAATCATTATTATTTAATCCCCCTCTTTACTATTATTCTTATAATTTTGAATTCAAAACTCTCATCCCTTTTCTGTTCATGAGGAAGAATTGACCGGTGTTCCGCTCCCACGTGCTTTTCCTTTTTATTAACTGCGTTCAGGTGAATAGCCACCTGATTCTTGGCCGATCCCCCAGTGTGGGTATGGCCATCTTTTGATAGACAAACAACAACAACAACATCTCGAACATCTGAGCTCCGAAAGGTCCCGCTCTGGAAGGTGACGTGGCCCAGCAACCCAGGCTGCGGGGTAGCGGCTGAGTACCTGGCGGTGTTGCGCTAGCTTGCTAAATTTATCCTTCTTTTTGTCTGTGCCTGCTTGCTCCTGTTCTGGGGTGACTGGTCGCGGGACGAGAGCTTAATGTCTACTTCTTCTCCTGGCCAACGGTTTTCCCCCTGGTCGGCATCTCTTCCTCAAGACCAGCTCCCAATTGATCTCTTTTTCCGCAGTGGAGTTTCGAGCATTCCGGTCGCTTTAGTGCCTTCCGCTGGAGGCGCTATCCGACTTAACAACCCGGAGGCAGTGCAGGTGGCTCTTCAATCTACATCCAAGCACTTCATGCGCATTACTGATGTCCGGCAGGGGTGGTATTTTGTGCAGGTCACGGGATAAAGACTCCATTGAAGACCTGTTAAAGTGTACGACCTTCGCCAACCACCCGGTGAGCGCATTCATTCCGCCTCATCAAGCATGTTCCAAGGGGTTGGTCAGAGGGGTCGACTCCTGATTGAGCCCTGTGCAAACGCTTGAGAACCTCTCGCCTGCGGGAGTGATTGCTGACCATCGATGCAGCAGGATGGTTGACGGAGTAAAAATTCCTACGGAGTCCGTCATTGCCATATTTGCAGGAATAGTTTGCCCATCAGAGATTAAGGTGTGGCCGTTGGTTTTTCGAGTAGATGCCTTTAACTCTCCGCCCCTTCAGTGTCAAAACTGCTGGCGATTTGGCCACAGCGGCAAAGCCTGCAAATCGGCCTTACGCTGCTGTGCCTGTGGGGAACGTCATTGCTGAGAGGAATTTCCTGAACAGCAAGAGAAATGTTGTTTGTGTAGTGGTGCTCACCCTGCTGATTCGCCTGACTGTCCTGCACGAGCACAAGAAGTTTAGGTGCTTGAGCTTATAGACAAGCTCAGATGCACGCGGAGAGAGGATTTTGCCGCAGTCAAGGAGAGAGCCTCAGGCTTCTCTAGTGTGGCCGCCAAATGCCCACCCATAATGAATTCTAGTTGGTCCCAGGCTATTACAACGGCAGTTGAGAAAGCTGTGGCAAATGCAATGGATCGCCTTATAGAAACCGTATCCACGTGCATTTCGCAGGTCATAGCTGCTCAGATGTCCAATCTTCTGCAGGTGTCCACCGCTCCACTCTTGCCTTCTTTGGCTTCCGAAGCTACTCCTCCTTCTGTAGTAATCGATTCCGCTCCACAGGGCCAAAAACAATGTGAGCAACAAGAGACCTCTAAGGCCTCTCCTTCGAACAGCATTATGGACGCATCCTCTATGGACTGTATGGATATGGAGTCCGATCTTCCCGCCAAGAAACGAAGTGGGTCTCCTCTGAATATTGCAGGTCCATCTTGCCCCCAGTCAAAGGCAAAGAAAAGTAACGCAAGTCAAAATGCTAAGACCAGGATTCTAGAAAAGGCAGTCGCGGCTGCGGCACTCCCGCCAAGATAGGGTTCTTAAGTGTACTCCAGTGGAATTGTCGATCTATATTCTCAGCTTTAACTGATTTATTTAGCCCATGCAATCAGCTTCTACCAGATTTACTTGCTTTACAGAAAAAATGGCTAACTACAAATTTCAATTATCTCAAGGATTACCGTCCGTTCCGGCTTGACCGGTCATCACAAGGGGGAGGGTTGTTAGTGCTCATCTCTACAAAGCTTTGCCACAGGGCATGTATTATCAATATGCGGACAATGAATGTGAAATTCTTGCGGTTGACCTCAGTGTCGCAGGTCAACAGCCCTTTACGGTAGCTAACGCATATTTCCCGTTTGGTGTGCCTGACACTCGGCCCCTTGACTCACTCATGTCTAGTAATTGGTAATAATAATTGTTTTTTTGGGGGGAAAGGAAATGGCGCAGTATCTGTCTCATATATCGTTGGACACCTGAACCGCGCCGTAAGGGAAGGGATAAGGGAGGGAGTGAAAGAAGAAACGTCTAGTAGCCGATCTCAGGTTCTATTACTCGGAGACTTCAATTCGCACCATGTGACGTGGGGGTTTAAAACAGACAGCTTTGGTTCTTGACTATTTGATTGGCCTTCTGGCAACAACTTGTTCTGCATCAATTCCGGATTGCCTACGTTTGTTCGGAGTCAATGCCGCTCCGCCTTGGAATTAAATTTTTCCTCCCAAGTAGTTTCTGTTATGTCTTGGGCGCCTGTTTACTGTGCAACAAACACTGATCATCTACTTATTAGTTTCACTTTTGCGAGTACATTAACTGTTCCTGAGTGACATCAGCGCGCGTTAATAAATTACAGTTGCTTTAAAGACACGCTAAAATCAGCCCTCCAATCACTTCAGACCCTTGCGCTCAGACAAGTGCCGAAAGCAAGGCTGCACATCTATGTTCAGTACTGGACCATGCAAGGCAGTCTGAATTTTTGGTTAAGGGAACCAAGGGTGCAATCGTGAACAATTGATGGAATGCTGAGTGCACGCGTGCATATAGACGATGGAAAGCAGCTTGGAGGCAACTTCTCATCAATCAATGCCGAAAAATTTAGTTGGATTATAAGTATGTTGCAGCAACATTTAAGCGCACTGTTGCCCGTGCAAAGGAGTAGTATAATACAAATCATTATGATTTCCTTTCACAATCAGGAAATAAACGAGCTTTTATTAATTTCAAGAGGCGCAGCAAGGCAATTCCACCGGCTGCCAACATTGAATCCCTCGTTCAGTCCCCTGCTGACATCGCAAAGGCCTTAGAGGATATTGCGTGTGGCCTAGAGCTTCGCTTTACATCTGCTCTAACTTCTCCTGCTATATTCACAAGCACCGCGATTTCACTGAGGTCTCTATGCCTGAGCTGTCGCAAATTGTACTGCGCTTATCCCCAGCGGCTCCTGGCCCCGATAAGGTCTCTTCCTCTATGATCAAAATTTTCAATAAATCTCCTGCAGACCTGTTGGCTCTAGTTAACCATTCTATTAAAGGTCCTTGGATACCTCATAAGTGGCGTCTTGCTGAAATAGTTCCATTGCTTAAAAAGCAAGGGGAGGGCTTAACATTAGACAACATACGCCCTATTTCATTATCATCGAAACTAGTGAAATTGGTGGAAATTGTCCTTCTCAGCCATGTAACGTCATTCATTTCGGAAAATGCTCTCTCGAATCCATGTCAAATTGGTTTCAGGCCGGGTTGTTCAATTTGGTGTGCCCACACTGACCTAGAGAGCCGTATTAAATTAGCTCGCAATAGAAAACTTTGCTGCGCTTGTCACCTTGGATGTCAGTAAAGCGTACGACAGCGTTGAGCACTCGACTCTGTTACTAAATTTACAGGAACTTCCCAAGCTATTTTGTAGCCTGGGTTTCTGTTTCTTTTTTTGGAAACTACAGAATTTTACTGCTTCCAAAATGGTGTTTCCTCAAGGAGATTTTCACAGACAAGAGGTGTACCGCAAGGATCAGTTCTCTCACCTGTTCTTTTTAACATTTTTCTAAGCTCCATTCCATGCATTCAGAATGTGAAAACTTAAGTGTACACCGACGATATTGCATTTTTTGCATCAGCAGGTGACATTAATTTTTATCGAACCCTGCAAAATTACCTCAATGTTCCTGACGACTGGTTATGAAGAATTCATCGGTCCCTGAATGTGAGGAAATGTGCATTGTTAGTATTTTCGGTTTCTGTTCCTGTAAATATCTGCCTGGTCTATAGAAACCGCACAATACTTCAAGTTCAGACGGTGAAGTATCTCGGAGTAATATACGTCTCTACTCAACCCGGGGGCCACACATTGAGCAAGTTTCTGCAAAAGGAGTTTGGGCCATTGGCATCCTACGCAGGCTTTGTAGTGCTAGGTCAGGCATGAGAAGGCATACACTTCTGATGATTTATTAAATGTACGTCCGCCCAATCTTGGAGTTCGGGTGTGTTTTAGTCTCAGAAGCTCCTGCCCATAAACTTTGCACTCTTGTGCTGTTGGAGCGCGAGGCGTTGTGCCTTTGTCTGGGGCTTCCAAAATTTGTCGCCAATGCTGTTCTGCACATTGAGGCGTGAATCCCATCGTTATCAGCTAGGTTTCACCTTTTACCTGTTCAAACATTTTTAAAATTGTGTGACACCTCTTCACGCTTCCAGTATAATATTTCTTAGTCAACCTTCCGCCTTTTTTAGTGCCGCCTGGTCTCGTTTTCATACTCCACAGATATGTTACGTGCAGTCCCTCCTTGATCCCATAAATATTCATTTCATAGATATCCGCCAAATGTATAACAACTCATCATCTGACCAGATTGAATTCGATGACATTTTCCCATCGAATGCAAAGCTGCAGCCCTTCCCGCTTCTTCAGGGTCTGTTGCAGGACCACCTGAGGTCATTTCCTTCTCATGTTCTTATTGCTAACGATGCCTCGCAGGATCGCGAAAAGGCAGGTGTGGAAATTTTTTCGCCTTCACTGGATTGGTCTTTTTCTCTCAGTCTTCCTGACTTCACTCCAATTTTTCTGGCTGAATTATTAGCATTAATCTTAGCCTTACGAAAATTAGAAACAACCCTTTCCCATGTCGCGGTTATGACAGACTCTGTCCATTTTCTCTTCATTATCCTTACCCACTGAGTCTCGGGCATTACTCCTTTTTATGTTCCTGATTCCGCTCCATCTAAATTCGGTAAGGTTGCTTTGGGGACCAGGTCACATGGGCTTTCACTTAGATGATGTTGCAGATTCCTTAGCAGTAGCCTCTCTCTGCAGCCCAATTGTTGCTGTCCTGTCAACGAGTGCATATACAGCTGCGGTGAATTTTCGCAGCTACACATTATTTCAGGAATTTGCTGCCTCCCCAGTTGAAAAAAACACCAGCCCGTTTCTAGTGTTTACACCAGACCGGATTTTCAGACATGGGTTCTGGTGTGACCCGGTGTAGTGTTTTCTGTTGTGACCGTGTCTGGTGTTCCGACCAGACCGGTTTTTTCAGACACGGGTCCTGATGTGGTGTAGTGAGGTGTGTTTTAGTGTGTTCCGGTCTGGTGTTCTGTGCTGTGACCCGGTCATCTGATACCAATTCTGGTGTGGTTTCATTTGGTGTTTCCTGGTGTGGTCGGTGTACCATTCGATGTGGTGTGGTTGGTGTACTGTACAATGTGTTTACAGAGATGCTGTGAGTTTGGACATACTATCGTGAGCAGAAACCAATGAGATCCCTGTGAGCACACGCCAAATGGTGTAAAACTGCAAGCACTCCTAATGTCGAGACAGGTGCACTAACATCCACCGATCTCGCTGTGCCGGTCTTGACGGCACGAGCATTTTATAAGTGGCACCTGCACACAGTTAGGCATAGTTTGGCACACACTCGCAGCGTCATAATTTTTTACGACTGTACGCTGGAGCATGCACGTAACCACATCAATTGTGTTCTTGCCGAAGATGAAGAACAAGCATGTATAGAAAGAAAAAATGCTCACATTTGCTCAAAAGCATCCTTAGCTTTATTGGTAGACAAAATTGGCAGTACAGTCAAGCTAGAGGCCCCTTGCATCGTAGCATGCATCTTTTCTGAGAAAGTCGAAAATCTTGCATTTCCCTGACAGCAGCTTGACTCTAGCTGTGTAGCCCAATACCTGAAGAAGAACAGAACAAAATCGCAAATTTTTGTGAAGTACACTATACTAATCACAGCACAAAGGCAACTAGCAAATGTTGCCATTAAATTTAGCTCAGTGGTGCAAACATGTACTACACATACAATACGACTCGCAATGCCTCTGCAGTAAACCAAGTGAGTGTTCTGGTTTATAGTAAATCAATGCTACTCACATAAAGCACCCCACTTGCATTAAGTTGCTTGAAATCAGTTGCTGGATGAGCTAATATTTTCAGTTTCATTCGCACAGTGTGACAATGCATACACGGAAATACGCCAAAAAACGCTTTGTGGTGCATCCCCCTTGCCCTTGTTCATCACCATGCTGTGTGAACGAAAGTGTGAAATATTGCGTTGCGTTTTTTTGCAATCATAGCCAATTGCACATACTTACACCACAACTGGGTACACCCGCTTTATAATCTGAATTCCTACCAAATATTTAGCATTGCATGTGGTATTGAGCATGACAGTCCTTTTAATACAAAATCAAGCTTTCTTAGACAATGAACAGCACTCTAGCATCTCGGGTAATTTCATTCATTACCAGAATCAGAGATTCTAATACTTCGTAACCTAGAGAAATAAATTATCATGGAAATTCTACGCTGCAGAAAACAAAAACATAAGAGGGATTAAAGCATTAGAGAAATGATTAGAAGATGCCCATAATGATGGGCACAAAAATGAGATAAGCTGCAGTTCCAGTAAAAACAAAAGATTTAATGCGAGTGCAATTCAGGGTGACAAAATCCATGTATGGAGACTTTTTATGCCCACAGGGTGCAGAACAGTAAAGCAATGGCTGGCTGCATCTATTTAGAAGACCATTCCTCTTCATTTCTTCCTATTTTGGCAGAAAAGCATAAAAAGCAGACTGTTGAGATTTATTTTAAGCTCAATGCCACATACAAAACGACAAGGCTGGAATTTTAACGATTCAAAAGGAAACTTTTCTCCCACTCAATTTCAATGAAAATTAAACAAGATGCTCTGAACCCTGCCACTTGTAAAACCACAACAGATGTGCAAAAAAAGCTGCCAGATTATTTTCTTGCTGAATGTGTTGAAACCAAAGCTGCCTGAGCACACATCAGTTTTGTTTAGGTATTATCTTGCTATACACATCCTGAGCATCTGGTGCAGTTCACTGCATGGTACCTGCAGACATTTGCACACATACAAAACCCACAGTAGATTCTGGGTACTGTGCACTATCCACTATGGTGCCTAGCACTCCCTGACTTCCAGTGAGATGCACTTCTTTTGGTGCATCCACGCGCTAGGGTTCCAGTTACAAAAAATGTCCTAGTTGATTCCGAGTTAAGTGAATAACATAATTGCGCTTTTAGACTGACGTGGGAGAATACAGGGATGACACAAACACTGGTGTACAAACTATCAACTGAGGTTTATTGTGGCGTGTGCACATATATAAGCTTAACATGTCAAAACATAAAAAATGCATTTTAACCAGCAAATTTGCTATCGTATCGTCAAGCATCAGAAAGACTTTGTCTCAGCAGATCGGTTTATGTTTGGTATCTCTTGTCCAAGAATTGCTTTTCTTGTTTGGTAAACAAAACTGAAACAATCCCTTCTTTTAGTGATTCCAAGCATTAGGCTTCCCACAGCTCCCTGGTTGTCTTATCTCTGGATTTTAGAACTGTAGTCATTTGCAAGTGGGGTTCGCAGCTATCGCATCTGGCGCAATGTGCCGGCAGATTTCCAGGTGACTTAATCTGCCGGAAGTTGCGGTTATGTTCTTTGAGTCTGTCATTTAAACATCTGCCCGTCTGGCCCACATATGCTCGGCCACAAGATAGCAGTATCCTGTAAACCACTCCTTCACAGCACTCAACGAACCGGTTTGTGTGCCTGATGCCACAAGACTTCTCTTCTCCAGGACTGGTTTCTTCACTTACCTTCGCACACATTCCTTTTAGTTTTCTTGGTGCGGCAAAAACTATTTGCACTTCATGCCTTCCAGCAACTTTTTTCAGATTGTGAGAAAGTGCATGAATGTACGGTAGGAAAAAATTTGCCGAAAGGCATGAAGTGCAAGTAGTTTTTTCCGCACCAAGAAAACTGAAAGGAATGTGTGCGAAGGTAAATGAAGAAACCAGTCCTGGAGAAGAGAAGTCTTGTGGCGTCAGGCACACAAACAGGTTTGTCGAGTGCTGTGAAGGAGTGGTTTACAAGATACCACTATCTTGTGGCCGAGCATATGTGGGCCAGACGGGCAGATGTTTAAATTAAAGACTCAGAGAGCATAACCCCAACTGCCGGCAGATTAAGTCACCTGGAAATCTGGCGGCACATTGCGCCAGATGCGACAGCTGCAAACCCCACTTCCAACAGACTACACTTCTGCTGAAATCCAGAGATAAGACAACCAGGGAGCTTTGGGAAGCCTAATGCTTGGAATCAGGAAAAGAAGGGACGTGTGTTAGTGACCCTTCAGTTTTGCTTACCAAACAGGAAAAGCAATTCTTGGACAAGATATACCAAACATAAACCGATCTGCTGGGACAAACTCTTTCTGATGTTTTGACGATACGATAGCAAAGTTGCTGGTTCAACTGTGTTTTTCATGTTTTGACATGTTAAGCTTATATATGTGCGCACACCACACTAAACCTCAGTTCATAGTTCGCGCACCAGTGTTTGTGCCGTCCCTGTGTTCTCCCACGTCAGTCTAAAAGTGCAATTATGTTTGACAATGTTAAGTACCAACTAGCCCAATCTGAAACCCTCTTAAGAATAAGCTTAACCAGTTGATTGGTTCTAAGAAGGCATATCACTTGCAAGAGCCGCTTCTCACAGCAAGGCAGATAGCAATAACGGCTGCAGGACACTCTAGTGCAGCAAGGCTGAATGGTGGGCCAGTTGGAAAGTCATGTCAAAGAATAATTTTCACCAGCCGAAAAAAGACAGACAAGAGGAGAACCTATACACAGGAAGCAGTGTAGGTTCTCCTCTTGTCCATCTTCTTTTTCAGCTGGTAAAAATTGTTCTTCGACTGTAATGGAGGGCTTCAAAATAACTTATAACAAGTGGGGTTCTTTAAGCTTTGCTGACATTGTATGGCAGACTGGCGCCTTTTCCAAAGTAGCAATGTTTACTGCCACACAAATACATGTAAGGCCGGCCTTTGCTAATACGGATTCCAATGTTGGGCCAATTGCCTGTACTGCTTTGTATATGTTTGAACGCATGCTTTGAAGACCAGAATTGCGAACTATCTTCCATCAACTATGCCACACTCTATGTGACCGCTTACTGATACTTTAATATCTTTTTTCTTTAAACCTTATTGCTGACCCTTTTGTTACTGTCTGTTAATTTGTATCTTGCTTATAAATCCGCTCCTGTAACAGTCCCAGTGGGACTAACAGTATGATAAATAAAAAAAAATAACACAAAATTCGCATGATCCCTCCCAACATGTATGAAACAAAGTATTGCATCTGCTTCGAGCCATCTCTACAAGGCCTCACTGGGCCGTCCCTCCTAAGTGTGAAAAAGTGGTTAAGATTGTCATTATCAATGCCACAAACTATTTTTACAAAGCATGCAAAAAAACTAGCAAAAGATAGCTCAAGCACACCTATGCTTGAGCAAAAAGTAGCCAAAAACTTTTTACATGTAAGCTGAAGTAGCCCGAGTTAGAATATGATTTGCAAAACTATATGCATAATAGCTCGACAAGAGAGCAGAGAAGGGAGAAGAGGGGTCATTACAGGCTACATGATGGACGCCAACAGTCACTTCCATCATGGCATCTGTCAGCTAGACAATAGGTCGGCTAGCATTCAATTCAAGCTTATTTTGTGCAAAATTTTCAGTGATAGCTACAAGTTATAATATGGAAACTTTCATCATTAAGCAGAGACAACCAGAGGATTCATGAATGATGGCAAAATGTGACAGCACCCACGAAAGCCTACACTGAATCAGCATCACTCAAGCCTCAGCAGTTAAAATCCAAGCTTCATGGCAATTGACTCCCAAGTACCACCAATCTTCTGTCTCCATTGCATGATACTAAAGTATTCATTAAAAGTTGTTCATTATGGGCAATTTCACTGCTCATGCACTGCCACATTGCACATAGAGCGTAGGCCTTTAAGCTTTTATCCTTACATCAGCTAATTGCACCCATCAATTAACCTCCTGTAAATGAACTTTCACATGAAAACAATATCTACAATTATTTGCTCACGTCTTATATGTTTGTCATTATCCTTTGTTTGGTGCTTTTATATTATAAACCACTAACAAACCTGAGTCGTAATTCTCACATACACTGATGGAGTGAGCATATGCCTCTGAGATAAAGCCAGCTAAAGCTGGCAATTACATCTCAGTGCATCGATTTTTCTCTTCAGTCAATGCCTTGCGGAGAGAATTGTGAAACATCACTCCAGCGCAGAAAAACACACGAACAAAGAGAATAGACACCATGGTCACCGGACATATTTTTTGAGCGCTGGAATGATGTCTCATAATTCTTCCCAGAACAGACTATCCCTGCCCTCTATGCTTAGCCTTGTGGAGAACCTTTTCCTTGCCTTCCACTGTCACCTCCTGAGCACTTGCTACTAGAACTGCGTTATGCAACTGCTCCTGTTGACCAGATGGTAGTGGCAGCCCTCTTGTGAAATCATGCATCCTTTGGGATTCCATTCTTGGTGCCGTAAACTGCCTTCTCTACCTTGAATTCAGATACACCTGCAGGAAAAAGAACACACATATAAAAATTCTTAGCCATATTCACAGCCAGGAATATGATATTAATTGCATTTGTACACTTCACAATGGCAGTATGCTTTAACACCTGTTGAAGCAAGAAAGTAAGAAATCATTTCGTTTATTACCAGTGCAAAACATACACCTTGGTGTTGATGGTGCCATGCAATAGCGGTGAGTTCTGATAGCAGTGTACAAAAGGCAACTGCATGCTTTCCCTTTAAGAATTTGTAACTTTAACTGCAGAATTATTGAAAAACAATTAACTTGATCCTTGAAAATCACAGATTAGTAAGTGGAGCAACAAATACTGAAAATAAAATAGAAGGAGTACTGCCAGTGTTTATATCAATACGCAGCGACTGCAAGAGCAATTTTCTAATTACAGTTCTTCCCCATACCCTTGTCAAGCAAGGCACTAATGCCGGTTGACCTGCAGTAAAGCTAATATTTCCTCAACACGCTGCTTAGCAAATTTCTTGTAGCCAAAATTGAACGAAATATTACTTAATATTTTTTGAGCTAGAAGTGCATGAGCTATTGATATAGTCCAAGGCAAACAACTTAGTGCCTCAGAACAGTTTTCAATGAGGAGCCCGCACACGCTGTACTCGCCACTGTTTCCTTATACAAAGCAATACAGGAGTGCATGGCCTATGGTGTTCATGCTAAGAAATACAAAATATAAATAGAAACAAAACTGAAGTGCAAAGAAAAATGAGAGAAGTTCCGTCATTACACTTTATGTGACACTAGAGAGTACATGTGCATGAAGAAGTAGTAAAATGGTCATTTTGAAATTCTGCACAATCATCAAATTGTGACGACCAAAGTCAGTATGCCTTTTCTTCACACACAAGGTTTCCAGCGGCTCTGGCACACATTAGTTACTTTTTAGTACAGTGCCTCTGCAAATTGAGAGCAGTGAAATGTGCAACTCCTAAAAAATTAGTTTCAAGGACTATAAACACCTAATTTTGGTCACATATCTGTTTTAATGCTGCATTAGACAAGTATATTCACTGAACTTGCACAGTGTCAACACCAGGCAAGTGAATTGGCAAAAAAAAAACCATCAAAACTCACCAAGATAATAACTGAGGTAATGTTTTATGTTGAAGATTCACCTTTTTTTCATTTAGCACTTTCAGCTTTTTTGTGCACAGGCTATAATATAACAGATCCTGAAGTAGTTTGCAGTAGACGGTGCTTATTTTGTACTCAGATCTAGAGGCAGTAAAAATATTGCAACTACAGTGAGAGGCCGCAGAAAAAAAGCTTACAAGGGAAGCTGTAAAGTGCAATTCATGTTTCATCTTTGAGGCGCATTCACAGCTGAACTATATAACACTGTTGATATTCTTTTGGCCAAGTGAAATAAGACGCCTTTGCTGGAGCAGCCTCGGAAGAGCGCCATGTGACACTGGCATTACTGCAGAAGAATGACATGATTATCCTGCTATAATTGTCTATTAGGAGTGCCATGTGACCTAGGTTCTAGAGAAAAAAGGATAAAAGCATTGTCCTCATGCTGTAATACCACCTCAAAATGCTGCCCTGTAGCCCATTACTTCATATTGGTGTTTTTTAAAGCCTGGCTGCATTGAAGGGGGCCTCTAGTGGCTCGAGAACAGGTGGGGAGGGAACTAGAGCAGGAGAGTGAGAAAGTGGCTGAGCTGAGGCTATGCAAGTGTGCTCGTTGTTGCTGCGTAGCCTTGGAGCTGAGCGGCCAGCTCTGGACTCACTCGTGGTATGAGGGTGCGGGTTTCCCTTTTTCTTCCACCCTTTGTGTTGTGCTGTCAACTTTGTATTTTTTTCCATCTTGGCTTTAATAAGACGTGTTAATGATTCTTGTAAAAATCACCACGAAATTTTAGAAATGACAGAAGAAATGTTCTAACAACCATTAACAAAAAAAGAAAATTGGTTGCTTGCTTCGGATTCATACACTCCCTACATTCTAGTACGGGGAGTCTCAAATTATTCGTTAGTCTTGGTAGGGGTTCTGTGGCTTGCCGAGGCCCCCCTGAATTTAAGCACTGCTTCATACTGAGCATGAAAGTGGCACTATCTGGTGGTGACCTATTGAGAAGAGACACACATCTTATTTTGAATAGGGGAACGCCAATACATGCCGTTAACGTTCTGGTCCAAAGCAGACATTGCAACACACTGATCGCAACACAGAAGTGAAAAAACAGATCTTAGAAAACTCAATACATACTTGTGCTCTGCAATGTACGCTGAAAGGGGCACAGACAAGAGCTGCCCCAAATCTGGACAGTCGAGACATCCTCTCTGATGAAGCTCTTTTCAGATTTCTTCACTACTGAACACCAGGCACTTCACCTGCATAACATAATTTCCTGCTGTGTACTTTTGTACCCACAATGCCTGGAACTTCCTAGTAATTATTTGTATTGCTGGCATTTCACACAACCACAAGAAAATGTTTAAACAGCCAAACTTTAAATACATAACGCCACTTGCTCACACTAGTTTATCATGATGAGCTCTGTACTACACAGATTATTCAAAATCACTTATTTTGAAACGGCTACGAGGCGCTCTTTTTCTAGGGCTACTTCGTCAAAATCTAGCTATGATTTTTATTCACGACCGCCTGCAACTAAAAGAACTTTACAGATGCAGGCAACGTTACCAATGTTACACTGGTGATCGAGCAGCCAGCTTCCTTTTGGGGTATCGCTGCGACGCGTCGCTCAATTCACTCAGTCGCTTGCATGCCTTGACGCGTCACCCCCCTCGCACCCTGAGCTTGACAGCTGGTGTAATCGGCTCGTAGAGGTGTGTTCTAATCTTAAGACGCCACATCATAAAGACGAACATACGCGTAGCGAATTACACAACGCGAAACAGACCGAGCGGCGTACGCTATCCGCAGTCCGCAACGGGCCGATAGTGGCGTCAAAAAACACGCGTGCAGGCAGCGCACGATCACGTCGCACGTCGAATAATAAACAGAAAGTCGGGCAACCACATTAACGAAATCCCGAAACACAGTCACACAGTTCGCTGTGACAGCGCCTTGCTGGGCGGTATCCAATTCGCACATTTACATTTAGGACTCAAAGCATGCCTGGCAGTTAGCAAACGCATCTATGACAGACCTCGGCGCTCGCGTAGCAACGCATACACTGTGAACACTGACAGACCAGCATGTTGATGATTCCATGTGGAATGCACTTTGCTGCCGCGGAAACAACCAGCGAAACACGCGCAATGCCGAAGAGAAACGAACAGGACAGAACTGACAGAGCCTCGTCCCTTCGGTTTCTTCTCGCCTTTGTGCTCGCTCGTTTATTTCCGCGGTCGCAAATTGCACGCATTCCTGCGCTACACTATGGGTCTCACCTGGAAACGAACACTCGACGCCTTGCAGTAACCCCTTTCTTTTGTTGTTTTTCGGCTGCCACGGTTGAAGTCGAACGTGTTGTCAAGATGAAACGGCTCCATGCTTCTCGGCGTGGTCACTTATTCACAAAGTACGCGAACGGCTGCATTGCTGACACGCGGTGCAAACTACGATAAGCAGGAAACCCAAACGCAAGTTTGAAGCAACGATTTTGAACTCAAACACAAACAGCACACGAGCAGCAGCACGGACCATGGCACGGCTCGGCGTATGGCCTAACCGGATATAGCACTGCAATGCAGAGAAAGAGAGAGGATAAACAGGAGGGTGTGTTGTTTCCTGCCACGTGACCCAGCGGCACCGCGCTGGATTTGAACGGCGTTGGGAAGCACGCTAGGCGCTGGCGCGGGGCTATTAGCGCTGCGCGTGTCATGCAAATAATTACTGCGAACTGCTACAAAATTGCAGTTAGACTAAGGCGCTTCGCGCCTCCGTGTTTTAGAATGACCATAATCAGCCCCTCAAAGGCACTCGATGTTGCATTGGCGCGTCATATTCAATCTTCAGAAATTTCCTGACGCCGTGTAATTCACCGTGATATTCGACATATAATTATTTCTATATAATTAAATTATTATTCATTGGTGTGATGTAATTGCTTAAATATCTATTGTACAATTATGCTGAGCTGCTCATGATCCAAACAGCGAATTAATTCGCTTCTGTGGGCAGTGTTACATACTCAAGAAACTCCATCTCTCTGATGTGCACGCTACCAACACCAGCGCTCTGATGTGCACTTTAGTCTGGTGTGCACACTAGACCACACCAAACCACCCTGGTGTGCACATCACAACACACTAACACACTAGGATGTGTACACCAGCACACACCAAACCAGTCTGGTGTGCACATCAAAACACACTAACACACTAGGATGTGCACACCGGCACACACCAAACCAGTCTGGTGTAAACAGTAGAACACACTAAAACTGTCTCGTGTTCACACCAGAAAACATCAGACCACACCAAAACATCCTCGTGTATTTTTCAACTGGGTCGGCTCTTACATCAACTCCCGAATATCAAATATCAGCATCTTCTGCATCCTTGGAGTAACAAAGAGTGGCGCTCGCGCAGACTAGAGGTCTCTTTCACGCGTTTGCATTGTCGGGTACCCCTTCTAAATTTCTACTTTCACAGATCTGGCCTGGCGACTTCCCCATTGTGCCCTCTTTGTGCCGAACCTGAGACAATAGATCACTTCCTGCTGTTCTGCCGCCGCATCTCTCATTTGAGGAAGCGCCTTTTGCAAATTCCAGTTCATCAACTGGGCTTGCCTGTGTCCTCCGCGGTTGTTCTTTCCATTGGCGCTTCTTTGATTGGACGAAGCGATAGGAGTGTGCGTTCTGCAGTGAAAAATTTTCTTCAAACAACGCAGCGACTCCCCTTCTAATTTCTTTTTCCCGCTATCAGTCAGTACGAAATTGAAACTTTACAGGCATTGTATACTATTATGCACATTAAGCCATTGTCCCGTCTTCGATCTCCAAGTTAACAGGACCCCTGTCCTTCCATCTTCCAATATATCAGACTACATACTATTACCACTCCTTTTCCCGTGAAAAATTTCCTGTATCCAGCAATTAACCGCCAGTGCCTTGGCCACTCCGCCGCAGTGGGTATGTGCCAGCAACGTCTGAGACCTCCCTTCTTTTCTTCCATCTCGAGCACCGTTGTCAGTGGGCATGGAGGCATCACCGCACCAATGGCCTCCCGCTGGTCTCTGTTCTTTGTGCAGGTGAGTCAACTTCCTCATGAATGTTTTAAATCTGATGACCGGTGTTTGGTTGTGCTTCCACGCCCAGAAGCAGTGCTGCAGCCCTTTAGCGTTTTTCCTTTGTTTATAAATGGCGATGTAGAGAGCAACCCTAGTCCGGGGAATGCGTCGCTCCCTGATATTTCCAAAGTCTGGATGACATACGTCGAAGGTCCATTCGCATAGAAGCATTTCAGGTTACGATGTCTAACGACTTATCCGAGTCCAAGCGAGACCAACAGGTGATTTTGCCGACATTAAAAAGCGTCTAGAAGCTATAGAAAACGCAACGGCTGGTTTTGAAAACTTGCGACGGGGTCTTTGCGATACACGCAAAACACTCAAACTTGTACAAAAGGAAACGTATGCTTTGCGTGATCGTTTAGATGATAGCGAGGACCGCTCACGGCGTGACAACCTTAACTTTTATGGATTTGATTATAGTTCTACTGAGACTAACGAGCAATGCGAAGAAAAAGTTAACCTTATCGCCGACACATTAGAACTCTCCTTAAGCAGTGACTGAATTGCTCGTGCGCGCAGAATTGCAAGATTCGACGAGAACAAAGCCAGGCCCGTGGTAGTAAAAATCGCCGCACATAAAACCAAGGTGCAAGTGCACTCAAAGCGATCGTTGCTGAAGGAACAAGAAGTATCTATGAGGGATGATTTTTCTGCGGCGACACGTAAGGCGAGAAAGCCACGAATTGACTATGCGGAGGAGTTTCATTTAAAAGGCAATTTAAGGCACAACAAACATATTGCGAATGCCAAATGCTATAGTATAATGCGGAAACTGAACTAGTGTTTGAAATTGGACCTGATCTAAACAACGAGAACATTGAGTCTCCGCGCTCCCTTCGCTCTGGTCGTACTCTACCAGGCACTGGAACGTAGGGACTCTCCAGGGGTGGTGGTACTGCCATTGAGAACATCGGTCTGAGAGTGATTTCTGCCAATATACGAAGCACTTGGCGAAAATAGATGACTTGAGCGCTTTGATAAATGAATGTACTACTGATATCATTGCGTTATCAGAGACGTGGTTGTCTGATAAGGTGTCAGACAGTGAGCTACTTGTTTGTGAAAAGAATGACAAGATATTTCGATGTGACAGATATGAAAGGCAAGGCGGTGGTGTTTTACTTGCTGTCAACGAACAAATTGAATGCTTTCGTGTTGCTGTAATGACTAGTTTAGAAATTGTTTGGTGCTGTATAATTTTCCGTTTTATGAAAATTGTTACTGGTGTGTGCTATCGACCACCGTCAAGCCCCATAAGTTTCTGTGAAGATTTGCACGACTGTCTCAATGCAATTTCTCTACACTTTCCGGGTGTGATCATTTTTCTACTAGGCGATTTCAACTTTGCAGACATTGAGTGGAATCATGATAGCCCAGTCTTTGTTTCGACGTGTTCCAGTTCGAACCGCTTCCTTCGCATATGTTCCGATTTCTGGTTATCGCAACTTATTGAGCTGCCCACACATGCCACTCCCACTGCGTCATGCCTTCTTTATCTTGTCCTGACATCATCACCAGACATCGTGTACTCTATCACACATTTGCCTGGGTTAAGCGATCACATGATAATCAACTTCAACCTCTCTCAACCTCCAGCACGGTCACGTCAGCGGTTCAAATGCGCCATAGATTTCAACATGGCTGACTTCTATGCTATTAATAATAATCTGTCTTTATTTCTAGATGAATTCTTGAGTGCTTATGTCGACCGCAGTGTTCATCGTAACTGGGAGATCTTCAAAACTAGAGTTTCTGACCTTGTGAAGGAATACATGCCCACCAAAAGGTATATAGCAATACATAGTGCTGCGCCCTGGTGCAACAGGTATCTTAATCAGCTTTCCAATAAGAAAAAAAGGCTTTTTCGTAAAGCTCGCTTCACGCACTCTGCTGTCAGATGGTCTGCGTATAAAGCCGCTGCAGTCGCTTACTCAAAGACATTTAAATCAACCAAATTTACTTTCTGTATTCAGACTCTCCCAGCAATGCTAAACCATAACCCGAAGCAGTTTTGGAACACAGTGAAAGGAAAACGAAATACCACCATACATCTATTTACCCAGGAAGGCGATCCAGTTCCTGACCGGCTGTGCGCATCGCTTCTCAATAGCACTTTTATCAAAGCGTTCTCTAGCCCCAACGGCACTTCCGCACTACCTTCACTCATAGAATATCACTTTTTACCAATGGGTCCCATTGTCATTCTCATCACAAGTAATTCGCTGCATTATTAATCAGCTTAAAATGTCATCCTCTTGTGGCGCCGATTGCCTTAGTACTAAATTCTTGAAAAATACTGCAGAATATTCTTCCATTATACTACAGTGTATCTTTTCGCAGTCTTTAAACCATCACACCCTTCAAAATGACTGGCTCACCGACCAAGTAATCCCCGTGCACAAATCAGGGGAAACGCAAGATCCACGTAATTACCATCCCATCTCACTTACTGCCGTCCCATGTAAATTTCTAGAGCACATCATAATCCGTCATCTTGTTTCCTACAAACCAACCAGTTCTTTACTCCGAAACAGCATGGATTTCGCAAATTCTTCTCGTGTGAACCGCAGTTAATGATTTTCACTGAAGACTTGCATGTTTCTTCCGAGTCCGGACTCATTACAGATTGCTTATTCTTGGATTTTTCAAAAGCCTTTGATAAAGTCAGTCATTCTCTTTTAATTTTAAAGCTGAGCCAACTTAACATTGATCCGAATGTACTCGACTGGATTCGTGCCTTCCTTCGTAACCGTACTCAGTTCGTCTTCGCCACTAACCACGACTCATCACCAGCGCCAGTACATTCAGGTGTGTCCCAGGGGTCGGTACTTGGCCAGTTGTTATTTCTAATATACTTAAATGACATCTTTAAATATTTCTTCTAACACGTGCTTGTTTGCTGACGACTTGTAATTTAGAGTAATTAACAACACTGATGATATTGTTCAGCTACAGGCAGACTTAAACAAAACTTCTGAATGCTGCCAATTGTGGAAAATGGAATTAAACATATCTGAATGCGTGTAACCCGAAACCAGCAAACAACACCAGACTATTTTATTACCAACACTTAGCTGAATCCAATATCGTCTTACAAGTATCTTGGCGTTAATGTGTGTTATAATCTTTCTTGGAATGCTCATATCAAGTTCATCACTTCAAAGTCTAATCGCGTGCTAGGGTACGTCCGCAGAATTTTTTCTTCCTCTTTACCTTCATTGAAAATGCTACTATACACTACACTCATTCTTCCGCAGCTAGAGTACGCATGCTCGCTTTGGGACCCCGGCACCATAACATCAATAAAATAACTAGAGGCCTTGCAGAATCGAAGTGTCCGTTTCATCATTGGAAATTGTCATTGCACCACCAGTGTAACAGAAATGAAATCTAATCTTAAACTTCCCTTACTCTCCACTCGCCGTAAAATTTCACGCATTTGCCTTTTTCATAAAATTTTCTACCACAATCCTTACCTTAAAGCCATCTGTGTAAAGGCACCATCTTTCATCTCACCTTGCGTAGACCACAATCAAAAAGTAGCTGTTCCGCACTGCAGCACGGTGACCTGCTCTAATTCCTTTCTCCCTAAAACATGTCGTGACTGGAATAATCTTTCACCCACAGCCACTTGTATTAGCGACCCCTCGCGTTTTGGAAGCAGATTACTCGCACTGTTAGAATCAGACC
This sequence comes from Amblyomma americanum, assembly GCF_052857255.1. Taxonomy (NCBI): domain Eukaryota; kingdom Metazoa; phylum Arthropoda; class Arachnida; order Ixodida; family Ixodidae; genus Amblyomma; species Amblyomma americanum. The sequence goes on from NC_135497.1 coordinate 89,574,644, forward strand.
AATTGTGATATATTATTTAGCAATATAGAGATTATAATTAAGGTTTTATTATTGTAATCCTTATATTTACTTCCGTACTTTTGTTCTCAATGTTTTGGTCTCGGCCTTTAGCATTTTTCGATATTGTTCGCATACGTGGCGCTTTTTTATCTATGTATTGTTTTTCACTGCCCCACCCCTTCTTTAATGCGAAAGCACTGAGGGTAAAATAAATGAAATAAATGAAATGAAAATAAAACATTTTCTTCGATATGAGCCAACAGGAAAATAAGATCAAACGCACGAGATACTCACGTCGGTGCGCTAAGAATTGAGTTTTTATATCTCCTGAAGCACAACCTCCTGAAGCACCAGCGACGGCGCCGCTAGAAAGAGTTGCAGTGGCGCTATCTGGCGGCTGCTACGCCAAAGAGCACGCCCGCGCCCTCCCGTTCGCGCCGCTATGACAGTATTCTAGTTCGCTATAACCGCAATCATCGCGGCCGGCTGGCTGGATGGATGGATCAGGCTGGACCCTTTAAATCGGGCGGTGGTTCAAGCCACCTAGCCATGACTTGTGAAATTTTACTCTTGTCTTGATTTTAGCCACCAATCAGAACCTTCGCTTGGTTACTTCTATCCGCCTAAAATCTAATTTTCCTTCACTATCCATAGACCCCAATACTTTAAATAAATCAGCCCCGCTGCTTGCCCCAGCAGGGTGAAGCCCTTTAGAGAGAAGTATCAAGTGTTCTGCCGTTTCCTCCTCCTCTCTGCTTGCAATGCACAACGTTTCTATCTCGTGGTACCTGACTATATATGTCTTAATCCGCAAAATCCCCGTCCTGGCCTCAAACAACAAAGAGCGTCCCCTACAATTATCATAGATATTTTCTTTGGCAACTTCCTGCTTACAGATCCTGTATGTTCCCAGTTCCGATTTCGTCAGCATGCCTGTTTTTCACAGAGCTCTCTCTGTTTATTTAACCTTTTTTAAACCAATAATTGCTGATTTGCCCCCCGACAGCTGTCCAGATATGTGCTTGTCAATTTGATAGTTAGCTTTCTCCATTTCGTGTCAACATTCCTTATATACAGTATCTAAAAACTTTCCTAGCCCACTGCTTTTCCCTCATTTTTCTCAATCGCTCCTCGAATGCTATCTTACTGCGGGCTTCTCTGCTTTCGAATGACGCCCATCCCATATCCCCCTGCACCCCCTGATTTGGTGTACTGCCATGTGCTCACAAAGCTGGCCTCCCTAGGCCACGTTGTTTAATTTCTAACCTTGGTTGAACATCTGGTCTCATGCACAGGACCGCATTACCGAAAGTCAGGATAGGCACCATCACCCATTTCCAGATCCCTTTTACCACTTCATACCTATTGTAATTCCACTGTGCCCCATTTTTCAGGACAGCTGCCTTCCTACTAGCTTTATTCATTACATACTTTTCATGCTCTGTCAGATACTCAGCACCGTTATTTATCCACACCTCAAGATACTTGTACTCAACCACTCTTCTAGCGTGGAGTCCTGTATTCTATGCTAGCCGACCTCATCATTAAATATCATGACTGCAGATTTTTCCTTACTAAACTTGAAACCTAATCTATCTCCCTCTGTGCCACATATGTCTATCAACTTCTGTAAATCTTCCTTGTTGTCAGCCATTAGCACTATATCATCAGCGTATATTAGTCCCGGTAATGACTGTTTAATCCATTCTCCTTGCTTGAAAAAAGAAAGGCTGAAGCCTAGTCCGCTCCTTTCTAGCCTGGTCTCCAACCCTTGCAGGTACAACATGAACAACAAAGGAGAATGAGGACATCCTTGCCTAAGCCCCCGCTGTCGGTCTACAGGCTCTGATACTCTTAGTACTTTTCCGCGACGCCTTCAGGCGCTTATTTGCGTGAGCCCCCGCGCTCTGGCGAAATCGGACGTGCCGTGCGTCAGCTTGTGGGCTGCACCGAGAGAAGCTGAGAAATGAATGCTGTCAGCCAAAGCGGTATCTAATCGCGCAGAATCTGTTCTCGCGTTTGCAGCGGCCCAAGCGGCTGACCAAAGCAGTTTTGAGTCATCGTATGGAACAATTGCAGTGCCACCTTCGCAGCGCAGGTTTCCCATTGCTCGCTGGTCTTCGTGTTTCCTGCTTCTTTTCGTGCAGTGAACAGAAAATACCGGAGAAATCGCATGTGCAATGTGCCACGTTGCACGAACACGGCCGTTCACAGCGAATTAAGCCTGTATTCATTTCCGTAGGACCGCAATTGAAGAAGGAATCGATATTACGCTCGTGTCTGCGCGAGTGTATCAAAACAGGAGCCTATGCAAGGCAACGACAACCAGTCCAGGAAGGCATAAAGAAAGTGGCCCCGAAGGCCAGGGCAAACACTCACATACGGAGGACCTCAGCCAGCGCTCCCGCCATGAATCGAACTCCCGCGCGAGTGGCTCCGTACATTCCGTTACGTGCGCTTTCTTTAAAGCGAGGGTTCCGCCCCCTTCAGTCACTTCTGCGCATGCCCCTGATATCTGTTTTCTATGCGCCACATGATAAGCGCGCGCTGGCCGGGCAGCCTATAGGAGTTAGAAGAGGAGTGTAAAAAAGGCTAAAAAATGCATTTATTGTTGCGATCTCGAGCAACGTGAGGTGGTACACGATAGAAACACGATTCTCCTTACAAGTCGAAGCCGGGTTCGTTGAACATAGGCGTCACACGTTTAGATACTGTATTCTCGACGGGATTTCAGACACGGTTGCGTGGCTTCGTTAGACCGATGAAAGTCCTCCGGTAGCAGCCGAAGCAGGGCCGCTGGACGAAATAAACGCCGTGTCCTAAGCACCGCTGCTCTCCGTTGTCCAGTCGAGTCGTAACGACGGGATGTCTCTTTCGAAGCCATGTGACCTGTTGCATTGACCACCACACGTCGATGTAGTGTGCGTGAAGCACCTCCAGGAGCGGCAGTTCGGCCTGCATGATCCTGAGAAGAAAAAAATGCAGGTAGGTAAATTACGAATTTCTGACATGCTACGCTGCACAGGAGAACGAGGAAAATAAAGAAAGAGGTTTATGATGGGCATAAGTCGACTCACTCATTTATACTCATTTCGCCTCACTCTCACACTGACAGACATGAATGATACGTGAGGGAGCGGAGCACGTGTATTGAGTGGGTACGGATAGCGACTGGCTGTGCTGTTAAAAAGTGGTGCGTTTCCTGATGTGATGTCCAGAAATGCTTTGTTTCCGCATAAACTGAAAAGTAGCTCGTGTCTGCCCCGTATATAAAGGAGGCAATAGAAGTGAAACCACGAATTACCGGCTTGACGCCGTACTATATGTGTTTTACAAGGTGTTCGAGCAAAATGTTAACAGGAGGTCGGAAAAGTTTTTTTTTTATCGTTTATAATGTCATTAACGCCTCTAAATATGGCTTTTGCAAGATCAGTCGTGGGAGCATGTTCTATTAGCAGATACGGATAAGATAATGTTACTGATAACATCGAATAAAGGGCAAACACTCGTGGTCGGTTCTTAGACGTTCGAATATTATTGACTTTGAGTAGCATGCAATTCTTTTGCTTATGCTGAACATTCTCGAAACACGTGAAATTGCATTGAACCAGCTGAGAATTATTTGCGTAACACGTTACAGATCTGACCATGTAGGCTGATCACACGAATGTTTTCTCGAATATTTGCAGACTTGTAGTTGGATAAAACTCAAGAAAGAGTAGGCAAATGCCCCTTAAAGAGTGCCATCCAGCCAATGGCGTCGATTGATTCTCATGACCCGCGGTTTAAGTTACTGTTATGCGCCTTCATCTGCCACCTCCTGTGATTTTACGCCAGCAGGTCCAAAGGGATCGGTCAAAGCGGCGAAGGGGCGAATAGGCCGTCGCTATTGGCTGGATGGCCCCATTTGAGGGACATTTGCCGCTTTTTTCTTGGGCTGTATCCTACTAATAATTGAGACTATTGTGAATGCTAAAATAGTAAAGTTATACGCTTTAATGCAAGCAAACAAATTTATTTTAAAATTGAAAAAAAAAACATTTAAATTATATTGAGACCATTTACTGCTCCAGTTCATTGCACGTTTAAACTCAAGTATACCAAAAACAAAACTGCAATAGGTAACAATTCAGAAATTGCTTGCCGTCTGTTGCTGGTTCAAAGTACATTTACACCCACCAGAGCGCAGCAATACGGCTACAAAGGAATGCTATACAGCTTCCTCAGAACAGCTTTCTCAGAAACTTCGTAGGTAAAGAAAAATTTGTCCTGGTCCGAGACCACAGCTGCACTGAAGCAGTCGCTCTAATAACTGAGCTAACTGGGACGGCAAGCTTACGGCAAGCTTCATAAACGGCAAGCAATTTACTCCACCTTGGGGGATTGCCCTAAATAATTTGTCCAAAGGATATTTGCCATGGTATGTATAATTGAAATTCACAAATATTTTCCCCGTTTCGTTAAAATTGTGTTTGTATTACGCCCTATTTTTCTACATTATCTTGCAGTGCGAACAAAGTGGAAGCTTTGGAGAGTTGGTGCAGCACAGCCTCAATAAAAACAGTTAAAGTCGGCGCCCTGCTTGTGTCTTCGTTTCGCGTTCAGGTCTTTTCGCGGTCCTGGTAATCTAATTGGGTCCTGGTCAAGGGCACCACAACGTTGAATAATTACCAGAAGTTGTTAGTTTTACAAACAAAAAAAGGCACTCCGGCAGATTCCGGGTTACCATGGCAGGAAGCAAACTTGCCGACATCACCACAGTAATAAAAGACGTAATCCACGTAAAGCGAACCGGGTATGCACAGTTCTCAGAGTTCATTGTAGCGTACACAAAGGGGGCACAGCCAAGGAGGAGGAACACAGAACAGCGCCCTGTCCTGCCTTCCTAGTCCTTCACTCTGTCACCTTTGTGTGGCTTAAAAAGAACTCTGAGAATGGACTGACTAGCCCGACAGCGCATATTACTGGTCTACACATTTCGTTGGTTACAACATATGAATAGGAAATCATTTGTATCCAATCGTTCCTAACAGTCCTCTTACCGAATAATCCCAGACAAAATAAAAACATAGTCACCAAAGCAAAAACTAATTATGGAAAGTAAAAGCTAAGTTACCAGCTTCCAGTTGTTCTCAGTCAACCAATTTTGATATAGAGTTTGCTCACTCTAATTTCAAGAATAAAAACACAATATAAAGCAATTAACCAATGCTGAAATGAATTAACTACATTTATTTTTCGTGACGGATGCATTTGTCACGTAAACTTATGTCTATTAGTTATTTACAGTGATTTTTTGGAATGTTTATAGGCTGTTTCTTGTGCATGGGCTACTGTCAATGTACGCATTAGATTTTTTGGTGTGACACTGCCCTTTTCTGTAATTAATTGGTTTCCCATAACACTGTGTTCAACTTCATTTTACGCGCAGCGCACTGCGGTACACTGTTATGCAGAACTGTGACCTCGTCACGCCATAGCGCCTTTTGTCAGAGTTTCCTCTTTTGTCCCTGAAATAAATAAAACTCAAGCTGAAGCGCATATGAACGGCTAGTGGATGCGGAAGAGAAGTTTACCTAATGTGTTTCGGGACGACGCAGTACGTATAGTTCTTTTTTTTATGTTCTTGACGGCTGAGGAATTCAAATATTTAATTCCCAGGGCGCTCGAAGGCGAGGCAACATGCAGGTGTCTTCGAACGGCCGCAGCACAGGATTCAGCTGGCGCAGGAGCGGCAGCTTTTTTTCTGGTTCGACTAACTATAGTGCAACATTGGCATGTGCGCAGACCCTTCGCGGGTACAATGCGCCGCGACGGGTTATGTCGGGCCTTTTTGACCGAATTTCGCTCTGCCACTGCTAGTATGATGGGTGTGTCTTGTACCGCCTCCTAGACAGCTCGAGTTCATATTACGAGAATACTATAAATTGTTTTTGAGACAAGGACTGTCCGCTTATCAGCACCAATTAGCGAGACCTGCCGTTCACGCTTAGGGTTATCAGTGTCCGGGTGTGTGCATAGGGGAGCTGCCCTGCATGAGCCCGGAGCAGGCAATATCTTCCTTCGCCCACCCAAGGAGATCACCGAAATGGTAATTGGTACTATTGTAATCTGCTCCAGAAAGCTTTTCTTTTCCGATAGTGTTGAAAGGGAGGCGGTTATTTCTGGCAGTTGATGTGAGGAGGCAAACAATGAAATTTGGCGCCTCTTTCTTAACGCAATTTTTCATCTTTTACGCTGAAAAAAATAGATACAACTTATATCGTCTCTAAGAATTATTATCATCGAAAAAACAAAAAAGAATAGCAATGCAAGTGCATCAAAAATACAATCAAGCTGGGTGATGCATTTTTCGTTTCGCTTTTTGAAGTGCCGATACAAAAAAGACCGCGAAGAAAAAAAAAAACGGCAGAGGGACCTCTCCCCAAAAATATAGGGAAAAGAACAACAAACCGAGGAAGTGCCATTGCGGAGGGGAGGGAGGGGACGGGGTATGGTTACTTTGAAACGTCATATCTTGCAGTCACCCCTCCCCTGTCGAGAACATGCACGCGGAAAGACGGCTGAGGCTGTCCTAGCAAGAGCGCCACTGCATGCAAGCTTCCGCTGCATGTGGGCGAGTCCTCGCTCGATTAGTAGCGCCAAACCGCGGCAGTGGGCGAGTGAAATGGGCGCGTGAAATGTCTTTTTCTCTTATTTTTCTTTAATATTGAGAGCGGAATCACTTGTTTACACGCTCCTGTTTCAGTAATCATTTCCCCGCTCGTATTTGAAGGCCCCGAGGAATCGCCTGGACCAGCTTCTGTAATAAGCCTTTTTTTTTTCACTGACGTCCTGCGCATGCGCCTAGCCACATCACCAATTGTTTCAGTTCAGTTATTTCCTTTTGCGTACAGGTACACACCCGTTCCTTTCAAAAACACTCCATTTCCCACATTCCCAAAAATATTCGTAGTCGCCACGCGCGTAGAATGTGTTCATGGAGACAGGCGGGCGCTTCATTGTCAATGTCATGATTGGTATTTAAATGCAAAACCTTCGCGAGCAGTAACTATTTAGCAGCGCCCTTTAATCTATGCACACCCACGCACGATGAACACCCACATTGAGAATAGCAAAACTCAGCATCTTCGCTTGCGGTATTAGCAAACGTGGGAACACAAGTGAGTAACATGGGTTCGGTCCGTGGAAGCTACCCGTGAAACTGAAAATTGTCCAGATAAAGATACGGAGGGCTCATCATTGAATCTGCGCAGGGTATGCACACCAGTAAAGCTACGCTATGGGAAGGGAACGGAGCAAAGGCCACTAGAACATAAGCCGCCACAAAAAAAGAGAACTCAGAAGGACCCGTAGGCAGACGGGCACAAACAAAATACTTTGAGAGTGAATATGAGTTTGTGAATAGGGGGGTTGGGGGGCGAGTGTAAGTGGATGCGAATATAAGACACTTGTGATTAAGCCGGGGTTCCATGACTGGACAAAAGGAAATCAATAACTTACGTGAAAAATTAGGTGACATGGTGCTCGGTGGTGATCGACTCCGTGAGGACGCACAGATGTCGCAGAGTGGAAACGGTTGCGAGGCCCTCGGGGAACTCGTTCTGCCTTAGAGGGGTGTCGCGGGCCTCGATCGACCGCTGCCTGAACCTCGGGTTGGATCGCAGCAGCCGACTCAGGCTTAAAGGGAAGCCGGCAGCGTCCGTCACCTCCTGCTCGAGGCTGTGCAGGCTGAATGGCAGCTCGGTGACGCGACACTGATTCAGGAAAGCTAGCGATGACATCTTGGCCGTATCATCCAAACTCAGCCGGCGAAGTTTGGTCGTCCCGTGCAGCTCCTTGAAGTCCGCTTCGCTGAAGCGAAGAGGTACCCTGCAGACTACGCACTTTGAACCGCGATTCGAATCGCACTCCGCATGGACATCTGGCTCCTCGAGGTGTCTGCATCCCCGGGCCAGCAACGTGAGGGAGTCGTCCTGGTTGACGCCACAGGGTGCGAGCGCCAGTGCCCGTAGATGAGGCAGCGCGGAGGCCACGATCTCGGACCCATTCGTGTTGCAGTCGAAGTGAAACGACACCATGTTTAATTCTATGATATTGGACACGCACCTATTGAAGAATAGTTGCGTTGCTTCGATATGGCACCTACAGGCGGTCAAAGTTCCGAACGGCTGCTCATCACGTGGTGCAGTCAGGACAAGGCACAGGGACGAGACATGACTCCGGCGCCCCGGCTTCGAGACGGCTTCGGGAAGTTGCTCGTTCTGCGGTCCGTCCTCGAAATTGACCAGATTGCGTGACGGGCCGGGCCTGCTTCAGCTGATAGCTCATGTTCCCGATCATGACGTCTTCAGCATGAATATGGCTCGGACTTCGTCGGCTAGACCATTGTAGATCTTGGGTGGCCCAGATCCGTTCGCTGGTGAACTTGAATGTTTTCAAGCATGGCAGGTGACGACTGAAGAACGTGCACAGTTCGGCGAGCTCAAAGCTTGAACCTTCTTTCTGAACGGAGTGGATATGCAGGTTTTGCAGCAGCCCGCACTGCAGCAGGAAATGCTCTAAAGTGAAAATATTCTCTCGCGTTGCTACCAGCTCCATGTACATGCTTTCTAGTTGGAGCTGTCCGTTTGGCGACCGGATGTAGGGGACCGGCCACGGATCGTAGTAGCAGCTATCGTGCAGCGACCATTCGAGCTTTCGAACTTTGGTCAATTTGACATCTAGCAATGCGAATAGCTCGGAAGGTCGAATGACGCAGTTGACGTAGTACAGTTCTTGCAATTGATTGCAGGTGGACAAGCAGCCAAGCAGCGCTGTGGACGAAAGGCCAATGCAATTGTTTAAATCCAGTCTTTTCAGATGGCTGCAAACATTTGCTTCATGAACAACCTCTATGGTTCGCTCATCGGCGTCATGCGCAAATCTGAGCTTGCGCACAACATACTCATGGAAGACGAAACACTCGAGGTTGTTAAATGCTTCGGCGAGTGCTGCCAGGGACGCTGCGTCCAGAAATTACAATAAGGTCTCCCAAGCTAGAAATGGTAAGGAATAAAGATACCTCCAGATGTCGGAAGGCGGCAGCATGTTGAACAGTTTGTGGGAACGAATATTTCCTCGGAGCACTCGACAGAGGCAAATTCTCGAAAAACAGGACCAATGCCTCCGCGACCACAGTCGGGCAGCAGAACGGGGAACCACTAAATTCGAAGTGCACTTGGCAATCCTAGCGAACCCTAAAAGGGAAGGCACACAAGGAACAAGGAGACTTCAGTGAACGAACTGCTGATGTGACAGGCGGAGAATCCCTTTTGTGGGCGGCAAGAGAGGCACTCTGAGAGGAGAGGGAAGGAAGGGATTAGAGAGATAGAAAAAAAAGCGACGTTTCTAGGAAAGTGTCCAAAGCTGCGCTTAGAAATGCCGTGCCACACGAATCACCACTTGACCCTTCTTAACACGTGCTGTGGGGCGGGTTGGTTGGAGTCGGCGCGGAAGCACCGCAGCAGCAATGGCCTCCCGCTGGTCTCTGTTCGTTGTGCAATTCCTCTGCGCCTTCATGAACACCTACCAATACGGCCCTGCATCGACTCCGGCGTACGGGACCTTCGTCGCAGACGCGTCCTTGGATCTGTTCTTCAACAGTCTTGATGAGCTAGCCTTCACTTCTTCGTTATCCAGTTGAGTCTTCTTTTCTGAATGAAGTGCACACTGTCTGTTTGAATGAAGTGGTGGCGCTGGGAACATTGCTGCAAACAAAGCACCCGGAGGGACATCGACAGCGACCAGTCCGGCGTTGAGGTCGGCAAGAAAACCGAGCATTTGTACCACATTTGGGTACAGCCACAGATCTGTTTGTTCCGCTGTTCTAAATTTCCTGATAGAATCTCACCGACTGCCTTGCTAAGTGTTACAAAATTTCCTTTTCTATCAATTATTATATTTTGACTTAATCATTATTATTTAATCTCTCTCTTTACTAATTTTCTTATAATTTTGAATTCAAAACTCTCATCCCTTTTCTGTTCATGAGGAAGAATTGACCGGTGTTGCGCTCCCACGTGCTTTTCCTTTTTATTAACTGCGTTCAGGTGAATAGCCACCCAATTCTTGGCCGATCCACCAGTGTGGGTATGTGCCATCTTTTGATAGACAAACAACAACAACAACATCTCGAACATCTGAGCTCCGAAAGGTCCAGCTCTGGAAGGTGACGTGGCCCAGCAACCCAGGCTGCGGGGTAGGGACTAAGTACCTGGCGGTGTTGCGCTAGCTTGCTAAATTTATCCTTCTTCTTGTCTGTGCCTGCTTGCTCCTGTTCTGGGGGGACTGGTCGCGGGACGAGAGCTTAATGTCTACTCCTTCTCCTGGCCAAGGGTTTTCCCCTTGGTCGGCATCTCTTCCTCAAGACCAGCTCCCAAGTGATCTCTTTTTCCGCAGTGGAGTTTCGAGCATTCCGGTCGCTTTAGTGCCTTCCGCTGGAGGCGCTATCCGACTTAACAACCCGGAGGCAGTGCAGGTGGCTCTTCAATCTACATCCAAGCACTTCATGGGCATTACTGATGTCCGGCAGTTCGGCAGGGTTGGTATTTTGTGCAGGTCACGGGATAAAGACTGTATTGAAGACCTGTTAAAGTGTACGACCTTCGCCAACCACCCGGTGAGCGCATTCATTCCGCCTCATCTAGCATGTTCCAAGGGGTTGGTCCGAGGGGTCGACTCCTGTTTGAGCCCTGTGGAAACGCTTGAGAACCTCTCGCCTGCGGGAGTGATTGCTGTCCATCAATGCAGCAGGATGGTTGACGGAGTAAAAATTCCTACGGAGTCCGTCATTGCCATATTTGCAGGAATAGTTTGCCCATCAGAGATTAAGGTGTGGCCGTTGGTTTTTCGAGTAGATGCCTTTAACTCTCTGCCCCTTCAGTGTCAAAACTGCTGGCGATTTGGCCACAGTGGCAAAGCCTGCAAATCGGCCTTACGCTGCTGTGCCTGTGGGGAACGTCATTGCTGAGAGGAATTTCCTGAACAGCAAGAGAAATGTTGTTTGTGTAGTGGTGCTCACCCTGCTGATTCGCCTGACTGTCCTGCACGAGCACAAGAAGTTTAGGTGCTTGAGCTTATAGACAAGCTCAGATGCACGCGGAGAGAGGATTTTGCCGCAGTCAAGGAGAGAGCCTCAGGCTTCTCTAGTGTGGCCGCCAAATGCCCACCCATAATGGATTCTAGTTGGTCCCAGGCTATTACAACGGCAGTTGAGAAAGCTGTGGCAAATGCAATGGATCGCCTTATAGAAACCGTATCCATGTGCATTTCGCAGGTCATTGCTGCTCAGATGTCCAATCTTCTGCAGGTGTCCAGCGCTCCGCTCTTGCCTTCTTTGGCTTCCGAAGCTACTCCTCCTTCTGTAGTAATCGATTCCGCTCCACAGGGCCAAAAACAATGTGAGCAACAAGAGACCTTTCAGGCCTCTCCTTCGAACAGCATTATGGACGCATCCTCTATGGACTGTATGGATATGGAGTCCGATCTTCCCGCCAAGAAACGAAGTGGGTCTCCTCTGAATATTGCAGGTCCATCTTGCCCCCAGTCAAAGGCAAAGAAAAGTAACGCAAGTCAAAATGCTAAGACCAGGATTCTAGAAAAGGAAGTCGCGGCTGCGGCACTCCCGCCAAGATAGGGTTCTTAAGTGTACTCCAGTGGAATTGTCGATCTATATTCTCAGCTTTAACTGATTTATTTAGCCCATGCAATCAGCTTCTACCAGATTTAGTTGCTTTACAGAAAAAATGGCTAACTACAAATTTCAATTATCTCAAGGATTACCGTTCGTTCCGGCTTGACCGGTCATCACAAGGGGGAGGGTTGTTAGTGCTCATCTCCACAAAGCTTTGCCACAGGGCATGTATTTCCAATATGCGGACAATGAATGTGAAATTCTTGCGGTTGACCTCAGTGTCGCAGGTCAACAGCCCTTTACGGTAGCTAACGCATATTTCCCGTTTGGTGTGCCTGACACTCGGCCCCTTGACTCACTCATGTCTAGTAGCCGATCTCAGGTTCTATTACTCGGAGACTTCCAATTCGCACCATGTGACGTGGGGGTTTAAAACAGACAGCTTTGGTTCTAGACTATTTGATTGGCCTTCTGGCAACAACTTGTTCTGCAACAATTCCGGATTTCCTACGTTTGTTCGGAGTCAATGCCGCTCCGCCTTGGAATTAAATTTTTCCTCCCAAGTAGTTTCTGTTATGTCTTGGGCGCCTGTTGACTGTGCAACAAACACTGATCATCTACTTATTAGTTTCACTTTTGCGTGTACATTAACTGTTCCTGAGTGACATCAGCGCGCGTTAATAAATTACAGTTGCTTTAAAGACACGCGAAAATCAGCCCTCCAATCACTTCAGACCCTTGCGCTCAGACAAGTGCCGAAAGCAAGGCTGCACATCTATGTTCAGTACTGGACCATGCAAGGCAAAAGTCTGAATTTTTGGTTAAGGGAACCAAGAGTGCAATCGTGAACAATTGATGGAATGCTGAGTGCACGCGTGCATATAGACGATGGAAAGCAGCTTGGAGGCAACTTCTCATCAATCAATGCCAAAAAATATGGTTGGATTATAAGTATGTTGCAGCAACATTTAAGCGCACTGTCGCCCGTGCAAAGGAGTAGTATAATACAAATCATTATGATTTCCTTTCACAATCAGGAAATAAACGAGCTTTTATTAATTTCAAGAGGCGCAGCAAGGCAATTCCACCGGCTGCCAACATTGAATCCCTCGTTCAGTCCCCTGCTGACATCGCAAAGGCCTTAGAGGATATTGCGTGTGGCCTAGAGCTTCGCTTTACATCTGCTCTAACTTCTCCTGCTATATTCACAAGCACCGCAAGTGATTTCACTGAGGTCTCTATGCCCAAGCTATCGCAAATTGTTCTGCGCTTATCCCCATCGGATCCTGGCCCGATAAGGTCACTTCCTCTATGATCAAAATTTTGTTCAGTGAATCTCCTGCAGACCTGTTGGCTCTAGTTAACCATTCTATTAAAGGTCCTTGGATACCTCATAAGTGGCGTCTTGCTGAAATAGTTCCATTGCTTGAAAGCAAGGGGAGGGTTTAACTTTAGACAACATACGCCCTATTTCATTAACATCGAAACTAGTGAAATTGGTGGAAAGGGTCCTTCTCAGCCGTGTAATGTCATTCATTTCGGAAAATGCTCTCTCGAATCCATGTCAAATTGGTTTCAGGCCGGGTTGTTCAATTTGGTGTGCCCACACTGACCTAGAGAGCCGTATTAAATTAACTCGCAAAAGAAAAGTTTGCTGCGCTTGTCACCTTGAATGTCAGTAAAGCGTACGACAGCGTTGAGCACTCGACTCTGTTGCTAAATTTACAGGAACTTCCCAAGCTATTTTGTAGCCTAGATTACAGTTTTTTTTTTAAACTAGAGAATTTTACTGCTGCCAAAATGGTGTTTCCTCAAGGAGATCTTCACACACAAGAGGTGTACCGCAAAGACCAGTTCTCTCACCTGTTCTTTTTAACATTTTTCTAAGCTCCATTCCATGCATTCAGAATGTGAAAACCTATGTGTACGCCGACGATATTGCATTTTTTGCATCAGCAGGTGACATTAACACTCTTTATCGAACCCTGCAAAATTACCTCAATGTTCTCGACGACTGGTTATGAAGAATTCATCGGTCCCTCAATGTGAAGAAATATGCATTGTTAGCATTTTCGGTTTCTGTTCCTGTAAATATCTGCCTGGTATATAGAAACAGCATAATACTTCAAGTTCAGACGGGGAAGTATCTCGGAGTAATATACGTCTCTACTCTATCCTGGAGGCCACACATTGAGCAAGTTTCTGCAAAAGGAGTTCGGGCCATTGGCATCCTGCGCAGGCTTTGTAGTGCTAGCTAGGTCAGGCATGAGAAGGCATACACTTCTGATGATTTATTAAATGTACGTCCGCCCAATCTTGGAGTTCGGGTGTGTTTTATTCTCAGAAGCTCCTGCGTATAAACTTCGCCCTCTTGTGCAGTTGGAGCGTGAGGCGTTGCGCCTTTGTCTGGGGCTTCCAAAATATGTCGCCAATGCTGTTCTGCACCTTGAGGCGTGAATCCCATAGTTTTCAGCTAGGTTTCGCCTTTTAACTCTTTTTTAAATTGTGCGACTCACCTTTTCACGCTTCCAGTATAATATTTCTTAGTCAACCTTCCGCCTTTTTTAGTGCCGCCTGGTCTCGTTTTCATACTCCACAGATATGTTACGTGCAGTCCCTCCTTGATCCCATAAATATTCATTTCACAGATATCCGCCAAATGTATAACAACTCAGTGGCGCTATTTGCTTACTCTAGCGATCCTTCTTATCGCTCTGGTAATGTCTCGTTTGCTTCAGACTTTGCTATCTACTTTTAAATACATGACATCTATTTTTTTTTTCACGCGTTACCTTGTCTTGGCCAGCCGTAAAAAAAAAGTTTCAGTTATAACGCAGCAGTTACTTTTTCTCTTCGCCATTCAAGGCTTTGTCAGACAAGCGCGTATTTTCATCATCTCGGCGCAAGCCCTGTGCGCCGTAGCCCCCCCCCCCCCCCCCCAAAAAAAAAAGCTGCCCGTCCTTTTGAAATCAAGAGAGAGAGGGTTTATTGATAGGAAAGGCAGAGAGGTTGGCCTGAAAAATAAATATCTGGCCTGCTACTCTGCTCTGGGGGACGGGAAGAGGAGATAAAAGAAGGCCACGATGGGGGATGATGATGATGGGAGGAGGCAGATGAAAAACTACTTTAAAAAAAAAACAAGGCACACTTTCTGACATCACAAACGCGAGACAAGGTCCGTGTCGCTCAAAAAGCGTGAGAGCACTCGCGTTGCCTTTACAGTTCTAAAACTATCTGGCCAAGCGCCGAGGATCAAATCCTCAGAGAGGAGCGATGTGTCCATAGGCTTCAGAGCAGATGCGAGTATGAGTCTTTCACGTGCATACGCTGGACACGCCACTAAAACATGTTCTATAGTCTCTAGCACGCCACATGTGGTACATTCCGGGGAGTCCGCTTGTCCTATTAAGTGCAAGTATTTGCGCGTGAATGCCACGTTTAAACGTAGTCTACGGATAACGCATGCAATAGGGCGAGGTATTCCGCGAGGAACTGAAAAGGTCATCGTCGGAACTAGTCGTTTAAGGCGGATATTGCGGGTGTCTGGCAGGGCCCAGTACCTAGCCGTCGCCCTCCTCATCAATTCCAAAAGGAGACAAGTTGTGTCCACTATAGAGAACAGTACAGCTGTACGCAGGCCATTGCTGAAGGCGCTCCTTGCTTCAGCGTCGGCGGTGTCATTTCCATCGAGTCCGCAGTGTCCGGGGATCCACTGAAACACTATACGGTGGCCGTTTCCCTGAGCAAATGATACGAGACTAATGATATCAAGAGCCAGAGCTTGGTAGGCTGTGTGGCGTAGGAAGCATCCTAAAATGTGTAGCGCAGGTTTACAGTCGATGAAAATGCACCACTCCTGAGGCGGTTCTCCGCAGATGTGGCGAATCGATTCCCGAAGGCCCACAAGCTCTGCAGCGGTTGAAGTAGACTTGTGTCCCGAAATGAATCTGCGGGTCATCTGTTGTGCAGGGATTGCGAAAGCTGCTGTTGATGCATTTGGAGACGCAGATCCATCAGTGTAGACGTGCACACATTTGTGGTATTCAGACCAGATGTAGGCAAGTGCGAGTTGCTTCAGTCCGGTTGCCATATAGGCGTATACCGGAGACCAGCCGGTAAGCCGCGCACCCGAAGCACCCGGCAAGCCAGAGGGGTTTTGTCGGCAGCGGCCGCCGGGTGCAGGGCTTTCCGCCGCCCTTGCTGCATATGTCCGCGCGTGCCACTTGCTCATGCAGGCTCACTGAGGCGTTCCTTTGTTTGCCCTCTCTCCTTGCTTCCCTTGGTCCAGTACCACCCGAACCACATCAAGGGCTCAGTACTGCTCGGAGACATCAACGTCATTAACCTCAAGGATTTGGAAGCAGCCGAAGAGGTGAGTCTCGAAGATTAGCGGCTACGGCTCCTACGCGCCTAATCCCGTGCGAACAAAAGCAAGTGCAGCTAAGGCGACGAGGATGGAGCACCATGCAGGACGTCCAATCAAACAAAACAAATCCCCTCCAGTACTGTCACAGGCACGCAGGTGAACGAGCAGGATGCACTGCGCCAGTGAGACAGCCCTCCACTCCTCCGCTCCTGACGCCGCGGAGAAGATCTAAGGTGGGGAAGGCGGTCCCATACGACCTGAGCGCCACGGACAGCAGTGGCGCCTAGCCGCTTTTTTTTTCTTGTACAGAGTAAGGGCATTGGGCAGAGCAAGAGAGGCACGAATCAGGAAATCGGAGACGGTGAATGAGGCGACATCGCTAAAATAGTACTCACATAGGAGAATCACAGAAGCTTGCACAATCGAGTTCAACAATCCTTAAAGCCTAGTCGCGAAGATTTAAGCAGCTTGTTTCTGGCTACGTCTTTTTTTTTTCTTTTTTTTTGCACAGACGTCCGTTTTCGATTATATTGCGATTGGTGGGGCTACGAAAAGAGGAAGTAAGCGTAAGCTTTTCGTGGAACTAAACGCTTGATGCATTAGAAAAAAAAGATATTTAAGAGCTAGTACTTTATTCACTTCTTTCATAGTAACTGCAAAAGTGCACCTTATTTAATAAGTGACCGGTTATAGACGAGGGCGAATTAATCAGTTACACGCATATGCAAAGAGTTCTTCTATAAAAAAAACATTACCCCTAGATTTAACTTAAAGGTAACCTAACCTTTAATTTATTAATGCCTTTAAACTATCAGGCATTCAACTGTGTATGCAAACGATTGAAACAGAAGTGACTCTGCAGCGTCTTTGACCGGTTCACTGCAAACAACGACAAGCTTCGAGGGCCTTTGTAGAATTTCAAGAGGCAGTACCTTCGGATTTTGCGTTGCGTAGCAAACAAGGCAGCTTGGTCCAAACTTGGCGTCTAAGGGCTCTTTGCGATTTGCGTTGCAACTGGCCTCGGAATCTCCTTCAGTATCTTATCATTTTCGCTCAGCTGACTTAAATCTGTCGTCAGCACTACTCTTCTCATTGCCCCACCTTTAAAACATGACCAGTTAATCATGATAGACAGCTGCAGCTGATCACCGTTTTCTAAATCAGTTTTTTCCGCAAGTTGCAAACAGTCTAGTGTGCGCTGCTTTTTAGCCAACGTAAGTCGTTCGTTCAAGACGGGAAACGTAGATAATGGTTTTGTGAGAACGGTGTTAGCAGGTCGAATTTCTCTTCATAAAAACTGCAGGCAACTTTCTACACAGGTGACGCGGTGTGCAAAATGCTACATTTCCTCGCTCTTTCGAGAAGTGAAAGGCTTAGAAATGCCACTTCGTTGAGAATCTGCCGCGATGAGAATGCGTGCATATTTTAACCCTTGAGCCCAAAACGGTTGAGTACAGGCTCCTTAATTTCCAGGGGAAGTTTTAAACGCGCCGTTCATGCGGGAATATGACCGAATTTTATTTGTAAAGATTTATCTTTAGCAGTTGCAGATGCAAACATTGTGTTCATTCAGAGCCAATCTTAATTGAACCGAGAGTACAGATGTCTCCTGTAAAGCGTGCACTGCCTCAAGCTGAATTGCTTTGCTAGAAAGCCACAATCTCAAAATGTTTTGATGCGCCGATGTTTAAGCTGCTGTACATAAAAAAATTTGTCATGCCGTCGCAATAATTAATTCTACCGCCGCAAACGCCCA
The DNA here is from genome assembly GCF_052857255.1 of Amblyomma americanum. Taxonomy (NCBI): domain Eukaryota; kingdom Metazoa; phylum Arthropoda; class Arachnida; order Ixodida; family Ixodidae; genus Amblyomma; species Amblyomma americanum. Next base: position 89,592,440 of record NC_135497.1, read on the forward strand.
TAGAAGAGTTCTATCGTATTGCATTTTTGTATTTTTTTGTTTTGTCACTGTTTACAATGCATATAGTGGTTCTCTTAGCCTGCCTGGGCTGAATATTGGTGTTTTGATTTTTAATGTGCGACTAATAATGTCACTCATAAAAAGTTTAGATATATTTCCACTGTAGAAATGATATATTGGTCATATGCCGAAATAGCGTGCGAGCGCGTTCGTGTGCGTGCGCGTGCATGCGTGTGTTGTCGCGTGCATCTACAACCTTTTTTTTATTTGACAGCACATAAAAATGTTGCAACCCATCAGGCGTGATTTTTTATTCATTATGGTATGAATTGGGGTATGCAGTTAAACACTGAAAAAACTGTTCTTTTAAGAGTAACAAGGAAGAAATTCCCGTGTACTTACCAGCTTCAAAACTAGAAAACCGTAATATAGGTCGAGTCATATAAATACCTTGGTGTTACGCTTACAAATAAATTAACCTGATCGACACACATATCAGATGACTCAGTTGCTGCGCTTCGGAAACTGTGGTTCCTGAAGCGAAAACTTACGGCTGCTGAAGTACTTGCTGTTGGGCTAGTTGGTTCATCATAAAGTTGAGTGGCGCAAGGGAACGAACACAGGAAGACACAGAGACAGAAAGAGCGCCAACTACCAACTGAGTTTATTGCGGAAAACACCACCTTTATACGCCAGTACGTTATCACCACCAGTGCGTTATCATGGCCAGGACAAGCTAAGAAGAAACATATATGTACAGAAAAGATTACATTTATGCCTGAAAGCCAGAGAATTGCTACTCACGGAATAAGACATGAAAAATTTACGAACATGATAGCAAGATTAAATGAAAAGATCTACACATGACCATCTAAAAAATCCAGTTCCTGCCCGCCGAGTTTGACCGACGAAGTGCTTATGCACGTGGGCCCACCTTTCTGTATGTGAAATGCTTCTATAACTTCCCTTTCAACTCGCTCTCTGCCTCTGCCGATAAACTTTGCCTCTTCCAGCACCGGTCCGAAATCTTGGCAATCTCTGCAGTGATCAGGAAGGTTTCCCCTTTCATTGTTTTTATTGTCCGTTTATGCTCAACCGCTCTCTCATTGAAACAACCGCCGGTCTGCCCAACGTAGACCCGCCCACACTTTAGCGGTATCTCATAGATGACTTTAGACCTGCAATCCGTGTAACGCTGCCTATGCTTGATAGCGCACCTCGGGGGTCGTTTGTCTATCATGGAGCATATCTTGTCAAGCTTACATGGTGCTGAAAACACCACATTCACACCATAACGACCCCCTATCTTCTTGATGTTGGGCGCTATTTTGTGCAAATACGGAATCACCACCACAGGCCTCTTATCTCGCTGCTTGCTTAATAGAGCACCGCTCAAAGAGAGCTCAGTCTTCTGCAGCAAGGCTTCACAAACAGCGGTTATGACAAGGTAGGGATAGCCAGCGTTGTTTAATCTGTGAAGTTGCTTGTCAAAGCCAGCCTGCACGCAGTGAGAACATGATTTTGAGAGAGCGGCGTGTAAGCACGTCATGGCAATACTTCGTTTCACCAGTTTAGAATGGGCACTGCTGAACGGCACGAGGCTTTTCTTGGAGCGGGGGTTATACATCCACACACACAATCTACGCCAGTGAAATCAAACTGAACGTCCAAAAACTGGATTTTGCCCCCTTACGGCAGTTCCCAAGTGAAAGTGAGGCCTTGGAAATTGTCTCTAAAAATGTTAAGAACATCAGCAACAGCTTCGTCAAAGTTAAAAGAGGTAGGCGGGTAAAAAAAAAATAATCGTCAACAAAGCGGAACACCCGTCTGACAGGTGTCCGGTTTAACTGCGCACAAATACGCTGGTCAATAAAAGCTAAAAAGTTCTTTGCAGATAAAACATCTGGTTAAAATCAATCACAGTTGATTGCAGGTAAAATTCAATCGAATAAAATGGTCACAGATGATTCCAATAGCATTCTGGAACCTTAGTTCATCAAAATCATTTATGCTCGCACGAATGGCTGTAAAAAGGCCATTGTGGGGAACAGAATAGTACAAGTTTTCGGCATCTATAGAGAACGCACATGATGCTTTGTCTAATCCAGACCTCATTTCAGTTAAAACTGAATCAGAGTTCTTAATAAGAAAGGGGTCGTCCACAGAAAGGTGTTTCAAGGAATGCTGCTGAAATTTAGACGCATGGGATTGCCATGCCCCTTTTTCCGATACAATAATCCGTAAGGGAAACTCAGGTTTATGGGTTTTGCAAGTGAGGAAAACGTTTAAAACTCCTTTTTTGGCCGAGTTTACCATCTTCCGCACAGATTCTAAATTCAGATCCTCTAGTAATTTTAAAGCAACCTGCTTCTGCTTGTTGGGACGAAATTTGATTGGTTTAAAATTATTTTCAATACCTTGCTCTGATTTCGTTCGCATAAGGCTGTTGGGAATAACAACAAAGCCTCCTTCTTTATCAGCCTCAATGACAGAAAGATCGGCCTCTCTTAAAGTTTTTACAACGCTCTTCAACGGCGGATTACTACAAGGATTTTCACTCATACAGCGGATAACGGCGTCCACTCCGTCTCCTAATGCTCTCTCCCGGTGCTGTACACTAGCTCGTGTGGCGACATTCCGTACCATCCCAAGGAGTTGAGGTCTCGAGGCTGCTGGCTGAAAGCTGTACTTTAGGCCTAGCTGCAAAGTGTCCAGTACATTGGAGGGAGGTTCAACATTGCCCAGCTTGGTGACCTGACACGGAGAAGTACTTTTCTTTGGTCTCTTGGGAAGGTGAAGTCTTGCCTGCTGCCAGATGAACTCCGTTAATGTGGCCGCTTGTTTTTTTAAAGCCTGTATCTTTTCCTCAGTGCTTTGAGGGTCCCGGGCGTCATGAAGTAGGACAAGAAAGCAGTCTTGTAACAGGCGGACTTGTCTTGACTTTTCTGACTTGAAGATCCTGTAGATCCTTCGGGCGTGGCCCCATGAAGGTTGCACACCACCCAAAATGCCTTGAAGCTCAGGTTTTGTGAACCGCTGTTTGTGAAGCCTTGCTGCAGCAGACTAAGCTCTCTTTGAGCGGTGCTCTATCAAGCAAGCAGCGAGATAAGAGGCCTGTGGTGGTGATTCCGTTATTGCACAAAATAGCGCACAACATCAAGAAGATAGGGGGTCGTTATGGTGTGAATGTGGTGTTTTCAGCACTATGTAAGCTTGGCAAGATATGCTCCATGATGGACAAACGACCCCTGAGGTGCGCTATCAAGCATAGGCAGCGTTACACGGATTGCAGGTCTAAAGTCATCTACGAGATACCGCTCAAGTGTGGGCGGGTCTACGTTGGGCAAACCGGCGGTTGTTTCAATGAGAGAGCGGTTGAGCATAAACGGACAATAAAAAACAATGAAAGGGGAAACCTTCCTGATCACTGCAGAGATTGCCAAGATTTCGGACCGGTGCTGGAAGAGGCAAAGTTTATCGGCAGAGGCAGAGAGCGAGTTGAAAGGGAAGTTATAGAAGCATTTCACATACAGAAAGGTGGGCCCACGTGCATAAGCACTTCGTCGGTCAAACTCGGCGGGCAGGAACTGGATTTTTTAGATGGTCATGTGTAGATCTTGTCATTTAATCTTGCTATCATGTTCGTAAATTTTTCATGTCTTATTCCGTGAGTAGCAATTCTCTGGCTTTCATGCATAAATGTAATCTTTTTCTGTACATATATTTTTTCTTGTTAGCTTGTGCTGGCCATGATAACGCACTGGTGGTGATAATGTACTGGCGTATAAAGGTGGTGTTTTCCGCAATAAACTCAGCTGGTAGTAGGCGCTCTTTCTGTCTCTGTGTCTTCCTGTGTTCGTTCCCTTGCGCCATTCAACTTTAGAATTGCTCCTGCAAGTACTAAACATCTGACACATAACAACTGCGTAAGGGTTAAACTTGAATACGCGGCGGTAGTATGGAGCCTGCATAATAAAAAAGATATCCTGCAACTCAAGCGTGTGCAAAAGAAAGATGTGCGGTTTATTTTTGGCAAATATAAAAGAAATGATTGACCTTCTATGCTAATGAAACAGTACACCTTAAGCACTTTATAATCCCGGAAGACAGTCCCCTAGTCTTGTTAAATCAGTGCCTACTAGAAAAAATAAAAATGAAGTTCTCTAAATGTGTCAAAGCTCACTGTACGAGGAAGACCACACACTCAAGAACGCTCACTGGCTCCAATGTTCGCCCGCAGAAACTGATTTAAAAATAGCTCCTTCCCCCGAACTGTATCCGAATGGAATGCCTTGCCTTCTCACAATTTTCAATCAGGGAATATTGCAACAGCATCAGAACGTCACCTCCTTGTTTCATGAGTTTTAAGTTGCATTAGGATGACTTTCTTTGCTTCTTTTCGTTTTGTTTTTATTTGTTTTTCACTGCTATTATATATGCATATGCTTGTCATTTCTTGTTAAACGATTGAATATGCCCCTCCTGCTAAGACCATACATGGTCTGCAGTATTTCAAATAAAATAAATAAAGAAAAACAAAGCAGATATATGGCGTAGTTATTGTTCGGTGAATATATGGGGTGCGGGATACTGTGTTAATCCTGGTGACGACAGTGGTTCAAAAAACATGCGATACCAGTTGCTCCTTTGATTAAAAACATTTCATATGCCGCATGTACCGTCTTTAACAAATGTGACCAGGCTTTGTTTGACGACGGCGCACACAGAGGTGGGAAAGGCTGTTCTTACCGGTGCAACCATCCGCGGTGATGCGTTTTGACCGTCCACCAGCGAGGCGTGTCTGTCCGCAAAGCTTCACTGCAACCCAGGCTTGTGGCTCTTCAGTCGTATTTTGTGTCGAGTCTATTCTCGCCTCTCAGTCCAAAGAGCGACAGTCGCTGCTACGCACTCCTGTATGCATTACCATGGGTGCAGAAACTTTTCCTCGCGTTTGTATCGTTTTGTTTTTCAGCTAGAAAGAAGTATCGCCCGAAGCATTGACAACTGATTCTTCTGAAGATTTATTGTCTTTCGCCATCCCCTTGCAAATATTTAGTTCATAATTGTCCTTCTCGTTTTCCGTTTATAACTGTTGTCATCTGAGGAATTTCACCATGTCTCTGACAATTGTCGTCGCTTGTTTCAAGGGAAAGAAGAGGAGCCGCCACCGCTAGAGCTGACAAAAATTCGTATTCGAACTCCCATTTCAAGAAAAGCTACTTCTCCTTCTTAATCGTCCTTTGTTTACAAATAATCAAGTTTCTTGATCGATAAATTGGGAGAAATGACAGATGGAGTTTACTTCATGTTTCATTTCTCCTCTGTTCAACAACTCGGGGCATATACATGTTAAATATACTATAAGCGCCCCTTCGGATAACTTACTTTTCATTGCATCCTATTCCGCCATTTTTACAGGCGTCACATTGTTCCTTTCTCTTTTCAGTTTCCGTTATGATTCGGCTTTTACGTTTTGTTTTGTTTTATCGATGCAGTAAAGTGCATGCCGCGCGAGCGACTCACTCGCTTCTTTCCTTGCCTTACGCCTTACTCTTTCTCTCACTCCCATTACTCTTCGGCGGTGGCAGTGCTACCGCAGGATGATGGCCCTTGACCCCGGCAACGTGCAAGGCTCTCACAACCTGTGCGTCGTGTACGTGGAACGCGGAGAGCTGAGCCGCGCCGAGCGCTGCTTCAAGCACGCCACCACGCTGGACCCCAACGCCACGTACATCCGCAAGCATCTGCAAGTTACGCAGACGCTGCTGAGGAACCGCTCGGGGGACGCAGCCGCAGCCGCAGGACGCCGCTCCGACGCCGCCTCAGCCGACGCCCGCCCTGCAGCCGTTCGCTGCAGCAGCAGCTGCCTCGTCGGCCGCCGCATCTGCCGCGAACGCGAAGTGACCCTCGCCGCCGGAGGCATTGCTCCTGGAGGAAATTGTGCCTCGCAGCAGACCCACCGCACATGTACCCGGCGCCACGAAAGTGAGCCGTCAACTTTCGGGACCGTTAATCGGATGGCGCCATTGAAGGGTCCACCATGCGTAGGGAGCCTACATACATGCCGCCTGCCGCCTGGCTTAGGGTGGTGACATCTCTCCCAGTGTTGCCGAAAACGGCCGCTAAACATGACGGGCAGCCATGTTGTTCCCCTTGAAGAGAGCATCCCCGGCTTTCAGTGGCGTGGTCGCTGGGGCGATCTACAACATTAGTTTATATTCTAGTTTATCGGCGTTTCTTTCGAAGTTAGTACCAACAGATGACGCCGTTCCGACGACATAGAGCAGTTCTCAGCGACGGTGCATTACACTCCGAACGGGTCTCTCCTCTGCGCGCGTCATCGCGCCAAAAGGCAGCGCTTATCAATTACGTAAAAAGGGTTCCTCCTCACGATGAGCACTAACCGAGCTTAGGTGTTGGGCGTTCAGAATTTAATGTTATGACGGTAATCAAAAGATTACGCAGGCCCACTTTTTAATGCTTATCAATTACTTGGTTCATGCGCGGCCTGTACAGAATGTGGCCGTAGTGGCTGTGTAGCTTATGTCGGGCATAATCGCCGCAAGTGTTCTATCGTTGGATAGCTTATGTCGAGTATAATTGCACCGGACTAATTGTAGGTCTCAATTAATTACCGGTAATTAGTTAAATGTAATGTAATTGAAATTTACGCTACATCACTAAGTCGCTGGATAGCTTATGTTGAGTACAATTGCACTGAACTAATCTTGTCTTACCGACCATTAATTAGATAACTGTGATTAAAAATCAATCGTTATGCTCCATCATCAAGCTATATATCGTTGGATAGCTTATGTCGAGTATAATTCCACCGGAGTAATCGCAGGTCTTAATTACCATTAATTATTTATTTGATTTAAAATTGAACCTAATGCTATAGCATCGTCATATATCGTTGAAAGGTCTCGATGAGTAGAATCGAAAATGTAACGGTAAACCGAGCTAACGCTGGTCTATGTAGGTTCAAAATAAAACCACGCAACAGAAGCAAAACAGTAGCACCTAATGCTTATGCATTCACAGCACGGGAAGAGACTTAAGTGCCCCAGTAGTTCTATTACCGACATCACAATGGCATTTGCGTGTGCAATGTACCATTAGTTTGTGCATTTTGCTCTTCTGTGAGCAATTACACATGCTCTACGCAATGAGCTATGCAACCCCATACTAGCACACTGTAGCTTCAGCAAAAGGTATAAACATACTTAAAAAAATTTAGGGAATCTTGAGGCTGATGTTAACAAATTAAGATCGAGTGTTGTAAGCGTCTTAGTTTTGTACAGATTGCCATTGAGTTAACATTAAAGCAGTGCTTCATTTCACATTGCCTACCATTTTTCCACGTGTGCTGAGAAACTAACTTACACAGGGTGTTCAGTAGGAGGCTCAAATGTTCAGAGTGTAACATGAGACTTGCTGGAATGGAATCAGAGAAAGAGGAGCAATACAAACAATGGGACAAGTGAGAAAACCTAAAATCAAGAAACCAAATGACATTTTCAGACGCCTTCGTGTAAACATTCAAGAAGCTTCTTTTATTGCCGACACACTTCTGGCAACTGTCAATTAAAGGGGAGGTGCTCATATTCTTTCTCAAGCAAACTGACAGAATATATAAGCATCCGCAGCCAGCTAAAGTGCATATGAAATTACATTCTTCCATTATCAGCATCTGTGAAACCAGTGAAATTTTTGTACACATATCAGTCACTCCTGTAAAACATATCTGGTGCGCACACTGATGGTGTAATTGCAAACAGGCTTATTATTTTTAAACATTGACCGAAGTAAAGCAGCTTCGTTGCTCAATGAACACTTCTACATAAAACAAAATATACTGATAGCCATGAACAAATTGCATGAGTGCAGTACAGAGGACACAATAAATGGGCTAAATTAGCAGGACTAGTAATGCAAACAACTCAAATGATAATGAGAAACACCACGGCAACTCTGTGGGAGCGTATGTTTTACAGCCCCTAAATAATGCAAGGCATGGTAGTGATGCTCCAGCCACAAAAATAAGACTGTTACGCACTTCACAAAAGACTTGAAACAGTGGTTTACACATTTGCATCTAGTTCCAACACTTGCTCCTAAAAACTTCACCTTTGATGAACACACTAGTGGCACGCACTGTAAATCAGTTTGCTATTTCCAAATGCTGACTGAAGCAAAGCAGCTTCATTGGTTAGTGCACACAATCTGCAAGCAACAGCTTGCTACAGAGAGGTGACATAAAAATATGCTGAAAGACGTGAACAATTTACAGGCTAGCAAAGTACACACGACATACACAGTGAAAGTGTCAGAGTGCTATATTCGGGTACAACCCAAGGAAGTAGTGGCAGATGCCCCCCGACCGTTTCCCTCCAGCCAATAGCGGTGACCGATTTTCATGACAACGCGGTCAATCCGATTAAGCCACGGTTAACTGCCGTTCATCTGCCACTCCCAGCGATGCAACTTCCCAGCATTAAACATGGTGTCATGAAAATCGGTTGGCGCCATTGGCTGGATAGAATTCTTTAAGGACATCTCCCCTATTTTCTTGAGTTGTGTCAAACTATAGAAAAACAACGAAAGCAAGGCCAAATCATTAACTAGCTGACTGCAAGCATCTAAGCATATGATGTTACCATCCTTCTCAGAGTTCAGACCAGGTTTGTTGCGGCACATGTTTTGCGAGACATTCCATCCACCCTCTGTGCATGCTGCTGTCGTAGATGGATCCTCAGTCTTGTCCTCACATATTTTGTCAGGAGGACCTTCCCTGCCTGAGCATGATGTGTTTCACAGCAACCTAAGTTCAACTTGACAGCCTTGCACAGGGCATTCAGAATGCTAGCAAATGGGGTTTTGAGCACCATGATTTCCTTCATATCTGCAAAAGTCTTAAACTGCTCCTCACATTCTATAAGGACATTAATCACTGCTTGCGTTGGATAAATGAGGTTCTCAGAATTTTTCACGTACTCTTTAAGCTTAATAAGATTGCTATACTGATTTGTAGCATCTCCAACAAGGGCATTTTTGCAGTCACTACAGTTACCAATGGACTTCATGACAGACTTGACCAGGAATCCTCCTAGATAAGCAAGAATGTCACATTCTGCTTCTGTGAGAGCACACACAAACAGGTTTTCTAGCTCTTCAGGCTCTTGGTTTTGTCCTTCATGTCTCTGGATAGTTGGGTCAAGGAGGTCAGCTAGATGCAAGCTGTCATCAACCTCGTAGCTAGAATTTGTAGGTGTGTGCATGAACTGTCCAACACAAATCAGCTTCAGTGCACACTTAACGTCGTATGCACTAGGGACCGGCTTCTTGAGTCTCAACACAGAGAATATGTTTTCGAGACAATCTTGTACGAGCCGGCCAAGAAGCACATACTTGTAGCTTTGGTTGTCCAAGAGGTCTTGCGACAGGCTGAGAGCAACAGTGGTCGATGCCAGAAGGCCAGCTTGTGAAGGCTTCCAATGTGCCGTTGCTCCCATTTTCATTTGACGGAAAGTGCTGCACGTCAGTTCCAAAAGCGCAGTGGCCTCTTTATGCTTTGAAGGATCTATATCGCTCAGAGCAACAACCGGATGTCTGGCCGACATAAGGGTGTACCACCTGCTCACGAGGTAAAAAAACCACGCTGTAGCCTCTGCTTCGGGGGGCAAAATTTTTTGTTGGATTAAATATCGGATAGCAGCAGGAGCCTCACGGAACAATTGCACAGCAATGTTCACTTTCATGGTAGTGAAATGTCCACTGCTGATGTGGATTTCCGACAGCCTATTTGCAATCTTCAGCTCACTTTGACAGTCGTACTTCAACACTGCTTCAACATGCTCCACCTTGACAGTGCCAGAAGGAAGACTTTGTTCCTTAACAGTTTCTTCACCCAGAGTGAATTCTCCCACTCGGAGTAGTTGGGCACGGATGTTCTTCAAGACGTGGGCGGGGTCAGCCATAAAGAATAGTTGCCTGCCACGGAGGTGCGGGTGCGGAATACAGCAGACAGTCTGTGAGTTTCTGTGGTTGGACAAGCCAAGCAGGCGCCAGACTGCACGGTTGGCAGCTCCCATGTCACTTGTGACAACAAGCACTCTAAGCGAGATTTGAAAACAAAGCTCAATCAAGTGGAACACAATGTCCTTCAAAATAGAGCCATCTATCGACCTTCCAGTGAAGTGATAGGCGATAACCTGTTTCCATCTCGTGTTCACGCCACCAACCATGAACACAAGAGCATGGTTGGCAACATCTGTAGAGGACTCCGGCAATGTAGTGCTCCCAAAAAAGCAATCAAGCGAGCGATCGTGGTCAAATCCTTGGGAGATTTCCATCTCATCCATGAAGAGCACACAGTCTTTTTCTATGTCTTGCATTGTGGCTACTTTGGATTTCAGGACATTAAAAACTTCATGAAGAACTCCAGGCAAAAATTTAATATTTTGAAGCCTTCGTATTAATGTCCTATTGCATGGCAGTGGATATGATAATGATCTTAATAATTCATAGCCTGCTGTTCCACATGCGTGCTTTATTTGAAGGGCCTCTCGAATAGTCTTCTCAGACCACTTAAGGCCCTTCGTAGTTTTCACCGTCAAAGCCCTTCTCTGGTCGTGTTTGAGGAACGGTAATTGTTCCAAGGTTATCATTTTTTGTTGTGGCGACTGTGACTTCTTTACAAGACTGCGCAGTTTTCTCTTTGTTTGCTCGTGAAGCCTCTGTAGGTTTCTGTACTTTTGGGCCAAGTCCTTATTTCTCTTTCTCAGCTCAGCATTCTGTCTTTGAAGAGACAAGTCAGTTGAAGCCGTACTTGAACCAAGTGTGAATGCAGCTTGAGGTATTTCTTTACTTGATCGCTCATTACTATGCTGTGACCTTTCAGCGCTTAAGGATTCGGCCTCCATGGGTGAAGCTGCGGGCAGAGGAAGTCGACTTGCATCAGTGGAATCTTCCCCACTGGCTTTATCTGTTCTCAGAAAGGAATGGGCAACGCTGTCTGCATAGATAACAGTGTCGACAGCTTTGGGCGGCAGCAAGGTGGTTGTTAAAGGTAGATCATACCCTGGTACCTGAGCACATTGTAGTGGACTGACAGTGTCCTGGGAACTCATGCTGTCACTCACAGCCGAGTCTTGTGTTTGTTCGGCTGTTGATGCGAAGACAGGCTCTAGAGCAGCACTACCACATGGTTCATTTCCGGTGGGGTCAAGTACTGGGCTTTGCGTTGGCGTGGCCGGACGAAAGCAAGACCGCTTCTTCGGAGGCTTCCGGTGTTTCGGGATGGCTGAAATAAAAAATTCAGTCAATAGGGTAGCACTACACTCAAGAACTGCAGAAATTCTGCATTTACAGAAGAGCAACCTAGTACCTGCATAAAACTTCCAAATAAACTTCAGGAGTAGTAATATCAGTTGGGTTTTAAGATCCCAAAGCTGTACTGGGGGGCTTTAGATTTCTTACCGCCAGTGCATATTTAACAGCGTCGGAAAGCATACTACAACTGGCAATGATTCAGTCGTGCAAAATTGTGCTCAACAGCAGGTTGTGTTAGCAGCTGAGGTACCATTGATGCAACTAGAATTACTAATCGTCCTGAATTTTGCCATTTTAGCTTCTGTGCCAGGTGACATAGAACAAATGAGACAGCACAGTATGCAGTCTGCTTTAGGATATTTGTTTGATTCTAGACGCCCCCTTTCTCGCAGGCGTTGGGTGAATTATAAAGAAAAAACGATGCTATACAAAGTATAAACACACTATAGGTGGCCTTGTGCTCTTTGAATACAAGGCTATATCTGTGTGTTACGTTTTGGATCTTAGTATCATATATATGAGTGCATTCAATGTGTAGAGAAGATAAACAGTAGTCCCTTAGGGAAGCAGTGGGTGTTCAAGAAAAGCAAATATAGTAGGGGTAGGCAGAGAGTTAGGTGGCAAAAGTTTTGTTTAGTGCCATACTTTATACCTTTATGGCTTACACGGAAGATTTCAATTGTCATTCATTCATTTTTTTTTTCAATCTACAGTGAAAAATGAGCCAGAGGTAATGCAGAAGCCGTTAAAACACGGCTTAAGGTGATTTTATGTTTGAAGGTGCTGTTCGAATGCATGATCCTACAATAACGTGCAATATACATATTTTTTTATGCCCGCGATTTAGTTTTACAAGAAATGAATTGCATGGATCCCAACAAATTTCTAGCTAGGGATCTAGATGCTGATGCAAACATGCGCTGTAGGAATGCTTGGATATAAAAGCCATATCAATAGACCAAGAAGTTTGTGTGGATAATGTGGCCACAGATGGCACAGGAACCGGTTAAAGGGAAGTCAGTAGGATAGGCTTCGTCCTGCTATGGACCTTGAAATGCTGATGGTGATGAACCTTTCTTTGCAGCCTTCTAAAAGCAGATGAGCGCACATTTTTGAGCTTGCACAAAGCAACCACAGCACTACCGTATACGTGTAGACAAATTTCTTTGCAAACATTTCATATGAATGAGGCAGAGTTGTATTTAAGAGATGGATCAAAATTAGAAGCTTACCTCGATAAGTAAAAAGTGTGGGAACCGCATCTGGCCTTAGCTTCTTTAAGCCATCCTGTCTGTTTTGCTCGAAACTTGTTTCTTCAAAATGTGCCTGAAATGAATGGCAGCAAGTACTTCATAAGCATCAAGAAGTATATTCATACCTACACATAACTGTGACAAATGCTGCAAACCGGAACATGACTAGCGTTACAACTACAGAGCTGTTTCTACCTGCTGTAATATTTTCACATGCTGTCTTTTACCAGGCTATAGTGCCAAGCTAAAAAAAACTGGATAAGGGCTTCCTAAAGGCTTCATATGCATGCCAGTAACCGGGCATATACAAAATGTGTTCTTTTAGTCTGATCTTGGGTTTCCAATCTTTTTCTACCGAATAGCGTCATACAGCAGAACGGTGCCTAGATAACCAGACCTGACTGAAAATAAGTTCCTCCGACCACAGCGCTCACGAAACAGCGAACGCGTACAATGTCAGAGAGATGTAGAAATTTATTTTCACTACCTCAGTCATGTTCTCTGACATGAGTCTTGGCGCATGTATTACAGCGCGAACAAGGAAGCGGGCGCCAATATATCGTGAGTGCACTCGCGTGAGAATTACAGTCAGCGAGGGCGAATGCGAACCGTTGCTTCTCGCCCTTGGTGCTCGAGACACGCCGCCAGCGCATCTAAAAACTAACGAGAAGATTGCACCCACGCCCGCAATGCGTAGCCTGTTATCAAACCCACGCCACGCACGCCGTTCGAGGCGGCCGTGGTTTAATTATCGTAAACGTGAAGCACAGTACACCAAACATAACAAGCGAGCAGGTAACAAAAGAGAAAAAGGTACGGTACTCACAGAACATATGCGAGAAGCAGCAGTGGGTTCCCAGCAGTCTCGCTTTACTTGTGCCAGCCAACGTTTTCTTCGGTTGGAGTCAGCCGGGAAACGAAACATCCGTGTGCCCTTCCTGCAGTGGTTCGAGCACTGCGGAACGCAACACCCGGGCATTGCTGCTGCGTAAGCTTCCTGGCGCACTTAGTGCAACAACCGACAACATATGACTGTCCCACTCAACGATGAACGGCGATGAAGACGCAACTGCTGCAGCAGCTAATGCGCGCCTATGCACGGCGGGGAACAAGATGGCGCGGCGTCTTCCCGTAACCATGACAACACACGCGCTGGCAACATGGGTCTTAGCGGGAGGCGGCATGTGCTGTGTCAAAGGAAGTCACCACCCTAAGCCGGGAGGGGGCGCGACATGTAGGCTCCCTAACCATGCGCCGCCGTCAGTGCCGCCCGGTGGCGAAAGCTGCGAACGTCAGTGCGCCCTCGACATGTTTGCGGTGTGAGAAAGGGCGGCCGCACATTCCTGTGGCTATGTTATGTACGCCGTTGGGGCTTCGATTTTTGTGTGTTTGTGTATGTGTGCGTGCATGACGACATCCGGATGAAGACAAAGTGAGGGAATGAAAGAAAAAAAAACATTTTTGGGGATACATACGCAAGCTAGCGTCACCGCATTTTTTCTTCTTTTTTTGCGTCGCGAATTTTGTTCACCCGGTTGCACGGTGATACTTACAATGGCACATTCCTCAGATTACTTCGGCAAGCTGTGAACGCGGCTCGTTAACAGAAGTGAAATTGAACGAGCATGCCTCTTGAAGGCACTCGTTGTTATGGCTAACATCCGACCAGAATTGTCAATAAGGGAGTCATGGCTGCGTCGACAAAGGAAGACTCTCGCTCTTCGTTTTAGATTTGAGTACCTTTGTCTCAGACAATGTGCATAAAAACAAGTTCCTAATTAGTACGGTGAACTGACTGCACATTTCCTCCATATTCAATTAAGAGTACTAAAGACAATTTCTTGTGTTCACTAAAATCAGCAGTCAGTGTGTCATGCAGTATTCTTCTGTGAGATACAGCAGTGTAGCCTAATTACGATGTCCTTTCTATAGCGTGAGCTAAACTGGTCGAGATTGTGCAGTTTCGCGTGGCTCCTGGAGAGCCGTGCTGCGCATGCGCGAAGAGCAGTGACGTCACACGGCGCACAGCTGGCGCGCCGGAGCGCCTCCTCTAGGAAGATGCCTGCCGTGTGCGCCAAAAACTTCCTGCCCTTACCTTTCCCTTTTCCTCCTTTCCACTTGAGGTAGTAGCTAGCGATCCTTGTGGCAGCCGCTTGCAACATATGCGCGCATGCGCACATCACCGCGCGGTCGTGGCGCGCCCACGCCGTAGCAGACGACGTCTCTACGCCAGACGGCGCCTTCCGCGCGTTTTCGACTGCTTAAACGAACGAAAACAAAAGCACGCAGAGCTGAAAGTAAAAAGTCGCAAATAAATTTATTTTACTCTCTCGTACGCTACTTAATTCCGCTTTAAATGAAGTTTAAATCTTCTGAGAAAAATATGTTGGCAGACCTATTAGCAGAAGAACTGATTAATACGTCTGCTGACTGCTGCCGCTCGCTGCTTGCAACTGTTCCGGTATTTTGGCACTTCAGCAGCAGGTTTACTTGCTCATTGTGAGTATTTAAAAGAATTTTGTTTTGTAAAGCACTCTGCGCTATTGTTGCGCCCCAAACTGCACCTCAAGCGAACGAAGAAAGGAGCCCGGAGTCTCATTTCATGAGCTACCATCCGACAGCGCTACGCGGGAGCGGTGGATAGGGGCAATAGCGAGAAAGGATTAGGTGCCAGCATGTGATTACACTGTTGTGTACAGCCTGCATTTCAAACCGTCTGATTTCCGAGACGACTGCAAGCGACGTCTACCGAAGCCAGGTGCAGTGCCTTGTGAGTACAGTGCGAGAACGCCGCGCACGGAGGAATCCGCCGTTCGACGAAACCACGTGGAGGAGCGGAAAAACGCAAGGGCGAGCCTTCGCCAAGTGTGCCTTGCGTGTGTGAAGATGAGCAAGACAAGGCAGCCCCTTCAGTTGAACTACCCGGTGAGCTATCGACAACATCAGATGCTGCTGGGCCATCCAACGGGCAATGTACAGACGGTAGAAGCAGCGCACTCCATATTGAACATGACGTGACTTCACCGAGTGGCGCATCGCATGAACCTGTGCAAAATGGCAAAGAACCGGTCACAGCTGTGGAGAAGAAGAAACGAAAAACCAAAGCTCATGCTAAAAGGTCATTTCAAACACAAACAGCGCCAACAGCCTCTTCAAGTTTTTCGTCCAGCGCAAACGATGGCGACAAAAAGAACGCGCCCTGAGAGCGAAAATTGACAGGCTGAACAGAACAGTGGACGCGTACAAGCAAGAGTTTCAGAAACTGGAGGAAAGCTGCTTGGTCAGTGCATTTTTAGAAGTTGCGGCCGATGCAGAAGACGGAACTGCAAAAGCAATGCTACTTCGAGACCAAGTGAAGAATTATAAAAAGAATAAACCGCAGTGGTCTGAAACCACAATCAGACACTGTATCGTTATTCGACACCTGTCGACAAAGACGTACGAGCATATCAGGAACGACGGACTCCTCCGACTACCATGTCGAAGCACTCTACAGAAATATATTGGAACAGTCGCCGGAGAGGTTGGGTTTAACGGCCTGGTCAGCTGCCGCCTGGAAGAAGTAGAAAATCTGGAGACGCCTCCGTCGAAGGTGTGCGGTCTTGTGGTAGACGAGATGAGGATTCAGAAGAAGCTGATCAACAAGCAAAGAGATGCATTTGTAAGTGATCTTGACATGGGCCGTGAACTTCAAGATATTAGTCCCAGCTCAGAAGACGAGGTCCTAGCGAACTCCCTTTTGTGCTTTTTGCTGTGTGGTCTTCACGCAAGGTTTAAGATACCTGTAGGGTATTTTTTACCAAAGGCTGTACAGGAGAACAACTGGCTGTAGTTGTACGCCACGTGCTCAAGAAGACAGCCGATGTAGGATTCGACATCGTCCGGCTGATGACTGACAACCACAAGGTGAATGTCGTGGCATTGGATGTTCTGTGTGGAGGCAAGGTGAACATACAAACATCGCACCCTGCCGATCCCTCTACGGAGCTTTTTCTTTCTTTCGACCAAAGTCACATAATAAAAAAAATGTGAGGTAACAGTTCCTGCGAAGGACATTCGGCAAAGAAAAGCAGATCACATCACTGTATGTCAAAAGTCTCTTCAGAATGCAGAAAAACTCGGCAGTGAAGCCGGTTAGGTTCTTGACCCGAAAACATGTGTATCCATCTAACATAGAAAAAATAAACGTCAGATCAGCGGTTCAGTTCTTTTCAGTTCCTGTAACTGCCGCGCTTAGCTACATCAAAGATCAGGCCGGCCACACATGTGATCTCGACTTCGCTTCAGCAGGACCCACACTTGAATTCATGCAAATGATACAGAAGTGGTTCACAATAATGGACGTCACCAATTGCCAACAACACATCAACTGCAATAACGCTGACGCCCGTCAGTTCACGGACGCAGATGACCCAAGATTAGAATGGCTTGAGGTTTCTTTCCTTGCTTACATCGAAGACCTCAGGAACGAAAGCCCGGCTGGAAGCTTCTTAAGCAAGGAAACTCACCACGCTCTTGTCTTTGCGACCACGTCAAATGTGAGGTGCATTCGTCACTTACTGACCGTCAAGAAGTTCCGCTTCGTGCTCATGTTTCACGCAAATTGTCGAGTGACCCGATAGGTTTGGCTTCTTGCGACGAAGTTCCGGTACCAACGACATCCTTGATGTGAAGAGCGCGATATCCGGACTTGAAAAAATGCTAAAGACAGGCATCGTTGCTGCCTCCGACCCGAGCAACGTTCAGAGCTCAACATCATTCGTCGCAAGACAGCTGCTGCCGACTCAACGGAGCCCCACCATGCCTGCCACTGGTAACAATTAAGTTTTTCGATCAGGCAGTGAACGACTTAAAGAATCACTGCACGATATAGACACCGCGCATAACAGGTCCAGACGAAGCCAGTGTCGCTATGGTTGAGGTTTCATTGTGAGGGCTGCAAGTGAAAGCATTGCTTGCTCTAACTGTGTCGCACAACTGCAGGGTCAGAAAGGCACCACACCTCTCCTTGGCCTTATTGCCCACCAAGATCGGGGCGGGCTCTTCTACCCGAGCGAGGAGCTCGTAAAACTGCTGATTGGTCTTCGGAAGCTTGTGGACTACGTGCTTCCCCATAGAAAGTATTTCACAAAACCTTTGGAGGTTTGCGTCGAAAGGAGTGTGGCAGCGCTCATGGAACTTAATGTTCTCAGCTGTGGAAACAGACAGCGGCCATCGCAAGGTTCTCCTGGAACTCACTGCACACAAGTTCATGAAGCCGCTGTTCATCAACTATGCCGCCAGCGATATCGACAGGAATGCTGTTGTCAAGTTTCTTGACCGCAAGCCTATTTCCCGCAAAGTGCTTAAATTGTAGGTGACTTAATAAGCATACGCCAAGCTCAAATGATTTGCTTTTATGTTGTCGTTGAACCTGCCCCGAGTTTACCACTAAGTAAAACTACGTGCGACTCGCATCATACTGCCTAAGCGACATTCCAGGACGAGGCAAATCTGTCAAAATAAAATATTTTCTGTGGGCGTCTTGTTACGTTACTTGTGAACGCTAACTACATTGACTGCAACAACTGCGATGGGTGCAAAAAAACTAAAATTTCATTGCAAGTGGCGAGAACACAACGACTTCGCTCAAATACAATTGAACAGACGGGTAGCGCCGTGCTTGTCGAGCAGCTAGAGCAGCGCCGCCGATGCCCGCTACAGGCTGCTACCGCTGCGGCACCCTGACCAGCCTCCCGCATTGGCGCAGATAGGGAAGTAGCTAGCGCCATCTCTTAAGAACCGTCCGCAACTTAGGGCACGGCGGCTACAATGGGTGAGCGTGCGATGCCGCAGGCATCTTTCTAGAGGAGGCAATGGCCGGAGCCGCCGCCGCAGCCGCGCGCGCCTCGCCGGTCTGTTCATTCCAGATAACTGACGAGTAGCCGCGGCAGACGCACCGGTGCCGGCGCGTCCCCAGCTGTGCGCCTCCGTTGCGCAGTAGCGAAGTCTGACGCTTCGCCGGAACCGCTTGATAGCGCCTCTCATTTTGTGCGCATGCGCAGAGGTATCAGGGGGGGTATACATATAGCGGGGCGTTTGCCAGTGTGGTAGAGCCATGGAGAAGGAGAGCGAAATTGGTGCTCAGCGGCAATTGATGCTCAGCGGCTCAGTGTAGCTCACGCTACGTATATCCTGGCGTAGCCGAGCTAAGCCACTGCTATTTTTTTTTGTGCGAATAATTATTGATGTGACAGAGCCTTGGTATGCTAGCTTCATGCCGGCAGTAAAGAAATCGTTGATTAACAGGCAAGATACGTTGGATCGATGCCTTCTTGAGACAACCTGCAATCTTTTTGACAAAGAAATACAAACAAACGCACTTTGCTTTATTTATTATCACGCGTAAAATTAATTTTGTCTCTTGTTTTTGCGACTAGAAAGAAAAGAGCATGAAGTATTGGAGGGTAGGCAAGCACGAGCGTTAAACCAGACTGCATCATGAATCGCGCCTGTTGGTCTAGGGGCAGAAAACTAAATGACTGATCTAAGAACTGTGCCAGTCGTTATGAGCCGTCATTTTCCTTGGTCCAAAATTTACTGTCCAAGCGTATAAATCAGACACAGTGCTGTTTTATTCGGCATGTTTCTCAGCATGCCTTGGAGGAGGCCTGTCAACGCTGTCTCGGAAGGTGCCGATGTCCAAAAGCGACGTAAGACCTCTGGTTGCAGCTTGCCTATCTGGAATGTGGTATCTTTCCTTCGCGATCAGTTGCTGCGGATTCTGCTCGTAGACAGAGGGGGGATTCACTGTGTTGGGAACCTGAGCGCTTGTACTTGTCTACTCTCCTGTCCTTCGTCGTATCTTCATTATTTTTTCCCCTGCACTCAACTAGACATGTCATGCCACCGCACCCAATTCGCTGCCTCAGTCCAATTAAATTTCTTTTTACTTTCAGAAACACCTATGCTGAATGCTATGCGGCCTTTTGTTACTCTTATGAATACAGCAAGTCATTTTTTTTTTTTTGGCAGGAGTACCACCTCCTGCTTTGATTTGTCCTCGAATTTGTTCACTCACAGAGAACCGCAAAAAGTGTAGGTTTTCTTAGAGCTCTTATCGTTACTTTAAAGATGTAGAAGGCAATCGCTATATCCTAATCTCACAAAGTCGCGACTTTCGGCTTCAGCATTGCAAACGTAGAGCATAGTTTGTTCAAAGTGCCAAACTAGATTCGTGTCAAGAACGAATGAATCTTTTCCTTATTTTCCTTCTTTTTGCACACGCATGCATGGTGCTTTTGGCTCTTGCTTCAAACGTTCAAGTAATATTGGGTACTTTAAACTGTCTCAGATGGGGCTGATGAAGTTTGTTTGGTAATAAAAATTCACATTTAATTATTTTAAAGTGTCCCGAGGCTATTGTGCCTTCGGACTCTTTAAGGGTTTCATGCGCGCGTTTCGAATTTTTCGCCTGTTTCTTTTTTCTTCGATAAGACAGCGTAATCTCGCAAATTATTTTCGTCATGTACATGTCTACTGTCCATCGATAGAACCTTGCGACAATTTCACACTCTTAATACCTCTAGACTTGCTCGGTAAGAGGTGTTTCGGTTTCATTTGTGGGCAAAAAAGCCAGAGCTATGTCTTATTTTTCTTCTTTGTCTAAACTTCAAACAGTATAGCAGCTGACTACGCAAGCGAACAAAATATTCCCAGAGTGGGTTGTAAATAGTCGGATCTGGAGAAAAAGAAGTGATCTTGAAGTTGCGCTTAACGTGGCGTCACAACATGTACATTTGCATTTTGTATCACAAGCCAATGGTTGAGTTTGCAGCCGCTAACGAGACACGGGATCTATTATTTCGGCAGCTAAAAGTCAAACATGAAGAAAATGCAAAATAAAAAATATAGATATAAATATATATAAATATCCAGATATATAAAGCTGTTCACATACCGTTTGGATACAAAATCGTGAGCGCCTGTAAATAACGCGCAGTTGTAGCTTGTATATATTAGACTGGATATCCGACGGTCATATAGACGAGATGTGAAGTCGTTATATTTTGGAGTACTGCGCGAGCCACGACCGAACATCAAGCAGGTCTGTCTCTGTCTGTGTATATGGCGCATGTATTATGACTGGTGCCTCTCAATGTACACTACAAGCGGACAAAAAAAAAAGACTATTGTCAGACCGCCGTTTAAGCGGGAGGCTATGCAGTAAACGCTGATGCGCGGGGAAGTGTACATAGGCATACCGAGAAAGAAAAATGAATTTTTCCGCTAACTCAAGTGAGAGCCAGAAAACTGTTTTAGGGACCACGGTGCACTTAGCTAGAGCAAAATGTAGCTTCGATAAGTATTTGATCTGCGCACTCCGGGATAAATTCGTTGCCTCCTGCCTTTCGCAACTTCCTCTTTTTTTTTCTTCCTCCACTCTCCGGCAGCATCCCTAGACTGTGTTGCGCGGCGTGGACCGTCCCCTGTCGGCGCCTTTGTTCTTGACTACGCGCTTGCATGCTTGGGGTTTAGCGGATGACGCTTGACACGCACTTGCCCGTCACTGTGTTTGTGCTGCCGCCGCTTCTTTGCCCTCCCGTCGTTCCAGGCTGTTTTGTGGTGCACGTAATTGCCTTATCGCCACCCCGACCCGCAACGCTGTCCTCACCCGAGTTTGGAAAGGTTGTGTTCACTGTTCTTGTGCGTTAAAAAGCTTGCGTGAACGTCGCCGCCGGTTTGCGGCTATTCTTGTTTTAATCGATGGCTGTCGGATGCGTAAGGAAAGATTTTCAGTGTTGTTGTCACTCGTGTTCTGGCGAAATAAAATTATACTTCGGAATAAGGGCACATATAATGCTTTCACTCCGTTCTTCTCTGGTGCTGTTTTCTCACGAAGCTTCTGTTGTGCGCTTGGTTCCTGTTCCCCCATGCAGCGATGCCGCCGCAGTCTCGTTTGCATTTCTCTGCGGGCCTCCTCTCATTGTCATCACATGGACACCAAGGCCGTTACTCTGCAACCTAATCAGCCCCTGCCTCACCAGAGAGCGGTCTCAGCATTGTTCTACCATTTACAGCTACAAGGCAACAATTCAAGTTGCGATTCAACGCCGCGTTTGCAAGCACTGAGGTCTTCATTGCAAGATTATTTTTTGGCGATGCTATGGTCGCAGCATATGACGAGGAGGACAACTTCAGTTCTTACGGAATGCGAGTACATGGATCAGCCACTAAGTGTTTTGAAATTAGGTACGTAATGATTCATTTCAAAGATGGGAACAATCGTTATTCAATACTCACCTTCCTTTTTGGGTAATTTCTTCAGTGACCGCGTGTTTCCAGATGTTCATAATCAAATTTCCCGCTCAAATCACCCTTCTTCCTCAATAAATCCGTCTTTCTCCGAAATGACGAACGCAGGCTTTAGCAACAAATATTCCGTTTAGCCATGTTTCATCCTGCCGGGGTTAAGTAATCCCCAACTCCGACACGTCGGTATGCCGAACAGAAAATTGGTCAAGTTAGTAGACCTTCCCCTTCATAACAGCACAAAACACAAGTACGAGAGAAAAAAAAACACACGTCGATTACGTATCTGCTAATTGCAGGGTTGCAAAGAGTGGCAGGGTAAAGAGTGCTTTGTAAGAAATGTGGTGGCAGAGACTTCAGCCTCCTGCTGAGCAGCGCATTTGCGGGCAGCGTCCCGATTGCCTTCGTCCTCTGTTCGGCCAGCCGCACGTTTGTGGCCCTGGCCTCAAACATACGTTCCACCTCGGCTGCATCTACGGCCCTCTCGCAACGCGTCTGATGCGCCACGTCACCGCTGGCGTCTCTATCATGACTGCGGCGGCTGCAACCACGCAAGCGCGCAAGATGCTGCGCCACGTGGTCATTTCAGGGTAGCATATATTGAGCGGCGTTTCAAGCCGTTCGGCGCCGTCTTGTTGCAACCGCGCGGCCTCCTACTATGCGCAGGTCGGAAACCCTCTTTAACAGCTAGCGCTGCAAGGCATTATGCTGGAAACGCAACTCCGAACATCTAATCTTCTTACATGACATCGGCTTCCGATACATGTAGTGCATCTAACCGCAGTATGAATCGGGCAGAGTGAATTGTACCTGGCAGTCAGTAACAGCCATGTAAGGTTTTAGAATTTCGAACATGTGACACTTTACCAGCTTAGCCGCCGTGCCGCCTGAGCTCCGCCATGTGGCGCGCTGCTATTCATCAGCTTCCCACGCATACGCACCCAGACAAAAATGCTGTACGACGAAGAGCATGCAGCCACAAACAGCTACCAAATGACCCGCTCTCCTACCGGAAAAACCGGAAAAGTAGTAACGGCAAGCACGGATCCGTATGGCAACACAATCATCAATCACCACCACGACGTTTCCTACGTGGCGACAGCAGAAACGCTGGTCAATGCACACGCCATCGTCAACCACGAGCACCACTCCCATGAGGTCATAGTCAGCACGCACTCACTGGCTGCTTTGCTTGCCTTCGCTTGTAAGCAACTGCCCTCCAACATACTGTATGCATGCTAGTGCTGCATGTGGACAACGCCACCCAGACATATCGGTCCACCTCGAACGGCCCCCAGGCCATTCATCCTCCACGAATCCCTGACCCCCTGTTGTGCACACACTTACCAACCTTGGCCAGCCTGTTCTTGCTAGTCGTGCACACGATTGTACGCCATAAATAGCGAAGGGCACGCTTCACAAAGCACTCCGCGTAGCCTGACGACAATTCCATAGATCACCCGATTCTCTCCCTCGAAAACACGCAGCGCTGCTCCAACAAGCCTAACACACTCATTTACCCAATGAATTCACTTTACGAAAAACACAAGACCGAGTACACCCCAATTTCAAGTGTGCGGCTCCATACCCGCGGCGCTTGCCCAAGAGCCAACACTCCGCAATGTCGCCGCAACATATATCCACGTGGGAGACATGGGTTGCCCATCTGGGCAAAACGACCTCTTTCTGGGCACTCTCCTGCAGCATCTGTGCACCGTCTTGGGAAACACCAACCTCCTCGCCCTCAAGAACACGGACCAGGACATGGGTCTTTTATAATAAATGTTTTCCCCCTGCCCACCCGGGCTAAAGCTGCAAGCAACAATAGCGACTAGCTTTACCGCTAGCGCAGCCCCAGCCTGGATGGGATAGGGTGGGCCACGTGACGTGTGCGCCGCCGACGTACAGGCCAAGGTAGATGTACACTGGTAGCGAAGGCTCCATAGACGCCCATTGGTCCAAAAAATGGCGGCTGGATGGATGGATGGATGGATGGATACGGCTGAACCCTTTACATCGGGCGGTGGCTCAAGCCACCTAGCCATGTCTTGTGAAATTTTACTCCTGTCTTGCTTTTAGCCACCAATCAGATAACCTTCGCTTGGTTACTTCTAACCTCTTAAAATCCACTTTCCCTTCACTATCCCTAAACCCCAATGCCTTGGGTAAGTCAGCCCCGCTGCCTTCCACTGTAGGGTGAAGCCCTTTACAGAAAAGTATCAAGTGTTCAGCCGTTTCCTCCTCCTCTCCGCACGCAATGCACAAAGTGTCTATCTCCTGGTACCTGACTCTATACTTCTTAGTCCGCAAAACTCCAGTCCTGGCCTCAAACAACAAAGAACTTCCCCTACAATTATCATAGATATTTTCTTTGACAATTTCCTGTTTAAAGGTCCGGTATGTTTCTAGTGCCGATTTCGTCAGCATCCCTGTTTTCCACAAAGCTCTCTCTGTTCCTTTAACCTTTTTCTTAACCGATAATTGCTGATTTGCCCCCTTACTGCTGTCCAGATATTTGCTTGTCAATTTTCTAGTTCGCTTTCTCCATTTCGTGTCAACATTCTTTATATACAGGTATCTGAAAACTTTCCTAGCCCACCGCTCTTCCTCCATCCTTCTCAATCGTTCCTCAAATGCTATCTTACTGCTAGCCTCTCTGCTCTCGAAAGACCCCCATCCCATATCACCCTGTACCCCCTGATTTGGTGTATTGCCATGTGCTCCCAAAGCTAACCTCCCTACTCCCCGTTGCCTAATTTCCAGCCTTGCTTGAACATCTGGCCTCATACACAGGACCGCATTCCCGAAGGTCAGGCTAGGGACCATCACCCCTTTCCAGATCCCTCTTACCACCTCATACCTATTGTAATTCCACAGTGCCCTATTTTTCATGACAGCTGCATTCCTACTAGCTTTATTCATTACATATTTTTCATGCTCTGTCAGATACTCAACACTGTTATTTATCCACACCCCAAGATACTTGTACTCATTCACTACCTTTAGCACGAACTCCTGTATTCTATGCTCGCCGCCCTATGCTCGTGGGCACTCCAGCGCCCCCTGGATTTTGAAGGGCAAACTACGCAAACGTGACGTAGAATGACGTCACGCATACGTATGCTTTTGGCGCGAATTATAAAGCGGTCTTTCTGTAGAATCTGCGTTTTCGAGCCCGGCATGATGTTAATGAAATGAAAACTCATGGAGCATGTCATCCTCAATAGGCTCCAAAACTATGCGGAGGACATGAACCTCCTCCCTGAAACAATGTTAGGATTCAGGGCCCAACTATCTACACAGGACATTCTCTTGCAGCTTAACAAGGACATAATTGAAGCTGACGAGGGAACAGGAACGAAAGCAATATTGGGTTTAGACCTTGTTAAAGCTTTCGACAACGTCACCCACAAAGCCATCTTGACAAACTTGTCAGAAATCAACCCCGGAGAAAGGACGTACAACTACATCCGATCCTTCCTCACTAACAGAACAGCAGTGATAACGGTCGGAACAATAGAGTCTGCCCCAATCAAACTAGGAAGTAAAGGAACGCCACAGGGCTCCGTCCTGTCCCCTTTCCTTTTTAACCTCTCCCTCATCAAAATTCCCCCCAAACTGGCACAAATACCAGACCTACATCACACGTTCTATGCAGATGACATCACACTTTGGGTAACCAAAGGATGCGAAGGCTACATCGAAGACACACTCCAAGCAGCAGTGGACATCATCGAGGCATGCGCATGGGATTCCGGCCTCACTTGTTCTGAGCAAAAATCTGAACTCTTCGTGATCCGTCGTAAACAAAGAGGTAGGCGTACCACGACATCCCCCCCGCAAATAAACGTTTATGTTAATGGACGATCTGTCAAAGAGGTACAGACCATGAGAATACTGGGGTTGTATTTACAAACAAATGGAAAAAATACTGACACACTCACTAAGCTAAAACGCACGGTAGAAGCGACGGCGCGATTACTCCGCCGCATAGCTAACCGCAGACAAGGGGTGAGGGAAAGAGATTTATGCCGCCTAGTGCAGGCCTTTGCGCTGAGCAGGATACTCTATGCCACCCCTTATCTGAAATTTTCGAAAGCAGAAGAGGACAAATTGGATAGCATGATACGGCAGGCCTATAAGGCTGCGTTAGGACTCCCACTAAATGCCTCAACCGAAAGGCTTATGAGGTTAGGAATACATAACACCTACAATGAACTGAAAGAAGCCCATTTAATGGCTCAAACAGCGCGATTAGCCAATTCCAGAACTGGCAGGAGTATTCTTACCAGGCTCGGAATTAACTTTCAACCTACGAATAACGATGCTAAAGTAGACTTACCCCGCGCCTATAGGACGGCCCTACTAATCAAACCACTCCCCAAAAACATGCACCCCTTACACCATGAGGGTAGAAGACAAGCACGAGCCAAAGCCTTACATAAGAAGTACAGACAATGCGCTGCAACACTTTATGTAGATGCGGCAGAATACAAAAATACCAATGCCTTTGCAGTTGTGGTTGTGAACGAGAATGGTGACCACATCGTCTCGGCGACAATCAAAACGAAATCCTCTGAAACGGCAGAAGAGGCGGCTATAGCCCTCGCCCTAGCACATGCCCAAGGGAGCATCATCCTCAGCGATTCCAAAATGGGTATCAATAATTTCGCTAAAGGGCGAATTACAAACACCTCCCTTAGAATCCTTAACGCAACCAAATTCTCACCAAATTATTCCGAATTGATATGGGTCCCAGCCCATTCGGGGAATCCGGGGAACGAGGCAGCCCACAATAAAGCCCGAGGTTTCGTCGACCGGGCAGTGGATGAGTCTGGCTCCCTGAATTTCACGAAGGACTCAATGATCACATATCATGATCTCACCAATTATTTTAAACTAGAGAGGAGAATTTTCCCCCCTCCAGACAAAATACTTACTAAAGAACAAGAGGTTACGTGGCGTCGTCTACAGACGAGATCGATACGCACCCCATCACTCCTCGCGCACATTTATCCAGATCTTTACAACCCAAACTGCAAACACTGTGGCCAACGTGCTACCTACGATCACATCCTGTGGGACTGCAAAATAGAGCCACCTCCGGGTGATCTAGTTACAGCTCCTTCTCTCGAGCGGTGGGAGACCGTGCTGGCTAGCTCTGACCCCAGAACGCAAGTTTTGGCGGTGGAGTGGGCTGACAAAGTCGTCGAGGGCTATGTACTCTCGACCACTTAACGCGACCTCTTGCCAAGCTCTTCCCGGCGAATAAAATGTTTTACAATCAAAATCAATTCGAGCCCGTACCTCTCGAAGGTTGCTGCCTTTCAGCGCGCCCCAACCTTTGCCAGTCAAATGTGCTCGAGTTCCTGCTAGTTATGGCCTTGTTAATGTGCAATTGGGAACGCAATGAAACTGACTGGTAAAGGAGGGGCAGCATAGAAAGGCAGCAACACTTCCAGACACTGGCGAAGCATGCATGATTCGTAGTGCAAATACTGGTGCTAGTACTTTTGAGAGCTTTTGAGTACAGCAAGGTATGATGCACAAAGCACTGGCTCAAGTGCACAGTTCGCAATAGAGTGTACGGCAAGTATGGTTTTCATAGTTTCATATTCATTGTTTATTGCAGCAACCAAACAAATACAGTCACAAAGCACACCCTTGGCACACAAACAAAAAATACATGTCACAGGCAGCATAAGCAGTATTGTTTAAGTTGGCTAATCATCTCAATAGTCACTGTGCAGAAGGAAAAAGCCCTGAAGTGCCACGAACGTTGTCAGTTAGGAAATTGAAAAGTATAGAAAACAATGCTACGACAGCTTCAATTGAAGCAAACATAACATGACATAAGTAGGCGCATCAACACAGACCATAGAGCACACTGGGATTATTCTTCACATTTAATTTCTTCAGCTGAAAGAATATAGCAGGTGCGTTTACATCTGCAAGGCAATGTTAAAGCCAGCTTTAGCACCCTCAAACGTGCTCAACGTAGGAGCAAATACCATACATTGAAAAAGACATGAAGCCAAGTACGCACGAACGGGTTACAGCTATGAAACACGAGCGAACAGCCCGGCGAAACCATATCGAAGCTATCGCGCATACCTAGAGCAGACGACACACCTGTGAAAGTCCAGCGGGAATCGGTGTAGCGTGACACCAATGGTACTATCCACGCTGTCGCAGTGTACCACGGAGCATCGTTTCTTCACATGCCGCAAGCTCATCTTGAAATGAAGCGCTAAGCGCTTCAAAAGAAGAGCGCGAAGCGTGCAAAGACGGAAAAAGACTTCGCACTGGCCGCACGCCGAAGGAAACGACAAAACCGAGAAAACTGCCGCAGCGGTGCAGCGGGGTGCAAATCTTACCGAACGGTGACAAAGAAGCGACGTGCAAGGACGACGAAAACTTCGCAAAAGGAGCATTTTGAGACCGGCGAGCTAAATTTATACGCTTTACCAGGCGCGCCATCGCGGACAGCTGGCGATAAGAAATCGCCACTGTGGCCGGGTTAGCCGGGTATCGAAACAAGGCCTGCAAAGACGCGCTGTAATGCACCGCACACTCATGAATAGGGGGCAGGTCAAGAGTGTTGAAAAAATACAAAATTTGCCAGGTTTTAATAAAATGACTTACCTCTTTCATAAAACAAAGTGCTAATATATTTTTTCTTTTCTATTGGCAGATTACATTCCAATTTTGTAGCCTTATTATTTCTTTATATGAGTGTTTTGCCCCCCATCCTCTGGTTGTGCTGCAGTCGCGCTAAACCACTTTTCGGCCCAGCCTTCGCCACCACTTTAAATCCGCCTTGTACAGGCTGCGTGCACTGTCACAGTGCAAATTAGCTGCAAAGGAGATATATGCACATGCTGCACATGCTAAAGGTAAATGCGCGACATGAGAAGGAAGCAGCCACCTTGTAGAAGCCGCAGGCCTCTTATTTAACAAACTAGAGGAACGCGCCACGATGGATCGACATGCGCATTAAACTTCCTTTTACGAATTGGAAAAACAGCGCAATCAAAGACGAGACACAAGAGAAGCACAAAACACTCTTGTGTCTCGTCTTCGATTGCGCTGTTTTTCCAATTCGTAAAACGTGTACCAACCAGCCCGTATTTGCCCTCTTCTGGAAACTTCCTTCACGCTCTCACATCAAAGCAGGCCCCTCCTCCGCCACCTAAATGCCACCACTACACATGTACCATCTATATTTCCAAACGCAGCCCTTCCGTGGGAGCACATCCCTAATATTGCTGTGGGCCCTGTTACGAATGGCGACAGCCCGTCTGGATTAGCAACGACGACAGAAAGTCTCGCCTTCTGGCAGCCAACACTTATGCTTCTTCGGGGTGGCTCCGAGCAACGCGATGGTGATCGCTCCCACGTTTTCCGCCAAGGACCACGCGAAGTGGACCCAGGTGTCCGCTAGTTACAATTAGCAAGCGGCGCCCGGTTGGATTGTGGGACCCGAGAGAGCGGAGGCCTGAAAGACGCCGCAGCGAAAGAGTGGCAGTTATCTTCCCCAATTGTCGTGACTATGTTGGAGGAACAATGGGGCCTCGTTTCCGGTAGAAGACGGCGTGTCGAGTACAGCGGCGGGCTAGCGGTCATCGTCCGCAATCTTCGCAAGCATCTCAAAGGACGATCGACCCCTTTCGGCTTCTCGACCCGACCTTGCGATCTAGCCTAGCGCGTCGGCTGTCATCTAATGAAGAACAAGTGCCAGCAGCGCGCGGGAACCTTCGACTGGCCAGATAACAGACGTTTTCAGCATACCGGAGACGTATACCGGTTTACCGGGCCTCTCTGGCACACGCGCAGTGGCTCCTCCTCACCCCACTGCGCCACTGCGCATGCCAACGCCACTGCGCATGCGCAACGCCACTGCGCATGCGCAAGAGGGGTCCGGTAAACCGGTATACGTCTCCGGTGGTACGTCTCCAGTATGCTGAAAACATCTAACATAACCTTCCGCAGTCGGCGTGAACCCGACGGCATCCTCCCCTCTCCTAGGCTCGACTTGCGACGGGGGCGTGTCCCTATGTGCGGTGGTTTGAGTTTGTGCGCGTGAATGAAAGTTTCAGCCCACTCCCACCCCGGCGAGGGCATCCTCAACCTAGGGAATTTAGGGACGAAGAACGATATAAAACTCGACAGCGAGTGCAGTGAAGATCATCCTCCCTTAAGGTCCTCCATTCGGAGAGATCCCCACTTTTGATTCTCATGCTTGTAAAAATGTAAATAAACCCTACTGTACAGTTTCCCTCCTTAACGGAGTCCAACAATGTCATTCGGAGACGGGGCCTGCTGGGCTGAACGAGTCAGCCTACTCAAGGGCCCCTCCGTCTCCAACTCTGGTGGCACCGGTGGCGTTGAAGCGCAATCCCCAACACTGGTGGCCTGCGATGGGATTGGAGTCCCATCCCCCCAGCCCATACCTGCACGCATGAACTTCGACAACCGCAAAGAACTCAGAAAAGCGTATCGCTACAGCCAACTGAAAACTGATTACAACACCTACATTTATTACACGGATGCCGGCCACAGAGGAGAATTAACGATCAAAGCCGTAATATACGATAACTAGCACAGCACGAATCTACATCTGAACATGTCCTCTACTCTAGATGACGAAATAACGGCCATAATGAAAGCCATCACACTCCCAATACGCCAACACGACAACTCCTAGTAAGGATGGGCAGTCAAGACGCATGCCAGGCCTTCCACCAAGCGCATACTTCTTTATACACATTACAGTCTCCATTAACATGTACAATGGAACCAAAATATACAAATCTCATCCAGTGGATGCCTGCCCACGAAAGCGTACTGGGGAACGAGACAGAGCATAGTCTCACCCGCGACTGCAATTATTGGGAACCCCCCATGCCTCTGGCCAGACTTCCAGGACACGAGGACGGCACAAACGACACATATGCGAAAGAAAGACGCACTATACTATAAGAACTCACAGACAACAGAATAACTATACCTCCACCCCTACGGGGTATATGACCAGCGAAGAACCATGTGTACTGAGGCGTGCATCGACCCATTACTTTGAAGCTTCGTCACATTCTACCACTTCACAAGGTCCCCAGATCCCCCGCCTGTCCCCACTGTGGGGACTTGCCATCTTTCACACACACTTTGTGGGAATGCCCCACACCTCAAGAATTCCACACAAACACGCTCAGCGCAATAGATCCAGCTCTTCATCCCACCTCCCCACAGTGACAGGCTCACTCCCAAAACTGGCATTGGCCGCTTCCTTGGCGGGTTTAGAGAATAGGCCGCTCTCAGAGGACCTTGTACTTGGTGCCTGGCTGCTGAGATGGAAAGCTATCCAGGGCACTTCAGGTGCTTCTACTTTTCTTGTACAACACGGGTCTCAACTCGCGGTTGTGTTTAGCCGGTTTGCTGATGCTGGTGGTGATGCTGGTGGTTAAAAGGGAACGGAAGAAGCTAGTGAAGAGGAAGTCCATTAACGAGTTAGCGGTAAGAGGGAAAGTACAGGAATTCAGGATATCACTGCAAAACAGATATTCGGCTTTAACTGAGCAAGATGATCTTGATGTTCATACAATGAACGATAATCTGATAGCCATCATTACAGAGGGCGCTATAGAAGTAGGCGGTAGGACAGTTCGACAGGATACCGGAAAGCTATCTCAGGTGACGAAATATCGGATTAAGAAACGCTATAGCATGAGGGCGTCTAACCCAACCGACAGAATAGATCTGACAGAGCTATCGAAGTTAATAAATAAGTGCAAGGTAGCCGAAATAAGGAAGTTTAATCTGGGGAGAATCGAGCTTGCTCTAAAGAACGGAGGTAGCCTAAAAGCGGTGAAGAGCAAACTAGGCATAGGTAAAAACCAGATGTATGCGCTAAGAGACAAGGAGGGCAATGTCATTAGCAATATGGATAAGATAGTCAAAGTAGCCGAAGAGTTCTACACAAATCTGTACAGTAGCCAATGTAATCATAGCGTTAATGAGAGATATAGTAGCGCAGAGCAATTTGTCATCCCGCCAGTAAGGAAAGAGGAAGTAAAGAAAGCCTTAGGAGCAATAGAAAGGGGAAAAGCAGCTGGGGAGGATCAGGCAACAGCATATCTGTTGAAGGATGGAGGGGAGATCGTTCTAGAAAAACTAGTCACCCTCTGTACGCAATGCCTTATGACCTCAACCGTACCAGAAGCTTGGAAGAACGCCAACATTATCTTAATTCATAAGAAGGGAGGCGCCAAGAACTTGAAAAATTATAGACCGATCAGCTTACTATCTGTTGCTTCCAAGGTATTTACTAAGGTAATCGCTAATAGAGTCAGGGCCACCTTAGACTTTAATCAACCAAATGATCACGCAGGCTGTCGTATAGGATATTCCACAATAGATCATATTCACGCTATCAATCAGGTGATAGAAAAATGCGCAGAATATAACCAACCTCTACATATAGCGTTCATTGATTACGAGAAAGCATTCGACTCAGTGGAATCCTCAGCAGTCATAGAGGCATTGCGCAATCGGAGTGTAGAAGAGCCTTATGTCAAAATACTGGAAAATATATATAGCAACTGCACAGCTACCACAGTCCTTCATGTAGTCAGCAATAAAATTCCAATAAGAAAGGGTGTCAGGCAAGGAGACACGATCTCGCCAATGATATTCACCGTCTGTTTACAGGAGGTATTCCGAGGCCTGAATTGGGAACAGTTGGGAATGAGAGTAAATGGAGAATACCTAAATAATCTGCGATTCGCTGATGACACTGCCTTGCTGAGTTACTCAGGAGGTGAACTGCAAATCATGATCAATGAGTTAGACAGGCAGAGCAGAATGCTGGGTCTAAAAATTAACATGCAGAAAACCAAAGTAATGTCCAGCAGTCTAGCAAGGTAACAGCAGTTCACAATTGGCAGTGAGCGCCTGGAAGTGGTAAAAGAATACGTCTACTTAGGGCAGGTATTGACAGCTGATCCGGATCATGAGAGGGAAATAACTAGAAGGATAAGAATGGGGTGGAGCGCATACGGCAGGTTCACGCAGATCATTAATGGCAGTTTACCAATTTTTCTGAAGAGAAAAGCGTACAACAGCTGTATCTTACCGGTACTCACCTACGGTGCAGAAACGTGGAGGCTAACTAAAAGAGTTGAGCTTAAGTTAAGGACAACGCAGCGAGCCATGGAAAGAAAAATGATAGATGTAACGTTAAGAGACCAGAAGCGGGCAGAGTGGGTGAGGGAACAAACGCGGGTTAATGATATCCTAGTCGAAATCAAGAGGAAGAAATGGGCTTGGGCAGGGCATGTAATGCGAAGGCAAGATAACCACTGGTCCTTAAGGATAACTGAGTGGACTCCAAAGTAAGCGTAGCAGGAGACGGCAGAAGGTTAGGTGGGCGGATGTGATTAAGAAGTTTGCAGGCAAATGGTGAGAAAGAAATGCGTTTCCTTGACCGCGCCTAAAGATTCCTGATTTTGCATGTTCGCCTGCCCCTTCCCGTTTGGTCATGAAGTTTTCTTATGTTAGCCGGTGCGCATTCTTCTCAGGTTTTTGGTGCGGCTCATAAATGGTAATCGTCCAAATTGTGTTTTACATGTAGACTGTTTTTACCTCTTACCTTCTTGGCGTTGACAAGTTTGCTCCATTTTAGGTTGTATTCGTTTGTTTGGATTTGTTTGTGGCATCCGTAGGGTTGTATGACGTTTTATCTGATTTTAGATTTCTGACTGCTTTTACTTCGCTTGCTTGAGCCCTTTTAGGCTCGCTCGTTGTTGCTGTTAAAGTGTTTTTAACACCGCCCTTTGGCCACGATGTTGTTTGGCACGTGTGTTTTCCTTGGTTTTTGCTGGTTAAAGTGCCTTTTGATATGTTCATATCATAAAGTTTCACCCCTTTTTCATTTTTTGTTTTTTTTTCCTTCTGGTTTATACATGTGTTGGCCGCCCCTTGATGACTGTGGATTAGTTTGTAATCTTTGGCCCCCTGACTGTCACGTGGTTTTTTGACATATATTGTGCTGGGTTTTCCTCGAAAATAAATAGTTGTTAGTCAGCGCCCGTCCTGTCGTCAGTGTTTTTGTTCTCGTGTCCCCGTCTGTTTCCGCGCTGGTAATTTCGAATCCGTTTCCCCAGTGCAGAGTATCTGACCAGATGATAACGTCTTCAGGCCAAACTCTGCCTTTCTCTCGTATAAACCTCTTTCCCTCTCTCGCTCGCCAAACAAACCCAATCCTGCATCACCATTATTCAGGCTCTTGTCCAGCACGTCTGTAACGTGCCCGGGGAGACCTGGTTGACGGCCACAGAACTGAAAAGCCCCGGAGAGTGGGCTAAAAGATCAAGAAAAACTTTGGGCCTTCTTAACCAGATTCTTAAAGAAAATGCGAGAGGATTTGGAAGTTGGCCCAACCCCAAATATATCAAAGGATCCTCCAAATTTTAGAAGTATAGCCGACCCCAAAAAATTGATTAAGGTGGATTAGTGAGTGATTAAGGAGGATTAGCATGGATTAGTGAGTGTGTTAAAGTGGAAGAATGGGTCGGGTTAGTATAAACCCATATGATAATTGAATGCAATGTACTCGAGCATTTTAGTGCTCAGATTTTCAAATTTGGGGTTGCTGATGACGTCCAGACCCTTTCGGCCAATCAGGGAATTTCGTTACGGAAAAACCCGGTGGTGGTGGCAAGAAAAGATATCGGATTAAAAATTCATTTTCTTCTCTCTTTCTCGACAGGATACTTATCAGTCCACGTGCATGGCCAAACCGACCTACACTGTGACATGTGGCGCAATTTCAGCGGCCAGGAATCTCTCACGAAAGGCCACCGATCGAGATGAGTCAGCTTTGGCCGGGTAACGGGTTACGTATGGTCAGCGTCAAAATAAACGCGAACAAGACAATAAAAATAGAACGACCAAAGGGAAAAAAATTTAGCTGAAGGGTCATTTACACGAAAAGAGACGCGCCAAATCTTAACATTTTAGATTCGCCTGAAAAAATTCAGATCAGTTAACACCAGTGCAGGCCTTGTTTTGAAGAAGAAAAAAATTGCTCTTTAAATATGCTGCTAAGTGAAAGAAATCGCCTCGATCTGGGCATTTTTAGAAAATTAAAGTTCAGGAACCGTTCCTTCCTGAAAAAGTTTGCCTCCGCATATAGTCACGTATTGAGATGCCATGTTGCGTACCCCCCCCCCAAAAAAAAAAAAACAGCGGATGACGCCATGTTGGTTCAAAATGGAAGCATTTAAAGGAGAAAAATTTCAAGATTTCCTCATTTTTTAAAGTAAATTTGAAGTCTAAATTTCAGACAGGACTTTTTTGCAGCGTTGTCTGAAACCTTGTTACAGCATTCTTAGCGCTAAAGTTGAACACTTCCCTTGCATTATTCTTTAATTTAGTTGCAAGTATCTCGATTTCTGCGAAAACGGCCGCAATGAGGGCCAGGAAACACTATGTGTACAACGGCACTAGACCAAACAAAAATAGCCAAATGGTCAGCTCATTTAATTAGTCTCACATATCAGAAAATTGGAAATTTACTTTTTGTTGTTGGCAAAAAAGGATTTTTAAAAAGAGAGTCGCATCAATGTGGCCACCCTGTTGGCAACACGTGGTGGTGGTGGTGAAAAGCATTTATTGAAAGAAAGAGGTGAGGCTCTCTAAAGAGCCCCGCAATGGGTGGAGTCCTTATTCCGGGACCCCATTGGTCGAAGCCGCCAGCTTAGCCCTCTTTACCAAAGCATTTTGGGCCTGAAGGTCCGAACAGCTAAGCAGGGCTGCCTCCCATTCCTCTCTGGTAGGGTTGGGGTGGGGGGAGAGAGCTGAGTTGCGCTGGCAAGCCCAAACCATGTGGTAGGTGTCAGCCACCTCCCCACATTGTTTGCACTTGCCAGTGAACGCGGGATCGAAGTGTTTTAGTACTCCGGGCACATCATTGTGTTCGTGAATAATCGGCGTAGAACGCGTTCGTTTGCTTTCCCCAGTCCATTCGCAGGGGCCGGGTAGAGGCGATGCCTATCCTTATAATAGAATGCTATAGTTTTGAAGGAGAGTAAGCAGCTACCTTCAGGTTCCAAGTGCTCAGGAGCCAATGGGAACGCCCGGTGAATGAGTGCTCGGGCCGCCGCGTCTGCAGCTTCGTTTCCTGCTAGGCCCTGATGGCCCGGAGTCCAAACCAGGCAGCGGGGAGTAGGATCGGTACGCCGGCTGCAGTTCCTTAGTATTCGTTCAGCTAGTGGAGTTATCCAGCCAGCCTCATAATTGCGACACACCGAACGCGAGTCGGTTATTTTGTGTTTGGATTTTGAATCAGAAGCAGCTAGGGCGATGACAACCTCTTCAGCTTGTGTTGTGCCTGGGGCTCGAAAGGAGATCCCATCCACCTGTATTTCTTGATGTATGACCGCGGCCGTGTACCACCCCCGTGGGTCGGCCCAGCTACACCTACGTAAAAGACACCATGTTTGTTGCCATAGTGGTGCGCTATGTCTTCCGCCCTAGCCTGACGACGACCACTATGATCCTCCTTGTCCATCTTAGTGGGGAGGGGTCGAACTCTGAGGACGCGTCTCCACTTTTCAGGCACTCGTACCCGCTCCTGAATGTGAAAATCATGTTGGATGTGAAGGCGAGCTAGCAAGTGCCGACCCGACTTCGTTTGGGCTAGCCTCGTGTATTGATTTGTGAGATGGGCTTCCTTGAGCTCCTGAAAAGTGTTCACCACTCCCAATGCAAGAAGTCTCGCATTGGAGGTGGACACAGGAAGGTCAAGTGCACTCTTTATCATTTTGCGGAGTATTACCTCAACTTTGTCTTCGTCGTGTTTCCGCAAGTGTAGATAAGGGACCGAATAGAGGATTCGGCTGATTACGAAAGCATGGGCCAGCCGAACGACATCCCTGCTTCGCAAACCCCCTCTCTTGCGGCTTCCGCTATGGCCGAGTGAAACACGATCCTTCGATGGCATTCGGTCAGCATATGATGTGTACTTATACACTGGTAATCAGAGGACGCATCGTCATTCACCCCAATTTGTAAAGGCAGAACCTGCTCCAGCAGCGTTGGTCATCTAATCATTCCTACGGCAAGCGAAATGACCTCTGAGCAGTATTACGACACCGTCCTCACTTCAATATGTCTGCAGGTGGACGTCCGGTGTGCATATACAAGGGGTCTCATATTTAAAGGGACACTGAGGAGAAATTGAAGTTGGCTTGTATCGATAGAATACCAGCTCCTGATCACAAAAACGCCGCTCTTACTGAAAACAAAGCTCTTGTAAGGTAGAAAATAGCAAGAACCAAAATACAGGTATCGCCACCACAGGCCAATCTCGCAAGTAAAAGCGTGGTGACGCCATAGGACAAGAGACGCCACCTTGGAGGAATTTTCCATCCTATTTCGTTTTGCGAATCTCTGAGGCTATAGCAAAGGTAGGTTGCGCAGATCAATGTTGAAGTAAGTTTTGTTTTAAAACCAATAGTCCACTTTTGTCACACAAGGAAGGCAGGCAAAAGACAACCTGAATGTTGGAAGCAAAAAAAATGGATGCTTGGCGGCGCCACAGGCGGCCAGGAGAGTTTCGGTTTGTTATGGCGCTTCGCGTCTATGAGCTTTGCGTGTCCCGGGGTTTTGTTTTTGACGCGCTTCGATTTACAAGCGCCGAACAGCAGAGGAACTCGAAGTGCCGCTTCAAGTGCTAGTTAACCTTTGAAGGAGCCTGTTAAGGCTTGTCAGATGATCGCCACGATCGATGAAAAGTTATGATGGCACGATGGTCGGTGATCGTACAAGGCAGCACTTGTGTATTCTCATGCTTGCCCGGCGAAACATTCCCGGCTGTGCCACTCAACTTCAAACTACTTAACGGAAATCGTTTATTAGGGACGGGAGACAAGGTACAAGGCAGTTCAGAAAAATTGCTGATGGCCTAGCTCTGTTAGGCCAGGATATACCTAGCGAAAGCGCGGCGATTTCTGCATCAGAAGAGTTCATTCACTAGATGCGCCTTTATGGACGGCTGTAACTTGAGCCGTCGTGGCGGAGCGGTAGCGTTTCCGCCTCAAACGCCGAAGGCCCTGGCTCGATTCCGAACCTCGGCACCGGACATCTTTTCTTTTATTCAGTCAGTGGGCGGGGGGCTTCAGTGGCTCCCATGGATGCCGCCGCTGAATACGTTGGTTAGCGGTTAAGCGCAGGCTCTGTTAAGGCGCGTTTATGCTGCGGCGAGGCGCGCGCGCGCTGCACGGCAAAGTCACGTCGGTCAAAGCGAGACCCTCTATATATACTCCAACTGCGCTTGACCGCCGA
This sequence comes from Amblyomma americanum, assembly GCF_052857255.1. Classification (NCBI taxonomy): domain Eukaryota; kingdom Metazoa; phylum Arthropoda; class Arachnida; order Ixodida; family Ixodidae; genus Amblyomma; species Amblyomma americanum. The sequence goes on from NC_135497.1 coordinate 89,630,665, forward strand.
CGCGTTCGGCGGCTTCGGCGCACTCTGACCGCACTGGCGGGGAGATTAGAGCATGTATCTATTTCGCGCCGAGTGCGCCAGCCGCCGCCTGCCCGGCCAGCCCGGCCAGACTGATTTGGCTCCGTGGCGAGGTGCGCGTTATATTCAATAGCTGCGGCAGTTTGGCGGAGCTGTTCTTTTCGAGCTCGGCTTTTTTAATCCATTCACAGTACATATCTGAAGGTACATGCAAGTTGGCGAGAGAGCCAGATCCAGTGGACCCATTGGATCTAGCGGAAGCCGTTGAAGCGTCGTGGGCCGGCTTTGGTTTCAAGCCGCCGACTTTCAACGCGACCGCCCTCGAGCACCCATTTGTTTTTTGTGGCAAAAGAGTAAATAAATAACTTGGCCCTTGCAACCGTGGGAGACCTCGACGCCGCCTGCTGCGCCGTGCAACCGCGCCGTTCAAGGAATCATAATCCGTTGGCCCCAAAGCCCCGGCCAGTCTCCGATGGGCGCAAGGTGCCGACCTTGTCCTGGCCCTTTGCGACTCCCTCCACTGGGGTTATGATATTTAGTTTGCAACGGCAGCTCACTGAGGAAGGGGGAAACGGCCCGCCGGCGCCTAACCTAACCGTGCTCCCTCAAAACCATCGCACGCTCTGTGGGGCTGAGGTCGCTGAAATAATAATAATAATTGGTTTTTGGGGAAAGGAAATGGCGCAGTATCTGTCTCATATATCGTTGGACACCTGAACCACGCCGTAGGGGAAGGGATAAAGGAGGGAGTGAAAGAAGAAAGGAAGAAGAGGTGCCGTAGTGGAGGGCTCCGGAATAATTTCGACCACCTGGGGATCTTTAACGTGCACTGACATCGCACAGCACACGGGCGCCTTAGCGTTTTTCCTCCATAAAAACGCAGCCGCCGCGGTCGGGTTTGAACCCGGGAACTCCGGATCAGTAGTCGAGCGCCCTAACCACTGAGCCACCGCGGCGGCAGACCAGAGTTTTTGCGAGAACTACGTCGTCGGGTTCGGGAACGGGATCCATCGTAACGCTGGCAAGACGCCGGTGCAAACGTAAACGAAGCGACGGTGGCGACCCCCGATAGATGCCTTCAACGTGCGGCGGCGGTAGCTTTCATTTCGGCAGCTCCTAGACCGCACCGCTAGCGGCAAGAAATCACGGAGTCTCCGTTTACGTCACGTTGCACTCACTCCGCTCTGTGTCGTCAGAGTTCTCCGTGTCGTCATAAGAGTTCTCGAGTTTGAATCGGAGCAGCGGGAAAAAATTGTTCAACTTCGAATCCAAATTTCTTTGAAATAAATGCATCTTTCGCTCCCGGACAAGCGTCAACAAAGCCATGAAATGCCGAACTATCAGATATTGCTAACAAAAAAAAATTGATAGGGTTCTCCTCAGTGTCCTTTTAATTTATACAAATGGTTTATTAAACATTGCACTCGCTATTCACCACGGCTTTGGAAGTTGAATAATCTGGTCTGGCTGATGCCTCAATAAAGCGAAATGTAAATAGTAAATGCTTAACCATCTAACACGCTCGAACTGGCTGTTTATATCCTGCGTTTAGGTCAAAACTATAGTGAACAACATGGCGCGCCCTGTATACCGTGAGCACGACCGTGAGCATTCCGCCCAAATATATTCTTTAAGGATAATTGAAATGGTGAAATCGTACATATGGCCGTCTTATCACAATATGTTCAACGCTGATCGAAGCTACTAATGCTTAGAGTGAGACCGGAAATAAAAGCCATATTTTACGGACCGTAACCGGTGCTGGCGCCACATCGATCCGACTCCTTTTTTTTAATTTATTTCTCGCCAGCAACGAAAAGTACTTCTCTAATTAGTTTACATGTAAAACTAATTGAACGGGTTGACCACTTGGCTATTTTTGTTTTGTCTAGCACTGTTGCCCACATCGCGTTTTGTAGCCCTCAATGTGGCCGTTTTCGGAGAAATCGAGATATCTGTAATAAATTACAGAACAACGCAAGGGCGGTTTTAAAATTCAGTGCGAACAGTACTATAACAAGGTTTCAGGAAATACTCCACAAAATTTCTGTTTTTAAATTTAGGATCCAAGTTTACCTTAAAAAATGTGTAAATCCTGAAATTTTTATCCTGTTAGCGCTTATTTTGGACCAAAATGGCTGCATCCACGATTTGTCTTTGGGGCAGGACAGGGCATATCTCAGTAGCTGACTACATGCAGATATGAGCTTTTTCGGCAAGGAACCCAGATAACCTCAAAAGTTCTGAGGACTTCCTGAAATGGTCAAAACGTCCTCATCCCGAATAGAACGTTTTGAGTACTTTTTGAGTACATCAAGGCAAATAATATCCTCGTGAGGATGACCTTAATTTTTACTTTGCTGGAAGACATGGATGAAAGTTTCTCAAATGTCTTACAAACTTCCTATTGCAGGACAATGTTGCAGCATTAAAATGAAATAAAACCAGCTTTATCGGACTTGGCTTTCATTACTTAAAGACTGCAGGTTTGATAAAAAGATATTTGTGTACAGTAGTGATTTAATGAATTAAACTATTGTGACAAAAAATTAGCTGCGCTTTAACTACTGCTGAACCTGGTTAGAGAGAGAAAGCTGTGGTGTATCGGGCAAGTAGACATGGCTTGATTGGCGTCCGTGACGTCGAGCGCGTTCCGCGCAGTGGATAGGGAGCTCACCCACCCTGTCACCCTGGCAGGTGGCAGTGAAATTAATGGTTCATCGCGAAAGGTTGGCCACCCAATGAACACTGCGGCCTATCCTACCGACCTCTACCGGCGAATCGAAAGGTCAAAGGTCAAGTGGTGTGACACCATGGTGGGCCACATATGGTAAGGCCACACATGACATCTGGCTCACTTAAAGGTGAACTGGCAACGCACGGCGAAATCGCCTTACCTAGCGTAGTGAAGCTTTCGAATTGAGCAGATATCTTCAGATATCATTGCTTTTAAACCTTATGTACTGCATGCTCCAGATGGAGTTTGACTTCATTTTTGGGGGCCACTCGTCTGAGTGGCTTTTCCATTCAGGCGGCAGATTCAACTCTAGAGAGTTGAATGAAACGAGCACAACCTGTAAGCGCCACAAATGCTGTGAACGAACCAGTCAGTTGTTGAGCGTGGCGAAACTTTTGCAAAATTTTTCAGAATCCAAGACAAAAGAAGTAAAAAGAGAGCTGCTTCACAACCCTGCGCACATTGCCCACAATAATTAAGCAAACAATAACGCGCATTCCCTGTGCCAAAACGTCATATTATGTCCTGAACACAGACGAAGAAGGTCCTTCAGAGGAAATTTGAGGATGTCCTGTTGGACATACTGAGGCCGGACAACAGGACTATACTCGCGGACAGCTTTCTGTGGCTATGCAGCCAAGGATAGTCAGGAAAGGGAATGACATCGGGCTTTGTCCCATTGTCGTGGGGAGTGGCCTGTCCCTGCCCTTGCGACCCTGCACCGCGGTCTTCCCTTCACCTAGCTGCACTTCTAGCCCGAACAAAGAACAACCCACACCCCATACGTGGACAAAGGGGCGTCCTTCCATTTTTTTTTCGACGAAAATAGTTTCGAAAATACATTGACTTATCCCCCCCCCCCCCGCTTACGACCGCCGCACCCAAGATTTTCCAAAAATAAAAATGTGCCAGCATCAGTAGGAACCCATTTCTCACACTGCCTGACAGTTGTGTCGCAGGCACCTGCTTTTTCTTTTTTACTGCGACCATGCACGCACGCACACACATACAAGTACACGTCCCACACATCGAACCCACATCAAACCGGCGTGCACACATCTACAACTTTCTGCTGTAAACGAGAAAACGAAACCAATCAACGGCTGATTCGTTTGCTCAACTGGGTCAACCTAATCCAAGCCAAGGCGAGCAAGTGTTGGCGGTCTTTCAAGACCTTTCAAGGCTGTTCGAGGGATGCGAAGTTGTTCGTCGCTTTGCAAACAGCGTAGTTAAGGTACCAAATATCGCCGTGTTTTCGACGGTGCCATGTGCTGCTTAAACAGCTTATAAGATCTGTTTTGTTTCCATAATTTCAGCATAATTTCAGCGTCATTTCCTTTCCTTAAATTGTCCAACGGGCAAGGCATCGCGCCGAACGGGCGATGGCGTTCCATGGACCCCTTGGCAACTCTGCAACACGCTGCGGCATCCCACTCTTAAGGCTTAAGCGCCCTCCAATTTTTTATGCAATTGGCGGACGCAATATTTTCGGCCATTTCGTCGGTAGAAGGTATGAGCCACTAGATTTGCGAGGCCAACAACAAACTCCGATGACTGCCCATAAATCTGCTCTTTTTTGAACAACTGGAACATCACGTCAACTCGATTTTTTGCGCGTCTCTGAAGGAAGCATGCACGCAAGCTTCCTTGCAAGTATATAGTGTGTTTCACCTATGACTTCACACAATTTTGGGTTAGAAGAGCGCTTTTTTCGGCATTGCGTTTACAGCGGGGTAGTACATCAGAATATAGGTACACGACGTGCTAACTAGCGTGCTGATTGACTAATACTGTACAGTTAACTTTTTAAATATTACTGTTAGGCTCCTTAATTACTGAGAGGCACGTTTTTACAATTTCAAAAACGCCGTTACTGTCGGCGCTGTGGCCCAACAAATTTTGACTAATTCGACGAGTTACGAGCACTGGAGAGCTTGCTTTGCCTGCGGGCTTCTAATAATAATAACAATTGGTTTTTGGGGAAAGGAAACGGCGCCTTATCTGTCTCATATATCGTTGGACACCTGAACCGCGCCGTAAGGGAAGGGATAAAGGAGGGAGTGAAAGAAGAAAGGAATAAAGGGGTGCCGTAGTGGAGGGCTCCGGAATAATTTCGACCACCTAGGGATCCATAATGCGCACTGACATCGCACAGCACACGGGCGCCTTAGCGTTCTGCCTCCATAAAAACGCAGCCGCCGCGGTCGGGTTCGAACCCGGGTACTCCGGGTCAGTAGCCATGCGCCCTTACCATTGAGCCACCGCGGCGGGTCTGCAGGCTTCTCAAAAGCGCATTAATATTGGTGCGATGTAGGCGAAATTTATTGGGCCACAGCGCCGAGCGTAACCGCGTTTTCAAAATTCTAAAAACGTGCCTCTCAGTAATTAAGGGGCCTAACGGTAATAGTTAAAAAGTGAATAATTCAAAATTAGTTAATCGACCTGCTAGTTAGTACATATTAGCTTAATTCTGATGTAATACACCACTTACAATGCTATGCCGAAACAAGCGGTCTTCAACCCTCGAAACCCCTATTTTTAAAAATGATGTAAAATCTGAGGTGAAGCACCCTGTATACTCACAGTTTTGCGAGGTAAGTGCAAAGGCACGCTCATTCGACGAACCCTCGATATTTTTGAACGTCTTTGAAGAATCCAGCGCTGTGGCGTGGCTGGAAACGACCTTTGCTATCGTTTCAGTCAGCGAGTCCGTCCTTCATTAAAAAAAATTATTGCGGACTCATATTAAGGCCCCAGAAGATGGACTGCATGTCCACCCAGATGTCGCTGGATGTCCAGCTCCGCCGAGTGCAGCCAGCGGCTCCAGTTTATGGGTGGGAGACAGGGAAAATAAGGTGAGATTTTGGCAGTGCTACATGCCAAAACTGCGTATCCAGCTCTTTAAATTGAACTCGGGTTGTCGGTGTTGCAAACGCTCTGAAGCGGTTCTACCTCTTATGCACCTCGGAACCTGTAAATCATAACAAATTAGTTTCATGCACTGCCTTTTGTGTAAACTCGCAGAAAGCTGCAAAGGAGATCATATGTTGAATGCCCTAAACGTGGTGAGCATCGCTAGTTATTAAAGGATTTTTACTCCTTACACGTTGCATTACTGATCGCAAATAATGCATTTACTACGGTATATTTATAGTTAAGTCATTTTCACGGTGGACAAATTACGCAGTAAAACATACCTTGGCTGTGTGGTCTGTTCACTATGCCAAAAGAAACAACAATGAACAAAGAAGAAGTAAATGCACAACCACTTCCGAATACTAACATTTTGGATAACCTTGTCTTTTTCTCCCTGTCTTCCAGATTTTAGCCCCATTTATTTGGCTGAGTTTCTAGCGGTGGTTCTTGCTGTGCGCAAGATACCTAACATTTTTTTCCACGGTAGTAATAATTAGGGAATCGTTATTCTTATGCACTTCACTATCCGCGTCTGCCGAATCACTATCATTTCGCATACTCAGGTTTACGATCCCTCCTCAAGTCCAATCAACTCGGTTTGTTTGGTTTCCTGGACATAGGGGCCTTCATTTCAATGAATCGGCTGATGCTTTATTGAAGGCAGTCCAGAGTGGTGCAATCGTTGACCTCCTACCAACCTGTGTGTTCGTTATGGCTTGCTTGCTTGGATTATTTTCAACCCCTTCTGATCCCTTGGAGGAGCAAACTTGGCGATCCCGTAACTTCAAGTTTGCGGGATCTCAGTTTCCTTCGAGCGACTATGTTGTTGTGTGCTACAGCTAACATTTTACCTCTACATGCCTGGTCCAGCGATCTCCCCACCGTGTCCGTCATGTGCTGAGCCAGAAATAATAGATCACTTTCTTCTCTTTTGTCGCCGCTACACATAGCTAAGGAAGCGACTCTAGTTTCCGGAAACTTAGTTTGCGCCTGACTTCTGCGGTTGTTCTATTTCTTGGCGCATCTATGCTAGGACGTACCAATGGGAATTGTTGCTTCGCCATTCAAAATTTTCTATACTCAAAACCCGCCGCGGTGGCTCAGTGACTAGGGCGCTCGGCTACTGATCCGGACGGAGTTCCCGGGTTCGATCCCGACCACGGCGGCTGCGTTTTTATGGAGGAAAAACGCTAAGGCGCCCGTGTGCTGTGCGATGTCAGTGCACGTTAAAGATCCCCAGGTGGTCGAAATTATTCCGGAGCCCTCCACTACGGCGCCTCTCTCTTCCTTTATTCTTTCACTCCCTCCTTTATCCCTTCCCTTGCGGCGCGGTTCAGGTGTCCAACGATATATGAGACAGATACTGCGCCATTTCCTTCCCCCAAAACAAATTTTTATTATTTAAACGACTGCCATCATGATCTGTAGTTATACACCTTTTATTCATTTATTTCGGTCTTCTCATTTTATTATATTCCTATTGCTGTTATTCTTCTCTCACCACCCTCAACCTTCTCTGAGAGAAACGGAGTTGCTCAAATTTGGAATATCGTCTCATTTCTACCACATGCAATCTACAAAAGTGGTAGTCACCGCCTGGTCATGGCCAATGCCTCTTGTGAGTATGCACGATTTTTATCAGGCCAACAACAACTGATATCTTTGCCTTCCTATTTTTAGCCGATCCTCTAGTGCGGGTACGGGCCATCTTTTGTAAGGGCAACAACAACAACAGCTACCCTGTATATCCTGGAGGACTAGCAGGAACTCATCCAACAAGTTCGCCGGGCGGCCAAGGCCAGTCGAATCCTGAAATGAGCAAACCACCCACCGAGCTTAAGGGAAGTCCCGCCATACGATCCTAATAAAGTTTCTTCTCTCCCTTGTATTTTCCCATCTGCCTCCTCCCATCATCATCATGTCCCGTCGTGACCCTCTTTTTTCTCCTCTTCCCGTTCCCCAGTGCAGAGTAGCAGGCCAGATATTTATTTTTCAGGCCAGCCTCTTTCTGTTCTTTTCTACCTCTCGAGCACTGAGAAAAGAAAGTAAAAGCTGGACATGACGCGTGCCAGCGCGTTCGCCCCTGCAGCCAGGTGTGAGCACCCCGTCTGGCCGGATGATATCCGCAACGAGAAAAAGTTCGTATTGTACTGCGCATATGCTCTACACGGCATCTATTACGTGAACTGAAAGTCTTACATATGGGCTCAAAGGCACATTTACCTTGGGAGAAACAGCCTGTAACGCTTTCTTAGGTGCTATCAAGTTGCCACGTGTAAACATAGGAAAACAGTTGAGGAAGAAGTTAGCGACGTTGCGGCGCAAGGCTACAGATACGTGGATGAGATGTGTTGCTTGTGCAGCGGTAGTCACTCCGCCACATATTCTAATTGTCCTGCAAGGGCTGAGGAGGTTAAGGTGCTGGAAGTATTAGAAAAGCGCCGGTGCTCAAGGCGCGAGGCTATGGCTATTGTTAAGGAAAGGACGTACGGGTACTCAAGTGTGGCAGCACGGCAGACGACTGCGGTCGTGGATTCAAGTCTGTCAGATGCGATTGCTGCAGCGGTTGAAAAGGCAATGGCCAAGGTCATGGATCGGCTAGTGAATTCAGTAACAGAGTGCATATCGCAAGTCATGGTGGCGCAAATGACCTCTTCAATAATGACCTCCAATGCTGCGTTCAAGTCATCCGTGGATCCTGCAGTACCTACTAAACTCAGTGCGGAGACACCTTCCCTTGTTTCAATGCAGCCGCAAAAAGAGCGCACGCCTCCAACTCATGTACCTGAAGACACGACCGGAGCAATTGATGGGTGTGTTGAGCTGATGGAGCTCGATGCTCGAGCTCAGAAACGTAGCCGGTCTCCTTTAGCTGTTGCTGGTCCGTCTAGCTCCCCTCAATCCAAAACAAAAAAGAGTAATTCAGGAAAAACTGGTCACCACAGCATTTTGGAAAAGGCAGTTGCTGCTGCAGATCTCTCGCCAGAATAGGGTCTCTGAGAGTCCTGCAGTGGAACTGCCGTTCCATTCAATCAGCTTTCACTGATTTAGTAACTCTTTCAAATCGATTTTCTCCTCATGTCATTGCGCTTCAAGAAACCTGGTTGTCGAAAGAGTTTTCATTTCAAATGGAACATTATCGAATTTTTAGAATGGACCGCCCATCAAGGGGGGGGGGCGGTTTGCTTCTGCTGGTTTCATCCAGAGTTTGTCACAAGGCACGATTGGTGTTTCAGCGGGTGGACGCTCACTGCGAAATTCAGGCAGTGGATCTTTCAGTTCCTGGTTTCCATCCCATTACTGTCGCAAATGTATATTTTCCATCTGGGGTTCATGACTCACGGCCATTAGATTCCTTACTCTCTGTCAGCAGATCACATGTGTTGCTTGTTGGGGATTTCAATTCGCATCACTTGTCTTGGGGTTATCGAACAGACCAGTGCGGTTTGCGTTTATGGGATTGGGCTTGTGTGAATAACCTAAACTGTCATAACTCGGGTTTTCCGACCTTTCTCCGTGGGCACTCCCGATCAGCATTGGATTTAACGTTTTCAACCCCAGGGGTAGCAGTTTCCTCCTGGACTCCGGTTGACTGTGCCACAAACAGTGACCATTTCCCACTCACTTTTGACATTGTGTGTCCGATGACTTCTATCGGCGGATTCAGTTGCACCCTAGTCGATTACAACAAGTTCAAAAGTTCACTCAGTTCAGAACTACACTCTTTGCCGAATTGGTCTCAGGAGAGCAGGGTGTTAGGCTTATGCTCTATTTTAGATCGGGTACGGAGGCAATCAGAGTTTACAGTGTGCGATAGCATAGGCACTTCTCAGAGCCCTTGGTGGAATGCAGAATGTTCAAAGGATTATAGGCGGCGCAAGGCAGCCTGGAAGAAACTTATCCATAATCAATGTCCCCGGAATTGGATCGATTATAAGTTTCTTGCAGCTACCTTCAAGCGCACAGTCGCTAGGGCAAAAGAACAATATGATGAAGAGAATTATGCCCATCTATCAAAATCTAATAACAGACAAGCCTTGTTTCGCTTTCTGAGGTCAAGGAACAGGCTGCCACCGCCTAACAACATCCCCTCTAATGTGCTGACTCCAGTAGAGCTTGCCAGGTCATTAGAAGAAATTGGCAAAGGCTTGGAACACCGTTTTTCGGCTGCGCTCTCTCGCCCACAACTGCTTGGGAATCACTATGATGATTTCCTTAATGTCTCGGTTTCTGAGCTCTCCCAGGTGATAAATCGGTTACCTTCTGCAGCTCCTGGTCCTGACCGTGTCACCTCTGCGATGATTAAAATACTGTTCGACGAATCCCCCAATACTATATTGGAGCTGGTAAATTACTCTATTAGTACCCCATGGATCCCGGATGTATGGCGTGTTTCTAAAATTATCCCGGTGCTTAAAAAGCCAGGCGAAGGGTTGGTCTTAGACAACATTCGACCAATTTCATTGACATCGAACCTGGTGAAATTGGTTGAACGCGTGCTGTATGGACGAATCATGCCCATTATTACTGAAAAGGGACTACTTAACCCCTGTCAGATTGGTTTCAAGCCTGGGTGCTCTATATGGTGTGCGCATACTGACCTCGAAAGCCGTGTCCGACTGGCGCGCCGGCGTCGACAGTATGCTGCGCTGGTCACTCTTGACATCTCGAAAGCATATGACAGTGTCGAACATGGGCCTCTGATGTACAGACTACGTGCTCTGGGATTGCCAAGTTATTTTGTGGAATGGGTGTCAGCTTTCCTGGCTGACAGAGAATTTTATTGTTGTCAACGCGGAGTTTCTACAAGGAAGTTTCATCAATCTAGAGGTGTGCCTCAAGGTGCAGTTCTCTCCCCTGTTCTATTCAACCTCTTACTCAGTTCGATTCCGACTTACCCTGACGTGACTACGTACGTGTATGCAGACGATATAGCTTTCTTTGCTGCTGCGAGTGATTTACATTCTGTGTATATGGTTTTACAGTCATATTTAAATTCCCTTGACCGATGGTTATCTGAATTACACTTAAGTCTTAATGTAAACAAGTGCGCTTTATTACCTTTTCCGGTTACTCAACAGGTACACATTTCATTGTCTTATCGTCATCATGTCATTCCTCAGGTATGTTCCCTAAAGTATCTCGGGGTAACTTATGATTCCTCTCTCTCTCTTGGCGGCCACATATAGATCAGGTTGCTGCGAAAGGGATTCGGGCGGTAGGCCTTCTGCGAAGGATGAGTAGCCCTCGCTGCGGTTTGCGCAGACATGCTCTGCTGCTGATTTACAAAATGTATATCCGGCCAATCTTGGAATTCGGTTGCGTTTTGTTTTCTGGAGCAGCTGCATACAAAATGCGCCCACTTCTGCTCTTAGAGCGAGAAGCTCTGCGCCTGTGTTTGGGCCTCCCTAAATACGTGGCAAACAATGTTTTGTATCTGGAAGCGCGGGTGCCGTCTCTTACTGCAAGGTTTCGCCTTTTGACAGTACAAACGTTTTTAAAGTTTTGCGACTCGGACCAGCATGCATCCGAGTTGATCTTCCTAAGGCAGCGAGCGGAGTTCTTGGGTGTCGGATGGTCTCGCCTTCAAACTCCCCAAATCTGTTTCGTTGAATCTTTGCTGGGCCCACTGAATGTGCGAATACCTGAAATTGTTCCGGTGCGGTCCATCCCTGCAAATGTGTCTATCATCTACGATGATATTTATCCACGTAATGCAAAATTACTGCCTTTCTCATGGTTAAATGGTATGTTGCAGGATTATTTGTCGACCTTCAGCTCACATGTTGCAATTGCGACTGATGGCTCGGTGTGTGCAGAAAAGGCAGGTGTAGGTATTTACTCCCAGTCCCTTGACTGGTCTTTTTCTCTCCGTCTCCAAGATTTCACTCCTATCTATCTGGCTGAGTTTCTAGCAGTGGTTCTCGCTCTGCGAAAGGTACCAATTTCTTTATCAGCAGTAATAATAATTACGGACTCGTTATCTTTATGCACTTCCCTCTCGGCGTCCACTGAATCGCAGCTCTTTCGGATTCTAAAATTCCTGATCCCTCCACACATCACATTAATTCGATTTCTTTGGGTTCCTGGGCACAGGGGTCTTCTATTAAATGAATCAGCTGATGCTTTAGCGAAGGCAGCCCTGAGTGGACCGATTGTTGACCCGCTTCCAAAAACTGCTTACATCACGGCGGCACGCTTCCGACGGTACACTGTAATGAACGAACTGGGTGCATCAGCGCTTGCTTCCTTGGACGACTTCCAGCACCTACTGTTCCCATGGAGAAGCTCAGTCTGGCGATCGCGCAATCTTGAAGTTTCCTTCACGAGGCTTCGCTGCCGAGTACCGCAACTAAATTTTTACCTATACAGGCCTGGTCTGGCGATCTCCCCATTGTGTCCGTATTGTGCGGAGCCGGAAACAATAGAGCACTTTCTTCTTTTTTGCCGTCGTTACTCATCGATTAGGAGGCGACTATTAGAAGTTCCAATACAGAATCTCAGTTTGCGCCTGTCTTCTGTGGTTGTTCTGTCTCTTGGCGCTTCTATGCTTGGCCATATCAATGGGAATGTTTGCTCTGCCGTTCAAAATTATCTACTGGAATCAAAACGTCTACCTTCATGATCTTTCGTCCTGCCCCTCCCATTATCAGCTTCTGTATTTCGGTTTTTACAACCACTTATAGTAATCCCTACCCCTTCTTTGCCTAAATTTTAGTTTGTATGCCCCCCTAACCTCCTGCAACCTCCTCGGCTACGAAAACTGTGCGATCCAAATTTTGGTAGGTCATCCCATGCTTGCCACATGCAACTGGTCATTTAAATAGTCACCGCCTGGTTATGGCCAATCCCCCTTGTGGGTATGTGCCATTGTGTGAGGTCAACAACAACAACAACAACCCCTGACACAGGCTGGCAGTCGGCACCTTTGCAGCTGAGTCGCGGAGTGGCATCCAACATGCGCGAAATAGTCCACATCCAGACAGGCCAATGCGGAAACCAGATTGGAGCGAAGGTAAGCCGCCTCTTTCGCCTCGGGATATTTCGTGGCTGGAGCTGTCGCGACTTTCTTACGAACTCAGTGCCTGTTCCGAAGCGTTTTACGCTAGCGATTGCGTTGCGGCCTTAACACCGTGCTCTAGGATGTAGTTTCAGGCTACGGGTTTAAGTACTTAACTTGTAAAAAAGTCATGGCTGGTAGTAGCCGCACTGCTTTTGTACTTAGTCGTGCCTTCTGTGCGTAGCACGTTGCGCCCCGGCGCAAGTGGAATCTCTGGTTCTTGACCTTTGTTTTCGAGTTGACATTTTACTTGCCGCTCGCTATTTGAGTTTCTTGTTGGTTTATGTCATCTACCTGAGCCTTTACCGTCGTTCTTGGCGGAGAGGAGACATGTAGCAGTCTTAGGCCCACTGACTGCCTCAAAAGGGATCACGCGGAGGCCCGGGATTCCTAAATGGAATTTTTTCCCGTATCGTCTAGGTTTCGCGCCTGACGCTATTCAATGGACTGAGGTGCTTTAGGCTCTGCCAGTTTTTCGCCATCAGGAAGGCTGATGATTATGAGCCCCAGAATGCCACCTAAACCGGTTTCAGCTATGATGTTTAAGGTCTTTGGAGTTATTTCGTGTTAGCGAATTCATGCCTCTAAATGTGCTTTGATAGTGGTCGCTGCTCACTGTGACACCATGATGAGTACCGATGTCTTTACACGTTTGCAGTTTTGGGAGGTCATTTCCGATGAGCACGGCATCGATCCAAGCGGAGCGTACTATGGTGATTCGGACCTCCAGTTGAAGCGCATCAATGTCTACTACAACGAGGCCCCCGGTACACGTCTTCTTGTATTTCGGTTGATAATTTCACTTTGGAACTTTCTCGTACCGTAGAGCGCGCTTTGCTCTTTAACGCTGTTAAACTGACCCCTGGCCTCTCAGCGGAGCATCTTGAGCGGCACGCCCTGTCGAGTTTTACACCGTAAAACCGATCGCGGATGATTTTGATTAGTCGCACTGAACGCGTCATGGCCTCTTCTGTTTGCGGCATGTTATGCCAGTGCAGTTGTTCAGGCCACATTGTTTTCAGCACACCTAGGTTCACTTCGAACGTTCTTCATCAAAAACGATTTTTTTCCTCACAAATCAGGATTGTTCACAATGCCGCTGACGGAGTCATGAATCATAACCTGGTCAGGTTTGACGATGACATACCGTTAGTCTCACCTCGACAAAGTTTCCCCGTGTTGTCGCGGGTGGGATAAAAGTTGTAACGCCATGTTTGGCAACAGTAACGTTGTTGTGCTTCAGTGGCTGTGGCGTTCGGCTTTAGCGTCATCGTGGGATCGAATCTTGCGGCAGCGGCCGCATTTCGATGTAGGCTAAATGTTAAGGCATGTGCTCGGTGATGTTATCGCACGTGAAACAGCCCCAAGTGGACCAAAGTAGTCCGTACGCCTGCATTACTGCCCCTCTGATAACCCAGTAGCGCCTTCCCAATTATAATACCATGTACCGCATTAAATGTTTAGTAATAGAGAACAAAAATGGCTTAAAGCAACGTTAATTGCAGTAACTATATTTTAATGCATTTAAATTGTAAGTGGTTTTGATACTCCAACCAAATTTAATAAATACTGTTGAAGCTACTGTTTAAGGATTGGAGGGGGAGGGGGTCTAGGGCTATTATAGTGCTGCTTTTATCAGCTGTCACATCTTTATTGTTAGCAGGATCTCTCTTCTTTGCTTCTTTTCTTATTTATTTGTGATGTACGCATGGCTTGTAACCACACAAACGTACTTTTGATGCACCTAAGTGATATTTATTTTTTGTTTGAGGAGGTAAATACGTGCCTCGGGCCATCCTGGTTGACCTGGAGCCGGGAACCATGGACGCCGTCCGCTCGGGACCCTTCGGACAACTCTTCCGGCCGGACAAATTCGTGTTCGGTAAGGAGTTGCTCGTCATTTCCTGAAGCAACATATTTAACTTTGCACCATTTCATCTTAAAGCACACTAAATCAGCACACTCACAAGAGCGCACGATATAGACTAAACTTTAATGCGCAGAACTGGCTAAAATTTGTGCCCATATCTCTGTACGCACTGCGTACCCTCGTTGAGTTCAATCCAGTCCAAGTGCCAGTCAGTTTCATGCAGCCACGAAATCAAGTGCCTTTGAGTTGAATATGAAGTCTTTTTTTATAAGTTCCGTTAGAAGGGTCCCCAAGACTCACGCGTAAGCTTGAAGGTTCAACACGACTTTAATGTGCAGCGAAACGGGCGTAAGTACGAGAGTGGCAATATATGTGCTTTTTCCAAAATAAGATTATATCCGCAGTTGGTACACCGCAGAACACAACGCCCCACATCACTCCAGCAAAACGGGTATGTGACATATTAATTAATGACTGGACTTAGTCCTCAGCGGGAGAAATCTGGCATAGTGCAAAAAAAATTAGGACAGCGATAAAAGATGGGTCCTGCAGAGAGCCTCCTTCTGTCCTCGTCTTGTCTGCCACATAGCTCTTTTACCAGAGTGACTTAGTGCCGAGATTGAGTTCTGAAGGCCAAGTGAAACATAGCCATCACTTCTTATAGTATTTACATGCCTGACAACTAACTAAACTAATCCACATGTAACAGCATCCTAATATTATCCAAACTTAACTTTACCTATGAAATGCGGTGTTTATCCCCCTATTGGCTACGGCCATCAGGCCACTTAAGTCAATTTTTGTTGCCTTTCTGGCTGCTGTGTGAAGTGTGTTTGGATAGTGGCTTTCCTTGATTGCATATTCCAGTACTGATTTTCTTCAGGATACAGTTTGTGCAAGTATACGCCTTTCACGACCTGCCCCTTCAGGTCAGAGTGGTGCTGGCAACAACTGGGCCAAGGGCCACTACACCGAGGGTGCTGAACTCGTGGACTCGGTGCTCGACGTTGTGCGCAAGGAAGCGGAATCCTGCGACTGTCTGCAGGGATTCCAGCTGACCCACTCCCTGGGCGGTGGTACTGGATCTGGCATGGACACACTGCTCATCTCGAAGATCCGTGAAGAGTACCCCGATCGCATCATGAACACCTACAGTGTAGTGCCCTCTCCAAAGGTGTGTGACATTATCTGCAGGACCCAATTTCAGCATCTTTGAAACAAATCAAACATGACATTTCGGCCTTGCTTTATAAGGCGTCTTCCTTGAATTTTGATTAGTCGTTATGCACAAAGTTCTCATTCTCTTCCTGCGGCTATCTCTAGGTTTCGGACACTGTCGTCGAGCCCTACAATGCTACTTTGTCAATGCATCAGCTTGTGGAGAACACCGACGAGACCTACTGCATCGACAACGAAGCACTCTACGACATCTGCTTCCGGACGCTGAAGCTCACGACTCCCACCTACGGAGACCTTAACCACTTGGTTTCTGCAACGATGTCGGGTGTGACCACATGCCTGAGTTAAGTATTTCGCAGCTTCGTTCAAGGGGTCACTTAAGCGCCTCATGCATGTTCATAAAGAGCCCAAAGAGGTCGACGCCATCCGCCGAATTACTAGTTCCGACGGCAGTGATCGGTTCATTATGGAACAAGCACTGCAAAGACAGCGGTCGCCAAGGTCTTTTACAAAATATTTAGAGTAATACACTACAGCTAATCTCCGTGTATAAAGTACATGTGGTGGCAATATTTTCAGAAAATACAATGACGAGCACGAAAGCAAATAAAAGCACCCTCACCATCCGCATAAAAACTAACAAACACCGCACCTGCTATAGCCAGCCAAGCAGCTACTCAAGGAAGCTTTGAAAAGAACTTCAAGGAAAGTGAATTCGGCAGCGGCAGCAATAACGAAAAGGCGGCTGTCGTCGGGAATAATGTAGCGGCGCCTAATTTATGGCATGCGATTGCACACATTGGGAATAAAATGGCCGTGTTTAACCACTGTACCTCAGAAAACTCATGAGGCGAAAAGGTAAATTAATGCCTCGCGCTGTAAATGATGAAAAACTACTCTGTTCAAAAAGCAAACATCTCAAACCTGTCGGAAATAATTTAGGTGTGTGTCAGTGGAGAACGCTTTTTGAACTTTTTCTCCTTTATAAAGCGCATATTTATCTCCTTCAGCTCCTTAATCCTAGCGTACAGGAACTCCATATAAAGCCTCACGTACAGTGAAATCAGTTATCCCCGTTTTCTCTTCGATAAATAGTGGCACTTTCTGAGGACGTTGGGAGCAGAGTACCACAATAGCCTGCTGAGCAGTCAGTATGGAATAAATACTGGTTGCCATTGTCGGGGGATGGTGTTTTAGGGCCTGGAGAACGATCACATAATTCTAAAGTGCCACGACAACCGGCAGACCGGTGAAGTTAATACCCATCGATGTTCTCCTAATGTAGTAATTTGCATAACCTTTGAAGCTGGATACGAAGCAGTGACCACGTGAAGAATCCATTTTTATTTTTTTTGTGATTTTGCCAATGAATCAAAACCAGCAACAGAAGAAATCATGTTATCTTGCTGGAGCTGGTTTTTTTCTCCGCCGTTGTAATTTGGCTGAGGCAAATAACAAGCATGCAGTTTTAATGTTCTCTAGAACAGACTGGCAAAGTGTAAACTATGTCACTTCTGAAATTTCCATGAGTTCTTTCTTTCATTGGGCTTCGTTGTCTGCACTGGCGTGAAGAGAACTGAATTTCAGATTTGATGACCCGATATTCAAAAGCTTTGAATGAACAGCGGCAACAATCGCGACATTCTACAAGATGCTGTAGCTGCTCCATAATCTTACCACAATCTTGTTCTGACTGCTCCCAAACAAGAGCGCCCAACATACCTCTGTAAATTCTCTCTCCCCTTGTGAGTTAAGCGGGCTTCTAATCAAGCACCGTCCCATTCCTCACAGATTTCCTGGGCAGCTGAATGCTGATCTTCGCAAGCTGGCCGTTAACATGGTGCCCTTCCCTCGCTTCCACTTCTTCATGACTGGCTTTGCTCCACTCACGTCCCGCGGCTGCCAGCAGTACCGGGCTCTGACTGTGCCGGAGCTGACGCAACAGATGTTCGATGCCAAAAACATGATGGCTGCTTGCGACCCCCGCCACGGTCGTTACCTGACAGTTGCTGCAGTCTTCAGAGGCCAAATGAGCATGCGGGAAGTCGATGACCAGATGCTCAACATCCAGAACAAGCACTCGGGTTACTTCGTTGAATGGATCCCGAACAACGTAAAGACAGCTGTCTGTGACATACCGCCTCGAGGTCTGAAGATGTCTGCTACTTTCATTGCGAACAGCACAGCCATTCAAGAGCTTTTCATGCGGATCTCCGAGCAGTTTACAGGTGACCATCGTGTTTGATTTGAACGTGCTTCTTAAAAGCACATGCTTTCATTGTAGGTACCCATTGCTGTCGATTTTCTGGAACAGCGCATTTTCGGGGACAGTTCTAGGAGTGTGACCCCGCCTGCTTGATATATTATTTTTTTTGCAGCTATGTTCCGCCGCAAGGCCTTTCTGCACTGGTACATCGGAGAGGGCATGGACGAGTATGAGTTCACCGAGGCAGAGTCCAACTTGAACGACCTGGTGTCAGAATACCAACAGTACCAGGAGGCCACAGTTGAGGACGAGGGGGAATTCGAGGAGACCCAGGCAGAGGCCTAGTTTTTTGTGTGCAGTGCCTTTTTTCTTTCGCTTTACAATAAAGTGTTTGTTTGTCATGGATCGTTCTTTTTGAGCCAGGTGCTTGGGCACTTTAGTATGTCGTAGGCTCGGACTGCGTCACAAGGATGGTCACGCAAAGCAGCTAAACCTTACTGTATTGCAATGTGCGCACATCTGTAAATAGCCGTGTGACCGGCGTTTTCGGCATTTTGACGAAACTCTAAAATCTGTTAAAATCTTCTCATCGAACCACATTTAGAGCGAACGCAAGGTGATCTTAAGGAAAAGTTTTGATGAGCTATTATTGGTCTCGGATACTTCCTGTCTGATGATGTGGCAAATTCTTTGTGCTGTCGAAACTGGTATGAGACAGCTGGTTTTTAGAACATCGCTACGGAGAATACATTTTGCTTATTCTCAGTGTTACTTGACTGAGGTTTTTTTGGCGTATTATCTAGCCATCATCTTTTGTCTCATTTTTAAAAAAATTTCAGTGACTGGATCTTCGTCAATACTAGGACGACCGAATCACTTTCCTTGAGAGGCTTCTACTTGAGGGAAGGAAAACACGTTGAGAAGACGCCGACAGGACATCAAGTAGCATTTGAGGCTGCTTGACCAATTCATTGTTCAGCGATAGTCAAGCTCCTCGGGGCTGCTGAACCTGTAGCGATCGAACCACAAGGCCCATATCTCGTCCTTCTGTGAGCGGCATAGCCCTAACCCGGGACGCAGCGCAGAAAGGTTCGTCGCCAAAGGCTTTGGCGATTCGCCACTGTGAGGAGCCCTCAACCCTTAATACTCAACGAACATTGCCCGTGTTCAATTCTGCGCTATTGATTCAGAATCCCTTAGCGTGGTGTCCACAGAAACGGAGGGCAGGTGCTTTGGAAGCCACGCGAGCTTTCGTGATCTGAAAGCCCTATGGTTGGAGGCGGGAGCGATATTTCCGGCGAGGGCCTGGGGTAAACAGCTCTTTGTCTCTATAGCAGTTTAGCGTCAGCATCACCAGCTCTTAACGTGATAGCGGTAAAGGCCCCGTTCACCCGAAAATCCAGTGCCGATGTTCGTGTTTTCGGTGTTGTGAGTGAAAACTCGCAAGCTCTTGATTGCCCAGGTATTGAATGCCCAAGTATTTTTGGATGCAAAATAGAGAACGACCGTTTGCATATATGGTAATTAACCGATTGCGCTACCGCGTTATACCCTTAGGGCGGAGCTTAAGTGATCCTTCCAAGTTTTGCATGGCAGGTAGGAAAGCGCTTCCTGATGTTCCTGGGGGGCTCAATTATGTCTCCGTAGTACGTTTGCATTACAGGATAGGTTCCCACTTCGTCGACTACCGCTTGGTTTTATGACCGCGAGCTGTGGCGTCCGTGATTTGATTCCCGGTGGGTAGAGCCCATGTCATGGTAAGTGGTTCTCAGCTGGTACCCCCATGGCAGAATATTTGGGAATCCTTCTCGGTAGGGCTACCGCTGGTGTTATTAGGACTGATTGTCTGCGAGTCGAGGTTACTGTCAAGGATCTGTGCCATCTGTTGCCGTCGGCGACTGCGACGATTTTCGTGGTAAAATAGCATCCAGGTCGCGGCAGTGTAACGCGAAATTCGGCGACAACTCGTGCACTACTGGATTGGAACTCGTTGCATTTTTATCGCCTTACCGTAATATCCGGTATACAGTCCGCACGCAGTGTATAGTCCGCAACGCACAATTTTGGCTGCATATGGATTGTAAAACTCTTATTTCCTACAGTTTGAGAGGCTTTAGGCCCCTCGCCTGAACGACAGCCAGAATGTCCTGACTTGTGGCGGCGTCTTCGGCCAGTTGTACAACCTTTGTCTGAATCATCGATAGGTGCTGAATAGGAGAGCCTCCCATTGGTCAAGCGACAGAATTTTTTTTCCCTCCAGGGGGGCAAAAGGGCATTTCCAATATATATGGTTGAGATCCGCGTTGTGGTGACATAGCTTGCACACATTTGAATATTGTGACGGATAATCAAGACTACACATAACTGGGTTCTGGAATGTATGAGTCTGGAGACAGCTGCCAAGACAAAAAAATACTACACTTTCCGCACTCGTTACAACACTATCAGAATCAGGCGTGCGAACAGCACATAAAATTATATTTGGCGCAGTTCAAGTATCACAAAACGTGGCAATAGAGTAAGCTTCGCGAACTTTGTGCCACATTCAGCGATGCTGAAAAAGAAAAAAATGCTGTGCAGTGCATATATACAGATGGTCCGCAAAGCGCAAAATATAATTTTTTTAGCATGTATAACTCGCAGACTGTATACCAGAAACAATAGTATATGTTACAGAATTTCTGCCCCCCCCCCCCCCCCTAAAAGAGCCGCTCTCTCTCTCTCTCTCTCTCTCTCTCTCTCTCTATATATATATATATATATATATATATATATATATATATATATATATATATATATATATATATATCAAATTCTTTCTCAGTATACAGGAAATGCTAGGCATCTCATGGCAAGGAAATGTGCTACAGATTAGAAATTACGACCTACACTGCGCTCATCATCCTCGTCCGTAGCGTTTTCCTCGTTCCATTCACTGACAAGCACAAGGCACTCCGAGCGTATGCAAATTCTAAAGCTTCATTTGGGTAAGCACAACGAATGAATGAGTCAAATAACATTTATTTACTTACATTCAACCGCATAAACGAACAGTTCGATCAGTGTTTATATTTTTTAACGGCAAGCTCATGATTCACCCAAAGATGAGGAAGACGAGGTTTGCGACGTTCCGCGATGTGTTCATCTCTAAAAACTCAAATTTCCTTTAAATAATATAAGGTACACTTTTTACGCACTTCTTGGCCTTCGCCGGATTCTGAGCTGATCCCTCTTTATGGGAGTGAGTCATTAACCTTGCGAGACCAATGACAACCAAAGACGGTTGACCACAAATCACCAACTTCTTCAGTGCAGATGCCCGCCGCGGTGCCTCAGTGGTTAGGGCGCTCGACTACTGATCCGGAGTTCCTGGGTTCGAACCCGACCGCGGCGGCTGCGTTTTTATGGAGGAAAAACGCTAAGGCGTCCGTGTGCTGTGCGATGTCAGTGCACGTTAAAGATCCCCAGGTGGTCGAAATTATTGCGGAGCCCTCCACTGCGGCACCTCCTTCTTGCCTTCTTCTTTCACTCCCTCCCATGTCCCTTCCCTTACGGCGCGGTTCAGGTGTTCAACGATATAGAGACAGATACTGCGCCATTTCCTTTCCCCCAAAACCAATCATTATTATTATTAAACGAGAAAGCGAAACCAATCAACAGCTGATTCGTTTGATCAACTGGGTCACCCCAATCCAAGCCAAGGCGAGCAAGTGTTGGCGGTCTTTCAAGGCTGTTCGAGAGATGTGTAGTTCGACGTTTTGCAAGCAGCAAAGTTAAGGTGCCAATCGTCTCCGTGTTTTCGATGGTGTCATGTGCTGCTTAAACAACAGCTTATAAGATCTGTCTTGTTTCCATAATTTCAGCATAATGTGCAACTTTGACTGCATTGTGGTGACCTGGCTCTTCTCTCAAATGGGCGGCTGCAATTGAAGCAGGTAATGCGTGGCAGCAAATCTACTATTCCTCGCCGTTTGCAGTGTTTTCACTTTTTGTTTTTATGCATGAGGCTTTATTTTCACCTTTTCCAGAACTCCGCGTACTCCAAGCACGGAACATTATTTCCGAAGCAGTCAAGATTCTCACCGTCGAAGACCCCGCAAGTAATATCGGCAGCGGAGCTGCTACATTGAATGCGCTTCTGGTAGAGACAGAATTTTTGAGTGCACATAATGGATTTACGGCAAATATACGCCTGCTCACAACCGATTTTATGATACAGGGTGCGGATTTTACTAGCGCACATTGTTTCTGTAAAGTTAAGCGAAACCATGACTTCCCACATGAAAATGGAGGCACTATTTCCAGTTGAATTTCCATCTGGAGTGGCTGGAAAGGGCAGTTCCATTTCAAATTCTAGCTGGAAATAAAAATTTTCTTGGTGGAAAAAAATTTTACAACTGGAAGCAAAAAAATATTTTAGCTGGACACATTTCCAGTTCCATAATTTTCCAGTTGGAATTTAATGTTTTCCAGCTGCAAAAGGGCATGATTTTCGGTTCCGTAATCCAGCAGGTAATGGAAACATTTTCATCTGGGTTTACAAGGATGTCTAGGCTGCAATTGTTAAGTGCCATGCGTGGACAGATAGCGGCTATAAAAAAAAATTGCCTGTCTTGAAGTTGACTGCCATTACCTATCTTGAAGTTTGCTCATTCCGTTGTGCCATAAGCATCGCCTCTCAGCAGCTGATTGCAATTTAAATGGTTTTTTTATTACTCCATCAGGACTGCTGCAGCACTCAGTGAAATTGTAGCCGTTCCTATATTATTCCGCATACAAGTACGTGTTGCAGGGTGGTGACATAGGTATTTCAACTTTGTAGTGCCTCAGATGTTTGCAAGAAGGGGGATGTGGCTGAGATGGGTTTGTTAAAAACACAGTTTATTGTGTCAAAAAGGAAAACAGCAACACCGACCGAAAGTTGTTAGAAATGTTAAGACATTTCAGCAGCCATACAGAAGCTTTGGTCACATAATGTCTTGCCTTGACCAGCGTTTCTGTTTTCCTTTTTGACATGAATTTACTAGCAGACCAGACGAGATGTCATCAAACCTTACATTTCAGAATGTCTTGTACGCCTGATTCCCCAAGTTGTTTTTGCTGTCACAGAAATTGGGGACACATTGAATGGGGTAAGGGAACATGATAAAGAGAGTGTGGCATCAGTGGAAAGAATACAAATTGAATGAAAGAAATCATACTAGATGTTTCTTAATGTTTTGAATCACTGTAATTACATACTCAGCATGGGGTGGTAGGGAACACAATAGTGCATGAGAAAGGGGTGCAGAGTCGGGTGGGCAGATGAGGTTAGGAAATTTAGGAGGATTGCATGGCTGAGGTTGGTGCAGTATAGGGCTAGTAGGAGATCATTGCAGGATGCCTTTGTCCTGCAGTGGACATAGCTGGCCAGATGGCTGTGGCACTGAATTAAGCCTGCAGTTGTTCATTATATCCTTTTCTTGAAGCGCAGTCGTTCACAACATGTTATAATGCGCATGCCTTAAAGAACACCACAAAAACAGTCATGAAGGCCGCCATCTTACGCCAAGCGGTGAGAGGTGGCTCGGAAGAAAAGAAAGGTGCAGTAACTTCCTCATTCAGGGATTCAGGGTCAATGCCTGAACCAAGCCATGGGGGAGGGGTGGAAGGGGTGGAAAGGAGAGAGAAAAGTGTGTAGTGGAAGCTGTCAATGCGAGTCAAAGCTTCGATATTCGTATTGCTCTCACATGCTCATGGGTCAGCCACACAGTTATAGAACCTGTCTTCTCATACTCAACGCTTCCATTCCACTGCAAAAACCTCTGATTGAGTATAGTGCGTGCATTGCTTGGGCTAAACCCCCTGTGCTCAAGGCAGGTAGTTCAGAGAGTTCTAGCCTTTGAGCACTGAAAACATGTACAGCAGAGCAAATGATCGAATAAACTATAAAGTTCAGGTCACAGGCAACCTAACAATCACTTTGGGTGTGTACCTGGACTGCCAAGGCCACTTAACATTTCCTCGCAATAGCTGCCATGTAGCACTGATGGCAGAGTGCCAACTTCAACAATGACATCTCCAAGATGGAGAGCTCGCTGTTCATTCACAACATGGAGAATACTTTCAACCTTGAGTTATTCAATAAGCGAAATGTGTTCGCTCGCCATTTGTGGAAGAACAAGTATGAATAGTGTTTTCACAAAGCATTTCCCTAAACACATCTCAATGCCTCACACTAACTACATTAGGTGTCACATACGCCTGCTAGGGCCTCTGGTGACTCATATCTTCATTTCTACATGTGCAAACACGCTTCACATATTTCTGCATTCACATTCTTTATTCTTACCGATGCCTTTGAAACATTGATTGCCTATAATTTTTTGCAGCGCTCTGTGTGTTTGCTTACAAATTGCTTTAGAATTAAAATACAGTGTAGTATGGTGCTTGGGCTGTTTACCTTTGTGAAAGCAAATTTGCCCTGAAATTTCTACTGGAGCAGTTTTTCCACTTTAAGGTGTAAAATACTTTGAGACCGTAGGTGTAGAAAGTCTATAAAAAAGACTCAGGGCTCAGTTAGTGTTCTTGCTCTCTCTTTCTCTTTCTTGTTTTCCTCATTACAAGAATTTGAGTTACAATGTGTCTTTATGAACTTGTAAAGTGTGACTGTGCACAGATGTAGCATGCTAAAGACACAATGGCACAGACCGAAATTTTTTTCACAAGGCATTAAGATGTCCATAGCTCTACGGGTTTAGATTAAGGTGAAGTAAAATTGCCGTATACATGTCAATTATCACAATTTTGAGGAGGGCCGGCTTGCACAGGGGGGTTCTCCCTCAGCTCCACCCAATCTTAAACTCGCTGTGACCCTGTCTCGGTACACAGGTTAGATGCTTTTGTTGTTGCAAGAGAAAGTCCTGTGAATTACTTGGTCAAGATTTAAGATGTTGTGAGGAATTAATTTCTGGAAGCAACTGCAAAATTTTATTTTCTCTAATGCAATATATCATTCTTCATTAATATGTCATTCTACCAGTAAAAAGGAATGTCCTAACATTATCATATTATTTGTTTTACAGGTAGTGTCTCCTGATGTGCTTCACAAAAGTCAAATTTTGATCCTGCATCATGTAAGATGTTTGGTGTTATTACACAGTTTTAACATCACTGCGTTATTACTATTTTTTAGCATTTTGTGCAAGTTTCATAGTCTGGACATGTTCAAGTCAGTATACTGTTATAACCGTAATTTCTGGTATACAGTCCAAGGGATATACTTGCTTAAAAGTTCAAATTTTGTGGTTTTCAGACTATGGGCGTGGACTGTACAACATTTTTCAGTATCGCTGAATATGATGTTAAATTCCTAACGCTTGTTCTATTACGAGGTTTAGTGCAATGGTTATACGCATTGCTCCTGTGGGCCATGTGCCAAGTGCAAGCAGACTAGTGAAAAAAATTTTCATCTCGCAAAAATTGAGCCTTACATCTATGTGTTGAGTGCAGACTGTATACTACCTCGTTTGTTATTCTACTTTTTTTTTTACTTTTTGTCATGCAACATTTATTTTTCTCTGCAGTGCTGTTAGTATTAACCATAATAGGTAGGTGTTGACCTGTAGTCATGCCTTCCAGCTCCAGTAGTAGTAACTATTGGTTTTTATATAATGCTAGTAGTCTGTAGTATTGATGTTGAATTTTTAGCTAAAAGTGCAGTGTTTTGCCATAAAACTGGTCTTGGCAATATTTAATGGTAGTATAGAATGACAAAGCACTGAAAGGTTTTTTTGTGTGTGTATACTTCACTCTGCAGAGTAGGGAGTATGCTCTGGAACCATGTGGAAAAGCATTTATGAGCATGCCTGAAATTCATGCAGCTTCCACTGACCAAATTACCGGTCACTCTTCCAACCTTGAGAACCTTCTCAACATTGTCTCTCAGGTACCAAATTCCTGCATACTTTTGTATCGTAGCAACTTTGGTAATTCAGTATTACATGAAAATTTTGTTTCAACTCTCAATCATTCCAATGTAATATTTTAAATGCTGATGCCTATTTCATTCTTGCTTGGTATATGTTGCAGTGATCTGGATGAAAATAGGTTAGGTAGAATGGCATAGGCTTGGGCAGGTTGGTAATTTGTTGTAACACAGTAAGCATAGCGTGGGAAGAACGCAGGACAAAGATGAGAAACATCATCACAGGCGGCCATCTGGCAGCCCATTGCAAAAAATGTGATGCAGAACCACCTTGCCATCCCCTGTTCGATAAGACCGTCATTTTTTATCCGCACCATAATGACTTGACTAGAGAAATCAAGGAAGAGTGTGAGATAGCATGGGCAGGAGATCAATGCGTCAGCAGGCCGTCTGTGGAATTATCAAGGAAAGAGCTCGATTTCATGGCATGATGGCATGTGGCGATTTTGTTATGTTTTTTTTTTTTCATCTTCTTTCCATCAGCTGTATCAGTTGCATATATATACTCCTGGTCTGCAGTAAATCCGCTGTGTTTAAAGTTAGTGCTTCTCCCGTCTCGTCTTCGTTCTGAATTCTTCCCGTGCTGTGCTTACTGTTTTAAGTTAGGTAGCGCGCAACTTTCAGCCTAGCCATATCTCACTCTAATTGAGTTTTCCTAGTTTTTTTCTGATGCAGCTCAAGCTCGCTTTGCTTCCTCCAATGTCAGATGCAAGAAAATGGCCCTCCAGGAGTTTGGGTGTGCATGATTCTGACCAGCACTGATGTCGCTGTGGTTGCCTTTTTCAATTAATCATTAATGGCTTCTTGTGCACCAGAACTGAGGGGCCAGTTGCGAAGCCCGCTGTGGTGTGGTCCCCAGGTTAATTTCCTTCACCTTACATTTTTAATATGCTGTTAAGTCTCTGCAACTAAAAGTTTTGCCTTTGCATTTCTCCTGCTTCAAAATATGGTCACTTCAGCTCAATTCAAACTTATCACATTGTGCTCAGTATAAGAATGCCACATATAACCACTGAGCAACTGTGGTTTGTGGTCAACTTCAGTGAAACCTTTCTGGCTCTTTTAATTCCTTGAATTTTTTTTGTTTTGACTTATTAACTGCATTATTGCTATTCAAAGGCAATAATGTGCTTCAGTAATTTTTTAGTCGAGTGCTATTGCTTGTTGCTTGCCGCGTTTGTCTGTGTAATAGGCATGTAGCTCAGAAACTCTTTTTAACGGTGCTACACACGACTGCTCTGTGGCTTCCATTTTTCAGCCAAGCAAACTCATAAGCCTTTCATTCTTATCCATGTAGATTGAGGAATCAAATTTGCTACTGATGGCATCCTCCTGATTGATTTCTGCTAGCATTGCATTAATAATGAACTGAATATTGGCCTTGTTTTCTATATAAAAAGAACTTCCAATTCCGAATTGAATTCAAGGTTACAGGCACTCTAACCCTATCTGCTGTTCATGATTTTTGTCAATGATATGGACTTCCTTGCATGTATAGCGCCTCATTGCGTGCATTATTGCTGCGCAGTACAAGTGACAATACACTCCCATGCTAAAGCCATTTATACTAATTCTTCTCTTGGTGAAAAGCCTTCTTCTGTCTTTTTGATTGTACTGTTGCAGTCCCAAAAATAACACTGCATATGATAACATTCGTGCATACTGTAAGCTGATTTTCTCTGCCAACATTTTGTGATGCTGTAGTTGTATATTTTCTTATGCAGCTGTCAACTGGCGCTCTGTGAAAGATTGTCTGCTGATTTGTTCTGCAAGTGATCCTGATTATGCTACAAATCATGGTGCTGTAATGGTGAACAGTGATGCAAGACATTCGAAATTTCTTTAGTTCATCGAAGGAAGTTCAAGGGCTAAGCAGCTGTAAAAGTGAAGTGAAAGGCAAATTTTTTTTATGACTTGCACACGCCAGGTTGCTCTTTGTTGAGCTGCCCTAATAACTGAAAGGTTCTATTCCAACACAAAAGCAAAAAAACGATAAAAAGAGACGGAGGACAACTGCATACAATTTTTGCTGACTCTTTGCGGTTATGTTGATGTTTGTCCAGCAGCAAAAGATGCATTTATTGCCGAGTAAATTGGATTAAAAAATTTTACCACAACTCAATTCAAACTCGTGATGTCAAGACTGGAAAGCACTCCGTAATTGCCATTTGGAGGTAAATGGCTGTGCAGCCTAGCCTTGGACATCCGCGCACAAAAAACTGTCTTGTCGCACTGAAATTTGCTTGCGAGAACAGCCAGTGGTGGCTACATCTGTATTTCATTTTTTGGCATTTCCTAGCTTTAAAAGCTCTAGTATTTTCAATGAAAGTAATGTCTTTGTCATTTGTGTGGAGTAATCGCTTGATAAGAAGCCAATTTTAATTTGTCCTCGGTGTTTTCTTAAGGGTTAAGTGCTTAATGCTGTAAAAGGGAACTCTACAAGTTCTTGTGCTTTTTTTTTGCATTTAATGCTACGTTTTGTTTTCCACTTTTCATGTATTCCAGTGATAAAATTATTCACGTTTTTTATGTTGTTAAGGTGTTCGCTATGCTCCAGTAGCTTCATGTTCCTTTTGTAAGCTGCTGCTTCTCTCAGAGTAAATGACACCTTGTGTGGTGATGTTTTCGCATATTTTCAGGCTGCCGTGAAAGTGCAAAGAAGCCAGCATTAATAGAAATTGGTGTCCTTGGCATTCATTTGCAGTTTTTTAAGCGGGGACATGGCTTTCAACACCAATTTTCATATTTTTTGATGGATTTTGATTAAAATTTTTTTGCATGTTAGCCATGCTTTTAAACTTAAATGCACAAAATTTCGGCATTATGTCTGGTGAACTATTGTTTATACACTTATTTTCTCTTCTGCAACTTGTGAATCGCCTGCCGACTAGACAAAATGTGGCAGGTGACTGATTCAGTATTCACTGTATCTCTTAATGCATAGTACACGTGATGACATCCTTTTTTTTCCACAACGCAATTTTTTTTTTTTCACCTTTTACAATGCGCTTGTCATAGACATGTCTAAACTGTAAACAAGATGTCACACCAAAAATTTGCAATCCATCAAAATAAAAAAGCAAGAATGTCATCCCATTGAGCGGAGTTCTGTGAGTACAACGAAACAGACGGGATAAAAAGAGGCAAAACATTCATGAAGAAATATTCTGCACAAGGTGAGCATCTAGCCAAAAAAACCAGAACAGAGAGAAAGAGAGAGAAACGGAAAAAAACGCAAATATTTTTATAATTTCTTCAATATGCAGTGCCACCATGATTCATGAAATAATTTTTTAGTGTACTTCCCGGTGGATTTCAGTTGCGAAACTTCCGGACAACATAGAAAATGAGGCATATGAACAGATACTGTGATTTTCAAAAAAAAAAAAAAATTTTGCCCATTTTTCACCAATTGAAAGCCATATCCCCTGTTAATTGTACCACTTGTTAGCTGTTTCTTCGCGAGATGCTTGCGTCTTTCTGCTACTGTCTCTTGAAGACATTATTGCCCACACTTAGTGTGAAGATATGAAAGGTAGTCATCTAATATGACTGAGTTTGTGCGTAGCAGTGAAGCCTTATGGATTTGGTGAATTCATAAATTGCGAACATTTGGGATATGTTTATTGCCTACCTCTTAGTGCTGACTACGGAACTGTATTATGATTTATGTGATAAAGTTGTTGTCAACCCTTGCCACAGATTTGCAGCAGAAATAAATTACTACATCATTCACCACTTAGATTCTCATCACTTCTTAGTGCAAGTCACACTAGGGAAAGTGAAAGTAGTATCTGTTGTTTCACCAGCAAGCAGCAATTTCAAGACAACTGTTGCTCAAATTAAGCTATACGAAAGGGGCCCAGTAGGTCATTCAGTTTTCACTTTGTTTTTCTTTCTTTTTTTTATTCAGACAGTGGTCTTCCATTTTAGGTAAACAACCACATGATGAAATGCTATTGCACCAGATACAAGTGGAGACAACAAAATTCTGTGAATCTGGCTGTGGTTTTCTACAACTTATGCCCTCTTTAACAACATGGATCAAGACAGTGCTATTCATTTGGACCTCAAAAATGACCTTGTTGAAGCTTCCCCATATCGTTCTGACATAACCCCACTTAACTTCTTCTAGTTCTCATTAAGAAGCATTCACTCCATTGGGTGAGCAGTTCTAGCAGAACAGATACCTAGTCATCGCAGTGCTCAAGAATTGGCTGGGTTAACTGACAGATGACATTTTTTGAACTTCCATGAAGTGTTGGTGTCTCATATGGACTATACTTGTATGGCTAGTGGTGGTATTGAAAGACTACAAATTTGAATGGAAAAGTGGTGACACTTGTACGTAAATCAGTCAAAATTAAACTTTTGGACCTCTTCATGTAAGCTAATTTGTACATATGTTATTATGTTAAATTATGAAGTCTTTTTTTGATTGATCTATATATCGGTCCTAATATGCCGAGTTTTATTGCAAAATTTGCCTTTTCTTGCTGCATCTTCTTTTTGCATTGGGAAAATGTAAAACTCAGCAAATTTCAAGTATCTCTTTGTACTTTTATAATAAAAGTCAGGTCAATTATTACATTAAGTATATTTCAGTACCTTGCTGCCAACTTTCGTCTGTCACATATCATATTTCAACATTGCAATTTCTGTATTCTTATTTTCAGGTGTTGTTTCGAACATCCTGTATTGTGGAGCATTAGAGGCCTTGCATAACTATACTCGTCCTGACGGCACGGTTCTTGTTGTAAGTTTGTGCACTCGTTGCACAGTGGCAATTCACCAATTCTTTTTTTCCTAAGTTTTGTTTTATCATTGTGACTTCGACTCCACAATTTCTTGCCAAATATTGCATTCTTCTTACAAGGGTGTCCTTTCTTAAACTGCATAACTGCATTTTTTTTGTCTAGTCTCAAGCAAGGACTTATTAATAGATAATAAACCTAATCTTTAGCGCAACTCTTTCCAGATTTCTGCCCATGTGCGCAAGTATCCTCAAGATTATTTAATACAGCAGGCCTCATACATATGGTTCATTATCTTTTAAACGTTTTATTTTATTCAAAGGTGTGTATTAGGACTTTTTCACCTTCATGAATTCTAGTATTCTAGTTTACATAGCTACAGCAGGTTATTTTTGGGAAAGGGTTTTTTTTTTTTCTTCATCAAAAATTCATAAGCTCAGAACTATTCAAAATGCGAGTGCCACTTTGTTATAAGCAAATAAAGTCAGTGTCTTTAGGGGCAGGGGGAACACAGGACAGCATAAAGGTCAAGGGTAGGAGTGGAATATAAAATGATGGCTTGATTTCCTTGTTCATGACTTCATGCTTACAGTAACAGCTTAAAGCATTGGGGCCCAAAATTTTGGAAGCTTCTTTTTCTGTGCTATATATTTCAGAAAATACTGAACCACAGTTCTTAAGGTTTTTCAGAAATTCTAACATTGTCTTATTTTTTTTATTACGGGTGGCTGCTTAATCACAAGTATTTGCTTGAATTTACAACTTATTCTTTTGGCCTAGCTTCCAGCAAATCTGTTCAATCAAACATGAGAAAATATATGTGTTAAGCATTATTTCTAGGTTGGCGTAGTAGTGCATCTAATTGCGATACCAAAAAAAGAACTTCAGTTTCTTTGCCACATTTTTCTTATCTTGCCTTTCTTGTCACTATATGTGGCTAAACCAATGGTAATATATTTGCCCTTAACATTAAGCTTTTTTAAGAGTTCTTTTAAGAGCTCTCTTAGCAGTGCTCTTAAGATTTCATCCTGCGAGGATGTACATAGTACACGTCTAGGTATTGAATTAGGTGAGGTAATTTTCTGGACTCTGTTTTACCGAGTTTTGCTTGCTTGTTACTTGGGCAGAGCTTTTCCTAAAGTTTTTTTTTTTTTAAAGTCAATGAGCATCTGTTTTCTAGGTGTCCGGCATGCTATTTTTTTCTGCTGAGCTGGCTGAGAGCCTACTGGCTCTACACTCAATGTCCCCCTTGGATTGCTGTACGTACATGGGTGTTGACAGTGGAGCCGAACCAATACAGGTTGGCATAATCACAGTTTAGCATCATGGCCCAGAGACTGCTCTTTCTTTCCTAAAGCGTGTACGTATATTTATGTAGTGCACATTAGTCTATA
Organism: Amblyomma americanum; assembly: GCF_052857255.1. Taxonomy (NCBI): domain Eukaryota; kingdom Metazoa; phylum Arthropoda; class Arachnida; order Ixodida; family Ixodidae; genus Amblyomma; species Amblyomma americanum. Next base: position 89,662,765 of record NC_135497.1, read on the forward strand.
TCCCGAAATAGTTGTGTCATCACAGCTGTCACGTTCATCATTTTTCAGGTGCACAATAAGTGTCATAATTTTCCTTATTCATCTCCTTGCAATCATTTTACACCTCTGCAGTGAATTAATTTTTTGTAGCGTGCCCATTTTACTAATACGATATTTTTACAGACTTGCAAAAATAGCCATTGAAGTGGCGCTTTCAGACTGCTTACAAATATATTAGCCTTTTAAAGTGACGGCTGTTAAGCACCTATTCCTAGGTTTTGCATCGTAGTAGTACAGCATTGTCTATCGTAGTCGTAGGCATAACCGGCAGGTGCATTGCCATGGCAGCCACTTGGAGGGTGATTACTGTGCAAGGAGAAAGGTATCACGTGAGTGGAGAAATGCGTAACCAGGGGGTGGTTACTGTAAAGGAGGAGGGTGTCGGGGGACGGGGAGAATCCCCAGCTGGAGGATGGTTACCCTGGGAAGAGGAGAGTATGACAGAGCGTAAGAAGGCGCAACCGGTTGGCGGTTGGCGCAGAAAGCACCCGGAGGGTAGTTACTCTGGAAGGACAAGGAGTGTTACCATGGAAGGAGGCTTTATGGCGAAAACGTAGGAAGGCGTAACCAGAGGATGGCTACAACGGTAACCGCCCGGAAGGTGGTTACTTTGCAAGGAGGAGGGTGTGGCGGAGAAATCCCCAACAGGAAGATGATTACCATTTTTTACCATGGAAGGAGGAGGGTATGGCGAGAGCATGAGAAGGCACACCCGGTACTTGGCTGCCATGGGAACCCTAGAAATATACAGATATGAGGTCGCTTGCATTTTCTCTACCACAACATATCAGATACCGTAACAGCTGTCACCGAATCTTGCATTAACCAATGGTAACTGTCCTGTAAATTTTTTGTTAACAGTTTTTGTGGAGTACAATATCCTGAACGAAATTAACTTTTGTGACAGCACAAACATTGCAGTCTTTCGGTGTGTTTCATATATATAGCCGAAGGTAACAGTTATGTCCAGGGGCATAGTCTCGTCATTGATTAGCTTTGTCTTACCTAATAACAGCTTCTACTTTTTGACCTGATCTGTTACCGGCATGGAAAATTCTTTCAGGTTTGATTATATTGGATGCTGTTTTTTTGTTCACACTACTGGGACTGTTGTGAACATGAGCATACACCTATATGTCAGAAAGACAGAAACATTCCATTTTTTTGTGCATGTTTTCTTATTTTAATGGCAAAGCCATGATCAACGAAATTGAGTCTTGTTTCAACTCAGTATTGCAATTTGAATGTGCAGCATCTAAAGGTCAGAAGGGCCTAGCAGGCTGCAAAGAAGAGAATCTATGGTGCAGCTCAGACAAGGGCAGTAACAGCCATTGAAAAAGCTATCTAGAATTCATCATGCTAATTTACTTGGTCTGGTTTGCACTATGAGATGCGTACCTTAGATGAAGTACCAAAACTGTCATTGTCATGCCTGCCGTTCTTGATGTGGATGCTGCGTGTCGCAAATTATGTGTGCTGTCATGCGCCTCTCTAGTGCAACACCTTGTTATGAGGTAGAAAAGGGGTAAGCTGGACTGTGCCACACCATTTGGTGGACCTTTCCATGTGAACATCGTGATTTGCCAGTAGCAGTAGCCTGCTTTGGGAGTGTGCGATAAAAAAAGTGCTTACATGCTTGCTCTGTTGTATCATGCATGCTTATATCACATAGACCTGGTAAAGATGCATAATAGTAGCCTAGGATTGAATGTAATTTAATTGGTGCAAATTTAAAACTGGGAGATACAAACGTTGTTATTGTCATAGTTGTTTGTTCACTTTTGTTAATAGTAGATTATGTTATTGTAATTGTGCAGTAAAGAGGTTGCGAGCTTTCTTTTTTCTTTTTTTCGTGCCTTAGAATGCTTTCTGTGAATTTTATGGCCGTTGAAATTAAGCTAGTAAATGCCACATTTAAAAAGTCGTGATCATTAAATCAGCACTCCCTCTAGTTTTCATTTATACATTCTTGTGCTATTGATGTCGGCCATACAAATTTTATTTTTACCGTTCTACTTTTCTTAAAGCACTTTTCTTGGCAGCTGAGCAAAGGCACTATTGATTAACTTTCTTAGTATGAGAGCATGGCATCCAATTTTCAGCACTACTTGCTGAGAAACTTCTTGGCTTCAGTGTTCAAAGAAATTCTATCCACTTGCAGTTTCGTATCAAAGGGAACCCGGGCTTTCAAATATGTTCACAAGCTTGATTTAATGGTAGTGGCCATATTCTGTTCAGTGTGATTATTATTGTTCTGCTTTTCACTATGAAGAAGTTTTAAGAATTGTTTGTTACATGTGAAAACTTTGCCGTATTGCGGCTCATCCTAAACTGGTTACTCTGTATTCTGTCTTTTAGATGTCACTGTTTTTGATCTGCTGGTTGCCATAGCAGCAGATGTCTCACAAGACTCCTTTGTCAGTGGCCAGTGTGGACGCTGGTATGATAAAAAGTTGTCTTGAAAAGACAGTACTGGCCCAAAGGGCTCGAAATCTCATCTGGAATGAATTGTCACCCTACTCTGTGAATGCTTGTAAGTCATCAAGTTTTTGTTCCTTGCTCTCATTGGACACTACAAAGATCCATACTGTGTTGCTCAAGTTTTCTGCCATGATACTCAAACAGCAGAGTCTGGGGCAATATGCTACTGGGCCTTAGAACTTCAGAAACTTAGAATTTCAGTTACTAGGAGTAATTTTAAAAGTACTCAGAACAGTAAGTTGCTTCTCTTCAAAGCTTTGGGGAGCAGTAAAGAAAGTGATTTGCTTCTAATTAGTTGTAAGCTTGTTTTTGCATCCTTTATAGAAATAATTGTTGGTTTAGAACGTAGAGACCAGTATAAAATTATTATTGTTGCATTTTAGGTGACTGGGCTGTGAATCTAGCCGGAGGCACTTTGATGTTCATGTTTGTGCTGCGTGTAAAGTACTTGTCCTTTTACTGCTGTTTGCTATCGCTAGTATTGTTTGCTCACTGTTTATTTATTAAAGTTTTTATGTTCTTGCCTGTCTCTTGCACTACATTTTTCTTGACTAAATTTATGTTTTTTTGTCCTTGAGGGTTTTATGCCTGCAACCTGTTGGCCTTCGATCTAATGCAGCAGTTCTGACCAAGTTTTCGTTTCATCCTTCATGCTGTGCAAGCTGTTTTTTTTTTTTTTAAATTCTGGCTCCTGTAGCTGAAGTGTAGAGACCTATGCAGAAATGCTATGTGAGCATGAGTTTTTGGGCTCTAGAATTTCCTTGCACTTTAGTTATGTACGACGAGTCTGCAAAAAGTTCTATTGTCTTGGCTGTAACTTTCTTATGAAGTAATAAATAAAAAGTGGTGCACTCACTTGAAAGTCTGAAGGTCCAAGGCACATTTTTTGACATAGCCTCCATGAACAGCAGTGCACTTCTGCCACCAATAGTGTGGTCTCTGCATGCTACTGTAGTAAGAAGCTACGTGTTGATGACACCGAGGACACTGCATCGGAGACCTTTCCATCGATCACAAAGTGCATAATTTTCAAATTTTCTTTCATCTTGTGAAACGTAGAACAGTTTTGATGGCATGAGGTCTGGCCTGTAAGGTGCAGTGCACTCACATGCCTTGATTCTTCTATGACAGCATGCAGGGATGTGCATTTTCGGGACATCCACTCAAGGGCAAAAACTTCTTCCATTGGTCTCCATTTAGTAGCTCTGTCCTACACCAGTTGCGGCCTCCTTGTCCCAGCAAATTTCTTCTTATCTCCCCATCCGAATTTCCAGTGCCCCCATCTACGCTTCTCTTCTCTGAGTACATTCTGCTATCCTAACAGGCCATCAGTTATCAGCTGTCCACATTATATCCTGCCCGAATCTATTTCCTTATTGATTTCTACTAGGATATTAATAGCTATAGTTAGATACAACTCAAGAACGAAGCAGCAGATGCCCCTTACAGGAGCCTTTCCAGCCAAAGGTGTCGCCTGATTCGCCTCCTTGACCGATTTTTCCCCTCTCCCCCTTGACTGTTTCCTTTGGGCCGGCTAGTGTGATATCTCAGGGGGTAGCAGATGAATGGGAAATAACCACGACTTAATCAGATAAGCTGCGGGGTCATGAAAGCCGGTCGAAGCCATTGGCTGGGGGGCCTTTGAGGGGTATTTGCCACTTCATTCTTGAGTTGTATCAGATTATAGTTGCTGGTGCGCCATTAAATGCAGCATAGCATGTTTGTTGCGGCGTCTCTTCCTTTAATGGTAGTCTATTTTGATTCAAGCAGTCTTTGCGCTTCTGTTTTCAAATTTTTTACATCTTGTCATTTTAGACACTGGGGGCAAGCCAAGTCATCGATACCTGTCCAATGACACCACTTGGCGTCAAGCTGCTCATTAACCGTGCAGGCAGTGAAATGCTGCACCATGCTGCTTTGGATGTAATTTAAGTGGTGTTTAAACCTTCTGGTGAGGTAGCCCAAAATGCATCTAGTACTTTACCTGGGACAGTTAGTGCTTTGACACCCTGTGCTGTTGGGGTTACAATGCCTTAAACGTTAAGGTATTCAGTAAAGTATTCCCGAGGGAAAGCCTGAGACTGAACTTTGTATTTACTTGAAATTTTTACATATGAATGTTTTAAGATTAGGATGGTCACAGCACTCTTGTGACTATTTTTGATTTTCTAAAAAAGTTTTGCATTTGATAGGCAAATGTGTCCACAAAAAGTTAATGTGGATTAGCCCAACTAATCCAGGGTATACAAAGCGAAAGCGAGATTGAGGTCTCCACTGACCCACGGAGCCGGTTGTGTGCCATTCCTTTTGTGAAAATGAATGGTCTTTGCAAAGTATGTCAACGCCAATGAACTCTATGAACGCCACCGGCTCACTTGTTTTGTTTGGTTTTTGAGGAAAGGAAATGGCACAGTAACCGTCTCACATATCTCGGTGGACACCTGGTGGAAAACTGAAAATTGAAATTTGGATTTTGAATAAAGGTGCGGCGCTGCACAATGGCGGAACACCTGTGGCTACTAGTGGCGCATGCACAGTAGTGACTAAGGAGCGAGAGAGAGACACAGACGACGGAGTCACGCCGATGTCACTCGTGCTCCGACATACGCTGGCTCGCGCGAAGCGCGGTGTTGACTAGCGTAGTGAAGCTTTTCGCTTCAAAAAGGAATGAACTCTAGTTTTGCAAGGAACACTCTAGTCTTACATGAAAAAAAAAAAACGTAGTACGTGGTTAATTGTAAGCATCATTTCTTCATTTTCGCAAAGTTGCTGGTTTGGGGCTCGGCTGAAAAAAATATAAAATTTTGTAACCTCATTCTTTGTTAAATTCATATATGCAGTCTTTTCTATTTGTATCAGCAGAATTAACTTTTATTGTACTTGTAATTTTTCAGAAAAGAAATGTTTGCGAGTTTTCGTGAATTTAATATTTTGTTCAGCAGGGCTTCAAAATTACAATTTTGTGAAATTGTAAAAATTGTGTTTTTGACCTCTTGTAAGATAAGAGTTTGTCTCCTGTAAAACTGGGTGGCATTTATTTTGCAAAACTAGGGTTGATTTCTTCATATTGACACATTTGCCTATCATGTATTAAAATTTAATTGAAAACAAAAAATGGTCATTGAACCATTATGAATTCTCTTATTTGAACAATGCTATATAAGTATATACCGTATTTACTTGCGTAATAAGCCCACCCTCCACTTTTGTCTTTAAGAATTTACATTTTTGTTTAAAAGTGTTCGCTTTTCTTATCGTCATTTTCATACCGTCCACAGCACAGACCTTGGCAGTGCACCTAGATGCTGCGTGCCAATAGCATCGCAGCATGTTTATTTTTTGACAAGAGCTGCTGTGGTAGTGGAACTCTGTGAACTTGGCAGTGCACCAGGACGCTGTGCACCCTTGAAAGGAGAGGCGGTGGCCTGTGCTGTGTGCCCAGCTGCGCCGTGTGTATGCTTAGAAGGCCGGTGAGCACGCGAGCGCAGCAGTTTAAATCAGAATGCTTTAAAACATCCTCTGTACTGAAATGCTCTGGAGGAAGCAAGACCTTCAGACACCGGAGCTATTTGGCGAGCTCGAGACCGGAAGTGGAAATTCCTTACCAATCTCACACTGCAACGAATGCTTAAACATTCGCAATACACACTCATAACCACACTGGGAATTTTTTTTAACCTCGCGTAAAAAACACACACCTGACCTGCAGGGCCGGTATTCAATATATTCACTTTCTCGCTGTGATTGTCCAGTGCTGTCTACTATTACAAAATCATTGGATCTCACCATGGCCACCTTTTAAAACAATGGTAAACATGAACGCAGCTGACTGTGTGCTTTTGTTGACGGACGGACTGACGGAGGCAGACACTTTTCGATACAGGCGAAATGCTAGAGGCCCATGTACTCGATGATGTCAGTGGACGTTAAAGAATCCTAGGTGATCGAAATTATCCGGAGGTCTCTACTACAGCAACCATCATAGCCTGAATCTCTTTTGGATATTAAACCCTATAAAACCAAGCCATCTAATAAATGAGTGCTTTAAACACGTATGGAGCTAACATGATGTCATGGCTGCATATCTGCAAGAGCACTTGTGATGGCTGCTTTACTCGTTGCGTAGTTTGAAAGAATTTCTCTTGAATACTCTTACATTCTCACACAATTAGCCATTACGTTTAGAAGTTTGGCTCAAAGTATGTAAAGCTAAAAGTAAAGTAAGTTGGGCAAGTTGGTGTTGTTCCATAACTAAAATCATTGCGAAAGACAAAAATACGCAGGGGCACAGGGCCGATAATTTCTTTGTCTTTGCCTGTGTGTTCATGTGTCATGTGCTGTTACACATGACATTAAAGTTGAACACAGCAGCAGTTCTCTTCAAATGCATGGTAACGCGCTCAATGCTAGCCTGACTGCATAGCATTTTAATACTTTCACCTAGTTGCTGTACTTTTATGTGCTGCTGTTGCATTTATAATTTTTTTCTTGTCTTCGATTACACTTGTATTGTTAGTCTAAGTAATGGCATCTTTTTGTCAGTTTTCTTCCATTAACTCTAGAATAAATGGCCCTGTTATTTAAAAAGCGTGTATCATTTTTTTGATTCTGCACAGGTCACCATCAAAAGAATTGGGAAGTGTTCTATCCTCATGAACACTTTCATAAGGTGTGAAAATTGTTGTATTGGAAGCAACTCATTATTTAAGGACTGCCACCTGGAAGCCTCTGAAGTTGTTATTGCAAACAATTGCTACATAAATGGGCTGACAGTAAATGTGAAGGATGAGGTAAGAACAAGGCAGGCTCTGACTTTTGTGAATTCCAATCACATAGCTAGAGTGGTCGATCTGCTCTGTGACAGAGGCTTTAATCTGGTGGAGAGCATTTACCCTGAATCTGTATTTGGAACACTTTCATTCCTGCCAGACCAAACTAGGTGCATTTGTGCTTAACATAGAAAGCATCTGGCATTCCTTGTGATCTCCCATGCACGTTGTCGACTACAGAATGGAGCAGCAGTGAGGTACAAGTAAGGAGCGCACCATTTTGAGTAAATACATCACAAAAAGTGACAGTCAAACCTATTGATTTAGGCAGAGCAGTCTGAACTGCTTCATAGAGTAGCCTTGGTTTGGCAACTGCTCCCAATGTGCAATTGGAACACGTGACCCATGATCCCAGTCTGTCGCCAGAATAGCCTTGCGTCAAAGCGAGCAGAAAAAGTCCATCTGAATTCCCTCAAATTCTGTGATCAAAGTTCACCACTAGTCGCCGATTTTTTTTTTCCTTGCCCCTCAAAGTGATTTTGTGTTCCTTACTATTAGTGAGTTTTCTTAAGTTAAACATCGTAACCCAGTAAAATGCTTTGAAACGATTAAAAAATGGAAGACTATCAGGTTCTTACTAAACATGTGAGTGATTCGTTTGAGTAACTGCTTATCTACTTCTTTTTTTTTTGTGTGTGGATACTGTTCAGTCTGCACCTTCTTTCTTAACAGATACCTGCAAGTGTAGTTCACTGCGCTTGCTTTGGTGTTAATGATTGTATCTTTCCTTACCAACCTACTTGGAAGACTCAGTGTTGACGCTTGTGTAACTAGCTGGGCAGCTCCTCTTTTACATTGGAAAACATGTGGCAGACTTGATAAAGCCTTCTGTTTGTTATTTTCAGGCCTTGGTAATTCCGGCAAACAGTTGCGTACTTCAGAAGGAAAGCCGTTTGGAGAATTTCAACACAGCACCCGTCGTCATCGCATTTGGAATGGATGACCACCTTGGGGTAAAACAGCATGACTTTATTGTCCATGTTTTTTTTTTCTTTTTAAGTGATTTCGTGACATAGAGCTGAGAAATCTGTAGCTTGATCTTGACACTTTATACGACATGCCTGAGGCAATGGCTTAGTGGCTGCGCGCACCATTTGCCTGCTGAGTTCAGTGTTGCAGGATCGAATCCCAGCTGTGGCATTCACATCTCGATTTAGGAAAAATGCAAAAATGCCTGTGTGCTGTGTGATGCACGTTAAAAAAACCCAGATGGTTGAAATAATCTGGAGCTCTCTACTGCAGCATCTGTCGCAGCCTATATGCAGCTTTGGGACATTAAACCAAACATACTGTTCCACACTTCATGGCTGCGTGGTAATGAGTACACATGTGAATACTTTTCTTTTATTTGTTGGGAAAAGGAATTAGTGGAGCCCAGCAATGAGGCCTGTCATTAGCGTTACATTGCGGTTTTCTAGGAAGTGCGAGTGAATGCTGTAGGGGCAGGGGGCTCGCCACATTTTAGTACCTTAAACTGTGGGTTCCAGTGGCACAGTAAAGCCATTATACTTGAGGTTAAGAAGCTTCAACTTTGGAATCATCAGTGCATGACGTTTAGCTATTAATGTGCGAATCTTGAACCAAAGTACATACGTTTTATGAATATTTAAGAAGGCACTGTCTCACTTTTCAGCTGTTGTTCTGATTATTGAACTTGGCACTTTTTAATATTGTCACACCTGCATCTTAAGTTGATCTGTAAGTTTAAAACGTGGCCTGCTCAGCTTGGAATGCTGAGAATGCTAACAAAAACACAATGCTTACAATGAATCCTTTACATATTGCAGCTTTATTGTGCAAGAAAAATAAAAATGTGTCTTGTGCAGATTTATAAGCTTTGAATATATGAAGGCAGCTTCAGTTCATGATTCTGATATTTTTCTTCTCATTTTTCCTTTTTCTTCCTTTTTTTTTTCAACCATAACTTCTGCATAGTGGTGTCCTTATACAGAGTTTAAAATTGTCTTATTTGAAGGCACACATTGGGACTTCTATTGACTTTTATGTTCCTTTTACTGAAGGAGAGTTTCGTGTATGCAAGCGTACTCTCCACGAATTTTGTGCTGTTGCATCTGTGACAAAAGGTGTCTTATGGTCAACATCGACAATTCAGGTTAGGTAAAATCTCAAACACTGTCTCATTACCAGTTTATTTGCAGTATAAAAAATAGAAAGCAACCAGCAGAAGAAGAAAACCGGATAGACTTCAGTCAGAGATGCCTGAAGTAGGTTTGAAATAGTGGCACAAGTTCTTTTCTCAAAGTAATGTGGGAGATCAAAATGGACAGTGAATGAAGCAAATTAAAGAGAACAAAGTAGAAGTTATGAATACTAATGTGATTGGCATGTCATGAGGTGAACTGGAAAAATGTAGATTTGCACTGTGAAATATTTGCTGTTTTTGGATCTGTTCACTCATTTTTTAAAGAAACCGACAACTGAATTTTAAGGACCCAGTTTTTTTTTTATGCAACAGAAAACTTGGTGCCCTAAGAGTCTGGCTCCACAAGTTTCATAAGAAACATTGTTGGAGGTTCTTACTTGAGATTTTTCAGTCAATGGACGCACATGTTTTTATGTATCCTGATGCTGGAAACCGTGATCAGCAAACACTGTAGCAATCGCATGTCAACAACAGTGATAACACACAAGCATCTGGACACATGGGCCTCAAGATCGGGCCCTGCTGGCATTCATTCATGAAAGAGCCTGTACCTCCTTTAATTTATGCTTAAGGGCAGATTTGTGCAAAAAATATGTGATACAAATGAAAGTGATTAACTAAAAACTAATCTATTTCCAGCTGTGAAACTGTACTTAGATGGTTCTATTGTGAAGCGTCCGCTTGAGTTTCCATAACCAAAGCTGTTGTGGTGCGGTGACATACACCTTGATGACAGTTTTAGCCAACCGTGTTTGCCACTGTGACCAAGAAATGCAAAATATATTGTAGTGCCATCTAGTACAAAAATTCAAAGCATTTCATCTGCGATGCAAAGGGAGCGTTACTTTTCATCAAAGGGCACGAGGGAGACGATGTCAACCTTAATAAACTATAACAAACATTTCTGAAAGAAAAACTGCTGCGCACCTAACAACTTACACTAAGTAATATCTGGTCACAAAGTGAATTTTGCTGATGATGACAAGCTTTAACTGTAGCATGTCATAGCAGCTAATTTTGTACAATTTTCAATGCCAGTTTAAGACGATAGATCCTCTTTTCTGTGGCATGCTTCCTTTATTTCCCTTTATTATTTTTTTAGTGGTCTTTTTGAGGTGGATATAGATTTCTGTGCAAGGTTTGGCTCATGATGGCAACACTTTAAGTCATGATGTCACACTGACTGCAAACTTCACACTAAGAACTGCAATGTGCTACAATAAGCTGTCTACACATGTTCTCATGTTGTGCCATAAGAATACTGTTACATAAAACATGTTTGTCTGGAACAGCTTGTCTCTAGTTAAAAAATGTACTGTTATTTTTCTGAAAACAGCTGCATTTCATGTTGACATGTCAGCTTTTTGTTGTGTGCGTGTTTTCTGCCTGTTTGAGACAGTAGAGTGATAATCTTGGAAGAGATGTGTTCCACATTTCTTATGTACTTGCAACTCATCCACTCATTTGACTCATTTCAATTGCTTTAATTGGAGGGTGTTATGTGGAACTTGAACAATATGGGCTAGTAAAGTTATTGAGAATTTTCTTTTCAGCAGCGAAGCATTAGTGGAAATATTCTTTGGAAATACTAGACAGGTTATAAATGCGTAATTTAAGGTAGACAAATGTATGTATGTAGCACATACTACTTTCTGAACCTCTTTATTAAGGGGGAATGTGGGTCCTGAAAGCGAGAAAGTCGCTTGTTGGAAAAGCAGTTTTTCGTACTAATAGACCTCAGATTTACTGAATAGACTTCATACTTTATCTCCGCAAGATATTCATACTCTACACGATCCCGGAGTACAAAAAAAAAAAAACTTTTAAAGTCGTGCGGCTGAAAAACGAAGCACGAGCTTCGATATGATTGCCACTTTACATGATCACAAGTCCAAAAACGCTCTCAGATTGCCGTCATTTTGTTTACACTTTGAAAGCTCATTTCGCGCTTTTTGTTTGCCACCTTTTCAAGATGTCATCACAGCAGCTGAGCCAGTGCTACAGACATTTTCTCGTGACTCATTTTCCTGCGACTCAATAAGTGCGCATACACTTCAAGCCTCTTTATCTCCATTCGTGGTTTCACAAATAATAGTCTCAACGTTATGGGCTTTTTCTCTGGTTTGCCTTGGGCAATTGAAATGAGCTTGCTATCAGTTTATTGTGAAGGAGTAGAACTGTGCAGCAATGCTATTTTTACTGGATTTTACATCATGCAATAAATTTATATACCGTAAAAACAGGACTATAGGTCAGACCGGAATATAGGTCGACCCCCTAACTAACCAATTCTAAAAATGAAAAATCTTTTTCAATGGGAAAAGTACCGAAAGACATCCTTAATTTGAAACAAATGCGACTCTAGAGGTTGCACAATGGTGACAGTATTTAATTTCATTTAAATGCTGCTTGTATGTACACCCGGCAAATTTTTTAACAATATTGCGCACCATTCGGCCCGCGTGTTTCTTTCTGGCACAGGCAAGTACGGCGCCGTAAAGCAAAGCCCTCCTCTTCATGAATCGCCGCAACCATGATGGCGAGCCTTTGAATTGCGCCCTCGTGAGTCTAGAGGCACGCGCGATCTCTGCCGCTTTCACACGGATGCATTCGGCAGTCACAGGCAGCGATCTTGCTCGCAGCGCAACGTTTCCTTCCTATTCTCGATACACTACGGTCTGCCCACGAAATGATGTTTTCTTCTGGTTGCTGCAAGTTGTAATACGCAGCTTCTGCCTCCGCCAGTACTCAATGCTCTTTTCGGATACTCCAAATTCGCGCTGTGCTGCCAGGTTCCCGTGAGCTTCCTCGTACTCAATCGTGTTTTTCTTGAAGGCGACGGTAAATTGCCGTTAGCTTCCGCTTTGCATCTACTGAAACGCAAAATGGCGGCACTGCTGCTGATGGCGATGGTGATGGAGGCTGTTGACTTCAGCCACCCATTGTTGCAAGACTTTCGTATTTTTTCCGCCAATGACCGGTATATAAGACGGGGGTCGACTTTTCACCATGGTTTTTTGAAAAAAAGTTCGACCTATATTCCGGTTTTTACGGTAGTTGCCTTCCTAAATTACCATTGTGTATGTTTTATGTTATGTATCATTGTGTACGTAATTGTGTACATTCTACGCATAAATGTTTTTCAGCGGTGTATTTTCCCTGAGGCAACTGTAAAAACAGCACCACCATACAAACCGCATATTGGATGGCGCAAATCTGTTAATATTTCTAATATTTTATAAACATTTTTTGGCTAACACCCTGTAACGAAGGCCCCAATTAAAACCACAAAACACCTTATAACTCACATTCTAGTTGAGTTATATATTCAAACTCTAATTGCATATTTGGACTCTACATAAAAAAAAACACACTTTCATTGTGATGATAATAACGAATAACCATAACTGAAAAAAAAAATAGTTTTATGACCAGCATCCTTCCTTAATGTCAGAGGCTATGATTGTTAATGGTTTGATCTGCTATCATCAAAATCCAGGGTTATTCCACATTGAATTTTGCTCTGTCTATGCTAGAAAAGTGCTTTGTGGGAACATTTTCTAAGTCTTTGTTTTCACACAGGTGGAAGAAATGCAGCCGGCTTTCTTTAGTGGATGTGTTGGTACACCAGAGTCTGAAGGACCAGTTTCACAAGTGCTGGTAGGTGAATATAGTTGAGAATTTGGCTCACAGAGGTATGCAGTTAACTCTTGGGCTCAAATGAGACTAAATATTTGTTCAAATTACACAGGGTTCAATATATGCGTAGCTTCTTTTAATACATTTGATGTCAACTGGCTCAAAGCATCAGCTTAAATAGACCAGAACTTCAAATTAAGTGACCTTGAACTACCAAGGGTTTACTGTAATACAGTCACCGACCGATTTTTCGGACTCGAAGGGACCCGGAAAATGATCCGAATAATCGAACAGTCCGAAAAATCCGCGAAGTACAAAAAAACCACTTTATTCCGATGAAATCAGCTTAAAAATGTCACTGATTTTACCTCGCGACAAACTTCTCTTGCTGGTGACGATTTGCGCCTGTATTTGCGCCAAAGTTGTGCTTTCACTGTACACGCTAGACAGCAAGGTCACCGCATTTAGTTGGAATATTTCCCACGCCTCTTTGACGGACCCGGCAGCGCCATGTTGTCCACAACCTGAGCGTGCACCACACCGCTCGTCAAACACACGTAAAGATAAGGCACTTTTCATTCAAAGCAGCGGAACCGCCGGATGCTATTACAAAACAGCGAACGGATGTAACTTCGTGAAGACTGAGCGCCACTCGGTCGACGCGGTCAGAGGAACCCAAGTGACGAAACGACGAATGGCAAATGTATGAAACCCGCCACGGTGGCTCAGTGGTGAGGCCGCTCGGCTACTGATCCGGAGTACCCGGGTTGGATCCCGACTGCGGTGGCCGCGTTTCGGTGGAAGTGAAACGCTAAGGAGCCCGTGTGCTGTGCGATGTTAAAGATCCCCAGGTGGTCGAAATTATTCCGGAGCCCTCCATTACAGCACCTCTTTCTTCCTTCCTTTTCTCAGTCCCTCCTTTATTCCTTCCGGCCGAGATGCGAGATAGCTCCTGCACAATTTCCTTTCCCCAACAACCAATTTTCAATGTATGGGACAAACAATAACTGCCCACGACAACGTCGGCGACAAAAACAAGTTAACGGCGATGACAATCCGGCTACCACCTCGAAGTGCCAGAGATCGCAGGGACCTCTACTGGCAACAGTGAGGTACTGAAAGTATGTCAAGCCAATCCAACTGCAGCGTAAATCCACCTCAATCCAAGATGGCACCTTTTGCACCGGCAAGAAGCCAATAAGATGGCTGATTTTGGCCCGCAGGCGACTGAAATTAGTCCGAAAAATCGAACTTTCAGACTTTTGATGTCCGAAATATCCGTCGCGAATATGTATGTGCTTCTATGGGGTGATTCACGGCGCCTCATCGAGGTCCGAAATATCCTACAGGTCCGAATTATTGAAGTCCGAATTACCCGTCGGCTACTGTATTGATGATGGCTCAAGAGATGTTAGAATGAGGAGTTTGGTGGACAGGTGGATGAGTGTGTGTCCTGAGAAAGGGAGAGGCACATGTCAAAACAATTTATTGACTGCTTACATCTCAGATGGGGCACAAACTGAAATTTAAAAAAAATTGGTTATAAGGTTTTTCTTTTTTTTTGCGTGTGTGTAGATTCCTGCTTGAACTTACATTCTGACAGATGCAGTGCATACAACCTCTCTGCTAAATGCGATGCATTTATGACCAATAGCATATGAAACATGCATCTTGCGGGCAATCTTAGCACAGGCATAGTACTATATGTTATCTGTGATGTATATTTGTTGGTGCCATAGTCTTTAGTGCAGTACATTAGCTGCATGGTCCTCATATTAACACTAGGGCTTTTATTTTGATGCAATAGTTTTAGTCTGCATTGTTTGGTAATGGCACTTGGGTGTTAATTCGAGTATTAACAAATCTAATGATATCTGTAGCAGCCGGTTGACTAAAATATAATCTAGTGCTTTGTTGCTTTTTCCTGGTAATTCTTACATTTTTTCACAGAAAAAGAACCAGTTATATCTGTCCAGTGTGTGCAAGTACTATTGCAGTTTGGATTTAAGCACCACTCTTGACAAAAAGAAGCATGAGGTTGTTCGTTATCAGTTTTTAGTTTCATTATTATTTCTTGGTTTTCTCGCTTCACCCTGGTCGAAAGATTTGACTTTATCTATGTGGTTTCGTGCACTAGGATATTTTCTTGTGTAATGTAGTGTTTGCATTTACCCAGTATAGGGAAACGACTACATATGTTTTTGCTGGGAGGGGTGCAGAAAAAAAGCAAAGGCACCTCGTGTGAGAGCAGAATTGATTCACACTATATTGGCTACTATTGCAGGAACATCTTTTTTCATGTTGGACGTGACATCATTGAGAAGACGCTTTTGGAGAAATCAGATGTCCTAATCACCCCTTATATGAATGCAGCCTGCAGCTATGGTCGTGAGGCAGACCTGATGGCTGTGCTCGATTCGGGTATGTGACACTGAACTTGCCCTCATACTTAGACACTTGACACACAGTAAACAGGGTTAGCTTGTTGTACATTACTTCCAGTAAAGTGTGTCATTGAAAAAGCAGCCCCCTTTCTCTAGCTGCTAGTAAAAATAGGTCAGGGAGGGAAGGGAGGTTAGAAACTGTCGTGGATTAGCTTGTAAGTGTAAGATAGGTTATAGAATAATAACTTGGAAGGCACTGCGCCTCCCCTACTTGCTAAATGTTACTGCTTGATGTCAAGTATGGAGAACCCTGTAGTAAGTTGGTGTCATTTGTTTTTAATGGAGCATGCATTGGAGGAATGTAAAAGGTTAAGGACCGATGAATCTGCTTGTAGCATTAGAATCTTTCTTTAGGATTTGTCTTTGCCTAGGCTTGCTAAACCTTAAGTTTGAATCTTATTTGTATGGTTGTTAGCTATGCTACCATATTTACTCGTATAATGAACACATTTTTCCAGAAAAGCTTCCATCAATGTGGGGGGAGGGTTCATTACACGGGGTAAAAAAAATTGTGTACATTTATTTATAAGAGTCGAAATTTCATACTATCTTCCTGCCTTCCTGCTTGTCCGTTCACCCGTTTGTTCGTCCATCCTTCCATCATTAACAAAAGCATGGAGTCGACAAATTGCATTTCGCGTGACCAGCATTCATGTCACTGGTGTTTAGCATCGTTTGCTTCAAAATGTGTTTTCTGTATCGTGGCACGATCCGACGATTTTGTGGTAGTTGCCGGCACCTGACAATTGTGACAAGTTAAAGTGATCATGCGTAACACCAGCCCTGAAGGTCAGGTGCGCGTTTTTTGTGCAAGATTTTAAAAAAAGCAAAAAAATTATTGACAATTTAACCCTGTTTGTAATTGCGTTATATGTGCGATAGCAGTTTTCTGCCCTTGTTAAGCCCTGTCCGGCTATGAAGAACTCTGTTGAGATTCACGACATAAGCATATCTTTTGAAACCAAGTGTGAAAGGTAGGAAAATTTGCTCAATTTTATGTGGCAAAGCCTTCAGCATGGCTTTTGTCTCTACCAGAACATTAACTATTGGCCCCTTGATCCTGTGCTGACCAGAGTCAGTACAAGTAAACCCACCCCCCGTCTGTCACCCCTCGCAATTATAGGATTAGGCGACTGGAGACAAAGGAGCGGTTAAGAAGCTGGCTCATAACAGTGCAACCCAGCGAGCCGCCTTTTCTTCAGTTTCCGAAGGCACTGGGAGCAAACTCTTGTTTGCTGACCGGACTATTTGGCGCAGTAACACAGCAAGGTGACAAAGGAATGTCTCCTTTTTTTTTCCTGTTCAGCTTTGGTTGCAATGAATGCTTTTAGCCAAACGTGGCCTCTAATCATTCAGAATGTGATCTGGCGCTCATAGTTGCCCAAGTGGTTCATGGCAGCAGTTATTATTCAGTCTCCCAATGGAACAGTGGCAGCACTGCTGGAGCAGTGCAGTTCCCTGCCGCACCGGGCGAGTCACGTGACCCCCTGCGCCTTCGCCAAACAGTGCACGCGTGCGCCTCTGCTCCCCACTACGTACCTGTTGCTCCTGCCCATCCCGACATGGGACGCCTTTTTTGCTAGCAACCCATCTAGTGCTGTCGCACTAAAAGTCTGAGGTGGGTTCATTATGCAAGTGAGTTCATTAAACTAGTAATCATGGTACATAATGCCTGTGCCATCTGACCTGCCTTTTGAACAATTGTTTTGGGTAGAACAGTTAATCGTTAACAGTTAACAGAACATGTGAAAGGCTTGGATAATATACAGGGGCACTCTTTACACCTGATCACTGTGCTGCATTTTCATAGTGCACTCAAGAAAACAGTGCCAAGACCTCCTGGTTTGTAAATGTTTTGGCCATGACTAAGCTGAAGCACTTACTGTCTTTCACCTCTCATAGCAGTTCCAGTTGTCATATATTGAATATTGAAATGCGGCCTACGCTAGTACTTCTGTAGTATTGAAAAGTTTAAAGTTCAGTTGTATTATGGGACAATGTTAACTTCATGTCAGTATGTGGGTTCTGAATGGTTCTCACATTCTCAAACTAAAGTAAATGCTATTTCTGTGTTTAGTTGGCATTTGGACGCTGTGACATTTCTGCCTGGAATAATTAAATTGCGAAAAAAAAACTAATTTTGTGTAGCAACAATCGTGGTTTTAAGAGCGTGAGCTCTTACTCATCACGTTTCGAGATTTCGTGGGGTCTGCTACCACCCTGAGATCACAGCACCATTTGTGGCAGTAACTAGAAAACAGCATATCTCGCATGGAGACTTGTAGCGCCATCTACAATAGCATTGTAGAAACAACAACCTGTCACGTGCCAATGATGACGTCTTGGTGCAATATGGTGGATTGGGGTGGAACTATGTGAGAATGACGTCAGGGAACGAGATGGCAGCATAGTTTCGGTGCCTCGAATCCAAGATGGCGGCCATTAAAATTGGTTGTGCCCTCCCATCCCTTTCCCCTCACCCCCAAAAAATATCCTACAGCGGGAGGAAAGCTGTCTGGTTACGGGACCGCTATAGTATGTGTATACATTCATTCCACTATATATACTATGACAACTAGGCGCACCCATCCGGGAACTGCTGTGAACCGAATTTGGTAGGCAAATAAAACCCTATGAGTTGTGGTTTAGAAATAAAACCACAATTAAATAATAAACATTGTATACATGCAATTACTAATTGAAGCGTTACCATATCGCACCGTAAGCCGAATTCTAGGCCAAACTTGACCCCCCAAACGATGCAAGTTCCGTTTGGGACGTATCTTGAGGGGTAAACCAAACAGCTAATGCTCGTTACTTCAACGTCTTCCAGATGGTGGCGGCCTTTTTTTTAAAGCACACTTTACTCACCCAAACACCTAGTCTTTCATTCCCTACTAATGCATGCAAACTCTTTGAGCATTCCAGCCCTAGTAGGGCTACTAAACCTCTGGTATCATGCCTACCTCATAGGTTCGATTTCTTCACTGGTATAAGCTGTTTATAACCTTTCGAGTAAAAACCTAATTCCCATTTTATCTTCATAAATCTCTTGCTTGCTGCACTGTGGTAAACATTTCATAATTTGCATTTTATCTCCTTTGTCACAGTTTATTGTCCTGGTCTTATGTTTTAACTTCTTCATTGCATCCCAGC